>NC_054486.1:89152946-89780113 GCF_017639515.1 Carcharodon carcharias | reverse complement strand
CCCATCTTTGAATTATAGCAGAGGCTAGTGGTGGGATTGCCTTTTCCTCACTAAACAAACCCAGCTGTGGCTTGTGATCTGACACTATGGTGAAGTGCCGACCATGCAAATATTGATTAAATTTCTTTACTCTAAGCCCTCTTTTTCAATTTGTGAATATCCTTTCTCAGCCGCAGAAAGGGTGCTGGATACATATCCTATTGGTCTTTCAGATCCATCCTCCATCTTGTGTGACAATACTGTTCCTACCCTGTATGGAGATACATCACAAGTGAGTATCAATTCCTTAGAATAGTCATAGTGCACTAGTAGACACGATGAGGGTAAAAACTTCTTGATTCCTATAAAGGCTTCCTCTTGCCTTCCAGATGCCTTCCAGAACCATCTGTTCTGGTTCTTCAAGTGTAAAGGAGCTAATGCTGTAGATAGATTAGGCAAGAATTGACAGGAATAATTTACGATGCCCAAGAAAGACTTGAGCTCCGTGACGTTGGTAGGAAAGGGCGCTTCCTTGATGGCCCTGACTTTCTCCTCCAATGGACGCATCCCTTGGGCATCCACCTGATGAACCAAATCCATAATTTCCTTTGCTTGGAAAGTGCACTTTACTTTGTCAAACAAATACCAGCCTCCAAAAATCTCTTCAGAACCTCTTCCAGGTTGGCCACATGTTCTGCTTCCATGGATCCTGTGATCAGGATGTCATCCAGGTACACAATAACTCAGGGATGTCCTTGTAGTAGGCTTTCTTTTCTTTGGAAAATCACACAGGCAGATGACACACCAAAGGGCAGGCTTGTATTTTGGTATAGGCCCTTGAGCGTGTTTATAGTGACATAACTTATAGATGTGTTGTCCAACTCTAGATGTTGGTACGCATGGCTCATGTCCAGTTTAGTGTAGGGCCTTCCTCCTGCAAGTTTAGTATACAGATCTTCAATCCTTGGGATTGGGTATTTGTCTAATTTCTCAGTCTTGTTCATAGTTAATTTATAATCGCAGCAGATGCAATGGTTTGGCCTGGTTTTAGCACAGGGACAATGGGTGCTGCCCATTCTGTAAATTGGACTGGCTGGATTATTCCTAACTTCTCCAAATGGCATAATTCTGCATCTACCTTTTCCTTTAGAGCGTAAGGCACAGGTCTCACCTTAAAAAAACAGTGTTGCTTCAGGGTCTATGTATGTTTTAGCTTACCTTTGGTTTTCCCAAACTCATCTTGGAATACTCTGTCATACTTTCTGAACAACTCTGGAATCCCTCCTGTTCTGACCTGCAAAATTCCTGAACAATTGAATTTAATTTCTTTCAACCAATCACAGCCCAGAAGACAAAGTCCTTCTCCTGCTTTAATAATCATTGGCAGCTGGGCTATCTGTCGCCTGCAGGGTTAAGATACAGAGGCGATGCCTTTCACCTGGATTGCCTTCCCAGTATACGTTTTTAGCTGAGCTGTGGTTTGCTCAAAGCTCAATGGCTGGGTACCTTCTCTGAGGTGTTTAATGATGTGTCAACCTCCATGATCAGCGGCTTTCCATTTACTTGAAAGGTGACAGTGATTGGTTCAGCCTTCCTGGCCTTCAGATTGTGTAGGGAATAAATGTCAGTCTCAGCAGCTTCTGGTGCATCTAAATTGTGCATGTCATTTAACTTGACCAGCTGTCTGAATGGCTGTCTTGATCAAGCCCTGTGCTGTTTAATAACATGCCCTTTTTTGTAACAGAAGTTGCATTCTGCCTCTTGAAATCTAAAGACTTTGGGTACATGATGGCCCCCACAACAGTAACACTTTAACTTCTGAATGAGCTGCTTCCAGTATTTCTTTTGTTTATTTTTCTCGCGGTAGGCATCGTGTCCTGCTTTGCAGTGGCCTCCCTGACTTCGCACCATGCCCAGTGACAGGTTCCCACCCTAACTGCAGAATGACACCATGTTGCACACTCTGCAAAGCCTATGAATCCCTCTCGGCACTCTCCATTGCTAGCGCTATCTCCATGGCGCGTTTCAGGTCTATCTCAAATTCTGCAAGCAAATGGCGCTGAGTGGCATCGTCATTTATGCCACAAACCAAACAATCTCACAATGTCGTTTAAAGTATCACCGCAGTCACAGCGCTCCGTTAACTGTTTTAACTTCATGATGCGCATTGCGATCGACTCGCTGGGGGCCCTTACTCGAGAGTTAAACTTGAATCTTTGCATGATCACCGAGGGTTTGGGCTGAAAAGATTGGTGAAGAATCTGGAATTTGGCGCAGTTGGAGCAGTCATACTACAGATTAGGTAACGATTTGCTCCTGCAGACACTTCGGAAAATTGCCCTCTGTTTCTCTTCCACCGTTATTTTGTTTGCCACAAAGTAGAAGCCTAGTCGCTCTATGTATTGACATCAGTCCTCAATGGTTGAGTTGTGCGGGTCAATTCTGTTGAAGAGAGTTTATGCTTTTTCTTTCGTCCCTTAAAAATCAAAATGCTCACTGTCGCGAGGCAAAGTGCTACAACTGCACTATTTATCCTCATTACCAATTCTAATAAACTTGGAGTGCAGGGCAGGTTTCTTGTAAGAAAGAGTAAACTTTATTTACAGAGCTTCTAGTGAAGCTGCATGCTTTGTTCCAAGATAATCTAGTAAGCTCTGCCTTCTAAGATTCAGCCGCTTAGAGCTGATTCTTTTGTACAGTCACATGATCCCCATAACAGCAAGAAAAGGTGTAGCTTACAATTACTACAGGACAAAGTTGCCCCCAGATTTAGTGAGGCCACCCTTGGTGCCCTCCTGATGCAGCATATGATTGATAGGACCAACTCATGTGGAGTGCTGGGGAAAGGAGGCCCAAGGGTTCATCAAACCCTTTCTGTAGCAGTGTACTATAGAAACCTTTGTCATATTAAGGCATTCATGGTGTCACGGCCATCCACTTGATTACAGCCAGGGCCATCAGAAGGAGCAATGCCGTGGTCCCTCAACTCATCATCACCCTTTTCTGCAGAGGATTGGCTGCCATCTGGTGTGTCATCATCCTCCAGGACATCTCGTCTTTGGATGGTGATGTTACGGAATGTGCAGCAAACCATGACCATCAGAGAAACACTTGCAGGGGAGTGATGTAATGCACCTCCAGACCTGTCCAGGCATTGGAATCTCATCTTTAGGAGACTGATGGTCTGCCTCACTATTGCCCAGGTGCTGGTGTGGCTCTCATTGTACCTTCTCCCTGCATCAGGTGTGGACACCCTCACAAGCATCATTGGCCATCTTTTCAGTGGATAGCCCTTATCGTCTAGTAGCCATCCCTCCAAGGACTCTAGGCCAGTGAAGAGATCTGGAATCTGTGAGTCCATAAGGATGTCTGAGCTGTGACTGCTGCCCGGGTAGCTGGCACAAACCTGCGTGATCTGCTGATTATGGTCGCACACCAGCTGCACAGTGATTGAGTGGAAGCCCTTTCTGTTTATGAAGGTGCATGGCTATCCAGCAGGAGCCTTAACAGCTACATGTGTGCAGTCAGTGGCTCCCTGCACTCTGGAATCTGCAATTGCTGCAAATTCTCAGGCTCTATCGATTTGACTTTGAATGTCCTGCATGAAGGAGATGTAATTCCCAGCCCTTCAGAACATTGCATCTATGAACACACTGATGCAATGGTGTGCAACAGGCTGTGTTATCCCACTGAGATCGCCACAGGAATGAGCCTGTTCCAAAGAAGTAAAGTTGGGTGAGATCTCCCCCACGGGCATCTCACATAGTGATGGCACATTCACCCTTGAAAGCCCGAGTTTTCTACTGCATTGACTCTCACTGAGTTACATGTAGCTGAATCACTACCTTGGAGTGGCATAAGCTTGCCTGCACCTCCGATGAGGCTCTTGATCGATCATAAACCCTCATCGATCAACTGAAGCTGCTCTGTCCATTTCCTGAGGAACCACAGCATCCTGAGCATGCCTGTGTTCCCTTCCTCCTCTCACCCTACTCCTCCTCCTCCTAATCCTTTTCTCCTAGTCAATAGGGGTTGTCTCCAATGAGACCACAATCCTCAGCTGTCTCCGAGAATTTTTAACCCTGGGTTACGGACAGGAGAATATTCAATGAACAATCAAAAGACCTCTCTGAATGAGAGGAGGTTCCTTCTTATGAAAAAAAAAATCCAAAATATCATTCTGTTCACTCAAATGAGCAGACTCTGCAGGCAATTTAGTTTGAACAACAAAGCTGAGACTCTGGGCTCAGCTGCAGTTTTAGAACCCGCATAAACAAGCTTGCCCTTCGAAAAAGGGATTCCCCATCTGTCGTGAATCTCACCCTGAAGGTTTATTAATGCCTTCTTACCATATTATTGCAGTGAGACGGGCAGCTAATTAAGTGAATTGCCTTTTAAATAGATCTTTAAATAGCACAGGTGGGTTCCGGACTCTTTGGCCAAACCACGTACTGTATCAAGTAGCCCTAGCAAAACTGGAGTCAATGAGAATCAGGGGGAAATCTCTCCACTGGTTGGAGTCATACCTAGCACAAAGGAAGATGGTTGTTGCGGTTGGAGGTCAATTATCTCAGCTCCAGGACTTCATTGCAGGAGTTCCTCAGGGTAGTGTCCTAGGTCCAACCAGCTTCAGCTGCTTCATCAATGACCTTCTTTCCATCATAAGGTCAGAAGAGGGGAAGTTCGCTGATGATTGCACAATGTTTAGCATTATCCATGACTCCTCAGATACTGAAGCAGTCCATGTCCAAATTCAGCAAGACCTGGACAATATCCGGGCTTGGGCTGACAAGTGTCAAGTAACATTTGCACCACACAAGTGCCAGGAAGTAACAATCTCCAACAAGAAGAGAACCTAACCATCTCCCCTTGACATTTAATGGAATTACCATCAATGAGTCCCCCACTATCAACATCCTGGGGTTACCATTGACCAGAAACTGAACTGGACTAGCCAATGTGGTTACAAGAGCAGGTCAGAGACTAGGAATCCTGCGATGAGTAACTCACCTCCTGACTCCCCAAAGCCTGTCCAAGGCACAGGTCAGGAGTGTGATGGAATACTCCCCACTTGCCTGGATGAGTGTAGCTCCCACAACACTCAAGAACCTTGACACCATCTGGGACAAAGCAGCCTGCTTGACTAGTACCTCATTCACAAACATGCACTCCCTCCACCATCAATGCACAGTAGTAGCAGTGTGCACCATCTACAAGAGGCTTTGCAGTAACTTACCAAGGCTCCTTAGGCAGCACCTTCCAAGCCCACAACCGCTACGATCTAGAAGGACAAGGGCAGCAGATAGATGGGAACACGACCATGTGGAACTTCCCCTCCAAGCCACTCAGCATCCTGACTTGAAAATATATCGCCATTCCTTCACTGTCACTGGGTCAAAATCCTGGAATTTCCTCCCTAAGAGCACTGAAGGTGTACCTACACAACATATACTGCAGCGGGTCAAGAAGGCAGCTCACCACCACCTTCTCAAGGGCAACTAGGGATGGGCAATAAATGCTGGCCCAGCCAGCAAAACCCACTTCCCATGAATGAATTTTTAAAAGCTGTCACAAACCGGTGTGATGATGTCATAAACGGCACACAATGTCATCTCACCCCATAATACCTTCCGCGAAGCAGGAAACACTCCCACTCGTGGAGCCTATTATCAGCCCTATGTATTAGAAGTGATCTATTGCTTGGGAGGAGGTCTGGAAACATTCACTAGAATGATATTAAACTAACAATGAGGACAGGTTGCAAAAAACATAGCTGAGTGTAGAAAATTGAGAATTGATCTATGAAGGTGTTTGAAATGATAGAAGGATTCAATAGGGGAGATAAATAGAAACTATTTCAGATGGGAGAATCCAGAATGAAAGGGTATAATCCTAAAATTGGAACCAGGCCATTTGGGAGTGAAATCAGGGAGGACCTCTTCACAAAAGGGTAATAGAAATCTGGAACACCCTCCCCAAAAGACTACAGATGCTAGCTCAAATGGAACTTCCAAGACTGAGATCAATAGATTTTTTCTAGGTCAGGGTATCAAGGGATATGGAACAAACACAGGTTAGTGGGGTTGAGGTCCAGATCAACATTGAACTAATTGAATGTTGGAACAGACTCAAGGGGCTGAATGATCTACTCCCATTTCTATGTTCCTATGTCAGAAAGTTGCTTTATTGCAGCAACAATGTGACAGCGGTGTCAACACTTGCTTTATGGCTGTAATATTGCTGTAAGGCTGCCAATAAAAATTGTTGCACTGATAAACTTTAGTGCCACTCTTGCTTTTATACTTCAATTTAGCTCTATTTTTTTTCCATTTTCTCATTTGGTTTGCTTTTATAACTGAAACTTCATTTTCTCCTGTCCTATTATTTTACTTTGCATTCTAGACCCACGATCTACATCAGAAGATTACAAAATATCTCGGAGAGAAGAATTGCAGTCCATCACATTGATATAAATGGATCTTCATCATTTTCAATCCTATTTGGAAGACCATTCCAAATGCTGATCACTTTTGCCTGAAGGAGCACTTCTTGTCATCTATCTTATATTGTCCTTTCATTAGTTATATGCTATGACTCTTTAACTTACTTTCTTAACTTGCCTCAAAGCAATGCTTCAGATTTACCATAGCTGAACAATTTAATACTTATGAAAACACAAACAATGGCAAACTGGAAAGGATACTCTGGTACGTCTAGCCCATTCCACATAATTATGATACCTTTGGCTGAGAAGAGCATGAAGTGGAATCAGTATGGGTGGAGATTAGGAATAGCAAAGGTCAGAAAAACCTGGTGGGAGTGGTTCATAGTTATACCAGTGGGCACAGCATTAAACAAATAATTATTGGAGCATGTAAAAAAAGCAATGTAATAATTGTGTATATACAGTTTCATACAGACTGGGCCAATCAAATTGGAAAAGGTGGTCTAGAATATGAATTTGTAGAATGCTTTCATAACAGTTTTCTGGAGCAATGCATTGTTGAACCAACTAGGGATAGATCTACTGTAGATCTAGAAGTATGCAATGAGGCAGGGCTAATTAGCAATCTCATGGAAAAAGATTCACTGGGAACTAATTGAAGTCCATGGGGAGAATTTTTCCTTCGGCAGGCAGGTTGGACGGGAGCGGATGGGGATGCTGTGTGCCGCCATTTTACGTGGGCCGGCCAATTAAGGCCTGCCCAGCGTAACACACGGCCAATAGCGCTCAGCGCTACCTGTGCAGGCAGGGGGAGGAGGGAGAGTCGGGGCCTGCGCTCTTTTACGCATGAGCGTGAAAGAGTGCAGAAATCTCATTGAGGCAGCTCTGTGCCTCAAGGAAATTAAGTAGATAATGGGCAGAACTTAGCCCTCGATGGGCAAGCGGGCCCCACCGGCTCAGCGGCGGGCGGGCAGCTGACCCACCCCCCTCGCGGCCAAAACGGGGCCCGCCGCCATTTTGAGTGGGCGGGCCAATTAAGGCCCGCCCAGCGGCCTGCTAACAGGAAACGCTAGGCAAAGTCCTGTCTCAGGGAGTTTACTGACAGGTAAGAAAAGTCAAAAAATAGAGAAATATTAAAATTATTAACATGTCCCCCTCATGTGACAATGTCACACAAGATGGGACATGTTAACAAGAAACACATAAAGTTTATTAAGTTTTTTAAGAACGGACATGAAATTTCATCCCGCCAGTGGTTGAAGTTTCATAAATAATCTGGAACCCGCTGGGGCTCCTGGCCTGCCCGCCAGCCTTAAGCTTGGACGGGCAGGGTTTTTAACAAGATTAATTAACCTGTCAATGGCCTTAATTGGCCATTGACAGGTCGGCGGGCGGACAGCTGATTTCGCTGTCCGCCCGCCTTCCTGAAGATTTAAATGGACCGGGATGATGTCGGGGGTTCCTCCCAACCTCATCCCGCGTCATTTTCCTCTTGGCGAGCAGGCCCCGCCCCCAAATCGCTGAGGGGAAAATCCTTCAGAATAAATCATTTTAAAAAATAAAGTAAAAATTTACTTAAGTATGTTCCCCCATGTGACGGTGTCACATGAGCTGGGACCTGTTTGTGAAGTTTGCAGAATTCATTTAAATATTTTATAAAACCTTCACCCCGCCCGTGGATGAGGTTTCCTGGAAAACGCGAAGGCCGCTTGGGCTCTTCGCCTTAAGGTTGGACGGGCAGTGTTGTTAATAAGTTAAATTACTTTTTTTAATGGCTTTAATAGGCCGTTGACAGTTCAGCGGGTGCGCAGCCGCTTCTGGCGTGCGCCCACCGGATGAAATTTCAAAATGATGCGCAATGACATCAGGATGCACGCCCAACATCACATCATGTTATTTTACGCGTCAGCATGTCCGGCCTGCCTGCGCCGCCAACGACAATGTTCTAGCCCATGTTAAATGCGAAAGTGACATATACTAATCACAAGCAAGAATCTGAGACTTAAACAAATCCAATTACATAGATATGAGGGGAGAACTTTCCAAGTTCGATTGGTAAATAGACTAAAATGTATGGCAGTCACTACTGGAAAACATTTAAATAGAACAATTGAAAATGTTCAACAAAATACATTCCATTGAAAAACAGAAACTCAATAAGAAAGATCCAACTGTATTTCCTCAGGAAATTAAGAATAGTATTAGATTCAAAGAAGAGGCTTACAATGGTACAACAAAAGGGAGCAAATTTGAGGATCGAGAGTGTTTTAGAAACTAGGAAAGGGTCACCAAAAAGTTAATAAAAATGGGTAAAAAAAAGAATATGAAAGTAGACAGGAATATAAAAACAGATTTTAAGAACTTTTCCAAGTATATAAAAAGGAAGAGAGTAGCCAAAGTAAACATTGGTCCCTGAGAACCAGGGGCAGGAGAAATTATCATGGGGAATGAGAAAATGGCAGAGAAAATGAACAAATATTCACTGTGGAAGACATAGGTTGCATAGCAGAAATGCAGAATAACCTAAGTATAAAAAGAGAGGAAATTAAGGTAATTAATATCAGTTGATAAACAAGCACTTGTGAAGCTTAAGGGCAGAAATTTTCCCCCATCGGTGTGTTGTTCGGGGGCAGGTGGGGGTGTGCATGAACCAGATCGGCACCCGATTTGGGCCACGCCGCCATTTTACATGGGCAGGCCAGCGTGATGCGCGCCTGGAAGTGCTGAGCGCTCCTTGTGCAGGTGGGGGGTGGTTTCCCTGAGTCGGGGTCTGTGCTCTTTCGTACTGGGCACGAAAGAGTGCAGAAATCTCCGATGCACAGAGGTGCCTCAGGGAGATTAATATAAGGTTTAAAAATTTAGATAAAGAAAAGGAAATATTTTAGGACATGTCCCCTCATGTGACAGTGTCACATGAGCTGGCACATGTTCATGAATTTTGATTGAAAATTTTATTTAATTAATGAAACCTTCGTGAAACCTCATCCCGCCCATGGATGAGGTTCCACGAAAAATGCGAAGGTCGCCCGGGCTCTTTGCCTGTCCGCCAACCTTAAGGTCGGATGGGTAGCCTTGTTAACTGTTTTAATGACTACTTAAATGACCTTAATAGACCTTTGACAGTTCGGTGGCTGTGCAGCCGAGTCGGCTGTGCACCCACCAAACTGAACATCTAAATGATGCGCGGTGATGTCAGGACGCCCACCTGACATCACCGTGCATCATTTTACGTGTCGGCAAGTGGGCCCCGCCCTCGGTCACCGACCCAACGATTCTTCCCTAAGAGACTGAAATCCGACAAATCCCCAGAACCTGATGGCCTATGTCTTAGGATTCTAAAATAGAAAGCTATAGAGATAATGGATGCGCTGGCTATGATTTTCAAAAAGTCCCTAGAACCTGGAACAGTCCTAGCCGATTGGAAGTTACCCAATGTAATGCCACCTTCAAGAAAGGAGGTAGAGAAAATACAGGGAACTTTATGGCAATTAACCTGACATAAGCCATTGGGAAACTGCTGGAATCTATTATTAAGGAAGTGTTAACAATGGACTTAAAAAATAATATATGATCAGAAAAAAATTAATCTGGTTTTATGAAAGGGATGTTATGTTTGATAAATTTATTAGACTTTTTTGAGATGTAACTCGTCAGGTAGATAAAGGGGAACCAGTAGATATAGTATATTTGGATTTCCAAAAGGCATTTAATAAGGCTCCATGTAAGTGTTACTAAGCAAGGGTTCATGGGGCAGGATTTTTAGTTCAGCGGGTTCACGCGATCAGTGGGTCCGGGAGCGGCAGGAAATGGACCGCCGGACGCGATCGGCCCCTGACTATGATTTCACGCTGTCTGGCCAATTAATGGCCAGCCAGCATGAAAGGTGCGTTGAATTGCTCAGCGCTGCTGGGGTGTGGGCGGGAGTAGAGCGGGAGCTGACATAAGTGCGGGCACGGGTTGGCGTGGAATGAAAGGTCCCTGAAGGCAGAGAGCTGTCTCACGGAGCCTGAAGAATTTAAAGGTAATAAAGAAAGATTTTTAAATGCAGAAAAAAATGTCCAAGCATCAGAATCAGTCACCTGAACATATAGATGATGAAAATTCTGTCCAAACATTTTTTTAATTTAATATCAGAAACCTCATCCTGCCCTTGGATGAGGTTTGATCAAAAAGCAAAGTCTGGCTGGCAGATTCACCTGTCCGCCAACCATAAGGTTGGACGGACTACAAAAAGTCAGAGTCAATTGGAACTTTAGGGGCTTAATTGCCCTCTAAATTGTCAGCGGGTTCACTTCCAGCTTTGGCGTGCGCATGCTGACTGCAATATCGCGCTAGTGCGGGATGAAGTCAGGATGCTCACCCGACACCATCAGGCGTTATTTTACGCTCAAGCAGGTCGGGTGCGCTCACGCACCCCAATCTAAAAATTCTGCCCATGTTGCTGAGGGAAATATATTGGCATGGATAGAGGATTGGTTAATGGACAGGAAGCAAAGAGTAGGCATAAATGGGCCATTTTCAAGATGGCATCTTGAGCCTACTGAGGTGCCACAAGGATCAGTGCTGGGCCCTCAGCTGTTTACCGTCTATATTAAGTACTTAGACACAGAGACAGTGAGCATTGCATCTAAGTTTGCTGATAATACAAAGCTATGAGGAGGACACAGAAAAATCTGCAAAGAGATGTAGACTGGTTAAGTTTGTGGGCAACAAGATGGAAAATGGAATATAATGTGGGGAAGTGTGAGGTTATTCACTTTGGTCTTGAGCAGAAAGGCAGAACATTTTTAAAAGACTTGAAACTTGTAAATACAGTTGTTCAGAGCAACTGCTGTATACTCATTCAAAGAACACAGAAAGTTAGCATGTGGGTCCTGCAAGCAATTAGGAAGACAAATAAAATGTTGGCCTTTGTAGCAAGGAGATTGGAGTACAAAAAGAAAGAAGTCTTGCTACAATTCTACAGGGTGTCGGGGAAACCACAACTGAAATAGTGAGCTGAATTTAACAATGGGAGAAGCAATAATTGCTTCAAGGCAAGACTTCTGCCCCCCTTTTGGGAGGATGTGCTGCCTTAGAGAGCTGCTGGCCAATCAAATTGGCCAGCAGCTCTGTAGTCCCAGCAGTGCCAGATGGGTATGGCGGACAGGTCTCGGACTACAGGCTGTACCGTCACACTGACTAAGTCCGGGGCTGGGGTCTTGATGAGGTGGGTGGGGTGACATGTTACCTTAATGAAACATACAACATATAAGATTCTAAGGATTTTTGACATTATAAATGCTGGGAGAATGATTCCTATTGTGGGGGAATCTGGAGCAAGATAGCACTGTTTCAAAGTAAGAGATCTCTTGAATGTATTCAAGGCTGAGTTAGATAGATGTTTGAATGATAAGTGAGTCAAGGGTGATGGAGTGCAGGCAGAAAATAAGGCCACAATCAGATCAGCCATGAATTTACTGAACGGCAGAGCAGGCTGAACAGGCCAAATGATCTATTCCAGCTCTTATTTCTTAGGTTATTGTATTCAAGAGGCCTGGGGAGAAGGTTAAAGGGGTTGGATGACCTAGAGGGTGGGGGAGTTGCCTCTAATGGGCTGAGGGTCCTCCAAAGGAAGATCCCCCCTTGCCTAATAGCACCCTTGATCACCAAGGATAAAATGCCAACAGCAAAATGAGGCCCTTATCTGGCCATTAATTGGCCACTTAAGGGCCTCACTGGTCCCAACGTGGCAGGGTGCCCAATGCCTCCCCCATCAACCATTCCCCCACTCCCACCCAATCCCCACCCCCATCCCTGCCACCTCTGGTAAAATTTCACACAGGTCAGGGTAGGGTGGGTGAGTGGGCGGCAGTCAGGCTATCTGCTGGAGTTTGCGAGCCCTCTCACCTTCAAACATGCTGGTGGGAAAGTGGAAACTCCAGCCCACTGTGTACAGCTTTGGTCTCCATATTTAAGGAAGGATATACTTGTATTGGAGGCAGTACAGCAAAGGTTCACTAGATTGGTCGCTCGTCTCTGGGGTTTAAAAGAATGAGAGGTGATCACGTTGAGATATATAGGATTATGAAGGGGCCTGATTGGATAGACACCAAGGGGTTGTTTAAGCTGGCTGGGGAACCTGAAACATGGAGGCACAATCTTAGGATAAAGGGAACAATCCTTTAGGACTGAGATGAGGAAGAATTTTTTCACTCAAAGGGTTGTGAATCCTTGGAATTTTCTACCTTGGAGGGTTGTGGATGGTCCATCATTTAATATTTTTAAGGCTGGGATAGACAGAGTTTTGGTCCCTCAGGCAATCAAGGGATATGGTGAGCAGGCGAAAAAGTGGAGTTGAAGCTCAAGGTCAGCCATGATTGTATTGAATGGCAGAGCAGGCTCGATGGGCCATATGGTCAACTCCTGGTCCTATCTCTTGTGCTCTTGTGCATCACAATAAATAGGTTACTCATCCCAGCCAAATTCATGTGATTAGCTGGGAAAAGTGTAAACCAAATATAAACACAGGTGAATTTGGTGGGGGAAAAGGATCTGAGAAATTCCTCTCTTACCGTCCTCCGCCCTCCGCAGCAACCATTCCCATCTCCCTCCAACCCGAACACACCAGACCCCAGTTGTTGAAACCACTCCAGGAGATCACGTCCTATGGATCTATCAGGTTCCATTATATAACTTGCGTCTGGTCCCCAAATTGGGGGAATGCATGGCTTGAATACTTTGTTTATTGGCTAATCATGAAAGTGAACTTTAAAGTTATACCTCATTCCATCAGTAACCTAGGGCAGTCCACTGTTATAAAACTTGATCTTGTTTGCAGCAGTCCAGGGGTTAATTGAAATTACATTGAGATTTTCCACACTCATTTCAATTAGACATCATAAAGGCGCTCAGAGAGAAACAACATTTTGTGCAACGTTGTCGAATCTAGGACACAGTCACACAGTTATTATTATACTATAAATACTGATTTGAGATGGCACCTTCTGGGAGCAGACCTGAGTAATACAGCCAACTCTACATTGTTACTTTACCAGGACAATAAGGCTTTTACTTGCTCCTTGACACTTAAATGGCAGTTATATTTTAACAATAACAGAAAGCTGATGAGCTGTCCACTAACATTATTTCTGAAGCTAAAAGCCTTCCTAAGCTTGAGAATTTGCAGACAGAATGTCTGCCACAGTTCCTATTCCCAATGGCCCTATCTTTGCCCTTTCTGAACATACTGTTGTAACAGCATTGGGTGAAGGTAAGTTTGGGCTAGGTTCTGATGGTCTCCACTGTCAGACATCCAATAGACATTTCACTGTTAATAAACATAGTCAAATAATGCCTATTGTGACAATGTACTGGATTGTGACAATAAGCAGCAGAACTGCATAATGGGGACAGGGGTTTTCAGGAAAAGAAAGGGAAAGTTGAAAAAGTTCCCATGCTTTTCTTTACTTAACAGTTACACTGTAGCGATCAGAAAGCTGAAATGGCTAAATGTAATAGGACTGGCTTCAAACAATATTGTACAGTTTGCAGCAATGCCAAGTGGTTCACTGGAAGCCACATAGTATAATTGGCCTACAAGAAATAGTGAACTCCACTCCTATTTTTTGTTAAATATAGGGTAAATTCACAATCGCCTGTTGCCATCAATGAATCTTGATAGAACAGGATCAGGATGGAGAATCATAGTTACAGTGCTATCTCTGACCATAACCATCCCAACCCCACCCCACTGAAAGTACTTTAACAAAGCAGTGGCAATGCACTGCTTAAAAGTTTATGTGGAAGGTAAATCAAGTAAAATAATCTACTATATTCAGAGAATCAATGAAAATCAAGATGCTTACAATGCTTCCAAGCAATTCTCTAACAAAGGTTCTTAATATTCAGATCTAGAATTTTGCCAGGATAATTTGTAACACATTTTATGCACCAAATACAGTGCAAAACCTAGTCTTTACACAGAGTTAAATAATGACAGTATGTTTGTTAATTGGAAATGAATATTAATGAAATGATCTTTGTTCCATTCTCTTAATCCAGCAACTTCTTGTATACTAATCAATGTCATCGTTTAAACAGCACCATTCTTCACATTAAGTGGTTTGAAATCTGTGTTGTGCCAGGTGCAGACTATTTAACACTCAAAAAGATTGAAATCTGAATGGCATCAAAAGCATCCATGTCAACCTTTTTTTGTATTTTTCCCCCAGTCATTTACAAGCTTAGCTTTAGATTATTTTGGATCAAGGGAGAACCATTTTTTTTTTTACTGAAAGCAGCAAGTAGAAAGAGATTCATTTCAAGTACCTCATAAATAATAATTTTATTGAGGATGATTGATCATTGGGTTCCTTGCATCACAGAAGACCAGCTGAAAGTAATTGTAATAATATTGTACAGTAAATTACTTCTTACAAGGGTGGGGTCATGCAGTTGGGCTTTTGTATTATGTTTTGAATAAATTCACACTAATTGTAGACTTTATGTGGTGCATAGAACTATATAATGATATGTTCTATACTTTAGAAAATTATATGTGTTTGTAAGCTATAAAGAACCATTCAATTGCACCCCAGCTGTTGAATAACTAAATTCACATTCTAAATACAGTGCTAAATTAGTCACTATCAGTCAACGTGTTGAACATCTATGAAAAGGAGTGTTTCCATTATTGTTAAACCATTTAGAAATAAACCCTTCTTCAGTACCTCATAGAAATTCATACCTCATGCCATTAATTGCAAATCATGCACATTTCCTCTGAAGTCAACTTTAGAGTAATGTCAATCTCTTATTTTTGCTAAACTGGTCACAGTTCTGTTCGCATTTTTTTTATTTAGTTTCCTCTCAAGTCCATGCAGATGCGAATATTTTCAATCTGTACCAAACAAGCCAACTACGTACATAAAAATTTAATAGAATGATAGCCAGGACACAATTTGTACAATAGTCTGAGTATGATCATTGGGGAAGCTTATGAAGCAAAGCTAAGGAAATATTTCATTCATTTCATCTTTGAAAAAAAGGATGTAAGGCAAGAAAATCAGCAAGAATTTCAAGGAGTAAATTAATAGAACTCAAACCATAGAAAATCTGATGCCAATCTGTCATTCCTGTTGCACTCATTTATTTACAAGCCACTTAATTGCAGTTCCCACATTAATGCTGCCATTTCTAAAGTCCAATTTTCTCCCCTATATTTCCAAGTGGGAAAAGTTTGTTTTGTAGCATTTATTGCAAATCCTAATTAGTAGCAAATAAAATGTGCAAACATCTCGCTTTAACAAGATGTCACCTCTAAACTTCAATCTGATTGTGTTAGGTGATCATGTTACAAGATGTTATAATATAATTATTTGCCGCATAACAAAAACCCATGAGTCATGAGCATATTTACTTTAGTCTTTATGATGTTACATCACATTCACCCTTATGCTAGACAGAACCTTCTACCCCCTATAGGTTACTCTACCAGTCAGACATGAGAATTATGAGAAACAGTAAGACAATGCACAAAGGTCAAATTAAACACTGATGCATTTACTAGGTTTAACCAAAACAATACACCCATTAACAATAAATCCATTAGAAATACACCCGTTAGTCACAAATATATCACAAGTGATCATATCACTCAATGAGTGATCATCTCCATGTAAATTGTACCCTTCAGCAATTGACAAAACTGCCCTACTTATGCATCTATTCAGTCTTTGCAACAAATTTATATCCTTCTTTCCAAGGTGGGAAGCATGTTTCATTGAAATGATTGTACTGTCCTATCAAAATCTACCTTAAGTAGCAATTGTCCAATGAGGCATCTAATTCTTTGTTCATATGATGATATCATAGACTGCAATGATAGGGCAGTTTAAATTTCATTAAGTAATCCCATTTCTCTTGAATGCTGAAAATATCTTCAGAATCTTAATCAGTACAATAAATATTTTGTTATCTGGCATTGTCATGAAGCTATTAATGTATATAATATTACTGGAAAATATTTTTCTTTTAAAAAAGAGGTTTAGTCTGTGGGTGTTTCTTAACTGGAATAAAGCCAGCCAGACTGGGTGCTTTGATGTGTACTGGTTTTGATATGTAAGAGAGATAGCATGCATTTGCATTTTTTGAATAGAACATTCAAGAAGTGGGGTGAAAACTTGGTGCCTATCTAGCAGCTCCCAAGCAATATGGTTGTATTACTAATAAAATTGGTACTATGAAAGGGGTTTCATTGTTAAAAGGTAGTTCAGAGGTTGTTGATCCAATGAGAGTTAACATTCAATGGGGCTGGTAGGTATAACTTCAGTAATTTTTGCGTGTGCAAAGCAGAGGCAATGTGAGATCAAAAGGCACCTGCAAGCCTCCAACTGGATCCACAGCAACCAAAATGACAAGAACCTAATTTTGAATTCATAAGGTGAAATTGCTTTACCTGGTGTTTAGTTAAGTCTATGGGTTGCTGTTGCCTTAGCAGAGCTTAGTTTGGGAATTTGTCAAAAGTTATGATCGTAGTAATTTTTAGTCATGTGTATATCTCTTTTAACCTATGTAATTAATAAAATGTTTCCTTTGGCTTAATGTAAAACCTCGAGAACTGGTGGTCTGATTCCTGCATTTAGAGTTGGATCTCAAACATAACTCTTAAAGTTATAGATTATGATGGTTGTTTAAAGTTTCCCTCTGGGATTTTTAAATAACTCCACTTTACCAACTGCATCGGTTATAACAATTGGGGGCTGTGCCGGGAAAAATTATATTTCTAATTTCTCAATTGGTTAGGAATTGGTGAACCTTATGCTTATGAGTATGAGAGACACTTTGAACTCAGGAGTTGGTGAGGTATCTTAGAAGTGGTGAGACTGCAAGATGGCTTTGGCAATTGCTAAGACTTGTCTGGGAATAGAAGAGATAACTCTGAGTGGGCTGGAGAAAATAACCAAAAATAAGTTAATAGAGTTGGTGGATAAGTTACAATTGGGGTTATCTGCAGGGGCTAGGAAATCAAATATATTTAAACGTATAGCACAGCATCTACAGTTGGAAGTGAAATCTGACACTATTGAGCCACAGCTGGAGGTAGTGAGACTTCAGTTGCAAATGAAAAAGCTTGAATCAGAAGCAAAGGACAGAGAAATGGCTTTTTAAAGGGAATTAGAAATTGCAAAGACGGAGAAGGAGGAAATAGAAAAAGAGAGAGAAAGAGAATTCCAAGTGAAGACATTGGCAGTTAGAAAAGAGATGTCAGTAGGTGAGGAAGGATTTATCTCTAGAGTAGAACCCAGTGGGGATATGTTTAAGTTTGTACAAGCTCTTCCAAAGTTTGAGGAAAAACATATTGAAGCATCCTTTATTTCATTTGAGAAGCTAGCTAAACAGATGAAATGGTCACAGGAAAACTGAACATTATTAATACGGTATAAGTTGTTAGGTAGGGGGCTTGAGGTATATGCTTCGCTTTCAGAAGGGATGTCAGTGAATTATGATGTGGTGATAAAAGCTATTTTGAGTGCATATGGGCAGGATTTTCCCCCATTGGGGGCGAAGTTGAATGGTGGGCATGCACAGGCACGCCTCCAATCGGTGCCCCCAATCAGGGGCACGCCGCCATTTTACGTGGGCAGGCCAATTAAGAGCCACCCAGCGCGACATCTGCATGGAAGCACTATGTTCTCCCTGTGCGGGTGGAGGGGGGATTCCCTAAACCTGAGAGTATGCTCTTTTGCGCATGCTGCTCTGTCTTTGAGGGGTTGAGGGGAGGTGGGGAGAAGCTGGGCAGTCAAGGGCCCCAGCACAGCTAAGTATCACAGCGAAACCACTACAATTGAATACCAAGCTAACACCACAATGGACACCATAGCCTTCAGGCTGGTTTTTTTTAAATTGAGCTGTTAGTTTCATTGAAAGTTGCTCTGAGTGGTAACTGTTGCTTCTGACCTTTGGGAAAGTTTGTGGGGTTCAAGCTGGCTTTTTATTAAAAAAAATCAGAACCAAACAGACGACCACCACCACATCTGCAGACCAACCCTGACTTTACGGTTTCAAAAATCTACCATTTGACTTTTTGTTTCGAACTTTAGGCCAGCTTTAAATAAAAACCGACCTGTCAGAAATTCCAGTTAATATAGCATTCTAATTGGTATAGTGCTGAATTACTGCAAATACAACAGCAGCTTCCTTTCCTGATCATACACACACACACACACACACACACAGTTCAAAACCACATAACAATTAAACAATCCAAGTCCCTTGAATTACTGACTTCTTACAAACTGTTGCTTGAGAATTAAAGACAGTTTATCAGATAACGCCATATAAAGAACCACGTTTCTTTGCATTCCAAAAGAAAGCAAACTTGGACATTATCAATCAACATAAATTTGTGTCACTCTCTCACAGTTTCAAAATACTTTGGACCACATAGGTCAGCTGAATTAGCATTTTTTCAAACATGTTCAGTCTTGTCAATCTCTTATCTTCAAGTTTCCAGACACCATGGCTCCGTGATTTTTGTGTACGTGAAGCTTCTCCAACATGTAACTTTAAAGTATGTCTGCTTATTGGTTTTGACTCAATTTTTATTACTTTTCTGCCTTTTACCAAATGCTCCATAGCCTTAAAGTGTTTACACCAGTGACTTTGTTTATCCGTAATGAAAAAAGCAGCCTACAGGTGTTAACAGTTTACTTCAGTTCAAAAAGTCCTTTCAGCTTTTGCAATACATGCTGGCCAGATTCAATCAGTTTTCTGTACATCTGCATACACTAAGCTTTCTGCATTTCATTTGAACTATTGATGTTCCCTCCTGGCTTGAATAGCTTGCCAAATCTCAATGACAAATTTTGATTAAAAGTACTATTAAGTCAATCACGAATATTATAGCTTCTTACGCTATCATAAGAGAACAGAATATACACAAATAAAACCTGTTATATACCAGATCAGGTTTTTTTCCTCTTAAATAAAAACAAAAAACTGTGGATGCTGGAAATCCAAAACAACAACAGAATTACCTGGAAAAACTCAGCAGGTCTGGCAGCATCGGCGGAGAAGAAAAGAGTTGATGTTTCGAGTCCTCATGACCCTTCAGCAGTTCACTGAGTTTTTCCAGGTAATTCTGTTTTTGTTTTTTTCCTCTTGTTGCTTTTGCTATTTCCCACTTTGTAGAAATTCCAGTTTTATCACAAATTGCAAGCTTGTCCTGAGTATTTAACTGGGGGCCTCTGTATCCTTAGCTGGCCATACTTGCCGGCTACTTCAGAAGACTCTCATATCTTCCATTGTAAAATTTGTCCTGCTTTAGAGTGAGTGAGGACCAAGTGATCCATCTCCCCTTCCCTTTTATACTTTGGCTTCCCTCTTCTTCTGCATGGATAACGGTGAAAGAAATCCTAGTTTTTGAGTCATGGTTTTGAACACATCTTAAGCACCAATTCACAGCTCCTCTGACGGTAAAATGCGCTGTGAACCAATTAGTGTCTGTTGTCACATGGCAGATTGTTTGCTGAAATACTCACTACTGGGTAGTCAACTATAAGCATTTCTAGTTTCCACAGGATGCAGAGATTTCATAGCCTTGCCTAGAATAACTTGTTCAGTTAGACGTACATCAATATTTATGAATGGGAAATGTTTAACTACAGTCAACACAACTGAAATGTGGAAGAGTGTCAATCTATACTTGTGAGTGCTATCTTATTCAGGCTTTTCTGTCCCTTTTATAGTGATGCTGCAATTGAAAAGTGGAGAATGTCCATAGAACAATCACAACAGAGCAAAATTGGCAAGTATAATTGGAAAAGCAATCAATTCGGCAGAATTGTTTAGAAGCATCTCAGAGGTAACCTCAGAGGACACTTTAACTGCACAAAGCAACACATTCATATAGTCAGACCAACAAAATCAGAGTTTAATTTTAATCAGAGACAAATTGAGGGTGGGGGGTTAAATTAGATAGTCCCTGAAATCAGGCACAGCGATTACACTGCACAATTAATTCACACCAGTTCAAAATAATGAAGTCAGCACATAAACATCATGTCACCTGCTAATTATAATGACTGGAGTACAGCAAATGCTCAAGGTATTGTTAAATCCCTGCATGCATCAGTAAGGCTCCTCGTTCAACACTAGCATGACTTAGAGCTTGCCGACATTACTTAAAGCCAGCCTGCACCTTATAAGATGGGATGGATATCTTGGATTTGACCAAATCTATGCTGCAATTTGAATTTTAATGTACAAGCATGCCATGAGAAGTTGAGGGCTGTGCTGCATAGCAAATTTCTGTAAAATAGGTTTGAATCTATTGTTATTAATCTAAACACAGTTACTTGATTGATCTAGATTTTCGAGCTGGGTGAGAAACCACCATTGTCTTTGACAAGCTACAAAGTCAGGCTGATTAGAACTAGACATCAGACTAGAAAACCACAAGGCTACCACTGGGACATTGGCATCTCAGATAGGGGAATGGACTAAGAGAAACTCTGCAAGACAAACCTTTAAGTCATTGCAAAATGAAGAACTTCTGCGAGCCCTGCAGAGATTATGCTGAGGCTCGCTGGCTACAGAGAAGTGATACCAACAACAGACAATCATTGGTGATATTGGGAGGCCGGCAAAGTTTCAGGATATAACCATTGCAATCCAAGGCCACTTGTGCCTGTTGCATTGAGTTGAGTGATCTGATCGATCACATAGAAATAAGAATGTAACAGCCCCCAACAAAATGATCACTCACTGGTGTTAGCGCATACGTATGTACCCTCATGCTTGTTTGTAAACATTATTGATTTTGAGAAAGAGTTACTGTGAAATCTTTGTCCCAAGTTGTCTGTTCCACCATGGGTGCAAACAGTAAATACTGTTAGACCGAGGTAAAGGTCTAACAAACTCCTAAAGGTGAGGTACATTGTGGCTGTAGCAGGGCCAAGAAGTGGTGGAAGTGGTTAAAGAACAAGAAGAACCTTGAAAGATGGTGTAACAGGCCAGAGAGCATTTCTCAAGGCAAGGTAAGGACTGTTGTCTAATGGGGATCTGGAGTTGTATTTATGGGGACCAGAGTTGAATTAGGCACTCACTGACAGCCCATTCAGAAGGTGGATATGCAACTGCCTCAGCCCCTCCTCCTCCTCCTCTTTCTCCTCCTCCTCCACCTTCTCCTCCTCCTTCTTCTTCTGTGGCAGAAGAAGAAGCAGCAGACTATCACAGACTGGGACGCACATTTTGGCGAGCACTGCAGCGCTCTTCCAGAATGAGCAAAGCAACAGGACTGCTGCTTCATCACCTTCAATCATTAGCTCAATGGTGTTTCTTGTGGCAGCCTGGCTTTCATGCATCTTCTTCGCTGCATGGTGGCAGCTTTGGCGGCTGGAGAGCAAGGAAATTCTGACAGATGAGCATCAGGTCAAATACCCATATGCCTCCCTGCTTCCAAGCAATCTTGCCAGAGGTGGGGACAAAGGAAACAGGGCTCCCAGCCCGGCAGCAGATCATCAATTTAGCCCATTGAAGGGTCAATAAAGGACAAGACTTTGGAGCAACTAGGATCTCACTGATAGAAGACGGGCCCCCTGATGAGGCTGGAGCCTGGAAAGTAAGTGAAGGCAGCCTCCTGGAACAGGTGGAGGACCATCCTGGAGTTGCTTTGAGTACCGGGATACAGCTGTGGCTGCAGGACATCCTGCAAAGTGTTCCCCTGATGACCTGCCAGCTGTGGCCACATTTAATTTTTAAAATGTATTTGTCAGAGGGCACCTCCATCCTGAGGTGCCCTTACAGTCTCCTGCCTGCCTCAATTGCGCTCACCTCTCCCGCTGGGGCTGCTGGCAGGGCATCATGCAGTTCCTCCTTTGAGCCTGCCAATTCCCTGATCTAAGTTCAATGACAATGATGGAGGCAGCCTCGTAATTGGCTGCCTCTGGGAAGATCTCAATGCCATTTGGGCTGTCAACACCATTGGGGTCAGGACGTGCATTTGCCCCAGTGGCAGGAAAATGTAATGGCAAATAAATACGGCACATTGCATACATGCTGGCCACATGGTTGGGTTGCAGAGGGGAGTCATCAGTCAAATGCGGAGCAGATGACCCTTGTTGCGCCCAGCAGCCACCATCTGGTTTGGTGGCTGAAAGACTGATGGAAAGCAGACTGGCACAAGACAAATGAACATTACCATTGCCAGGACAGCAGGCATTCACCAGGCTGATGTATTGACCATGGTCGCACGCTAACTGCACTTTTGGTGAATGATGACGGTTTGCAGTACATCTCACCACTGAGATGTGGAGCCGGCAAAGCCAAATGTGTGAAGTTGATGGCACCCTGTGCCATGAGGAAGCTATTATTCTGGCAAAGCCATGTGTGTGCCCTGCCTGCTTCTCTCTGTTCTCTTGCAAACAGAGTCTCTGTCACCCCTCTGATGCAGCGATGGTTGATAAAGTGGGAGATGTTAGATATCTCATCTGTTCAAGCCTAGAAGGATCCCAACATGAAGAAACTCAGAGCCATGGTCACCTTCACAGCCACTGACACCATCTAATCCTGCTCTGATGCTGCATGTCTGGTTCCAAGAGGTGTCACAGTCCTGTAAGCACCTTCTTCGTAAAGCATAGATGGCTAAGCCCCTGGCTTAGGTGGAGGTAAGAGATTTGTTCCTGGAAAACCTTAGATGACTAAAGCCTCCTGCTGAAAGCCCTTCCCCCCACCGTTCTCTCCTTTCTCTGCAAGCAGCTTTGCTTCTTTTTGCTGCCACTGCCTCTCATGCTGTAGCCCAAAGAGAATTGCAACTTTCTCAAACGTGACTTGGAGCAAGTGGTGAGACATTGCAGACTTCATCAACTGTAACCAATTCCTCATAAAAACATACTTTCTCACCACAAAAGTCATCATTAATCAATCAGCAACTAACTTGCAAGTTTTTGATGATCCATTTAAATAGTGCTGGTGTGAGGATTCCTTCTTGCTGAATACGTGTGCATGTATAAGAGGTAACATATCTCAAAAATTTGAATAGCAGGTTATGCAAGCTGATTCATGCTGCTACTATGCAATGGTTACATGAGTGGCATTTTCCACCAACAGAATGCTGCCAGAACTCCTAAAAGACTCTTTTGAGCAGGTGAGGAGGGGCAAAATGGTTCCCTTCTTTTCTCACTCTTCATTTGACTGCAACAGGTTTTTTTTTTAAAATAAGATATACCCACCAATTCAGTGAGTGTTTAACTGTTTACAAACAGACAGGCTTTCTTGAACTTTTTGAAAAGAAAAGAGGATAGTTTTTGATGTACTTAACCTGGTTTAAGAAAAATAATAAAAATATTCCACTTTCAAACACACACAAACACACATACACAGACTCAAAGTTCATATTCATACAAACAGATTACAGAGTGGGAATATGATTAAGCAATTTTAAGTCCAATAAAGTTATAACATTACACAGTTCTCGAAGGTTGGTGACTTGGCTGGCTTCAGGATGAACATAGTGGTCCTTCTGGATTGGCATTGAGGTAGTTTGAAGGCATGGGTGATTTATCGAGAACCCACTCAGGGTTTTGCTCCTTCAGTGGTTCAGTTGCTTGTCCTGGTCTGCAGAGAAAACAGTTGCTTAAACACACAAAGCATGGTTTGTCACATGAACCTCTCCCTCCAACTGTCCAGTGACCCAAATACGGTCATAGCTAGTGTATTCCAGTTGTAATTTGATTAGATCATGACTGGGAATTCCTTTCTTGGCCAGAGCCTCACTGTCCAAGTTATAATGACTGATTATTTGTTTCCTCCCAGTTGAGTATCCAGGTGAATGCCTGGATGCTTTGCTAACTGGATAGGAAATAGCACCTCATTGATACTCCTTCAAGGCAATTGTCCCTGATGAGGCTTTGCAGAAAGTTTGTCTCTATTTCAATGGTTTTAAAATGTGGAAGGTATAGGAATGCAAATGTACAACCACCTTTGGCTGTGATCTCAAGTTGCTGGAATGTGGCTTAAGTCTTTTTAACAATTATATTGGGGTTTTCAGCGAGTACATTCATAGTCATTTTTCATAAAGCATGGTTTCACATAAAGCCACTCTGCCTATTACACAGTTTAGTAACATTGTGGATGAATTTCAGTGCTGCCGGTGTGATGCCAGGTACATAGGCCATACGTCCAAGCAATTGGACAGAATGTTCCTTCAGTTGTTCATAAAAGGTAGAGTACAGACCGTACTCAAGCAGTCCACAATGTAAAATGCAAAACAAAAGTTTACTGTCAGATATGATTCCACGATTGGGCAATACTTACTGAACAATCCTGAGTGCATTAATAGCTACACCAACCATTAATTTAGTTGAGCTTATAACGTGCCGCATTTACATTTGCTCAAAGCAACATACATTCACACACATGGACCCATTATCTGCAAAGAAAAGGAATATGTTCAAGCCTTGCACCTTTTTTGAACTACCACGGAACCTTTAGTTCCCTATTGCTTTCTCCATGGCAATGTCTTCACCAATCAGAGTCAACTTGCCAACCAGTCAGCTTTCCTTTTCTATTGTAGTATAAATTGTTTTGATTGTTTAAAATTTGCCATGTTTGCATTTGTCCTGATGAGTGCAAGTTGAAAAGCTTTCGTAACATGACTCTCTTTTCAGCAATATTCAAATGTGTAATGGATGAGATATTTAACTGAGTTACTGCTAAATTTCCAGAGTTTCATTAAAAAAAAACCCACTTTTCAAATTCTGGATTGCCCATAACAAAAAAAAAATGTTGAGTAGATGCTTAAATAGATGCATTGCTCCAGTGGGCTGTTTTGTCCAATTATAGACTACAGAGGTCCCTTTGGTTAGGAATGAAAATAGAGCTTTACAATTCATAGCATTATTCACACAAAAAACCCAAATACTCCAGTTTCAGTAATTGCCTCACGAATAAACTGAACCTAATCGTGGTCTTAGTCTCACTATGAAAATCTACTTATGTTTTTTTCCCCCATAGTAAGCTATATCGGCCCAATAATTAGCGATCCCAAGCTGCAGTGCATTTCCTGAATGTCTTTACTCACTCAAGTTGCCCTGTCCTTCCAGCCTTCCTCTCTAACGGGTAAGGGTTATATAATGAACTAATTTGGCTGCATGAGATAATGAGGGATTATCTATCAAATGAGAAAATGGAGGATTAAGTCTCTTTAGGAGATTTGTAAGGGTTATCCATCTGTGTTAAGATACAGTCAAAGTAGCTAAGTTTTGCCAGGTCTTCTTACTTGAATTATATAAGGCTCCACTTATGAAGAGCACAATATTTTTCAGTTGTTGAAGATTGTATAAAACAGAAAAATAAGCATCAAGCTCCCTTAATGGACAATTATGCACCTATAGACTGGAAGAGAGGGAAATAGCACTATACATACTCTACCTTATATGTCAGCTTGGACCAGTTGTCAGTACCCTAACCTATTCTAGGCTGACATGTTGGTGCTGTACAGAGAGTGCTGTAGGTACCAGCCTTCCGAGGAGATCTTACGGTGCTGATTCCACAACATTATTTGAAAAAGAGCTGGGAATTTTCTTAGGAGGTGAATTTCCCCACTGTGTTCACTGTTTCGGCACATTGAGCAAACAAAGACTTGTACTTATATAACACTTTTCATGACCACTGAACCTCTCAAATCACTTTACAGCTAACGAAGTATTTTTGAAGTGCAGTCACCATTGCAACATAGAAGTGCATAAATGGTGCAGAAAATGGTTGAACCTGAGCAGGTTCAGGTGGCAGCCCCCTCTGGTACTTAAGTCATCTTTGCCAAATGCCCTAAGCTCTGGAATTCCCTCCCTAAACCCCTCTACCTCTTCTCTTTCCACCTTTTAAATGCTCTTTAAAACCTATCTCTTTGACAAAGCCTTTGGTAATTTTCCCTAATATTCCTTATATGCTTCAGCATCAAATTTTGTTTAACTATGCCCCATATGAAGCACCTTGGGGTGTTTCATTATGTTAAAGGTGTTGTATAAATATATGTTGTTCTTGTTCAGTTTTCTCATGCTTTTTGGACATTTTCACATTTCATACATTGAGTCCCCACTGGCCTCATGTGCACTTTTCAAGGTGAAAGTCAGTAACATACTGATAGTTTTAGGCTGGAGAAGACCTTCATTCCATCTAGGACACCTTTCCACAATATTTCTATGTTCTAATAACCCTGAACAGCCATTTGCTGTAACATCTCAGCTGCAGGTTTCCTGAGTTTTCTCCACCCTTCTGGGATTATGCCAACTGGGGTATATGAGATGCAGCAGCTGCCCTGATCGGTTGATATAAGAGAAAGTGAGGAATCCCTAACACGGAACAGTCCAGAGATTTTGAAGACAAACGTTGGTAACTGAGAATTGCTATACAGAGTGGATTGGTGGGAGCAGGTGGTTCCATTCTACCTGGACTTGTTCCTCATTGCTTCTCCCCATGTCAGACCAATTGATAAAGCATTCAGCAAAGTTATTAGAAAATGAAGTGAAAGAGTCAGGTACTGTCAGCTTTGGCTCAGTTGGTAGTGCTCTCATCTCTACATCAAAGAATTGTGGGTTCAAGTCCCACTCCAGGGCTTTAAGCACAAAACTTAAGGCTGACACTCCACTGCATGTCTGAGGGGGTGCTATACTGTCAGAGGTGTTGACTTTTTGCATGAGACATTAAATTGAGCACCCATGCGTCCTCCCAGCAGTACGTAAAAGATCTTGTGGTTGTATTTCAAAGAAGAGCAGCTGAGTTATTCTTGGTTTCCTAGCCAATATTTACCCTCAACCAACATCACTAAAGCATATTATCTGGTCATTATCACATTGCTATTCATGGGAGCTTACTGTGTGCAACTTGTCTGTTGTATTCCTTACATTGCAATAGTAACCACTCTTCAAAAGGCTTCTTTAACTGTAATAAAAACAAAAAAACTGCGGATGCTGGAAATCCAAAACAAAAACAGAATTACCTGGAAAAACTCAGCAGGTCCGGCAGCATCGGCAGAGAAGAAAAGTGTTGACATTTTGAGTCCTCATGACCCTTTGAGACTGCTCTTCAAGAAATGCCTACCTCCTTGGAGAAGTTCTGTTCGTCTCTGCGACAAGATTTCCATATCTCTCTTTTGCCTTGCTCACCTTCATTGCTTTCCATTTCTCTCCTAGCTGTCGAAGGGTCATGAGGACTCGAAACGTCAACACTTTTCTTCTACGCCGATGCTGCCAGACCTGCTGAGTTTTTCCAGGTAATTCTGTTTTTCTTTAACTGTAAAGCGCTTAGAGATGTCCTGAGTTTATGAAAGGCACTATATAAATGCAAATGTTATTCTTTTACCCCTGTTAGCTGCTTGTCACCCAGCCTGCTACTGGAGAGTGGAGCTTGAACTGTCTTTTTAAAGGCTGCACAGAAGTCTGCAGGCAGTTCAGCTGCTAATGTACGTTTCATATCGGTTTCACACCAAGTTATCCACAATTGAGACTGTGAATGAACACTTCAAGAGTACCCATATGTAACTTCTGCTGCAGGCCACATTTCTTTTTTTGAAGGGAAAATAATGGCATAACACGTTTTAGGAAAATTTTCGGTCCCTGTGGCTTGTTGGCTGATGGTGTATAGAACATCATCAGCAATGAGTAACTGATGGTGCACAAAATGGCTGCCGCTTTTGCAGGCCATTCATGAAACATGTACATTGCATATTTTTACTTCCTACATCAAGGCTTTGCACTTGTATGCGTTAAGTATCATTTTCCATTTCTTAGCACATAAACATACTTTATTTAGCTTATACAGTTGCTGGGTCTATTTTTTGTACCACCGCTTCCTCCAGTTTGATATCTGCAACAAAATTAATCAATTTGCATAGAGTTTCAAAATATAGGTCATTGACATAAATTATAATGATCCCAACACTGAACCCTGGAGTCCCTATGTCTGTGTGCATTTCCACTTTTTGCTGAGTTGAATTCAAAAGAAAATTTGGAATATCTTTAGCAGATATCAATATCCATGCAACCTGGTAAGAGTCACAAGAGTAATATTAACTTAAAATCATTTAGTTTTTATATGGAAACATTTTTTGTTTGCCTTTCTGACAATTTTCTCATCAGGACTTCAGTTAATGCCAGGATCAAATGCTCCTGTTGAGGAGCAGTACTCACAACAGACATTGGGCGGAACTTTCAGTGCCCGTTAGTGCCGGGCGTGTTTGGTGGCGTGAGTGGACAATATGGCGAGAAGGCCAAAAATCAGTTTCACGACGTTGTGAAAGCAGTTTGCAATCATCCACTCTGCCCGCCAATGATGGGCTGCGTTTCCCACTGTCAGACATCGGGAACTCCATTGTAATACATCTGTATATCACTATAAGTCCAGCTCTCCGAAATCATCCTCCCAGTCATCATCCGGGCACATCAGCGTGATTGCACACTGACGTGTTTCACCTAAACTGTACACCTAAAGAGCTGCACTTCACTCGGGACTTCGAAGTTTGTTTGCTTATGTTGCTTCAGGAATCGCTCGTGGTCATCAGCGCCAGGCTTCACAGACACCACCACATAACTTTTAGGGGGTGCTCACAGGCAGGTCTCTACCTATCAGGCCAGCCATAAGACGGGGATGGCTTTTCAACGGCTGAAGGGCTAGGGCTTGCTTGAGGAGGGGTTAGACTTGGCCTCAGGCAAGAGAAGAGGCTGCAGGACCAGGGCTATACTGGGGAAGTGGGGTTTCACAGGGTGTGTGCGGGGGCACAAGTTGATCTATGCAAGTGGCCTCAAGATGGTGAGGGCTGAGGCAGTCTCCAGAAGAGATGAAGCCAGATGGAGATGTGAGGGCATATGTGAGGGAGTGAACAATGATGTCCCTTGAACTGGCAGTGAGTGAGATGCCAGTGAATGTGTGATGGGCTGGAATGTGTGAGTCTGAAGTGATGAGATGGCTGCCTTACCCTCGCAGCATGAATGAGATCATTCATCCTCTTTCTGCATTGGATGGCCAACCTCTGCTGCACAGCAATGACATTGATCACCACTGCCATCGCCTATCAAGCTGGAGTGGTGAGATTGCTGGACCTCCTGCGGCCAGAGCAGGGGTAGAGCGCATAACAGCGAGCATTTCAGGGACATCACTGAATTGGGGCTGCAGTCGTCTTGCCTTTTGGGGCCATGTCTTCTGTGCAACAGTCCTGGGCAGGAAGTACTGAGAGGTGTGCAGGGGGCTGTAGCTTAAACATAGAACCTGGCGTGAAAAAGCAGCAAAGTGACAGGCAAATGAGAGCCACTCTGCCATTGAAACAGCGTGTTTCCCAGGAATGCATGATTAATGAGGCGGGATTGGGATGATATGGCATGAAAAGCTACCATTGCGGCTGGTGGGTAAAATGTTCTTTTTCCCATCCTCTACCACCTTTAGTGCAAATCTGGGATGATTCTGCTCAATGTTCAGGAAATCACAGGGAGCAGTGTGTGATTTTCCATCCATTGACTTAAAGGAACAGAAATTTAAGGACTGTCAGTGTCATGCCCAGTCACATTATGAAGTATCAATCAATACTTTTAAAAATTGGACACAAACAAACTGTTAAGATGACTTCCACAAATTATGTGACTTTTGACATTTGGTCTACAGACAGCGTCAAGTCTCTGGTCAATATCTAATGAAATAAGGGCATTGGTGCGTATTTGTAGAATTTACACATCTCATTGTTCAAGAATGGGACATCACATAAAGACTGTCGAGTTTCCAGGCTGCTTCTCTCTATGTTTCATACTTGACGAAAGGAAAGATTGAAACACAATGGCTGCTATCAACTTCCCATTGTATCATGATAGTTCTCCCATCCAAACTAGACTGGATGGGCCTCAGAAGTGTTAACCCAGCAGTCATGTGGCTGCAACTGGTTTTCAGAGACTGCATCCTTATTACCGCAGAACAATTAGTCATCAGTCTGAGAACCAGATGCTGAAATCAGCTGCAAGTCATCAAGAGGCTAAAGCATTTAATCTGTTACAGTTTCAAAGTTCACCTGAGAACCAACCTTCTAGATAGTTGACAACAAGATACCTGAAAACCTGCTGTGAACCCTTCACTTTACAAGACCTTCAATTCAACTTTAAATTGTGGAATTCAAGCAACTATAGGCCTGCCACATGGGAGACCAGAAATCAAATGTCAGAGACTGAATTAACTGTAATCTGCAAAAGTACACCATCTTTATATGTATCCTGTGTGTTTGTGTGTGTGTGTGTGTGTGTGTGTGTGTGTGTGCATGTGTGTGAGATGTTGCAGTATTTTGGGGTAAGTGTTTGAGAATAAATAACCTTATTTATTTTAAACTTGCAAATGCTTGCTGCTGAATTATTTAATTAGAATGCAAACTCCAAGTGTAAGAAAAGACACACCTCTTAGCATATACAACATACTGATTACAGGTAATAAGAAAGCAGGCACAATTCTGTCTGTGACAGTCAGCCTGTGATTTCCTGAACACACCCATTGAGAAAATCAGCCCTTTCCTCAGTAAAGAAAGGTCAGTTTAAGGAAAAGTGTCTTCAGTTAACTTTCTGAAGTATTTTTGTTGAAGCTAGCACATCTGTCAGCAACATGGGACATCTAGACGTATAACACATTAGTTGTGAAGCTGCTATAATGGGAGTTTGTAAAGACAACATGCCACGAATATGCCCCCATCTGTCAACTGAACTGCAGTGAGGAGCACACACCATACACCTATGGAGAAAATGGCATGACACAAAACAAATAAACCTATAAAAACGACAACGAAGGAAAATAGATACTTTACTCCTCAAGACAACATTTTTAACAGCCTAATAGAAACATGAAAATGCATTGAAGTTTCCAGTCAGCCAGAAGAAGAGGCAGGAAAATAAATTGGTTCTATAGGGAGGTGACATCCCGGAGAGCAACCAATGATCATTTATTATGTGTTCATAGATTATCTGCAAGGAAAAAAAAAATTGTTGCAAGCAAATTTTGTGGAAGCGGGTCAACCAACTTTATTCAACATTGGAACCTGCGTTTCAATCCTCTCCAAGCTAATGGGTTAATTATCCTTCTCCTCTCTCAGCTTCAGCTATACATGAAATCTGGGGTGGAATCATCCAAGATTTGCACTAAAATAGTAGGTTTTCACACCGTATCGCCCTAAACCTGCCATATTAGTTATGCATTCCTGGGAATCACGCTGTTTCCATGGCGGGCTGGCTCTCATTCGCCCACCATGCCATCATCTCATCGCTTCATCATGCCGGGCACCATATTTAAATTGTAGCCGCACACACACGTCTCAGTTCTTCCAGCCCATGACTACTGCAGGGAAGATGTCCATGAAAGGCAAAAAGATTGTAGCCCCAAGGTTTAGTGATGCATCACTAGAATTCCATTCGGATGCCATGGAGGCCCGCCGTGATGTCTTCTACCCCAGCTCTGGCCGCAGGCTTGACCAACTAGGCTTGGGAGGCGGCGGCAGTGGGGATCAGTGCCGATGCTGCACAGAAGTGGTTGGCTAACCGATGCATGTGGAGGATGAATGATCTTATCTATGCAGCCAGGGTATGGCAACCATCTCATCATTCTAAATTCATACACTTATGCCCATCACATGCCATTTTAACACTCCACCCTGCTCTCTTGCCCACATGTCTGTCCTTGGCTTGCTGTATTGTTCCAGTGAAGCCCAACGCAAACTGGAGGAACAGCACCTCATCTTCCGACTAGGCACTTTACAGCCTTCCGGACTGAATATTGAATTCAACAACTTTAGGTCTTGAACTCCCTCCTCCATCCCCACCCCCTTTCTGTTTCTTCCCCCTTCCTTTTGTTTTTCCAATAAATTATATAGATTTTTCTTTTCCGACCTATTTCCATTATTTTTAAATATTTTCAAATCTTTTATGCTCCCCCCACCCCCACTAGAGCTATACCTTGAGTGCCCTACCATCCATTCTTAATTAGCACATTCGTTTAGATAATATCACCAACTTCAACACCTATGTGTTCTTTTGTTCTTTTGTCTGTGACATCTTTTGATGATCTGCTCCTATCACTGCTTGCTTGTCCCTACAAAACACACTCCCCCTCCACTTCTCCCCCACCACACCTTAAACCAGCTTATATTTCACCCCTTCCTCGGATCCACTTAGTTCTGTTGAAGGGTCATGAGGACTCGAAACGTCAACTCTTTTCTTCTCCGCCAATGCTGCCAGACCTGCTGAGTTTTTCCAGGTAATTCTGTTTATGTTTTGCATGCCCATCACATGTTCACTGGCATCACTCACTCAAGGGACATTACTACCCATTCTCACACACATGCCTTCACATCTCCATCTCACCTCATCTCCTCTGGAGACTGCCTCCTCAGCCCTCACCATCTTGAGGCCACTTGCACAGATCAACTTGTGCCCCCACATGCATCCTCTTTCCCCAGTACAGCCCGCGTCCTGCAGCCTCTTCCCTTGCCTGAGGCCACTTCTCCCCCTTTGCCAAGCAATACCTTGCCCTCCAGCCATTGAAAAGCCACCCACATTTGGTATGGTAGAGACCTGCCGTGAGCTCCCCTAAAAGTGATGCGCTGGTGCCTGTGGTGCTGATGACTGTGAGTGCTGACTGAAGCATGGTAGGCAAACCAACCTTGAAGTCCCGAGCGAAGTGCAGCCTGCCAGGTGGACGTTGCTTATGTACTGTCGTGAAACACATTGGCGTGTTTTCCTGCCGACGTGGGCAGATGATCCGGGGGGGCGGCTGGGAAGTCATGGGGGTGGGGAGGGGGGCGGGAAACGATCGATTCCGGCAGGCAGGCCTAATAATGATATACTGATGTATTACAATGAGGTTCCTGACACCCAATGGTGGTAAACGTGGCCCGCTGCCGGCTGAGCAGACGATCGCGAGCTGGTTTCACGCTGTCATGAAACCGATCACGCCATATTGTCCACTTAGGCCGCCGAACTCACCTGACGGCAGCGGGCACGGAAAATCCTGGCCAGGATTTGTCTTATCACTCAGTATTAAGCACTCTACTCTCCTCAAGAGCTAATAATGGCTGCTGGAGTGGAAAGGTCAAAACTAAAAACCTCACTGGAGTAGCAGTGAGTGGTCTTTTGAAGTGGAACTTGAGATGTTTAGGACCAGGTTTCTAATTGTGACACTGAGATTAAGCTGTTAGAATGAATAAATCTGTCAAAGTCTCAAAAGGTAAGTCATGTGGCCTCAGACTGTCAATCGCATTGCATTTTGGTCCATATCTATGGTCTTAAGTTTAGGGACTCTGTTGACCAAACAGGTTTGATTCACGTTGTCTTGCTAGGGTAGGGATTTATTTCATAGATAACCCCATTTAATAAATGTTTTCTTTAAGGCTACAGAGTCAAATAAATTATGTTTAGGATTTTCAGCAGTTCCAGTTCATAGAATGGGAATATATAAATATCATTATTAATATTCCTAAAAGTATTCGTTAAAATTAATGGAGAATAATTACCGTTAATATCATGTTAATTGTATTATTAAGGTTTAAAGATAAACATTAATTATACAAATATTGATTGATTAAGTATTTTGAGTACATATGAAAAAGGGCTCACCCAGCACAGAGGGTGGGCAGGAAGTGGGGAGGAGCACCTCGCATGCCTACAATTGGCCTTCTGCAATCGGTGGGCACCACGGGGGCTAGGGTGCATCATCTCCCCCACCCCCCCCCCAGGGGAAATGACAATTTGAGTTAGTTTTGTAAGTTTCCTATCACTCTTTTGTTTCAGTTACAGTGCCGCACCAAGGCCTGTTCCCACCCCACCACCCTCAACCCTCTTTGGATTTTTAGCTTAGTTTATTGATTTTGTTTTTCAAAAGAGTCTGTACAAAATGATTCTCCCAGCATAGAGGGCGGCGGGAAGGGAGGAGGACCTCCTCGTAATCCTGCACCGGGACTTGGCCAATGTAGCCGTCAACAGGTCCAGGCTGATCGAAGGGGTCCTCCGACCCAACTGTCTGCCCCTCTACCGCGGCTGTATTTGCAGCCAGGTGGCCATGGAGAGGGAGCTCGCGGTGTCCTCCGGTACGCTAAAGGCCTCCCGCGATCGGTGAGCACCGCGGGGGCTGAGGTGCATCATCGCCCCCGGAAATGACATTTTGATTTGATTTTGTAAGTTTCCTTTCAGGTTTTTGTTTTTGTTACAGTGCCCCAGCAGGGGCTGTCACCCCATCTGATTCATTTATCTTCAGTTTAATTTATTGATTTTTGTTTCTCAAAAGGAGTGAACAGGGACTCACCCAGTACAGAGGGTGTCGGGAAGGGAGGGGGACCTCCTCGTAAGCCTGCTCCTGAGCCTGGCCAAGGCAGCAATCAACAGGTCCAGGCAGCGGGCAGTCGGGGGGCTCGTCCAACTCCTCTTCTGCAGCTATGCTCACGTCTAGGTTGCCCTGGACAGGGAGCACATGGTGTCCACTGGTATGCTTAAGATCCTCCGTGACCAGTGAGCACTGCAGGGGCTGGGGTGCATTATTGACCGCTCTAGTCACATTTTAATTAGACGTTTGTAAGTTTCCCTTAAGGTTAGTTTTTCTTTTTGCAGTATCCCTTTAAGGGGCTGCCCTTTTAACTTGTCCCTCGTTTTCTTTAATTTAGTTTAATTGGTTAACTCAAAATAGTAAAAAAGACCTGCTGAGACATTGGTTGGCAGGTAGATAGGCAGGAGCCAAAGATATGTAATGCTGCATTCTGTGAACAAACCAACTATCAAGAAGATGATTGGTGTGCAGTTTCATTCTCCACCATCTGGGCTTGGGAATCATTTACCAATTACAACTATTTTTGATGAGTGCAGGTTAGTAGAACAGCAACAGCACACTCCCTTACACCGATGGTTTGGCCCCAGCACCTGGCCAGCCTGTGCTGGAACTACAGATCTACCAGGCTCACCGTCCCTGCTGAGTAGCTCATTTTTATAATAGTCACTCGTTTGGCTTAGAAAAAGAATGTGAAGGCTGACATGAATGGTTGAATTCAGTGTGCACTGTCCTAGCCATTTAGATTTTCTTTAAAGTTTAAGAAATATTTTAATATAATAAAACATAACAGTTTCAAATACTCTTGTATTCCATTGTTTCTTCCTTGCTTTCCTTATCAGGACATGATCTCTGACACAAAAACAGAATTACCTGGAAAAACTCAGCAGGTCTGGCAGCATCGGCGGAGAAGAAAAGAGTTGACGTTTCGAGTCCTCATGACCCTTCGACAGAACGTCAACTCTTTTCTTCTCCGCCGATGCTGCCAGACCTGCTGAGTTTTTCCAGGTAATTCTGTTTTTGTTTTGGATTTCCAGCATCCGCAGTTTTTTTGTTTTCATGATCTCTGACAAGTGAACTGAAACAGAGAAAGTCATGCAATTAACTTTTCTTTCTTCATATGAGATCCACCAAGAATTGTTTCATGGGTTGTTACCCTCGCACGCCTATAATATATACACATGCACTATAAAGATATATTGGTGGAATTCAATGCCCTCCCATGGCAAATTTGGTGGCAGGAGGCATTTAGTCCTGCGGGAGAGTGGCAGGTGGGGACCCTGCCATCTTATCGCCTCTGCCTTGATTAAGTGCAGGGCAGGAAGCCTAGTGGACTGCCATCCTGTCCCACCATCGTGGGAAATTAATGCCCACTCAAGGCCCTTATTCCATCGCTGCTGGCATTCAGCCAGTGATGGGCTGGGGACTCACCATGAGGGAGGCCCAAAAACCACACTCTGTTGGGGGTTTCTTGCTAGCTTCTGGGAGGGGTTCCTCGCTCAAAGGTTTTCATTGCCTGATCTTGGGACCCAACATCAGGAAAAGTGGGGCCCACAGAGAGCCACCACCCTGCCTATTCTGCCAACACCCCTTCGCCACAACACCTACCCTGCAACCCCCTTCCTAACATCTTGCCTGGGCTATGGGGTGGGTGTATTGCCAGCAGCAATGTCTGGCAGTGCTGCCGAGCAATGAAGAGCTGCTGGCCTCCGATTGGTTGTCAGTTCTTGGCAGGCAGGACTTCTGCAGCTGGGGTCCTTGATCCTGGTGAAGGTCTGCAACTGCCTAGTTAACTGCCTGATTGCAGTTAATGCAGAGGGCCTTCCTGAAAAGAGGTGACATGTGACTCTCCCTCCAGTGGGCAAGACCCCTGTCTCCTTGATTAAATAGTGCTATTATGTTCCCAGCTTGTAAATGAAAGATGCATGCCTTTCTGTCAGGAAACATTCAGTGCTTGGTATGAAGGTTAATGGTCAATTTGCACAAATAAAGTTTATAAATAATAACTTGCATGACTGGAGCTTCATTTTGTTGGAGGTCAACACCATTAGCTGTAATACACAGAACATTGTGCTCTATTTCCAAACAGACAGAAAACAAAGAAATAAACCAAATAGCAGTCACTGGGACGTCGGCATTCTTACCCTGTCTATGGCACCTATGAGTTATGGATCTGCTACGTGCTGAATCATTATATTCCATCATCTCTATTGAATTCTCCTTTCTATCTCTTATTGGCTTATTGGGAGGTGATCACTCTGAGCTTTCTACACAGAGCCACAAATTTTTGATTCCCATAAACATTTCTAAGGTGTAGACTTATGTTATAGAATGAGCAAAATATATTTTAATGATCTTTTTACTAAGTAGAAAACACATTAATTTGTGTGGTTTATTCTTCCTATTAATATTTAAAGTACAAATAGTGAATATCCTTTACATGCAATAAGTTGGAGACACTCAGATATAGATTCTTTTGTCCCTTTTCTGTTTGCGTTGAAATGTGTCTGTGCATTGACATATATGTGATGTACCTGTCTGATATTGATGTCTGCTTCTGATTGATGAGTCTTTCTTGAGCTGACCTGTCACTTGCTTTGTCCTACATGTTGTAGCCAATTGATCTTGATCAGATATTTAGAGCAACTCTGAAAGTAGGGCACTATGGTCCGTATTTTGTAGTTTTAATGACAGCAAAACTGCCAGCATTCACCATCATTACTCCTCTGAAATTGCCAACTTCTTGAGTCTGTACATCTGTACATTTAAATGCATAGACCTAAGAGTCATTGTCAGGGATTCAGTGCTCCTGCATAGGGTGCACTGTTGAAGTTTCCCCCAGATTAGCATTAATTAGAAATCACAGAAATTATGAGAACTCCCACTTGTATGCTACTAGTCTCATTGTAAAAACCCTTGGAAAAAGTTGCATCTTCTTGAAAGAGGTGTGACTGTTTTTAACGACACACTAGTTACAGACTTACTGCTATAAAGTCTCTCTGGGCCTGGAAAACTAATTTTGTGTTTGTTGCATGTCAAATTTCTACATTATGATAAAAAAATTGAAGTTTGTTTATGATATTTCAGTTTATACCTTTAATCCAAAGTTTGTGGCCCAATCATTCATTTCACTCTGTGGAAAATGTAATTAAAAGTGAAGGATGGTCAGTGAGATTTCTTCAATCTGATTAGTTGCTTACCCTGCTTGATAACATCACAGTTGAGAACCTTAAGTTCCCCTTGTCTTGGTGCCAGATTCAAACTGATTTTGGGAAGGGGGAAATCCACACCACAGAGATCACTTGATCTTTGAGGTCAGTGGTGAGGGCTGCTGCTTTGCTTCTGACAACAAATTCTGTGTCAATGTTCTGTAGAATCTGTGCCCCATCTTTATTTCTTAGGACATCCTAAACAGCCAACAGAGTACTTCTGAAAGAATCTCTCGTTGTTTTGTTGCATCTGTGTAGGATTTTAGTGAGATCACAGCTGGGGTACTGCCCGCAGTTTTGGTCTCCATACCATTTGCCTCGAATGGAATACAGAAAGGTTCTCTAGATTGGTTCCTGGAATGAGAGGGTTGTTCTATGATGAGGAACTGAGCATCCTGGGTCTACGTTCTCTGGAGTTTAAAAGAATGAGAAGTGATCTCATTGAAAGGTACAAGATTCTGAAAGGGCTTATCAGGGTAGACACAGAGGTTGTTTACCCTGGGTGAGGAAACTTGAACACGGGGGCATAGTTTCTGGATAAGTGGTCAATCATTTAGGGCCAAGATGAGGATCAATTTCTTCATTCTAATAGCTGGAATATTTGGAAATGTCTAACCTAGAGTGTTTTGGATGTTCCGATGTTGAGCATATGCCTGGATAGACAGGGGATTCAAGGGATATGGTGAGTAGGCAAGAAAGTGGAGAAGATCTGCCATGATTGTATTGAATGGCAGAGCAGGTTCAAGGGCAAAAAGATCCACTCCTGCTCCTTTTCCTTGTCTTCTTAAATTCTCATGAAACATAATTGTTTTATTAATGTAACCAGGTGACAGAATTCTTGCATAAATCCCATAAACATTCTAATGTGGTCAGAAACATTTTGGTTGTAGGATAAATGTTGCCAAAACTTCAGATGTATTTCCCTACTCTCCTTCAATTAGTGCATTAAGATCTTTTATGCCCACCTAAACAGATAGGCAGGGCATTTTCCAAATGCAATGCAACGCATATTCCATAACCTCACAATCCTTTGAGTAAAAATAAAATTTCTCCTACTGTCTGCCCTATATCTCTTATGTCTATCTTTCTCTGTGTTCTATTTGACTGTTTCTATATTGGTATTTCCAAGCACTCTTAGTTCTTTGCATGAATCCGGATCTTTGCATCTGGTGGAAGGGACAAAGAAAAAGTAGCAGGTGCAGTGTCTGCTTATTTCCAAATATACCTCCCAGGTGAACAGGAAAAGGGGAAGAGCAGAGGAGAGAAGAAAAATGTAGTGGGGTGGGCAGAGGAAATGGACAGAACAATAAGCAGATAAGGAGGACATAGGGTGATGGACAGAGCCTACAAGGCACAAGGACCAAGCAGATAGGGCAGGAAAAGGCCCAAGATAGTCTTAAAGTGCAATGCGCAGGGATGGAAGGAACAGGAAATCAGGAGCAGGAGGCTTTTCTGAAGAGTAGATTAGAACAGGTATGAGAGGATCAGGACAAAATATAAAAGAAATGGAAGAAATTGTATCTCAGGAGCTGAAGCAAAGACACTGGTGAAGTTAACAGCAGAGGGAAGCCAACTGGCGGGGGTAACATTTAATCATGCACAAAAGCAATGCATCAAAATAGAGTCAAAAGTCTGTAATATACACAAAGGAATCTGGAAAAGAGGCAAAATAATTTCCAATCCAGCAGCAAACCATAAGACCATAAGACATAGGAGCAGAAATTAGACCATTCGGCCCATCGAGTCCGCTCCGCCATTCAATATGGCTGATAAGTTTCTCAACCCCATTCTCCCACCTTCTCCCCATAACCTTTGATCCCCTTACCAATCAAGAACCTATCTATCTCAGCCTTAAATACATTCAATGACCTGGCCTCCACAGTCTTCTGTGGCAATGAATTGCATAGATTCACCACTCTCTGGCTAAAGAAGTTTCTCTTCATCTCTGTTCTAAAAGGTCTTCCCTTTACTCTGAGGCTGTGCCCTCGGGTCCTAGTCTCTCCTACTAATGGAAACATCTTCCCCATGTCCATTCTATCCAGGCCTTTCAGTATTCTGTAAGTTTCAATCAGATCCCCCTTTATCCTTCTAAACTCTACTGAGTATAGACCCAGAGTCCTCAAACGTTCCTCATATCTTAAGCCTTTCATTCCTGGGATCATTCTCGTGAACCTCCTCTGGACCCTCTCCAGGGCCAGCACATCCTTCCTGAGATACGGGGCCCAAAATTGCTCACAATATTCTAAATGTGGTCTAACCAGAGCCTTATAAAGCCTCAGCAGCACATCCCTGTTTTTATATTCTAGTCCTCTCGAAATAAATGCCAACATTGCATTTGCCTTCCTAACTACCGACTCAACGTGCAAGCTAACCTTAAGAGAATCCTGGACTAGGACTCCCAAGTTCCTTTGCACTCCAAATTTCTGAATTCTCTCCCCATTTAGAAAATGCCTCTATTCTTCCTACCAAAGTGCATGAATATAGTCCAAATAACTTGTAATATAAAACAAAGGAGTGAAAATAAATGAAACTGCAGTCTATAGTTAGAGTCCCAAAATAGTTGAATGACTGTGTGCTCCCAAAAGAGAATCCAAGTCAATGGCACCTTTATTATTTGCAGGGTTACTCAGGGTCAGAGAGGCATGCAAACGAGGATGAAAAGGATGGAAGAAGCAAGACCTCAAGTGGCCAAGAGAGGCAGAAATTATTTTTCCAGTGTGTGGAAGAAAAGCTCAATGTGTTGGACTTGAATCAAGATAGGTGAAGAATGGGTCAGGCAATGGGGATCTATGTAAAGATTAGGCCTTAAAAGTTGAATAGACCTAAATGGGTAAAAATGAGGCAAGGGAAATGGGAGGTGGGAAACTAAAAATTTGGAAGACTGGAACAAAAGAAATATGGAAGAAAAGCAAGTGAAATTAAAAGATGAGAAGTCTTATAAAAAGTTTAACTGCAAATAAGGCAAAGATATTGATGGAGATTACAGCAGGATGACAAACATTGGTGGCATTGCTCCACCAAGCAGTAGAAACATGCAACTACAATGTGACAGGACAGGAAAAATGTTTACAATTTAGACAGAATTTCCCCATTTTAAAAATACTTGCAGGCGGGTTTCCAATACTAAATGTTGACATAAAAAGTGTGACTCCAAACTGCTGTGAAGGAATAATGGTTCGTCAGCAGGAATAACACATCAAGTATAAAGTTTTCGCTAGAATATAAATGTTGAAGTTTTCTAGGTTTTGGAACAATGAGTATGGTAAAATATTCTGCAGGTAATACCAATACTTGTCACCTCCTCTATGCATAGATTTGCTTATATTGATTTTCCCACAATTTAACATTCTTCTCAAACTCCAATTTTCATTTGTGCTTCCTTGTAGAGCTGCACTGGATGATCAGCAAAAAAATCATTGTTTACTAAAGTAAAAATACTCAAGTGGGGTTGTTAGGTGGTATAAAATAAGTGATAAGGAATCGGTGGCCTAGTTTACATTTCTCGACACATTTTTTTTCCAATAGATTTGCTAACATCTGTCTAACACTGTGACACACAGTCAAAATCGACCCCAAGGAGTTTAGCCAGTCATTAGCTCAGCCCTACCGTCCAGGGCATTTGATTCACAGTCTGTGATGAATTAGCTGATCTGAGCCAATATAATGGTAAGACTATTATAGCAGGGACTGAGTTTTCCCTCTAAGAAATAGTCATGCATTATGATTTTCATGGGGGCACCCTCCTTTCTAGCATGGACACAGATTTGCTGTCCAATTCAGGATGGCAGATGGGCTCTCAAAGCTACAGGCCAGTCTTAGGCCTTCCAGCTTGAGAGGAATTGCTGGCTGTAAGGTAAGGTAAGTAAGAGACAGGGTACTTCAAGATGGAGGTGCCCTCGCTCCAACAGCTTTAAATCTTAAATTACAAAATGGGTTTTGCAGCAAGGCCAACAGGATAGAGGTGAATGGGGGACCTCTTTGGCTGCCTCTGCAATCAGGCAGGCAGAGAGGGCCTCTGAGCCTCCCTGGAGCATTGCCCTGCACCAGCCTCCACGCCCCCTACCACTGCCCCCAACCACCACCCCCCCTGCCCGCCGCTGCCCCCCCCGCCACCCCCACCGCCGCACCCCCCCGCAGCCCTCCCCCCCCCCCCAACCATCACCACCACCACCACCATCCAGCCTGCCTCCAGGCAGCTAGCCGATCCAACACTGCCTGCAGTAACATGATTGCACCTATGCAAATATAACCCAGACAGGATCGAGCTGTGAACTGACACACCAAATGGTGGGGTTAATTTTTACCTCCCACTCATCTCTGATCCTAGGCTTGGCCTCCATAAATTCAGCTCCAAATCTCAATGTTTCTGCCCTGGGGCAAGAAAACTCATCCAGACTCCCTTTCCCTGCTTTATATTATCAAAGTACAGATTTGTCGTTGTGTCAGTATTGGGTGAGGACAGGATCAAACTGAGATTAATATCCACTTTCAGTCACTCATTCCGAATGTAGAGGCTCACACATCAATAATGGCGCAGTACCAGAATGTGTACAACATCCATGGATGCTGTGAGGAAATAGAGACAGTTTAAGTAAGTTATATTTTTATTTGTGGGTGTTAGGAATGAGTGTTAGCTTTAAAGTTTAAGCTTGATTTATATTTCTGTACTTGTGTGTTAAGAAATGCCAAATTGAGTTTTAGTTTCACTTTGAAAAGATGTTTGCATTTCTAATAAGAGTTTTACGACTGTAAGCTAAGTTAAGCAAACAAGAGTAGAAAAAAGAAGTGCTGATGATGAGCAACAGGGGCCCAGAGAGGCAGGTCCCTCCCATAGATGGATACACAAAAGAAGAGAAGCAGCAGTTTGATTTTGGAAGCTGTTTGAGTTCAGTTGGTTTTGAAAGTAGCTGTCAGAAAGAGACTGGAGAAAAGGGGACAGACAGCAAATCCCAAGCTAAAGAAAAAATCCCACAATCCAGAGGATTGGAACAGGGGAAAGTCCTGAGCAAACCTTCTAGTCAAAGGAAGGACAGGAACCTGGAAAGTCCTGTCAACTGAAGTTAAGAGTGAGGGACAGAGAGAAAGGCTTCAAGCTTCAGATTTAATAGGCAGAAGCTGCAGAAAGCAGATTTAAAGTGAGAACAGCTTGCAAGCTGCAAGAAGGCCAAGAGAGATAACTGAAGGTCTGTAACTCTTTGCAATGGGCATGTGAAGCAGTAGTGCACAATTAACGCTGAGTCGGTGAGAGAGAGTGCATGGAAGACAGTTTGAATGCATGTGGTGACTTGGGGGGAGGAAAATCAGTAGGAGGGCTTGAAACCCTGGAGGTGAAACTTTGCAGAAGACATCCGTGAGAAAGCGTCAGTTTGGGAGAAGATTCCAAAGCGGGTTCTTCAGGAGTGAAGATTGGAAACCCTCATGTGAAAGACAGAGTGTAATAAAACTGGTTGGCTCATGCTGTGACAAGTGTCTGGGGGAAGCTGATGAGAGATCCATAGCATCTGGTTGAGGTGGCATCTATCACTTGGCTTCAGAGTGTGGTGTATCTGACCATGGACTGTGTACTTACTGTGAACATTTGAGTATAAGATAGCTTTTGTAAATTGTGTTACCTTTACAGATACATACTGATTTGTAAAGATATAGTTGTGGGTGAAGGAGTATTGTAATATAGTTTATCTTTTCTTGTTTAATAAATGTTTTATTCTTTTGTTAAAAATTCATCGGCTGACTCCTTTGATTTTGCTCAGTAGCTACTCTCTACATATCTAAACAAACAAATTAAAAGTTGGGATCTATCAAGCTGGGCTCCATTCTGGGATCAGGCTAGTCCAGGGTAACCTCAGCTGGGGATCATAACAATGCCTACCCAGGGATAGAAGAAATTTGGCACGATGTACAAAAAAAACATTAAGTGTATACTCTTCTACATTGAGAAGATACTCCTAACAGCATACTTGTGTGAAATATGGTTTACATAAATATATTAAATGTTCATGAGTAGACAAAACAAAGATTGGTCATGAATGTAATTGCCAGTGACAATACCAGAGTGAATGACTGAAGAAAATACAAATGTTGATTTTCAATGCAAATAAAAGTTAGCAGCAGAGTGTAAACACTGATTATTAGTTTCACATGAAACTCTTTACAGCACAATTCTAGTAGTGAGTTTCAAAGGCTCTACTTGCTTTTAAAGAGCATGTTAGAGGTTTCTCATAAATTATGATATCAGGCTTGGGAAAATAATTATAATGGATAGACTAAGTAAAGCATAATCTGATAAGACAATAGATTCAATATTGCAATGTATAATATTGTAGAGCTGAGGCAGTGGCCTGTAAGATGATCAATATTTCATTATAAGCCATCAATTTACATTCTATATACAGACTCTAACCATATGTCATACAATATGTAATTACTGTATTACCCTAATATAAAAGTAATTCAAAAAAAAATTGGTGCAGTGCAAACACATTTATCACTTTCACTTGTTATTTACATTTCAATCAGTTATAACACACACCTTATGATGAAATGGCAATAATGGGATTCTGTGTGCTACCTTGGCAAATTGTGAATTGGATAATATTGACAAATTACATTCTCCTGTTGTTAAATTTATCCTCAATTTGGAAATGCAGCATTTGTACCATTTACTTCTTCATTTCTTTGACCATATCGAGCATCTTTACCAGAAATTTCCGTCTGTGTATTAACATTAACCATTTAACATGAAAATGTTATCTTAAACATTAGAGCAGCCTTTTTTTTTTCTTTTAAAGAGATGAATGCCTGCTTTCCTTTGTAAGCAATACCCCACTGATAATGCAAACTTACAGCTTTGAAGCCCATGCTTCCAGCAAATGCAGCTTCATTAGTGGGGCATTCATGATGGAGAGAAATATTCTCTTAATTTCCTCATCAGAATAATTTCATTCACAGGATTCTTGTTTTGTTCCACTAAATTGGCTTGGCTTTTCCATGAGTTCTCAGTGTATTTGGATGATTCTCTCTAGCTTTGATAAATAGCTTATTGTCAAGAGGAGGTCTGTATTTCTGAAGTGTAAGTACTGTTTACCAGATGTATTCTCTATTTCAATCACAGAAATTTTAAAGTATGAGCAATATATTAAATTAGAGCCTATTAGAATGAGTGACTCACAAACTTAATCCCATCAATAAATAAAATCACTGGTTGCCTGTTTCTCTGTCTATGCAAATGACAAAAACAAAGCTCAGTAACAGACCTATAGATCATTGGGTAATGCAAACAATGCCTCTCGAGAATATGTATAGTTGTTTTTGAGACTGGAAAAAAAATGAACAGAGAAAACATTCTTCTAAGGTCCATTCTAAATGTACTCTTTGCTAACTTGGCTGAATATCTTCACATTCTTTAGGCCTGACTAATATTGCAAGCTTCTTATTTATGTTATTTATTACTTTATGCAGCTGATTAAGATTATCCCTTAACATTTCCCCGAAACTGAAGAGCTCAAAGTTATCTAAATGTTGTTCATAGTTTATCCCTTTTACATTTGGGATCCTTCCTATTATTCTTCTCTGCTGTCTTCCAATGCGTGTAAGTCCCACAGAAGAGCAGAAGGCTTGGCATGCATGTGATGCCCCATGAGCTTTTGGAGAAAAAATATTTTATATTAGGGTGATGGTCCCTTTAAGGACTAGGTTTCTTTCGGAGATAGTTTCGGGTAAAGCACCTGGCTTCTAGTAACTGATCATGTGACTGAATTGCCTAGAAGATAAACAATAGCAAAGTGTCAACAAGTAGTTAAATTATGGGAGGAGTAGATTGTGAATGTGGCTCTGGTCTCAAACAAGGTTTTAATTTTAGTTTGTAATGAGCTTGCTGCAGCAAACATCTGCTTTAAGCAGAATTCACTTGAATTTCCTTGTGCTGGCTAAAAGAGTTTAAAGTAATCTTGCTAATTGAAGGATTCTTAACAGTTATTTGAACTTCTAGGGATAGCCAAGCTGAGAACACAGAGAGAGAGAGAGAAAGAGTTTAGATGCAAAACTCCAGAGTTAAAGAATATTAGAACCAGGAGCGTTCTGACCCAAGGTAGTTATGCTTAAAACGTAATGATGGCTTGTTGGACTTAGATTCTACAACCATGGGATGCTTAGAAGACAACTTTACTGGAAGTAAGCAGAAGGCCCAAGAAATCTCAGCCCTTTTATTGTACTTTTGAAACAAGTGGTTAATCTACCAATTTCAGATAAGTATTTGACTTGCGTTTTTGGAATCACAGAATTGCTACAGCACAGAAGGAGGCCATTTGGTCTGTTCTATTTGTGCTGGCTCAAATGTGAGTGGAAAGAAAGTTGGGTTAATAAATTTGGTTTAAAGTATAGGGAACTGTGTTCATTGTATTTGGAATATATTTAAATTAACTGATTATTTAAGATAGTGGTTATTAGTGTCCATTTTTTTGTTTGTTTGTGCGTAGTATAATTCTTTTGATTTAAATTGTGAAACTTGTGGCTTCAGCCTCTGAATAAATACCTGGGCTTTGGATTCGTAAAAAAAAAAAACGCATTGCTGGTCTCTTCCAAGATCATAGCATACATGAGAAGGCAATGAGATGATACTCAACACCGAACTATCATGATTGTCCCAAAAGTGTGTGTGGCATCACTGTTCCACTTGTCATTGAAAAAATAGGTGATATGCCACACTTTAGTCAAAATCAATGACTCATAACAAAATTGGGTAAATGCACATTTTTTAAATGCTCCCTCCTTGAGAATACAATTTTATTAGTAACAATTAAAAACAATACGCATGATCATGGTTCAGATTCTTTATTAACACTTTTCAAGCAGCTAAAAAGTCACTTAACTGATATAAGTATCAGCAAGTTTGTTTAAACAGCTACGTCATAGATCATCAGCAGTGGGAAACATCATATTTTACTGGTCAGGTCCATTGAGTCCTCTTAAGCTTTGTGATGGAGTATCTTTAAGAATGTTAGGTGGAGGCGAATAGTGTCAATTATGAAAAGGAAGCACGTAGCATGAAGTCAATAGAAAGCAAAATCAGGTAATGTGTATATAGAGACAGTCAATCAATACCCACCCACTGAAATTGAACATTCCGCCTCCAGTTTGCTGCACCAGAAGTTCTTAGGTGCAACTCCACCTCTATCTAAATGAATACGGTTGGTATTTATATAGTGGTGTTCAACCTAACAGTACAGCTCAGTATAGCAGTGTGCACTGACTCCATAATGTCAGTAGCAGCTCAGATTAGCATTCTGAGGACAACCTGTTCAATAAAAAGGCTTGTTTTCAAAGTAACAAATATTCTACAATCATGTTCTACCTTTAAACAGCAATGGGTGTAACGTGAATATGGCTGCATGCCAGTTGCCAGATCTATTTTATTCATGGGAAAGTCTTTACTTACACTAGTCATGAATCGCATGCTTTTCTGACTCACATGATAAATCTAGTGATGGGCTATATCTAGAATGGCATCTTTCATTTTCCAAGTATGATAAATTGCCTGAGCCCGTTAAGGAGGGAAAGTAATCTGCTGACATTCATGCTACAGCTATGTTGTCTTTTTCATTCCAGAAATTTTCATTTTAATTTGAGTGCGTCTTCTGTTAATCGCTTAGGAATGGAGTATATTATCTGGCACAAGTAGGACATCAATATGCAAGTGAATTCATTTTCAAGCACAATAGAATTAGCTTTCATTGAAATAAGCCGTAATCATCAGTGCTACTTTATTTTAACATATAACTGGTTGAGATTTTTACACATACCCTAACACAGTAAGCTTTGGTGCTTCATATTGTTTGATTGTCATGAATATAAACAACCAAATTCTTCTCAGCCTTTGGTAACATGTTCAATATAAGTGTCAATATCAGAACCAAGTTGAGATACTAAAGACAAAATTATGACACTGTAACTTGGATCATCAACTGCAATATCAGATGCCCAACATATTTTTAAAGCAAGTAATGATGAGACTTCAGACTACACCAGGTTTTAGAAATCTTATTGATAAGCTGTTAAGAATTTTTAAGTATCGTATTGCTCATAAAGGCTTTTAACTATACCAGTACAATACTCAACTGCATGTATCAGAGAAGTACAAAAGTGTATCATAAAAGTCACCTACCATTAAAAAGAAACATATTACCCCAAACCTGATCAACGATCCTGTTTATAACATAAACATGCTAAAGAATGGTAACACTTCCATGATGTTTAAAGTAAATTTGTACCTAATAGTCAAGTAATTTGGCTGTGAGTCAGAAGACATGAAGATATCATATTGTGCAATTGGAATTACATCTGACACATTGGCAATTTTCATGACTGAAATCAAGTTAGCACAAAAGTGCAATTGGTAACTTCATGATATATCACCTGGAGTTTCAGAACTTCCAACATCATTGCTTCCATGAATATTTTAGCACTGATATGACCTAGCAGGTTAATCATGAATTGATCGTTAAATCACAAAAAAAGATATTGAAGTAAAACTATGGCAATAAGCTGGGCACAGTTTTCAAGTCTTTGCTCCAGGTGTGGAGCATTGGCAGGAGGAGAGTAAAGAAGGGAAATTAACCCAATAGCGTTTTATATTTTTGCAGTTTTCCTCATCTTCTTAGCCTAGATTTTTTGGGTTCTCATATCTTCAATTGCTCCCATGGGTGAGTTGCAGTTCCTCATATCCTTGATGGTGTCTATAATTATCTTACAGCTTTTGATGCTATGCCACAAAAAGCGAACAGCAATCCCTGCTCAGTAATTGCTTTTAGCTACAGGATGTCTCCCATATCTTTATATGAGCACACTCCAGTCTTTGAAGGGCAGCACAGCATTACAGGAGATCTGACTTTGAGTTGAAATATTAGGCAAATTTGTAACAAAGGTTGAACAAGAATATATATATAACAGGCCCAAAATGTAGGACTGTGTTTACTGTACATACTTCAGAACAAAGCTATTTGTGTGTGTGTAACTTTTGAATAATGCAGTCTTTCTAATTCCTTGAATCTTTTACCACAGTAGGAGTCTAATTAATCTATGCTGCTGCTTGGAATTTCAAACTGATTTTCTCTCTCTTTCAGGATGTTCAAACTGTTTGGTTATCTCCAAACTGATGCCTCTAACATTCTCTTTAGGGGGAAGTTTTAACTCTGTTCATTTAGTGGTCATGGAATGAGCTCCATTCCAACAAATGTCCAAGTTTAGCACCTCCTGTGTTGGTGACAGTTTTGGTGCCCACTGAAATTAGACAAGATCCCATCCATGAGGGCCATCAATGTCATCTGAACGGGGAACTGGCATGACTTCCCTGTGAACCTGAAGTAAAGCTGTTGGGAAGCACAAAGAGTCCCCTCAGTTTCCCTTGTGGGGTCAGCAGGAGACCCTACAATAAAAATCATAGACTCACCTGCAGCAGATACTTCTCACTTGTCTGACACGACACTGTCACATAACCACTTCCTCACCTGCAGATAAACAGGTGATCAGGGCTATCTGTTCTGCCTCTGCTGAGCATGGCTGGGGAAGGGGCTGGGAGGCCAAGAGAGAAAGGGGAGCAGCAGGGAAGGGAATACAAGGAGAGGAGGTGAGGGCCAAGAAAATGTGACTCTAAGAGGAAGTTGACTAAGAGAAGTGGGCAGTGGTGAGCGGTATGTCCATGAGAGTGGAGGAAATCTGGAGGAACAGGGTTCAGCGTGGCTATTAGAAGAAGGTGGGTGACAGGTGGCTGGTAGCTTCACATTCAAGGGATTATATTTTAAGCAACATATCTCTTAGATGGTGGCCTGCAGTGGAATCACAGCTTTTAGTGAACTGCGGGTTTTTTGGCAGTAAATGAATTGGAGAATAGAATGTGAAAGAAGAGCATCTGAATTTGGTAATGAGCTCTGAGCTGGTAACCTTCCTAGTAACCCATTCCTAATGCTCTCTACGCACTTCTTTCTAGAATTTGGAGGACTTTTCCATTGTGTGAATAGTCCTCAAAATCATATCTTATGTTTGTTTTGGGCTGTTTTCTCCTGAAAGTTGAGTGAAAGAAAGGAGAACTTTCAATAGCTAACAGAACTCTCAGTATTATCTTCCTTTTTCACTTTATTAAGGGAATGCCATTTATTATGACGTGGCTGGTGATGTGTGCCAGGTGGACGAAATCCACAAGGGAAACTTAGCCATGCTATCACAACAGTTTTGCAATTTGTATTTATTACAAGAAGATTTGTGCACTAAATTCAGAAGAGTCCACCAACACCTTGAGATTTTTTTTAAAACTAAATTAAAACATTTATTAGCAAAAGAGAAGATTTCAAGCACATACATAAGATTACAGTTACTCAATACTATAACAAATTCCAAAATTCCTAATTAACCTGACTCCAAACTATACACCCCCTTTTTGGCAACAGTCCAAAGTGGATTTTATATTTAAATAGCAAGCCAGCAACGTTACCACAGCACCCACTTGACAATTGAATTCCAAAGGTTTTTCTTCAACTTTAGCTACCGGACACAGCAGACTTTTGCAAACATGGTTTGAGACTTCCCTGAGGCTGTTTTACACATTACTTTTAGTTCTTATATGGCCCCACAATATCACCTTCCTTCCTTCTTTATATATGTTTCTCCCTTTTTAATCTGTAAATTCCATTGTTCTATATGTCTTTGAAAATGTACCTTGCCCATAATATAAAAACCTTTCATGTTGCCAAAATGGTCAGTACCTTTTGGGGAAAATGAACATAATAACCTTGCCCTATTTATTGTGTTAGTTGTAAACATCCTACCATCTCTTTGAAAACTAAACAACCCCTTCACTTACCTAAAAATTCATATTTCCTTCACACCCTACATGTGAAGACCTCACCCATGTTTACTCATTAGCATTTCAAATGCCTTTTACCCCTAACTTATTTTGATAATTTCAAGCTCACAGCTTATCTGACTCTAATTTAATTAAATGACCCAGACAGAACCATCTATACTCACACCTATTTTACAACAAGGCACAATAATGTTATGAAACTTATTGTAGTTTGGTGACACGTTGGATTCCTCAAAGGAATCCCCATTCTGAGTACTCATGCAGCCAGAAGCTAGAAGAGCTGGTAAATAAAAAGGCAGATGGGCTCACAAATTAACATCTCATCCAACCCTCAGTTCTGCACTGGAGTGCCAGCATAGATTTTCATCCTCAAGTCTTGGGGTGAGTTATGAACAGATGAGGAGTCAGTTGGCTCCCTCTTTTTCCTCTCCTCGTTTGTCCACAACAGGTTTTAAAAAAAAACAATACACTTGCCAGTTGTGTGAATATTTAACCTGTTGCATGCTGTCAGCACAAAATATATGATCAGACAGATTTTCTTGAGTTTTTAAAAAAGAAAAGAGAATAGTTTTTATTGTACTTAACCTGGTCTAAGTAAAAATAATAAGCAACACTCTGACTTTCACCTACTCACATATTCAAGGTTCACAGACACACACACACACACACAAATGGATTCAGAGTGGGGAGGATAGGTTGAGTAATTAAGAGTTCAATAAAATTAAAGGGATATGTGACTCTTGAAGATTGGTGACTTGCCTGTTTCAGGCTGAATTCGGCATGCCTGACCCACCCAAGCGTAAAATGACGCGCGTTGACATTGGGCGAGCATCCCGATGTCAACACGCAGTCGCGCAATATTTCTTTCGGCGGGCGCATTCCGGAGTTGGCAGCCTGTCCGCCGACAATTAAAAAGCCTGTTAAGGCCATTAAATTATCAATGAAGTTGAAATTTTTGCTGCAGTCCAACCTTACGGTTGGCGGGCAGGCAAAAAGGCCAAGCAACCTTTGCACTTTTTAGTAAACCTCATCCATTGGCGGGATGAGTTTTCTTAAAGCAAATAAAAATTTTTAAACCTAATTAATAACATGTCCCTGCTCATGTGACAGAGTCACATGTGGGGACATGTCTCATGACATTTTTATTTTCTTTATTTATTTTTTAGAACTCTTCATCTCCCTGAGATAGCTCTGTGGCTCAGGGAGATTATGAAGCGTGCACCCGTGTGCATGTGTGAAGTTCGTGCTCGCCCCGCTCGCACTCCTCCCCCTGTCCACACAGGCAGCGCTGAGCGCTGCCACTTCCGTTTCACACTGGGTGGGCCTTAATTGATCTGCCTGCATGAAATTGCCTTCCGGCTCCAATCGCAGGCAACGGTCAGCTTCCCGACTGCCCCTGCCTAGCTCGTCCAACGTGGGTGAAATTCTGACAATAGCACTGGGTTGAGTTCTTTTTAAAGTCTATGTATGCAGCACCTGGATAGTCAAAATTAGCAGACAGTATTCAAAAGCTTGCGAGTTAGATGGAGAGAAAGAGAGAGAGAGAGCAAAGGAACCCAGTCAGGGCCCTGTTTCTTCAGTGCCTCATTTGCTTGTCCTGCTCGGCAGAGAAAACATGTTCTCAAAACACACAGATGACTGGCTTGTCACATGATCTTCTCTCTCCACCTGACTAGTGATCCAAATAAGACCATGGCTAGTGTACACCAATTGTAAAACAAAAAACAAAAATACCTTGAAAAACTCAGCAGGTCTGGCAGCATCTGCGGAGAGGAATACAGTAAACTTTTTGAGTCTGTATGACTCTTCAACAGAACTAAGGAAAAATAGAAATGGGGTGAATTATAAGCTGGTTTAAGTGTTGGGGGGGGAGGTGTTGGGACAAGAAGAGCTGGATAGAGGGCCAGTGATAGGTGGAGATAACCAAAAGATATCACAGACAAAAGGACAAAGAGGTGTTGAAGGTGGTGATATTATCTAAAGGAATGTGCTAATTAAGGGTAGAAAGCAGGACAAGCAAGGTACAGATAGCCCAAGTGGGCGTGGGGTGAAAGAATCAAAAAAGGCTAAAAGGTAGAGATAAAACAATGGATGGAAATACATTTAAAAATAATGGAAATAGGTGAGAAAAGAAAAATCTATATAAATTGTTGGAAAAGACAAAAAGGAGGGGAAAAATCGGAAAGGGGGTAGGGATGGAGGAGAGTGTTCATGATCTAAAATTGTTGAATCAATATTCAGTCCGGAAGGCTGTAAAGTGCCTAGTCAGAAGATGAGGTGCTGTTCCTCCAGTTTGCGTTGAGCTTCACTGGAACAATGCAGCAAGTCAAGGACGGACATGTGGGCATGAGAGCAGGGTGGAGTGTTGAAATAGCAAGCGACAGAGGTCTGAGTAACAGACTGAAGGTATTCTGCAAAGCGGTCACCCTGTCTGTGTTTGGTCTCTCCAATATAGAGGAAACCGCATTGGGAGCAACGAATGCAGTAGACTAATTTGAGAGAAGTGCAAGAGAAATGCTGCTTCATTTGAAGTGAGTGTTTGGGCCCTTGGACGGTGAGGAGAGGGGACATGAAGGGGCAGGTGTTGCATCTTCTGTGGTTGCATGGGAAGGTGCCGTGGGAGGGGGTTCAGGTGTAGGGGGTGACGGAGGAGTGGACCAGGGTGTCATGGAGGGAACGATCCCTACAGAATGCCACCAGCGGGGGTGAGGGGAAGATGTGTTTGGTGGTGGCATCATGCTGGAGTTGGCGGAAATGGCGGAGGATGATTCTTTGAATGCGGAGGCTGGTGGGGTGATAAGTGAGGACAAGGGGGACCCTATCATGTTTCTGGGAGGGAGAAGAAGGTGTAAGGGTGATGTATTTGTAACTTGATTAGATCATGGCTGGGAATTCTTCTCTCAGCCAGGGTCCCATTGTCCAAGTGATTATGTCTAATGGTTTGTCTCCACCCAATTGAGTACCCAGGTGATTGTCTAGATGGTTTGCTAATGGGATAGGAAATGGCCCCCATTAATCCGCTTTCAAAGCAAATTGCTCCAGGAGTGGCTATGCAGACAGATTGTCTCCATTTCAAGGGCTTTTGGAATGCAGAAGCGACAGTGATGCAAATATGTAGCCCTCTTTAACTATGACCCCAAGTCATTGGAATGTATCTTTAATTTTCTTTTAAAAATTCAATTAGGGTTTTCCAGCCAATGAATTCAAAGGTCATGTTTTATCTAAAGCATGGTTTCACAACAAGTGGGACTTGAACCCAAATCCTTCTAACACAGAGGTAACAGTGTTACCACTGAGCCAAAGCTGCAGGTGCATACCTCATAGAATTTATGCCCCAGTCTCAGAATCAAATATTCTTACACCAGGTTTAGAACTGGTTATGTGCATTTAACAGCTGCCCGTAGAGAGTGTTAATTTCTCTTTCATCCCCTGAGAAACTTTTAAATGTTGATGTTCAGAGAGTCTTTGTGGTCTCCTCGTACAAGAAACAAAACAAGCACGCAGGTACAACAAGAAATTAGGAAGCAAATAGTATGTTGTCTTTTATTACAGGGGGCTGGCGTACAAGAGTAACAAAGTTTTTCTACAATTGTTCAGAGCTTTGGTGAAACCACACAGGAGTACTATGCAAGGTTTTCGTCTCCTTATCTAAGGAAGGGTTTGCATGCCTTGGAAGTGGTACAGCAAAGGTTCACCTGATTGATTCCTGAGATGAGAGGGTTGTCCTATGGTGAGAGATTGTGTATTTTGGGCATATACATATAGAGGAATGAAAGGTGATTTCACTGAAACTTAAGATTCACAACTGGGATTGACAGGGTAAATGGTGAGAGGTTGTTTATCCTGGATGCAGAGTCTGTAACAAGGGGCACATTTTTAAGATAAGGGGTTGATCAAAACTGAGATGGGGAGGAATTCCTTCACTCAAAGGGCTATGAATCATTGGAATTGATATCAAAGATCACCCATGATCTTACTGAAGAGACTCAAATTGACATACAGGCTTCTCTTGCTCCTATTTCTTATGTTTTTATCTTGTAGTTAAATGCGTTCACAAAGGGGAGTAATCTTTTCAAGCGGGATGAAGGCTTTATCCCGAATGATGTGTTTGGAAGATGAGTAGATTGAAATGATTTAAGTTGAATTTCTTGTTAATAGGGGTTGCTGAAATATGAACTTGGTTGTGGTGGTGAATGGATTCAAATCATCATTTCCTAACTGAAAGTCTAGCATTAAGTCACAGCACTTAGGATGCTATTGTAGCATTTCCATTTCCTACCAAGCAATCCTTGTGGCCTGCTAATTAGTGTTAGAATCTACGCAATCTTCATTTTGGCTAAGTACTACTTAGTGAACTCATTTAATCATCACATCTGTGAAAGCGAAGAGGCTTTCATTTCATCTTGTAGTTGTGGATTATAGCTCAGTTCCCAGAAATAGAAAGCCCAGATGCTTTCATAATCCTTTTGAAAAAAATTCTAAACTCCCATATGCATCATTATCATATCACATGGTTCAACTGGTTCACAACATTTCCATCCAGTATTTATAAAGTTCCCAAAAAATCACCACAAAGGATCATATAACAACAAAAATTTGCATTTATAAGGTGCCCATGAGGCTTCACAGGGAAATGACAAAATTTGACAATGAGCCACATACAGAGATATTAGAACAGGTGACCAAAGCTTGGCCAAAGTGGTAGACTTTGAGCAGCACCTCAAGGGGAAGAAATAAGTAGAGAGGGACCTAGGACCTAAGCAACTGAAGAACCACAGCCAATGGTGGAGCGATTTAAAATCGGGGATGCCCAAGAGGCCCAAATTGGGGGAGTGCAGAAGTCGTGGAAGGGTGTAAGACCAAAGGTGGGAAAGGATGGGCCATGGATTTATTGGAAAACAAGAATATTTTCACGAAAACCAATCTTCTTTCATTAAAATGTCTCACTAAACATAAAATCCCATTTCTAGGGCATAATACACATCAAACCGTATAATTGCTTTTGACTATAATCATGATATGAATGTAAGTGCAAAGACTTAACCATTCATTTTTTTCTTTTATTTTGGTCACGTTAATAAAATGCAACATTCACAGTGATGAAAACCTAAATGATAGATGTTACTGTAAATGCATTTATGAACCTTGTAATGCAAAACCATACACTGATCATTTGTCACACAACAACTTGGTGTTAACATAATCAGGGTCACATATTATTGTACATTTTAAACTCGTTGAAATCAAATTCGACATTTAGATCTGTAAAGGAAACAGTAATGGGCTCATTATTTTTGTGTAGGTTCAGTGAAATAGCATTAGTACTGTCCAGTGCAGAGCTCTTAATAATCCCAGCTACCTGTTATGATTATTCAATTTTACCCCTTTGTAGTATACAGTCATAACCACTAAACATAACTAACAAAATAAAAACTAATCAACCTTAGACAAGGACATTGTTAATTCTAAAATTCAGCAGTATCGGTTTTCTTCAATTATCATTGCCTAGATCCAAATGGCTGGTGGTGGGTTTTAGACAAGTTTAAATAGATTTGTGCTGTTTGCACCCAATGTTCTGAGGTCAGCTTTTTGGATGCAGATCAGAATGGATGTCAGAAGCACACTAGTGGTGGAAGTGGAAAACTCTAAGAGAAATTTAACAGGGAGAGGATGGTTAAAGGGAAGTGCTAGGTTAATAAATTGGGAGAATGGGACTGACTGGATTGCTCTACAGTGAGCCGGCACATACTCAATGGGCTGAATGGTCTTCTGTGCCGTAATGACACTATGATTCTAACAGGGAACAAAAATAGGAATTTTGAAAGCTAAGATTGAATGGACAGGTTACTAAAGTATGGCAGCCAAAATTGGAAATAAGAATATCCAAGTGTCTTGCAAGAGTCTGAGGGCAAGTGTTGGAGCAAACTAACCCCATGTTTGATGGATGCTGAAGTGGAGGTGGTGCAGCATGAACTAGGTGTGAGGATAGAGGCCATCTAAATCATTCCACAGCAGCACCTCCATAGGTTAGTATTGCAGTGGAGCCACAATTTAGGTTACTGGTGGCTGTCACTGTCATTGCCATGGGATCTGAAAATAATTAAAGGTGCTATGTCTGTGTCCTTTAAACCAACTATCACCACATTTAATTTCCTAAAAATCTTTAATGCCTCTTTGAAATGATTGCCCTTTAGAACACTTTCTCGCATGATTAAATGAAACCTAGGAACCATCCATGGCAGTACTTGGAATTTCTCCTGACCTCCTGTATGTGCATTTCTGTTTGAGCTGGATCCATGTTCATTGATTTCACTTGCACATGGCTGAAACTTTATGGGCAGAATTTTCTGCCTGACGGGTGGGCGGGCCCGACCCAATCTCCGGCGGGCGGGGAGCCGATCCCCGCCAGAGAAGCGGGCCCCACCGCCATTTTATGTGGGCAGGCCAATTAAGGCCCGCCCAGCGTGACGTCCGACGGGAAGCGCTATGCACTCCCTGTGTGGGTGGGGGGGGGGTGGGAATGCCTACAATCAAGAGGGCGCTCTTTCTGAGGCTAAGTGCAGCCTCAGGGAGATCACATCCCCTTTGAAAAATATTAAAAGTAGAAAAAAAAGTCCCCAATGGCCTCAAGTGGCCATTGACAGGTCGGCAGGCGCACAGCTGATTTGGCTGCGCCCCAGCCTTCCTGAAAATTTAAATGGGGCGGGATGACGTCAGGGGTTCTGCCCGATGTCATCCTGCATCATTTTACGTGTCGGCGAACGGGCCCCGTCCCCTGCTCGCCGATGGCAAAATTCTGCCCTATGATGTAGAGTTCCATCAGGTTAGAAGTCCCACCCATTTTCTACAAACTTGCAGAAAATTCCCTTTACAGCAATGTGTATTTGTCAGTTTGAACACCTGGTATTTCTACAGGGGTATTGTGTTGAGGGTTTGGTGGATTTTGCCAGAGAAATGGCATCAATGGCTAAAAATTGGTAATTTCTGCTGTATTTCAGAGGGTTCTGCTAATCTCCTGCAAGAGAAGCTTGCAAAAGTGAGTCTGATGTTTAGTTCAATAGCAGAACATGTTCAGAGCATGCCACCAAAAAGTTGGTTAAAAGGGAAAAAATAGAATATGAGAGTAAAATAACCCAGAATATAAAAACAGGTTGTGAGAGCTTTTATAAGTATATGGAAAGGAAGAGAGTAGCTAAAGTAAATGTTAGTCCCTTTAGAAGCAGAGGCAGGAGAAAGTATCACTGGGAATGAGGAAATGGCGAATGAAATGAACAAATATCTTGTGCCTGCCTTCATAGGAGGAGACATGAGTTCCATACCAGTAATAAACTATAACCTAGGGGCTGTTTAAAAAGAGTGAGGAAATTAGGGAAATTAATATCAGCAGAGATAGAATATTGGAGAATTTAAGGGAATAAATCCGACAGAGCCCCAGGACCCAGTGGCCTATACCCTTGGGTTCTAAAAGAAATAGCTGCAGAGCTACTGGGTGTACTAGCTATGATTTTCCAAAATTCCTTAGATTTGGAAATTGTCCCACTAGATTGGAAGTTGGCAAATGTTACAACATTTTTCAAGAAAGGAGGGAGAGATAAAAGAGTGAACTACGGGCCAGTTAGCCTAATATCAGTTGTTGGGAAATTGTTGGAATCTATTATTAAGGAAGTCTTAACAATGCACTTAAAGTATAGCATGATTAGAACTAGTCAACATGGTTTTACTAAAGGGATATTCTGTTTGACAAATTAATTAGAGATTTTGCAGCTGTAGATGTGACTCCAGGATGGTATGTTGTCTCCCTGGTGCCAGAGTCAAGGTTGTCACAGAGTGGCTGCGGGACATTCTTTTGGGGGAGGGTGAACAGCCAGAGGTCGTGGTCCACATTGCGTTCAATGACATAGGCAGGAAAAGGGATGAGGTCCTGAAAGCAAATTTTAGGGAGTTAGGAAGGGAATTAAAACTCAGGACCTCAAGAGCAGTAATCTCAGAATTACTCCCAGTGCCAGGTGTTAGTCAGCATAAGAATAGGAAGATTGAGCAGCTCAACATATGGCTGGAGAAGTGGAGTAGGAGGGAAGGCTTTAGATTTCTGAGGCATTGGGACCTGCTCTGGGGCAGGTGGGACCTGTACAAGAAGGATGGGTTACACCTTAACAGGTCTGGGACTAGTGTCCTCACAGCAAGGTTTGCTAGTGCTGTTGGGGAGGGTTTCAACTAAATTATCAGGGGGATGGGAACCTGATGGGATATTCAGAGTGAGGAGGAGAAAAGCTGGCATTGGGAAGTAGAGAAATATTAACTAATAAGGACAATATATCAGAGAGTCATATATAGGTTAATAGAATACTTGGAGACTTTGACAGAATTAGAGTAGGCAATAGTAAGCCATTATATGGGGTCAGAGTAAGGGGGAAAGTAATAAAACCTAAATCAGGGTTAATGAGCATGTATGTGAATGCACAGAATGTGGTTAATAAGGTTGGTTAACTACAGGCACAGGTTGACAAATGGAATTATGGTATTATTGCTATAACAAAGACCTGGCTCAAAGAAGGACAGGACTAGACGTTAAATATTCCTGGACACAGGATGTTTAGGAGTGACAAGAGAGGAAGAAAGGTGAGAGAGTGGCAGTATTGATTAAAAATTGGATTACAGTACTGGAGAGAGAGGATGTTCCAGGGTGTCAAGGACGGAATCTCTCTGGCTAAAAGTAAGGAATGAAAAAGATGCAATAACATTGATCGGTGTAGTATATAGATCACCAACTAGTGGAAGTGATATAGAGAAGCAAATCTGCAAAGAAATTATAGAAAGGTGCAAGAATTATAGAGTAATTATAATGGGGGATTTCAATTATCCAGATATAGACTGTGATAGGAATAGTGCAAAGGGACAAGAGGGGCAGGAGTTCCTTTAATGTGTTTCAGGTAATTCTTTGCAGCAGTATGTTTCCAACAAGAGGGCAGGCAATGTTGGACCTGGTTCAAGGGTATGAGTTGGACCAAGTGGATCAACTATCAGTGGGAAAACGTTTAGGGGACAGTGACCATTGTGCCATGAGGATTAGGTTGCCCATGGAAAAGGACAAGGAACAATCCAAAGCAGGGGTAATTACTTGGAGGAAAGCCAACTTCGACGGGATGGGAATGCATCTGAGTCATGCGAGTTTGAATCTAACGTTGGCAGAAAAGACAGTGGCTGAACAATGGGCCACCTTCAAAGAAAAAGTATTGCAGACAATGTGAAGGTTTATTCCCTTGAATGGGAATGATAGGACAAATAAATCCAGAATGCCCTGGCTGAAGAGAGAGATAGAGATGAAGATGAAAAGGAGGAAGTGTGTGTCCAATAGATGTCAGGTAGAAAATACAATGGAGAATCAGGCTGAATTAAGAAAGACCAAAGGAGAAGTGAAAAAACGAAGAAGAAAAGCAAGGAGATAGCATGAAAAGACACTGACAGCTAATATAAAGGGGAATCTCAAGGTCTTTTATAAGCAAATAAATAATAAAAGGGTTTTAAAAGGAAGGGTAGGGCTGATTAGGGATTAAAAAGGGGACTTGCAAGTGGAGGCAGGAGAAGTAGCGGAGTTATCAAACAAGTACTTTACACCTGTCTTTAAAAGGAAGAAAATATCACCCAGGCTGAGGTGAGGAGGTAACTGGTACAATAGAAGAATTTACAATTGAGAAGGAGGAGGTTTTAGAAAGGATATACTTACTTAAAATTGATAAGGTACCAGGACCACACGAGATGATTCCATGTGTACTGAGGGAAGTGAGAGTGGAAATTGCAGAGGCACTAGTGATAGGGAAGAATTTTGGGGAAGTTTAGGAGCAGGCGGGTGGGTACCTCCGATCGGTGCCCCCTGTCAGGGGAGCGCCACTATTTTACATGGGCGGGCCAATTAAGAAGTGCTAAGTGCTCCCTGTGCGGGCGGGGGGGATTCCTTCAGCTGAGAGTGCCCTCTTTCACACGTGCGCATGGAAGAGCGCACTCATCTCCCTGAGGCTAAGGTGGTTGGAGTCTGCAACAAAGTTCCTGACAGGGTCATGGAGGAAGTTTTAATCAAGATATTCAAAGTGAAATGGATGTCTATCTGAAAAGAAAGAATGTGCAAGGTTACAGGGATAAGGCAGGGGAGTGAGACTAGGTAGAATGCTCTTTCAGAGAGCCAGTGCAGACTTGATAGGCCGAATGGCCTCCTTCTCGATTGTGAAGATTCTGTGATTCCATAATTTTTGAGGAGGTAACTAGTAGGATAGTTAGAAGAGAATCAATGAATGTAGTATACTTGGATTTCCAAAAGCCATTTGATAAGGTGTCACACAAAAGGTTAATAGGTAAGATAAGAGCTCATGGAGTTGAGGGTAATATATCAGGATAGGTAGAGGATTGGTTAATGGATAGAAAACAGAGTGTGAGCTTAAAAGCAGCTTTTTCAATTTGGCAGGCAGTGAATAGTGGAGTGTTTCAAGGATCAGTGCTGGGGCCTCAGCTATTTACAATATTAATGACTTTGATGAAGAGGCACAGTGTCTAAACTTGCTGTTGATACCAAGCTAGGTGAAATGGTAAGATGCAGGGAGGACACGGATGCTGTAAAAAGATATAGACAGATAGTTGAGTGGGCAACAAGATGACAGATGAGAAGTGTGACGTTATTCACTTTGGTCGTAAGAATAAAAATGCAAGATATTTTTTAAAAGGTGAAAATCTTGGAAGTGTTGATGTTCAAAGAGACTTAGATATGCTTGTACAAGGAACACAGAAAGCTAGCATGCAGGTGCAGCAAGTAATTAGGAAAGCCAACAGCATGTTGGCCTTTTATTGCAAGGGGATTGGAGTACAAGAAGAAAGAGGTCTTGCTACAGTTGTACAGGTCTTAAGTGAGAATGCATCTGAAATACTGTGTGCAGTTTTGGTCTCCACATTTAAGAAAGGATATATTTGCGTTGGAGGTGCTACAACGAAGGTTCACTAAATTGGCCCCTGGGATGAGCAGGTTGCCCTTTGATGAGAGGCTGAGTAAATTGGGCTATATTCTCTGGAGTTTAGAAAAATTAGAGGTGATCTCATTGAAACCTACAAAATTCTGAAGGAGCTTGAATGAGTGAACATAGAGAGATTGTTTCCATTGATTGGGGAATCTAAAACATGGAGGCAAGTCTCAGGATAAGGGGCCAATCATTTAGGACTGAGATACGGAGAAATTACTTCACTCTAGGGGTTGTGAATTTTGGGAGAGGATTGGGAATGTTCCTTCATTAAATACGTTTAAGGCTGGGATAGACAGATATTTGATCTCAGGGAATTAAGGAATATGGGGAGCAGGTGAGAAAATGGAGTTGAAGCCCAAGATCAGCCATGATCATATTGAATAGGGGAGCAGGCTCAATAGGCTTTATGGCCTACTCCTGCACCTATTTCTTGTGTTCTTACAGCAAAGGGCAGGCTGAAGAAAGAAAAGGACATGCTAAATCTCGTATTATTATTACAGTAAGCAAAAGCATGACTGAGCGTGATGAAATGTTAGCCTAGAAAAGTTATGTTCCCTTTACGGACTGTGAAGAAGTATACTTTCATAACAATGATTTCACACAGCTGGAAATGTTCCACCAAATACTTGTCTTCTGCTAAACATTGATATTCTGTTCTGTAAAATCTCTGTCTCGTTTCTGACCCATGTGGATAATGTGGAAGAGGCATTATCTTGAGTCCAGTGTACATGTGATATCTAAACAGCATGCAGAATGTAATGGCAAGAATCAAGAAGACAGGTGTCAGACTCAGAGGTATTTTGCTGTTTATCATATGTTATATGATGCCAATCAATAGAATGAATTGGTCTTCATTTAGTGGTGCAGTTTAATTAGAATTAAAATTCCATCAATATTGAATTTAATGATCTATGTAAATCAACCCTGGAAGGCGTATGTATTTTATTTTGTCTTTCGACATGTACTAATATGGTTTCCATGTGGTATGCAAGTTTCAAAAGCCAGCTTTAACCCTAGCCAGAATTATAAATAGGAACACTCAAGACTGCAGAAAGCTGTTCAGTAAGCTTATTTTGAAGCCCAAAAATATCAAATCTCAGTTTATTCTTCATATCCTTCAATCACTATCTTGACCAACCATCCATCCTAGTTCCTCACAAATTTACTGATTATCTAACTCCATCACCTTTGGCTCAGCCTTGCATTCCAAACATTTATCAGTAACGGTAAGTTAATGAAATCTAAACCATCTACTCATCTTTCCGTGTTTTGAGTCTTAGCCTGTGTCCTCTCATTGCAGAGTATATGATTGTATCAAAAGTATTTAATAAGGGTTGTTTTTGTCTTTAACCCTTAGTTTCCTCAATACTTCAATACAATTCCCCTGTGCCTTGTCATAAAACTAAACGTTTCCAGTGTTTACAGCCTTTTCTTGAATCCGGGCTGTTTGGTCTCAAGTATCAATTTATCCACTGTACCTTGGCCAAAGCCAAGGTACGCTATTCCCCCAACTAAGTGTAAACTGTGGCTCACTCTTGCCTCAAGAGTCAGAAAATAAAGTATCAGGGTCTCAAGGGTCAGAAAACAAAGTGGCCCCACTCCAGGGTTGGCACTTCCATGTGGTACTGAGGAAGTGTTGCACTGTTGGAGGTGCCATTTTTCAGATGAGACATCAAACTAAGGCCTACAATCTACCAGAGGCTTTCAATCTATCCAAACTCCCCAGTGTTTTGTCCATCTGTTCCAGACTGCCACCAACCACAAGCTACTGGCCAAGTTTGCTGGCATTAGCAAACAGAATGGTTACGGACAGTGCACTGATATGAGATGCTTTCTTCACTGCCTTCTTCCATACTTATTGAGATCAATGTACTTTTTGGTGCCTCTGATTCAGCTCATTCAATTGTAGATGCTTCTCACTCCTGCTCTACTCTATGCCCTATCACTCATTTATGGAACTGTACCAACACTTTATAAAATCTAAGAGTGTTGTTTCAGCATCATAAATTGAGCAGTGTTTTTCTGCAGTAGGAAATTAGCATGGAAGTCATTTCCACCCTCTTTACAGAATTAAAACTTTTTGAGCCACCTCAATCCCAGTCTATATAACTAAACAGCTAGATCCCCAACCTTCAACCAGGGGCAATCCATCCAATAAGTATCCATTAATCTTATTTGCATATGTTAAAGCAAGAGCCAGTGACGTAGAAGCTGCGAGTCTCCTGGGTGTATGCTACTAATATACTCTGAGTAATTTAGATAGATTTGGAAAGAAAGATGTGTTTATTTAGTGCCTGTCATGACCTAAAGAAGTCCGAAAGTGCTTTACAGCCAATAAAATACTTTCAAAGTGTAGTCACTGCCGTAATGTAAGAAATATTTCATATAAGCTTTGAACAGCAAATTCCCACAAGCAACAATGTGATAATGACCAGATAATCTGCTTTTGATGGCACACCGAACATTATCACCTGATCTACGTGGAAGTGGGGGGTTGTAAGCCTGAAAAATTGGAAGTTTAAACGTTGATGTTTAAAGCTTGAATATACTTTAGAAAGCACGTTTCTTGTTGGATCTCTCAGTACAAATTCTTGCACTTGCTCCAACAGATTCTGTTCTACTCCTTTGCATTTCTGTCATCTTTCTACTGACCTTCAGGTATGATTCCTGTTTCTAAGGATCCACTAAGGATACCCAAAGTACCATGGCCAATTTCATAGGGTCCTTCTCAGTTTATTCAATGACGCCTATGAATTTAATCCCAGACTGTATAACTAAACAGATAAATTCCAGCTTTCAACCAGGGGCAATCTAAGTTTTGGAGACTGACTGCAACTATACCAGCACAGATTATTGCAGGCCCTATAATGCACCATTGCAGACTGTGTTTTAACCTATTTCATATGACTCAACCTTGCTTATGTAATGTGCCAAGCTTTTCAGCTGTATAATTAATAAACAGGAGTTTAAATGTGTTCAATAAAGGAACAAATTATTAAAAAAAAAATACAAAAACAAGATACTGTGGATGCTGGAAATCTGAAAAACAGAGTTTATGGCTTAGATTTTGTGGGAGATTTTGACGGCGAACTGTCAGCTTATCGCTCTCATTATCACTCTGAAACTGATCGCAACTTCAGGGTTTAGCACAAATGCAGATTAATGCAGAAGCTGCCGTCTGACGCTCACTGCTGAGGTCCTCCCCACCATAATTAGAAAACATTGAAGTCAACTGATTGATGATAATTTTGCCTTTTCTACTTTCACATCACTGCGGGAAACCACATAAAAAATTACACATTGTTCAATCGGGTGTAACAGGGTGCGGCTTGGACAGAGTGACCAGCTGGGAGTTTGGTAAGTGAGGGAGTTTAGTGAAGAGGAGAAGGACGTGCTGAAAGCATATTTTATGGAGTTGGGAAAGACATTAAAAAGTGGGACCTCAAAATCTCAGGATTATCCCCAATCCCACATGCTAGTGAGCATAGGAATAAGAGGATTGGGCTATTGAACGTGTGGCTGGAGAATTGGTGTAGGAGGGAGAGCATCATATTTCTGAGGTATTGGGACCAGTTCTGGGGCAGGTGAGACCTATACAAGATGGATGGGTTGCACCTTAGTAGACATCCTCACAGGGAGACTTACTACTTGCTGTTGGGAAGGGTTTAAACTAGATTGGCAAGGGGATGAGAGGGAGCTCAGATTTGAGTGAAGCAATACTGATTTCTGAAAGTAGAAAAGTAGTAAGCAAAATTAGAAGGCACACAAATTGAAGGTAAGCATCAAATAGCATCAGAATGCAGAATGATGTTAAAAAGATAAGTTATAGGTACTCTATCTGAACACACACATCATTCACCACAAGGTAGATGACTTGAAGGCACAAATAGAGGTAAATAGGTATTATTTTATTATGGAGGTGTGTTGCAGAAAATCTCCCAGAAATACTGGGAAAACAAGGGACCTGTTAAGATGAGGAACTGAAAAAAATTTGTATTAATAAATAGGTAGTGCTCAAAAAATTAATTGGATTGACGGTTGATAAATCTACTGGTCCTAGACTGTTGAAGGAAGTGGCTATAGAGATAATGCATACATTGGTGGTTATCTTTCAAAATTCTATAGATTCTGGAAAGGTTCCTGCAGACTAGAATGTATCAAATGTAAGCCCCCACTATTTAAGAAGGGAGGGATAGAGAAAAAGGAGAACTACAGACCTGTTAATTTGATGTTTGTTACAGTGAAAATGTTAGAATCTATTAAAAACAATGTGATAACTAGACACTTAGAAATAATGATATGATTGGGCAGATTCAAAATGGATTTATGAAAGGGAAATCATGTTTGACAAACCTTTTATCTTAATTTGAGAATGTTACTTGTAGCATAGAAAAAGGAGAATGAGAGAATGTGGTGCATTTAGATCTTCAGAAGGCTTTTGATAAGGTCCCACACAGGAGGCTAGAAAACAAAATTGGATCACAATGGAATTGGGGGTAATATACTGGTTTGGACTGAGAATTGGCTAACAGAGAGTAGAGATAAATGGGCCATTTTCAGGATGGCAGGTTGTTACTAATGGGAAACCACAAAGATCAGTGCTGGGGGCCACAGCTGTTCATAATATATATAAATCAGTTGGACATGGGGACCAAATGTAATATTTCCAAATTTGCTTATGATGCAAAACTAGGTAGGAATGTAAGTTGTGAGGAGGATTCAAAACGGTTTCAAGGGGACTTGAACAGGAGAAGTGAATGATCAGGAACATGGCAGATAGATTGTAACATGAGTAAGCAGTCACTTGGTAGTATAGAACTTGAGTATTACTGAAAAAAAGATTTTTTTTGTTGAAGCTTTTCATCTTGCACTCATCAGGACAATTCACAAGAAAATACCAATATCAGGGGAAACAACATATTTATACTAAACGAGAAGACAGTGCTGATTGGTTGGCAAGTGGACTCTGATTAGTAGAGACCATGGAGAATGCACCAGTTTCTGGTGACTGACAGTTAACTGCCAAGCATCGTTTGAAATTTAAACCAGGCAGCTTGGCTTTGATTGGTCAAGACATTGCCCTGGTAAGGAACCAGTGAATGGCTGTTTTATTCTGTTTAGCTGATGCAGGCCCAATGTGAGTACTGCCCAAAACATACAAAAGTGATGTCCCTTTATGCCCTACCTTATCTATGACTGGTTCTGCACAACATGAATTAGCCAAATGGTTGGGCGAATTGTTACAACCAGTTTTGAGCATGTTTTCCAGATAAACAGTGAAGGATTATTTGACACTTGCAAAGACCATACATGACTTGCATATTGATAGCAATGTTGTCTCCATGTGCTCATTTGACATTGGAGCTTATTCACCAATGTTCCATTAAGGAAAGCATAGAAATTTGAGCTACAGCACTATATCAAAGTGATCTAGACCTGCCACCATTGTATGAATCAGTATGCACTGAGCTTATGAACTTGGCAACTCGTGCAATGACACCATGTATGCCCAAATAGATGGTGTTGCCATGTGATCACTTCTAAGCCCAGTTCTTGCAAACATCTTTGTTGGGATCCATGAGAAATGTGTATTTGATGAAATGACCCACAACCTTCTATCCCTTATTTCTGATATGTGGATGATACGTTTGTTATATTTAAATCTGAAGCTGCATGTAATAATTTCCTTGCATGTCTTAATGGGCTCCATCCTGTGCTAAAATTTACCTTTGAAATGGGGCAGCCAAATGAACTCTCCTTCCTTGATTTCCTTGCTGAGAAATCTGCCAGGGGGTTCTCTACCATGGTCTACTGCAAACTTACTTTCACTGGTCAATGCATGCTTTGGGGCTTTATAGTTCCACATGCACTATAAGACTGTCCTGATTGGCAAATTCGTAAATAGGGCCCAAGCCATTTGCTCACCATGCAAGCTTGATGCTGCAATAGGGCACATCAAAGACATCCTGCGGGATAATGGCTACCCTGGTCAGATCACTTCACAAACTGTATATTGCGCAAACTCATGAACAGGCCCAAGGCCCAGTGCCCAGTCTACCTCAAATTACCCTAGAAGAGCGAGGTATCTCAAAAATTTAAGCAACAGGTGAAGAACAGGTGTTTCATACTGCTAGTATGCAGTAGCAACATGAGTGGTATTCAACACTAACAGGAGGCTGCCATCAAGCCAAAAAATGTTCTGCCTATCACACAAATGAGTAATTTGGATATGAATTTCAGTGCCAGTGTGATGCTAATTATGTAGTCGTATGTTCCAAAGAGTGGCAGATCATATCAAACAGCATGTCCCTCCTGCTATTTGTAATGGGGAAGGTACGGATTGTGCTAACAAAACTCAAAATACATCTTTCAACATTAGATGTGATTCTGCGATTGGACAAAATTCATTAAATAATCCTCAATGTGCTAAGAATTACACTGACAACGAATTTAAGATTGTCAGCCGGGCTCACAGGTGCATTTGCATGTACTGGAAGCTACATATAGTAATACACAGGGCCTTGTTCTTTGCAGATGAAGAACATGTATACACATTGCCCCTGTTTCAGCTAAACAAAATAAGCAGCAACTGCCATTCGCTCATTCATTCCCCAGGGCAATGTCACAACCAGAGTCAAGCTGCCTGATTTAAATTTCAAGCAATGTCTGGCAGTCAATTGTCAGTCACCATCAACTGATGCATTCTCCATGGAAATGCCTCTACCAATCAGAGTCCATTTGCCAATGACCCAGCACTGTCTTCTCATACAGTATAAATGTATTGTTTCCCTTGACATTGGGTTTTTTGGCAAATTGACCTGATGAGTTCAAGACAAAAAGCTTCAACAAAAAAAATATCTTTTTTCAGCATTAATGTGAATAAGTGTGAAGTTATCCACTTTGGGAGAAAAAACAGAAATGCAGAGTATTTCTTATGAGTCACCAAAAGATAGCAGGTAGGTATAGCAAACAATTAAGAAGACAAGTGGTATGTTGGCCTTCATTGCAAGAGATTTGAGTACAGGAATAAAGATATCTTGCTGCAATTGTATAAAGCCTTAGTGAGACTGCACCTACAGTATTGCATCTCCTTATTAAGGAAAGATATAGTTGCCATGGAGGGAGTGCAAATGGAGGTTTACCAAACTAATCCATGGGAGGCGGGGAGTGAGGAGAGATTGAGGAAACTGGGCCTGTATTCTCTAGAGTTTTGAAGAATGAGAGATGATCTCATTGAAACTTACAAAATTCTTTCAGGGCATGACAGGCTAGATGTAGATGGATGTTTCCCCTAGCTGGACAGTCTAGAATCATGGGACACATTCTCAGAATAAGGGGTAGGTCATTTAAGGCTAAGATGAAGAGGAATTTTTTCATTTTGAAGGTGGTGAAACCTTGGAATTCTCTATCCCAGGGGCCTGTGGAAGCTTAATCATGGAGTATGTTCAAGACAGAAATCAAGAGATTTCTGGATACCACACACATCAAGGGATCTGGGGATAGTGTGGGAAAGTAGCGTTTGAGGTAGATGATCAGCCATGATTGAATTGGCTGATGGAGCAGGCTCGATGGGCCAAATAGCCTACTCCTGCTCTAGTGTTCCTGTGTTCCTACATAGCTGGGCATTTAGCTTTGATCAGAGTAATAACTGAACAACAAATATGGCCGTGAAAAAAATTATATTTATGAAGTGTTGTTAAATGTCTCCATTATGATTAACTACTAGATTTTTTAAAACTATATATTTTTTTTTTAAATTTTTGTAAAGGTACTTTCATGATATTTCACCTGTTCCCTTTACCTCATGAGCATGTCCTGATCTTTATTTTTCTTCTTGCCTTTTTTTTAAAAAAGTGATTTGATTTTAATGCTTTTCATTTCCTCTTTGGCTGTCTGTGAGAATTCCTTAATGTGATTAGCTGCTTGGAAACTAGCCCTATGCTGGGGATCTCCATTGAAGAATGCCGCAATCCACTGCATGATGATGGAGGTAAAGTTCTTGCCAAAGAGATCATTATATCAGCGCAGCTTCCTTTTAAGATCAATAGTGATTGCCCTTGATTTGCTGCTAACTGCAAAATTCAGGCCTATTGCCAGAACTTAAATTTAACAAATTGACATTACCTTTGCTAGCCTTTGTTTCCCACTCTAGCTTCAAAACTAGCAATGCCACAACTGGAATTCCTGGCTTCTCTTCACACAAGTGTCTGTAGCACATCTATGCTTTGCAGCCCTATAAGAATTGGAAGCACTGTTAGGTTATAGACCCCAGCATGATTATTAAGATGATGACTTTTTGCTACAATATATGTTAATATAATATTGTGACGATTATGTTGTTTTCTTAATATATTCTCATACTTCATAAACATTCAGAGAGCACACTTCCCAGAGAGGTGAACCAGTCATTCTAGCTAGCTCTGTGCCTTTGATGAGGACAATAGCATGGAGCTGACTAGCCTTTAGTACATATCAAAATGAGAAATTATGACATTTATATTTTACTGCATCAGGAGAAATAGTGAACATATTAATAACACCTCCTTCTAATGCCAACAGAGCTTACATTCAAGATTCTTGGTAGCCTAGAGTTTCCCTTAGGCAAATTTGCAGTCTGCATTATCTAAAACGTTTGTTATTCCCCTATGAACTAATTATTTTTCTCTTTCAATGTATGCATCGATCCATATTTATTTACATTAAAGAGTGTATGTCTAAAACATTGAGCAGTTTAAGTAAAACCAGAAAAGGAAAGGAAAATCAACAGGCCAGTTGAAATTTTATTTACCTCCAAACTAATGGAATTTGAGCTTAAATGGGAAACATAACTACAATGATTTCCTGAAAGCTATTCAATCAAAACCCAAACACTTAGAGTTAGAATTGCACTCTTGAGTTGAGAAAAATCAGGCTTGTACACATGTGCAGTAAGCATGACTGTACACCAATTGTTGGGAAAGGTGCAATTTTCCAATGTTATCTCTGCCTCTTGTTAGAATCATATCTTTCAGGACAATCTTTTCTTTTAAAATATGCAAGGACATTGCATTTTATGGACACTTGGATGTTGACCTGGATTTTTTTAAAGGGTCATAAGTTCACCTTTAGACTGGGAGCAAACATGCCTTTTCCAAGAAATTATTTGGCAAACACGGTACTTAAGGGGGAAGACCTGTTTGCATTTTTGCACTGCAATTATTTTAATGGATGAAATAACAACCTGGCTTAAAGGCAAAGGCTAGTGATTTACTGGAAATTACCTGACAGAGTTGAGCTTTAAGTTTTGAACTTGGTGTTTGAATTCAGTTGGGAGTGAACTGAGAAAGTGAAGCTGCCCAGCTTGTGCACTACTTAACATATCTGAAATAGAGTGGTTATCAGTTTCCAAATAAGAATACTCAGCTCCGTAGAACTTGTCTGGCTTTGGCAACCTGAGAGTCTAAGACGAGAAGGTTTGATCCAGCACTATTTTCTTCCATACCACAGCTCCATTGGTGAGAACCTCCAAGCCTCTACTAGGACTAGTGATCTGTTTTCACACAAGGGTGCCCAAGATAGACAGCAACAAAACTCGGTGAACTTTATCGTCTTCTTCAAAAGTCTTTTCTTCAACCGCCCATCTCTGCAGAGATTCTACTTGTTTGTCCTTTGTGTGTGTGTGTGTGTGCTGGGGAATTTTATACTTGCATATTTCAATTGTGTCAACAAGTTCTTGGAATTTGTTTAAAAAAAATAAATTTTGTTTTATAATAAATCAATCATTCTGAATTTATTGAAAGAAGCCTGGTAAAAGTCTCTTTTATTCTGGGTCTAACAGTAGCAAAAGTGAATAATTGGCCATTTTGGTGAGTGAATTAAATTTTTTAAACTGCTGGTGCAACCTGTGTGGTAGTGGGGATAGATAAATTGTGTACTCCTCCTATCCTGGTCATAACACTCTTCATTTGAATTTGATGTGAATATAGATGCTTCATGGGAAATGGGCATTTAGAAAACCTACAACTTATATTTACAAAGCACGTTTAACATGATGAAACATCCCAAGGTGCTTCACAGGAGCATAATAAAGCCATGTATTACAAGCAGGATTTATGGTTGCTAGCCACCCAAATATTTATGACTGGAACCACATCCTGTTCAGGTAAATGTTTGGATTCTGGCATGAATGGATGTGTGGGGTCATCTCTTATGTCTTCCAATGGTGAATACCCATCTGAGAGCTTGGTGGACTCTCCAGTTGCTGGGTGCGTTCCACACAGAGAATGGTGATGGTATCACTCCTGGTAAACACAGATGAAATTAAATTGATTAGCCTCTGAAAGCAGGCGTGGGGATGGCAATGCATGATTAATCTATGCCCATTTAGTGGAATGCAGGCAGCATGCCAGCTTTGTGCTGTCTGCTTATTATAATGATTGATGTGCGTAGCCAGTGCTACACACACTGTTCATTGGCTGCATGAATTGGCAGGGGCCCAATATTGTCTCTTGCTAGTAATACTAATTAGCCTGTACTAATTAAAATTATTGTACCTCTTAAAGAGAAGGTGCTTTGTGGTTGCTGAAGTTGCTGAGCTCATGTGGAATAGTTTGCTGTGCAATAATTAGCAATGGCTGACCATCGTCAGGGCTGGACACAAAGGTTCTGCACCGCGGGTCTTGGTAGAAGAGATTAAAGAGTTGAGAGATGTCTTGTATTCTCAGGGGAATCAGATGCCCTCCAGATGCAAGATCAGAAAGCAGTGGCAAGAGCTAACAGAGGAGAACATCAAGCAAATGCATGCAATGTAGGAGGAAGTTCAATGATCTCCCATAACTGATTAAGGCCCATGAATGTAACATCAAATGTCATATCTTACCAACTGCACCACTAAGCCTCACACACTGTTCATTGTGCCACACCTTCAACACTTGCTTCCCAATAATCTCTATCGACCACAACTCATATCTAACATTTATAATGCTGTGATCCCTATAGAGGCAGTTAGCAGTTAAAGAGAAGTTCAACCACCCAGTAATTAACTGAAAAAAAATAAAGTCACTAGATTTCATGTTTTTAAACAAAAACAAACTTGAATTAATTAAATAAACATTAAAAGAAAATGCTACCAACTATTTGGCCCATTTGAGATTTTGTGCAATATTGCGAACATTGATCTGATCAGGATAGCCATTGTCCCACAGGATAGCTTTCAGTTCCATTTCTGTGACAAACTTGCAAGGTGAGCAAATGCCCTACCTACAATATTGCTGATAAGGTCAACTTATAGTGCATGAAGCTATCTGAATCCCACATGTACCTTAACCAGTGAAGGTAGATTTGAGGTAGGCAGAGGTAGAGAGCCCATTAGCACATGAACCCATTCTCCACAAATAAAAGGAATATGTTCAAGCCTTATACCTTTTTTGAATTACCTGGGAGATTTCTCCATGGGAACACCTCAGCCAATCGGAGTTGATTTGCCAACCAATCAGCACCCTTTTCTCCTCCAGTATAAGTTGTGATTGTTTGAAATTTGGCATTTTTGCATTTGTTCTGAACGCAAGGCAAAAAAGCTTCAGCAATGTGCCTCTCTTTTCAGCAACAACAAATGACGTATTACCCTCAATGCAACTCTTTGATTCTGTGATCCACATGAATAATTTAGATCTCTAATGTTTTTGATTTCCCTCTCTCCAGACTTGCTGGGTCCATAAAGAAACCCATATGTTTACCAACAGCCTCTAGCTTCTTTAATCTAGGAACTACATAAACAATTTAAATCTTTTTGAGACAAGTGTAGACCTTCTGACTTAACCAAGACTTTACCAAGAGATGGGTCATTCTTTGTTCAGCATTTCCACACATCTAACTCTGATCTTGTAAAATAAACACAGGTTTTCCTTTAACTGTAATTAACCCAGGCTTGTTTGATTTTGATTCACTTTGAGTTGTTTATCCAGTTCTTAGTCAGGTTTTCTATTTATCTTACATTTAATACATTAATCTCCAACCTAAAGCTTGTAGTCCTAAAACTAAAAGTTATACCTCTAAAACACGTGAATCATGGAAGCAGATATTCACGATAAAAACAACCTCACCCTCACAAACTTAGCTCTGTGCAAACACCACACCATTATCTTGAGGCTTGCACACAATGCCAGCTATTCCACCATAAAAGCCACATTACCTACACAGATTACACAAGATTCACAATCATATTCCCCTGTCTCTTGCAGGAGGAGGTCATGCTTAGCCAGAGATAGCAGCAACTTAACTGGACTGGGAGGTACGCCTGCATGTTCTAACTTCGACAGAGAATACGATGCTGGCCATTATGGGATGGGTCATTGATGAGGTAATGGCCACTGGTGGAGCTGAAACCATTAAAAATTAGGATATCTGCATAGCTAACCCTCCTTCTCACAACCCACTTCTCCCTCAATTCAGTTTCTCCTGACAGAGAAGTTACTGCTGGTGTAAGCACAAACTTCTTAGTTTCTGCTTTCCCCTGTCTTTACCTGTAATATAAGAACTGCAAGCTGCCCAGGAAGTAGAGGAAGTGTAGGAAGACAGTGCAGAGAAAGACGCATCATCACTTGGTTTCACAGTCAGAGCCACCAGCTCAGATACAGGCAATTTCTGCCTAAACTCAGAACTGCCTCAAGTCTCTGGAAAGTTCCTAATTGAATGTCCATGGGTGGGATGCCCCTCTACCCTTGAATGGACATACCAATACAAAGCCATTTCTGAAATTCCTATTGCTTGCGGGCTTACCCTAAATGAAAAATCTGTGAACTCCTGTACTCACTGTCTTTGAGCATAAACAACTTATTTGGGCAGTATGTCCAGTAAGGGAAGGAAGCAGGGGTTTCAGTTCTCTCTTATCCCTGCCTGCAATATTGTCCTTCAGTAAGTTCCATTGGTAGTTTGGGAAATTCATAATTTTTAAAAAGAGATCAGTCTTTACGTGGATCATAACAATATGTGTTCAGCTGTGCAAGATTAAGAGATAGCATGGTGGCCCAAATAGCAGCACTAAATTTCAGCATAAAATCTTAAACTACTCTTCCCTGCCTCCTGCACTATCATCTCCAGCAGGAACAGTGAGGAGTTCATGGTCTCTTTTGTTAAAAAGATTGAGGCCATTGTTTTAGCAGCCTCTCTGCTTCCCTCCCTCCTCCTAACCAACCTAGATTAACTATTGTTAATGATCCCCCCTTCCCCAAATTGTGAATTTGTACCTTTCTCTAGTTTGTCTCTTATCTCCCCTCATGCCCTCTCCCAGTTCTCTCATCAATGAGATCCCCATCTTGCTTTCTAGACCCTAGTCCCATGAAATTGCTGACCACCCAAATTCCCTTCCTGGATCTGAGGGACTTGAGTGGGGTGATGTTTGCCAATGGAGGAAGAGGTCAGCCTTTCAAGCCAAGCAGGTGTGGATGGAAGTGGCCAAGGAAGTGAGCAGCCGGGGTGTGGTCCTGCAAATCTGTGCTCCAAGAGGTTCAAGAACCTCCCAAGGGCAGGAACAGTGAGTAGCATAACCCTTTCAGGTACCAACACCTACTCTCTAACTTTCCCAACATTCTCATGTGCAACGCTCCTCAAACCAAAACAGATTGCAGCTCCACTCATTCCCTCTCCCTCAAGATACCTCCTCACATCACCATCTGAATAGTCAACACTCATGCTCACCCTTATCTTTGTACCATCTCACACCCATGGCTCATAGTCACCTCCACAAATATTGTTCTTCCCTCCTCTCCACACAATCCATTTCTCACACTTACAACCCTACTTTCCCTCATTGCCGGTGAATAGAGTGCAGAACTCCAAGACAAAACAGGGATCGAGGGTTGGGGGTCGGGGGATGGTGAGTTGCCCTCCAGTGACAGAGGGAACTCACAATGCATGCCAACCTGGTCCACTGGGAAGGAGGTCTTGTTCCAGGAGGAAAAGCAGTTGATGTTGTTGCTGCTGCTGCTGGTGTTGGTGTTGCAACTCTTCTTGTTCCTCATCAGACATCCAAGGTAGAAATGCAAAAGCTGCCCCCCCATGCTGCAGAGAAGGCTGACAGCACAGAAGTGCAGGTCAAGGAGAGTGTAATCCAAGACAGGTGAATTGACATCCAAGAAGTTGGAAATGGCCTGTCAAACAGTAACAGCACACTCTCAGAAGTGCTGTGAGCACTAGCCTCTCAACTTGGCAGGACTGCAACTATTCACTCTATGAAGGCTTCCCAGCCTGCCAGTTTCATTGAACAAGAACTCACGATTGTGCTTTCACTTGCATAACCCTAGCAAGCTCCACACATCTTAGGGATTTAAATATTTTAATTACTTACCTGACAGCTCCATGTTGGTCCCCTTCTTGTCAGAAAACATGCCTAGATTAACTCAGAAAGGGAGGGATGTCATATCGGGTTCTTGCTCTGAATCCACTTTTCAGGCTTTAACTCTCCGCCCATGCCTGACAAGCACCCTTCCCCTACCCCTATGCCAATTCAAATTCTACCCAGTATTCCAGCTAGGGTAAAGCTAGTGACTTAAATAGGTTCAGCATAAATACATAGATTTTGCGTTCTATGGTTCTATTTCACTTCAATGGCCACTTTCATCCACACCCGCTTAGTTTGAAAGGCTGACCTTTAAACACTCCCGAGTCTTTTCTTCTTGCACCCCCTTTAAAATTGTACCGCTTAGTAAATCCTGCCTCTCTTCATTCTTCTTAACCAATAAGTATTGCCTCCCAGATTTTCTGAATTTCACCTGTCACACGGCCTCCCATTCCACCAGCCTCTCCATGTCTACATGAAGCCAACTACTATCTTCCTCAATGCTTACTACTTTTCCAAGTTTCAAATCATCCACTTGTGCCCTTACCTCCAAGCCCAGGTAATTAATGTATCTCAAAAGCAGCAGTGGTTCTTGTACTGAGTTTTGTCCACTGTTGCCTCTCTTGAGTTTGAATACAGCCATTTATCACAACTCTCTGTTTTCTCTTCCTTAGCTAATTTTGTCTCTGCTTTGCTACTGTCTCATTTACCCTGCCCTGCTCCAGAAGCAAGGACAATAAGGCCTTAGACTTGAAAATAAAAACAAAAACAAAAAACTGCGGATGCTGGAAATCCAAAACAAAAACAGAATTACCTGGAAAAACTCAGCAGGTCTGGCAGCATCGGCGGAGAAGAAAAGAGTTGACATTTCGAGTCCTCATGACCTTTCCACAGAACTGAGTGAATATAAGGAGAGGGGTGAAATATAAGCTGGATTAAGATGGGGGTGGGGGAAGAGAAGTGGGGTGGGTTGGGGGGGTGGTGTGGTTGTAGGGACAAGCAAGCAGTGATAGGAGCAGATAATCAAAAGATGTCACAGACAAAAGAACAAAAGAACACAGAGGTGTTGAAGATGGTGATATTATCTAAACTAATGTGCTAATTAAGAATGGATGGCAGGGCACTCAAGATACAGCTCTAGTGGGGGTGGGGTGGAAAGACTAGCAGGGCATAAAAGATTTTAAAATAATGGAAATAGGTGAGAAAAGAAAAATCTATATAAATTATTGGAAAAAACAAAAGGAAGGGGCAAGAAACAGAAAGGGGGTGGGGATGGAGAAGGGAGTTCAAGGTCTAAAATTGTTGAATTCAATATTCAGTCCGGAAGGCTGTAAAGGGCCTATTCGGAAGATGAGGTGCTGTTCCTCCAGTGTGCTTTGGGCTTCACTGGAACAATGCAGCAAGCCAAGGACAGACACGTGGGCAAGAGAGCAGGGTGAAGTATTAAAATGGCAAGCGACAGGGAGCTTTGGGTAATTCTTGTGGACAGACCGCAGGTGTTCTGCAAAGCAGTCACACAGTCTGCGTTTGGTCTCTCCACTGTAGAGGAGACCGCATTGGGAGCAGCAAATGCAGTAGACTAAGATGGGGGAAATGCAAGTGAAATGCTGCTTCACTTGAAAGGAATGTTTGGGCCCTTGGACGGTGAGGAGAGAGGAAGTGAAGGGGCAGGTGTTGCATCTTTTGCGTGGGCATGGGGAGGTGCCATAGGTGGGGGTTGAGGAGTAGGGGGTGATGGAGGAGTGGACCAGGGTGTCCCAGAGGGAACGATCCCTACGGAATGACGCCGGGGGGGGAGGGGGGGGTGAAGAGAAGATGTGTTTGGTGGTGGCATCCTGCTGGAGTTGGCGGAAATGGCGGAGGATGATCCTTTGAATGTGGAGGCTGGTGGGGTGATAAGTGAAGACAAGGGGGACCCTATCATGTTTCTGGGAGGGAGAAGAAGTCGTGAGAGCAGATGCGCGGGAGATGGACTGGACACAGTTGAGGGCCCTGTCAACGACCGTGGGTGGAAAACCTCGGTTAAGGAAGAAGGAGGACATGTCAGAGGAACTGTTTTTGAAGGCAGCATCATCAGAACAGATGCAACGGAGGTGAAGGAACTGAGAGAATGGGATGGAGTCCTTACAGGAAGCGGTGTGAGGAGCTGTAGTCGAGGTAGCTCTGGGAGGCTTGTAATGGATATTGGTGGACAGTCTATCACCAGAGATTGAGACAGAGAGGTCAAGGAAGGGAAGGGAAGTGTCAGAGATGGACCATGTGAAAATGATGGAGGGGTGGAGATTGGAAGCAAAATTAGTAAATTTTTCCAAGGCCTGACGAGAGCATGAAGCAGCACCGAAGTAATCATCGTTGGACTGGAGAAAGAGTTGCGGAAGAGGGCCGGAGTAGGACTGGAACAAAGAATGCTCCACATACCCCATAAAGAGACAGGCATAGCTGGGGCCCATGTGGGTACCCATACCCACACCTTTTATTTGGAGGAAGTGAGAGGAGTTAAAGGAGAAATTGTTCAGTGTGAGAACAAGTTCAGCCAGACGAAGGAGAGTAGTGGTGGATGGGGATTGTTCGGGCCTCTGTTCGAGGAAGAAGCTAAGGGCCCTCAGACCATCCTGGTGGGGGATGGAGGTGTAGAGGGATTGGACATCCATGGTGAAGAGGAAGCAGTTGGGGCCAGGGAACTGGAAATTGTTGATGTGACGTAAGGTGTCAGAGGATTCACGGATGTAGGTGGGAAGGGACTGGACAAGGGGAGAGAGCAGGGAGTCAAGAAAATGAGAAATGAGTTCCGTGGGGCAGGAGCAGGCTGACACGATCGGTCTACCGGGACAGTTCTGTTTGTGGATTTTGGGTAGGAGGTAGAAGCGGGCCGTCTGAGGTTGGGTGACTATCAGATTGGAAGCTGTGGGAGGAAGATCTCCAGAGGAGATGAGGTCAGTGACAGTCCTGGAAACAATGGCTTGATGTTCAGTGGTGGGGTCATGGTCCAGGGAGAGGTAGGAGGAAGTGTCTGCGAGTTGACACTCAGCCTCCGTGAGGTAGAGGTCAGTGCGCCAGACAGCAACAGCACCACCCTTGTCTGCAGGTTTGATGACAATGTTGGGGTTGGACCTGAGAGAACGGAATGCAGTAAGTTCAGAGAGAGACAGTTTAGAATGGGTGAGAGGAGCAGAGAAATTGAGATGACTTATGTCATGCCGACAGTTCTCAATGAAAAGATCAAGAGAAGGTAAGAATCCAGAGGGAAGGGTCCAGGTGGAGGGAGAATATTGGAGGTGGGTAAAAGGATGCCCAAAGAAGTGAGCACGGAGACGAAGACGGCGGAAGAAGAGTTCAGCATCGGTTTTAAATCTTTTATGCCCTGCTAGTCTTTCCGCCCCACTCCCACTAGAGCTGTACCTTGAGTGCCCTACCATCCATTCTTAATTAGCACATTCGTTTAGATAATATGACCATCTTCAACACTTCTGTGTTCTTTTGTTCTTTTGTCTGTGACATCTTTTGATTATCTGCTCCTATCACTGCTTGCTTGTCCTTACAACCACACCACCCCCCCCACCCCACTTCTCCCCCCCCACCCCCACCTTAAACCAGCTTATATTTCACCCCTCTCCTTATATTCACTCAGTTCTGTGGAAAGGTCATGAAGACTCGAAACGTCAACTCTTTTCTCCGCCGATGCTGCCAGACCTGCTGAGTTTTTCCAGGTAATTCTGTTTTTGTTAAGGCCTTAGACTTTCTGTCTCCAGTGCTACCAGATAACAAAGAACTAATAAAATTGATTATGTACAAGGGAAGGGCTATGGACCCCTATCTGGTTCTTTTATATGTTGATGGTTTTTACCATGGGAGGTGCAAACCCTTCATTAACTTGAATAGACTATCAATTGTATTCCATTGCATATCAATAGTCAGTCATCACATGACCCAGATCTTTGATTTTCGCATGTCTTTTATTACAAAATTCCTGATGGCTTTGGGGCAATTTGGAGAAGAAACAACAGAAGACAGCAAAAAAGCTGCTTGTCTCTCGGTCTCTCCTTCTACTGAGCTGGACCCTGCCTGTTTTTATTGTATTGTGAAAAGCAAACAGGGAAATTCTAAAAAAGACTTAAAATTCCAAAGCAGCATTTCCAGGAGAAAAACACCAAGGAATACAGCTTTAAGAAACTGCCTCAGTGCCAAATAGCAGTGAAGGACTCATAATCATAATCATTATATCTTTGCCTTTTATCATTGAATCTTACTTTAGCCAAAAGTTAACATCCTCTACTTTGTAACTTGTCTTTTTACATGTGTGTGTATGTGTGTGTGTGTGTGTGTGTGTGTGTGTGTGTGTGTGTGTTTACCTTTTTTAATATTTTAATATCTTTACCTGGGTAGGTTTTTAGCACAATAAAAACTAACCCAATACTTACTTAAACTCAAGAAAACCTGTCAGACTGAGTTATTTGCAATCAGCAAATAAAGCATTAAGTACATACATAGAATTGGCATATTCATCCTTATAAATTTCAAAAAAATGCCCTGGTACAATCAACCAAGGAATAGAATTAAAGGTGGAGTCTGTACACCTGTCCACACCCAGTCACAACAAGCTTAATATGTGGCACTTTATCAAATGCCTTTTGAAAGCCCATATCCACATCAATTGCACAGACATCATTCACCCTCTCTATCACCTCATCAAAAACTCAATCAAGTTACTCAAACATGATTTGCCCTTAATACATCTATGCTGGCTTTCCTAAACAAGTCCATTTCTTTTTGTAAGTGGAGGTCATTTCCTTTGTCAAGCTAATATTGTGAAACTTCTTCACATCTGTATTAACTGAGTTCTTGCTGAGCTGGCCGTGGAGTGCTTATTACTGTGTTTCTTCCCTTTATTCTTCTGAATATTGTTTCTCTGACTCTATCATAAACTCCTTGACTCCTAACGTTTGTCATCTATTTGAAGGTTAAGAGAAAATGGAAACAATGACAACTATCAATGTTTTTACACAGTGTTTTAAGCTATTGGATGGGATCTTATCTTGCTTTGCCTGTTGGAAAGAAAGTGGTTGCAGAGTTAAAATTGAGGCACTTAACCAACCATTACATTCCTGCTATGCTTTCATTTTTAGCTCAGCTTTACTGTTGGGGTGCCCAGTGGAACCAGGAGGGAGCCTCGTTAATTTGGAGGGAACTTCTGGATGGAACTTGCATCACAGAGTTGCCCCCCTACCCCCAGCCCTGATAGTCCTCTCAAAACCAAATGTCCAGCTGGCCAGTTGGTCTTCAAGACGTCCAGGATTGTGCTGACCCATAGCTGGCAAATTGCAGTGAGAGGCATGATTAGGCTGTGCAGCTCACTGGTGGCATGGTAATGAGATTTTGAGCCTGGTTTTAACTCTCTGCACATTGGTGGGTTTTGAATGTGTTAAAATTAGGCCCTTTGCCTTCAAAATGTGCCCAGTGCTGGAGACTAGGCAGCCTATCCATATGCCCCAATGACCCGCTGGTTAAAACTGTCTCTCAAGTAACTTATTGTGTGATCATCTTTCTGCTTACTGGATTACATTCATTCATAGCAAGTCTAACTGACTTACTGGTATTTATCAAATTTATTAATTGTTGACTGAGTAAATGGAAGTACACACAACAGATGAAATTTAATGCAGAAATTCTATGATTCTGTGAGAAGATATTTACAAAAATGGTTTCAGGTATGAGGGACTACAGCTACCTGAATAGACAGGAGAAGCTGTAGTTGTTCTGCTTAGAGCAAAGAAGGCTAAGAGGGGATTTGATAGAGGTGTTTAAAATCATGAAGGGGTTAGGTAGAGTAAATGAAGCAAAACTGTTTTGAATGGCAGAAGGGGTGATAACCAGAGGGAACAAATTTAAGGTGACTGACAAAAGAAGCAAAGGCAACTTGGAATGTACTGCCTAATGGGGTGATAGATATAGAATCAATAATAGCCTTCAAAAGAGAATTGGATATTTTCTGAAAAGGGAGACATGTTGCCAAAACTTTTCATCTTACATTCATCAGAACAAATACAAGAATGCCAAATTTCAAACACTCACATCAATTTATACTGCAGGAGAAAAGAGTGCTGATTTGTTGTCAAGTTTTTTCTGATTGGCTGAGGAGTTGCCATGGAGAAGTATAGGCTCCCCAAGCTCCCTGGTAATTCAAAAATAAGGGTGCAAGGCTTGAACGTATTCCTTTTGTTTGCAAAGAATAGGTCCCTACATATGAATGTATGCTTCTGGCAAACGTAAATCTTATGAAGAAAGGTTGGACAGATTAGGGTTGTACCCACAGGAGTTTAGAAGAGTAAGAGATGATTTGATTGAACCTTTAAGATCCTGAGGGGACTTGACAGGGTGGATGTGGAAAGGACATTTCTTCTTGTGGCAGAATCTACAACTAGGGGTCACTGTTTAAAAATAAGGGGTCACTCATTTAAGACAGAGATGAGGAGAAGTTTTTTTCTCACAGAGGGTCATGAATCTTTGGAACTCTCTTCCTCAAAAGGTGGTAGAAGCAGAGCCTTTGAATATTTTTAAGGCAGAGCTAGATAAATTCTTAATTAACTAGGAGGTGAAAGACTATCAGGGGTAGGCAGGAATGTGGGTTTGAGTTACAATCAGATCAGCCATGATCTTATTAAATGCCGGAGCAGGCTCGAGGGACCGAGTGGCCTACTCCTGCCCCTAATTTGTATATTTGTGTATATTCGTAAATGAGTCACGTTATGAGTTTGGCTAATTATCATAAATTCGTTGTTAGTGTAGCTATTAGCAGACTAAGAATTGTTCAACACATGCTGCCCAACTGTGAAATCTAACATTTAACAGTAGATGTTTTGTTCTGGGTTTTACAAGCACAAGCTGGTTGAATGCGGTTTGTACTCTGCCTGTTACAAACATCCAAAGGAACATGCTGTTTGATTCAATTGACTAAATGTTAGGATGTACAGCCCACATACGTGGCATTGCACTGGCACTGAAATTCATACACAATGTTGCTCAATCATGACGTAGGCAAAGTGTCTTTTTGAACTGACTGCAGCATCCTATTAAAGGGAAATACCACTCACATTGCCACAACATAGTAGCAGGGTGAAATGGCTTGCTTAATCTGTTGTTCAAATTTTTGAGATACTTTGTGTTTCCAGAGTAATTTGAGGGAGAGCGGGCACTTTTCTGGTCCAAAAGTGATGGAGTTTGCATGATACACAGTGAACAATGATCTAATCCAGATAGCTGTTGATTTGGATAAATAACTGAAGGAGAATAATCGCAAAAATATGCAGAAGGGACTATCTGAATTGCTCCTTGAAGGAGCTGGTGCAAGTTTGAAGGGGAAATGGTGTCATTCTGTGCTGTACAATTCTATGATCCCATGAAATGTGTTTACCTTTAACATATGGGTGGAATTTGGAAATTTACAGGAAATAATTATGCCTTCCCCAGCTTTGTCTCTGGCACTTCATGTAGCAATGTGACAAAATCTCTGCATACAGTTCATTTTTGCGGACTTGTACATATTGCCCAGCATATTTATACAAGTGCATCATATTCATTAAATTCTAAAAATCATGAGGAATTCATATAACATCGAGTTGTAAACATTGTTGTTTGCACAGATTTCCTGCCATACCAGGTCTAATTCTGATTCTTCTACTGAAAACTTGTTGTCTCTTATTAAGTTCATAGCTCCACGAGGAATGAAAACATTTCAGTAAGAATTATTTCCGCTTGGCATTATTTTCCTGGCTGCACAGTGCACCCCATGGTACATTGTCATTTTACAAACTTAGTACACTTCCTACAGTAGAACTGAGTCATCCACGTTTTAGTAAATTAATCCAGTCCAGTGGTGAATGGCTGTTTTTAAAGGAATTATATACACTTCACTCCTGATCCCAAAGCAATCCTACTGAGAACCAGCTCATTGTGAATGCAATTGATTGTTCGCAAAATAAAGACACATGCTAGAAAGTATGAAATAAGCAAAGGACATTGAGTGTATTGACCTGTTCTTTCCAATAGGTCACACACAAATTTTACAATCAGCCAATTCAGTTAATCTCCCAGGGGATGACTGGAGTTCAGCAAAATATTAAACATAACTTGGCCGCGTGGTTGATAGTGAGGGAGAAAGCTGTAGACTGCAGGAAGATATCAGTGAACTGGTCAAGTGGGCAGAAAAGTGGCAGGTGGAATTCAATCCAAAGAAGCGTGAGGTAGTGTCTTTGAGGAGGATACATAGGTACAGGAATACGCAAGAAATGGGAGGATACTGGGAAATGTAGAGGAACAGGAGGAACCTGGAGTAGATGTGCACATATCCCTGAAAATAACAGGGCTGGCTGAGAAGGTGATTAAGAAGAAATACAGGGTACATTCAATTATTAGCCAAGGCTTAGAATACAAGAGTAGGGAGGTTATGCAAGAGTTGAATCAAACACTAGTTAGGCCACAGCTAGAGCACTGTGCAGAGTTTAGGTCACTGCATTATAGAAAGGATGTGACCACACCAGGAAGGATTCAGAGGAGATTTACGAGGATGTTGTCAGGACTGGAAAATTTTAGCAACAAGGGAATATCAGATAGACTGTGGTTGTTTTCTATGGAACAGAGGAATTTAAGGGGTGAATTAATTGAGATATATAACATTCTCAGGGGTCTAGATGGAGTGGGCATTTCGCTTAGCAGGGAGGTCAATAACCAGGGGACAAAGATTTGATGTAATTGGCAGCAGGATTAGAAGAGTTGAGGAGACTGTTTTTCACCCAGGCGATGATGGGTATCCGGAACTCACTGCTTGAAAGGACAGTAGACACAGGCACTCTCACTGCATTTTAAAAATACTTAGATCTGCACTGCAAGGACCATAACCTGCAAGGCAACAGACTAAGAGATGGAGCATGGGATTATGCTGGATAACCCTTCCTCGGTCAGCACAGACATGATGGGGCAATTGGCCTCCCTCTGTGCCATAATTTCTCTAAGTAGCATTCATTCAGCCTAACAAAGGCATTTCATTGTTCAACATGTTTCATGGGCCTTTCCTATAATATTATTTGAACAATCAAGGCAGCTGGATCACTCCCACATAGTTGTAAACAGCCTGTGCCAAATTAAAATAAACTTGATTCAGTGCGTGCATGGTTGCTGTTCTATATTTTACTTTTATTGACTCTCCCACTCAGAAATGGATTACAAAAAGTGACAGGCCTCTATTAACACAGCAGCTGGCTTTCAACAGTACCCAAGGCTATTTAATTTTAAGAACAGCCAAGTAAAAATAAAAAATTCATAACTCTGCTAATCTCAAGTAAAATTAGGTACTTTCAATTGGTCATTAGATACAGGAAATGACACTGAGTTGCAGTACGCTTCGGTGATCAAGAAAAGAACATTGAAAAAGTTTCACAATCAGAAGTAAATTGAGTACCAAACATACATTACCACTGGTTCTTCACCTTGTTATACCAAAAGTAGAATAAGAGGTTCAAGCTAGTGAAAGGCAAAATTAGTCTTTGTGTTAGGAACACGCAAAGAACAAGTAACACTTGGTAGGAAGTGGGATTTGGGGAAGGTGAGATGCTGATTGTTATTAGAAGCAAAATTGTAAACATAGGTCCCAAGTTTCTGAGGTGCATGGAGGATATTGACTAAAAGTTCTCAATCATAAATCCCAGTTCAATTGTTGTGCCATTAGCAATTAACAATGTGGATGTTCAAACATATGCTGTAAATTCCTTATATAGACCATAAGACAAATGAAGAAGTGCTTGAAATTGCAAGAGCGAAAAGAACACTAAAAAGTGACATCCAGCAAAGAAAATGTCAGTACTTCAGCCATTTTATCAGAGCTGACAAGCTACAGAGATCTCGACTAGAGGGCAAAGTGGAGGGCAGCAGGATAAGGGGTCGATCTAAGTGTAGTTGGATAACAGATGTCACAGAGTGGTTGCAAACAAGCTACAGTGGATATGTGGGGATGGCACAAGCGTGACATACCATGATAGCAGATCTCCTGGTAGGCGTACCTACAGGCAGTAACAGCAGCCATTAGCATCATTTGACTCTGTTTACTGTGCGTCAGTGATTCGATGCCAACTTTCCGGCAGTCAGAAAATAACACTCCTGTACATGAAACTTGCTTTAACCACTTTGTTGCCATATTGGAGTTTCCAAAACGGTTTTAATTTGATAGTAAACAGTTATTGCAAGTAACAACATCACCAATTGAGAGAGTTATTAGAAGATAAATCTAATGTTATATGTAATGGAGACTAATATAATGGCCCAGATCTTCTGGTCTCCAGAATCCCAGGATCCCGCAGAAGTCCCGATGCAATGAGTCCTCGGGAATTGCCTGGGGAGTTTGAACTTGTGATGGGCAATTCACCTGCTCCTCAGGGCCCTTTGAAAAAGTCTCTGACTCTGAGTTAGAGTCAGAGACTCCAGACAGTTCCGACTTACTTAATTGGTTAATTACCCAGGAAATATTAGACAGAAAAATCATAGACTAACTCCTGCGTAACTATACAACTAACACCCCCGACACACACGTCAAGCCTTCCGACTATCGCCCAAACCCCAGACTCCCCCCGACCTGACCTGAATAGCCCCCACCACTTGACAACCCCTCCCAACCTGACCCGACTACCCCTCGACCTACCTGTCCACTCACCTACCATATTCACACCACCCACCTCACCTACTTACCACCCTACACAGCTGCCACCTTCCGCACCTACCACCCTACCCTGCTGCTGCCCTATTAAACTGCCACTTGCCTACTTACCTGACCGACTTACACCTATACACTTATTCATTCACTCACTAATTCCTGAACACACTGAGAAGCTTGGGGACTTTTAAAACTTACCAGAATACAGCAACTGATGTCATCTGTGCAGATTCTCTTCATTGCTCTCTCCATGGATTCCTACACTAAGGAAGTTCTGCTGGATCTTCCATCGCAAATCACAGCCTTTTCAACATATGCAGGTAAGTGGGTAGTTTTCTGCCTAACCAGAGTCAAACACAGGGGTTCCAACTAAGATTGGAAGTTTTGGGTCATTATAATCTATTGTGATTTAATCTAATAATCTAAGATGATGTAATCTAGTCAAATGTTGTCTAACCTAACCTCCTGTAATGTAATCAATTTAAGTAATGGTGCCATTTAGTGGTGTGCAATGCTTATTAAACTTTTTTTTTACAAATATTACACAGTTGAGTTAGTAGTTAGGAAGGCAAATGCAATGTTGGCATTTATTTCGAGAGGACTATAATATAAAAACAGGGATGTGCTGCTGAGGCTTTATAAGGCTCTGATCAGACCACATTTAGAATATTGTGAGCAATTTTGAGCCCCCTATCTCAGGAAGGATGTGCTGGCCCTGGAGAGGGTCCAGAGGAGGTACACGAAAACGATCCCAGGAATGAAAGGCTTAACATATGAGGAATGTTTGAGGACTCTGGGTCTATACTCAGTTGAGTTTAGAAGGATGAGGGGGGATCTGATTGAAACTTACAGAATACTGAAAGGCCTGGATAGAGTGGACATGGGGAAGATGTTTCCATTAGTAGGAGAGACTAGGACCCGAGGGCACAGCCTCAGAGTAAAGGGAAGACCTTTTAGAACAGAGATGAAGAGAAACTTCTTTAGCCAGAGAGTGGTGAATCTATGGAATTCATTGCCACAGAAGGCTGTGGAGGCCAGGTCATTGAGTGCATTTAAGACTGAGATAGATAGGTTCTTGATTGATAAGGAGATCAAAAGTTACGGGGAGAAGGCGAGAGAATGGGGTTGAGAAACTTATCAGCCATGATTGAATGGCGGAGCAGACTTGATGGGCCGAATGGCCTAATTTCTGCTCCTATGTCTTATGGTCTTATGGTCTTACATACATAACTATTCATACACAAAATGTGCTTCAAATACTACAATTCCAGGCTTTGCACTGGCACTATGAATTGCACTCTGGCCGCACTTTATTGCATTCAATACACTCAAGTCAATATTTTCTTACAGTAAAAATATTTCCTTATGAATGAATGTTAAAATCCTAACAATATGTATGATGTATTAGGAAGCAGCAGTTACGATTTCTAAGACTGTTGCTGGATTTCCCTCTGTTGCACTTGGGAGTATGTAACCACGAGCAGATGCAGAGTTAGGCAGAATATTGGTTAGGTTCCATTAAGGGCATGTGATCCTGCCTGGTCTTTTAACCTTTAGACTCTTCAAGCAATTATTTGCACACAAACACAGAAAGTATTCACTTTCCCCAGTAAATTAACTCGTACTGCACTGCACTTCAACTTTATTCTGAAGCACCTCCTCTCCAATATTTCCAGTTCCTCATTCTATTGTGCACATAGAAGCTTTGACAGTCAATTCAGGCAAAACAGTTATTGCAAGAGATCACAGTGAGCATGATTCTGCCCTTATCTAGTATCAACATTTCCATTAGAAATTGTTTTATGAATATCAGGAGTGGTTCTTCCCTGGTTAGGGGAATTGCATCCAATGGTAGAGCCATTGAGACTGTTGCTATGGATATGCACAGATCAGAAGTTGGGCTTCCAAAATCTGTACAGTGAAGAATCAAAAGGTTAAAATTTTTGTGGGGCCTCTCCCAATCTACCATTGTAACTTGAGTGGAAGCACCCTATAAAGTGCATAAACACCAAACTCCTGCTGTGGTGACAGCGAGAGCTCAGGAAACCCCTCACAAAATTTTTACTCCACAACCATGGCCTCTGAACCATTGAGGGAGTAATCATTTTTAATCTAGGGCAAATGCAAAAGAGAAAAGAATCAAACAATTGAGCAATGGTATTAAAGAAATAGCTTCTTGTTGCAGTTTAATTCCTTCAGTTAAAACACACAGCACATAGCTCAAAAGGTTCACTGAGACAAAAACTGAATAGAACCTAATTTGTGTGGCAAGATTTTAGCAACTATTGTACCTGGAGCCTATATGTTTTAATGAATCATGTTTCTCAAACTGCAGAGCCCCAAACATGAGAAAGTGTTCTACATTATTAGCATAATTAATTTAATATTCTTATCTAGTTTTATGCACCACTTCTTGGTACTTTGGTGAGCATGCTTTCATTCTTTGGGTGGGAGTGCAATCTGCTCTGAGACATTATTGTGACATGCCAGCACACATTGTTCAGTTCAGTGAAAAGCATTGACTCAATGAACCAGGAAATAGGAAAAGAAGCTCTCCTGAAGAACAAAAAAGTGAATTCTCTGAAGCAAGAAATGGGAAACAGGCCTTTGGAGAATCAAATGCACATTTACTAAATTTGTTTCAAAAAAAATAATTACCAAGGTAATTACATTTAATAGCTTTTATCAAAACAATAATTAAAGAGGTGAGTTGTTTTTCTTCTATTAAATGCCTAAGAGTGGTGAACATTGAATTTCAATGGTGTTTAGTCTACTTCACGCTTCAGCAACGGTGAACAGTTACAAAGTGGAAGCTCCGTTGGCTTAAACGCAATGGCTTATAGGGTGATATTCAAGCAATTAAATCCAGTGGTGTAGTGCTTAAAGCTTGCTCTGTGCCATTATAATTTCAAGGTTGACCCCAGTGGCAGCACAATGTGAAGCAGAACAGGGAAACTTGGATGAAGTGGCACTCCTGGCCTTGGTTTGCTCCCCTCAATCTTGCCCTGTCCTTTAACTCCCAAGCTCACCTTCTGCCTCCTGCATCGGAATCTTCTGTCCTGTCTGGTGGCGTGCTTGGGGGTGGAAAAGGGATTTAATTAGGTGGGATGGTGGTGCACCTGAACACGGCCGCCCTCCAATGGTCATGGAAGGCCCTGCCCTTGCTGCCGACTCCCTGCACCTCTCTCACCACGACACTCACTCCGTAAACCCCCACCAACCCCCAATCCCCCCACATAACTTACCCGTGGCCTGGGTCGCTCCCTGACCCGAGGATTCCGGTGCCTGTCTTTCTGGCAGCAGCTATGGTCACCCCTGTAGCACTGCTGAGCACAAGAGCTCTCAGAAGGTAAAACTTCCACCCCCAGAGTCCAGGGGATGACCCACCACTTGCCCTGCCACTGCCTGATTGACTTATGGTTTGGCGGACCTTCCCAAAAGGAGGCAGCGCAGGCCTCTTGCTGGCAGGCGAGACCCCTGATGCCTCAATAAGTTTCCACCCCTGATCTTGCCTCCTGACATCGCCTCCTGACTTACCTCCCAGGTCTCCAAATATGGAGAAAGAAGTCAGATAATTTTGTTGATTTTTTTTCTCTCTTATAAGTAACTGTGGATCTTTCGGAAGTCCTTATCACTACCTTTTGGATTTTATATTCTGAATCTCTTGAAATAAAACATAGAATTCTATTTGTTTTTTCTTTACTGGCTAATCAACCTGAGGTAATACCTTTAATGTCTGTAAAGCTATACCTTCAAGTTCCTCTCTCTCCGCTGCACCACGCCTACTTCTATTCAAAGTATAATCACTACGATTAACTTAATACCTTAATGTATCCCTCCACAATTACTGGTTCAACTCTATATTCCTAACATTGAGTCTCATTAAATACATATTGAGTTCTATGCATCTAAGTAGGCATCATTCACGAGGTTGGAGGTACTGAACAGTGAAAGTTTTTTGTCTTTATTTATGAAATTCCTTGGAATACAGAGCTGTCAGTAAATCATGATCAAAAGAATTGATTGCACAGATTTTTATAATATTAATGAAATGCTTTGGAAAAGGTAGGTACATATTGTTCTGAATCACCTACCAGATTTGCTCACCAGATCTAAACATCATCAGGAAGCGACAACAACAGGAACACACCCATGACTAACATCAATCCATGAAGATACAGTTTAGAAATAAAGGATGGAATTGTCCCAGATTTGCACTAAGTGCGGTAGTGGGCAGGTAAAACGACCTTTTACCTGCTGGCTGCGATGGTGGGTTTTTAAGCCGTATCATCCCAAACCTGCCACATTATTTATGCACTCCTGGGTAACACACCATTTTGATGGTGGGCGGGATCTCATTTGCCCACTTGCCATCACCTCGATGCTTCATCACGCCAGGTGCCATATTTAAAATCTAGCCACAAGCACACAGCTCAGTGCTTCCAGACCCCAACTGCTGCATGGAAGATATGGCCCTGGAACTGAAGAAGACTGCAGCCCCCAGGTTCAGTGACGCATCCCTCGTGGGCCTTTTGGATGCCATGGAGGCCCACCTGGACATCCCCTACCCCTGCTCTGCCCGTAGGATGGGCAGCAACAGCGCTAACCCAGCTTGGGAGGCGGTGGCAGCGGTGGTCAGCGCCAACCCCCTTCAAAAGAGGACAGCCACCCAGTGCCGCAAGATGATGAATGATCTCCTCCGTTCCTCCAGGGTAAGTCACTCTTCTCATCACTCTCAATTCAAACACTCACAAACCTATCACACACCCACAGAGCCCTCACTCACCGTCAGTTCAAGGGACATCACCATTCACTCTCTCACACACATCTTCATTGTCCTCATCCCATCATGGGACCACTCACCACCCACACATGCCATGCATATGTATCATGTGGCCTAGCAGGCATCCTGTTTACACTCTTTCCATTTCTATTCATGCAGGACAAGCTGGCACATAGCAAGAGGGAGAGGTCGCAGACCAGTGGAGGAATGCCTGAGATCAAGGTCCTCACTGACTTTGAAAACAGAGCCATCCAGCTGGCCGGTGACGATCTGGGTCGGTCCTGTGATGACGGTGAGGTCGATGGTGCTCTACCACGTAAGGGTCCAGCAGTGCAACATCCATCAGACAACAATGATGTGAGGCCACTGCCATGCACTAATTATCTCCCCTTGCTTCCACAGACACATCTAGGAAGCAGCCAAGAGAGTCCATGACTGTAGTCATTAGTTTTGATAAATGTAGGCCTGCAGCTTTAAGAATAATCGTGTGTTGTAAGATCGCATGATCTATGTAAACCAATGAGTTAGCAGTGCAGGAGGACAGTTCCTCTTTAGTTATAGAGTTAGATGCACACATGTAGCTGCTGCTGCTGTCTTGTAAATAAAGTTCAAAGCTTTCGCCAAGAGAAGTTTCCTGGTAAATCAACACTATAACAAACTGACAAAGAGGACAAATCCGACCTGGTGCTGTCCCTTGCCCAGCGATTGTGAGTACCTAAGATAAATAAAAAGAAAGGAAGATATACTCACCTGAGATGCCACAGTTTGGCAGAATTGTTCCCTTTGAACCAGCCACAGATGACTAGTCTCAATATATAGAATGTCTGGCATTCTTCTTTCAAGCCAACAAAATCACGGGGGAGGAAAAGCGATTCTCCTGACTATTTGTGGGAACAAAACCCACAGTTTAATTTGAAGCTTGATGGCCCCCAGTGCCCCAGATTCGAAGACTTTCAGTGCATTAGTGGATCTCGTTAAGGGACATTTTCAACCCAAGCCCTCAGTCACAATGCAGATGTTCAGGTTCAATTCACGGAATAGAGCCCCGGGAGAGACCATTGCTACCTACATGGTAAAAATTAAAACAACTAACGAAATATTTGTGATTTTGCTGAAACCCTGAATGACATGCTCAGGGATTGTTTGGCCTGTGGCGTGTAAAAGGAGGCTATTCAGCGAAGATTACTGGCTGAAGTGGATCTTGATTTTCAGAAAGCGTTAGAAATAGCGCTTGTGATAGAAAGCCCTGTAAGGGATTTATAAGCAATTCAAGGGGCACAGAGGGGCATTGTTCTCGTAGCTGGACAGGAATGGCCAGCCGAAAATGGCACAAAAAACCAGGACTCTACCGCGAAGTGGGAAACAGCCTCCATGACCTGAAAGGTTAGAGGAGACAGCTTGGCAGCAAATTCGAAAAATAATTTTTATCTATGTGGAGACTATTATACTCCTAACGATTGGCAATTTAAAAAAGTGGAGTGTTACTTTTGTCATAAAAGTAGGCACATATTGAAACTTTGCAAAGCAAGATTAAAACAGGCTTCCAGGCAACAAACGAAGTCAAATGAAGTATATAGGGCAGAGTCTTCCGTGCGGCAAGCGGGGGTGGGGCCTGCTCGCTGACACGTAAAATGACACGGGGTGGCATCAGGCGGGCATCCCAATGTCACTCCGCGTCATTTAGATTTTCAGGTCGGTGGGCACGAGCCGAGACAGCTGCACGCCCGCTGACCTGTCAATGGCCTACTAAGGCTGTTTAAAAAACTAAGGCCATTAAAAAACTAATTGAAATCATTAATGGACCTGCCTGTCCAATCTTAAGGTTGGCAGGCCGGCCGGGAGATGGGGCGGGCTTCTGAGAAAACATGAAACCTCATCCATGGGCAGGATGGGGTTTCATGAGTTACTTAAAAATCTCGGAATATTTCAAAGTAAAATTTATGGACATGTCCCATCTCATGTGACAGTGTCACCTGAGGGGACATGGCAGCAAAATGTTTTTCTCATGTTTATTTGAAGTTTCAAATCTGAGCCGATCTCCCTGAGGCAGCACTTTGCCTTAAGGAGATCTGTGCGTTCTCTCACACGCATGCTCAAAATGGTGCACTCCCGGCTCAGGGAATCCCCCACCACCCACACAGGGAGAACATGGTGCTTACTTGTGGACATTATGCTGGGCAGACCTTAATTGCACCCCCCCCCCCCCCTACGTAAAATGGCAGCGCGCTGATCGGAAACCCGCCCACCCGTGTCCGCTCCCGCACACCCTTCCTGACGGGGGGAAAACGTTGCCCACAGTGTAGAAGAGCCAAAAACAACCAATTCTGACATTTATTCCTTATGCAATGTGAAAATTGGAAAGACAGAGCCAATTACTGTCACATTGCAAGTGAATCATAAACCCAAAAAATGGAAGTAGACACGGGTGTTTCTACTACTGTAGTAGGAGAACACACTTTCAGATGTTTAAATAAAGGTGCTCAACAATTAAATTTGAAATAAACCTCTACCAAGTGAGTTAAATGTTTAAATCAGATACCAAATAATGATGTTGATAATTGCCTGAAACTTTTGACTGAAATAGAATGATCTGAGTCAATTAGATCTTTTTTTTTATTGAAATGAGTTTCACTTATCCATCAAAATTCATTTACTTTAGAAGAATGAACTTGGAGGAGTGAGTAACATCAATACCCTGTCTACTGTGCTTGATAAGTTGTCAATGGTGGAGCTCTCTGCAACATAATGGCAAATAATTTCTGGACTGATTCCAACCTGGTTATTAGTTTTGCCATTGTCCACATCTGTCAACCATCTCTTGGAGGATAACCATGTCACCAAGGTAGGTCTTGACAAACCCCTGGGCCTGAATCTTCTGGGGGTGGGGCCCACTTGCCGATGCGTAAAATGACAGGTGGTGACATCGGATGTGTGTCCCGATGTCACCGCGCGTCATTCCCATCTTCAGTTCAGCGGGCGCGCAACAGTTGCATGCCCACTGAACTGTCAAAGGCCTATTGAGGCCATTCAGCTACTTAAACTAATTGCTGTCTTATAAAATATGCCATCAATATTTGCTCCATCACTTCACTGCTTAGACACCAAGCTCTGGAATTCCCACCCTAAACCTCTCTACTCTCTACCGCTCTTTCCTCCTTTAAGACGGTCCTTAAAACATACCTCTTTGATCAAGCTTTTGGGCATCTGACTTAATATTGTCTTATGCGACTCAATGTCAAATTTTGCTTATAGCACTCTCACAAAGTGCCTTAGGACATTTTATTACATTAAAGGTGTTATATAAATGAAAGTTGCTTTTGTTCTTGTTGTATCACAAATTCAGCTGTTAACCCTCCCAACTGTTTTGTTTCAGTTCTTTTCAGTAAGTCAAGATCTGTAGGGAACCATAGCAAACCCTCTTCTCAACTCATGCAGTACCCATTTACAACTGCCTTCTGTTTCCATTTTGTGGCACTGCACTATTTATTCCTTGGTTCCTCGAGCCCTGTCTTTGCCAGTTATCAACACATTCTCATTTTTAAAAAACAAAACAAGCTATGTCCTTGCCCTCTTAAGCATTGCATTTGCTTCACGAAGGAGAATCAATTCAATTCAGTGGTAAAACTCATCGATATTGCCAGTGGCTGCAAAAGGTAAGTAACACCTTCTTAGTAGAAACTGATCAGAGAGGACTGGCAAACATTCAGAGTTTATTATGAAATCAATAGCGATCCCTGGCTCAATTGCTGGTGATGAGCACTGCTGATAGCAATCTGCATTTATTGTGCTTCTTTGATGATTACTGTCAGTACCTTACCTAGCTGATAGAACTGTGGATATTAGCAATCAGTTACATAGAATTAAGTGTCAGCAAATTTACTTTGGCTATTGGTCTTCATTTTAGTCTCATCAATAAATGTAACTAATCCACATATTTGCAACTTTGCATCACATTAACCAGCAGGGTTCAGCAGTTGGGTTGCCAACTGTCGTTCAATGTATTCCTGGGAGGTTTCATCACATGACTTTCTTCCTCCACTTTCAATATTTTTATATCTGTTAAAGAGAAATGTTCAAAGGAAATGCCAAAAGAAACAATGGTTTTTAATGCCCTGATGATTCTTCTCCAGGATTGCACACAGCAGTGACCTGAAGATTGATCATCAATTCCTGGAGATTCCAGGCCAATCCTGGAGGGTTGGCAACCCTATTCAGCAGCCTTAATGTTGTCTAGTACAGTTTAATTTAGTGCTGAGTACAGATTAATAGAAAGAATGAAACGATGCAACTGGACAAACTTTAGGAGGCATTCGTTAACAGAATAGTTTAGTGATTGGACTTTATGGTTCTGTCACCATAAGAGGAAAGGGAAGGTTTGCAATGTTGCTCATTGCCAAAGAGAGCATTTGCTTCTTATTTCTAAATCTGAAAACATTGCATAAATTTTCATCATTTGATAGCCTATAGTGATGTCTTAATATTCTGACTCATAACTTAGAATGGGATTATAGAATGACTACAACACAGAAGGAGGCCATTTGGCCCTTTGAGTCCATGCCTGCTATCTGCAAGAGGAAGTTAGCTGTCCAAATTGCCCAGCCTTTCACCATACCCCTGCAAAATGTTCCCTTTCAGTTGCTTATCCAATTTTCTTTTGAAAGACATGTTTGAATTTACCTCCACCAACTTTACAGGTAGTGCATTCTAGATCCTAACCACTCATTACATCAAAAAGCATTTTCTCATGTTGTTGTCTTAAATCTGTGTTCTCTAACCTTCTGCCAATGAGGACAATTTCTCTCCACCTACTCTGTCAAGAACCAAGAGATGGAAATGATGGTGCTTTCTCAAAATAATGGGCCAAATTTTTGCTCCAGGGTTGAAATATCCTGACTCTGCAAACCCGACTTAGGAGAAACTGCCCTGAACAGCTGGATTTTCGTTCTGAGGGCACAAACTGGAGTCGGCCCTGCCACTCACAGAAACAGTGCAGAGGTAATCACAGGCACTGTTGGGTGCTGAGCTGGGCTGTCTGAAAGGCTCACCTCAGTGCTCTGAGACTTCAGCCCATTTGTAATAAAAACAATAAATCATAATACAGCCCTCTAACCCTCACCCCTTACACCCCCTCACCACCCGCCCCACACACACACACTCTCCATCCTTTATCCATACCAGCTCATGCCATCTCATGTCTCCCACCCACACCCTGTGGTCACTCATACCTTGCATGCCAACTTATGCTCCTCTACCCACCTCCATGGCCCTTTGTAACCCCTATGTTAACTTAGTGTCCACACATGTCAACCCATCACCCCCTGCTTATCCCCATGGCCCTTGATAGCACCTATGCTAACTGAGTGCCAACCCATGCCACGCCAGACACCATCCTTTATCCTTACAGCCTACACCTAAACTCACCCTGTATCCACTATGGACAGACCTCAGGAGCCATGTTGAGATTAAATAAAATGAAGTTCTAAGTATCCATGTAGACCAATATATTAAAAACACTCTAATTGATAAAAGTCTATTCAATACATTTAAATACCTTCAAGTACTGATAAAACATACATTTGTATTCATAGCCCGATATCAAAGACAGCTAATCTCTTTATAACTACGTGGATCTGTCAGTCAAACTGTGAACTTACAGGCCCCTCTCTAAGATAATGACAGGTTGTGGAAAGCAGCACTAATCCTATAATGAGAGCCCTCAAGTGATGTGAACAACACCTATTTAAATTGTAAGCACCCATTTTTTTTCCACTGCAGGCTGGCTGTTTTGTTTTTTTAAATTTAAAGGACAAGGGATTTAAATGACTTGACAGCTTGACAGTTCCACAGATCTAAACCACTTTTTATGCACATTTATGTCTACTCTTAACAACCCCAAAGGGGTACCTGACCTTTCCCAAAGATGCACCTTACCTTTCCAAATACCTTCTGCAGGTTTAGGCCTTTTCTTCAAATGTCTAAACCCATGAGTCATGTTTCAGAAATCTGTGTGACCAAAATTGGGTAGCTTGGGTAGAGGTAGTAATTCAAAGTGTAGAGTCAAGACAGGAGAGCAAAACAATAATATGAGAAATGAGGATCAGAGAATGGCAGGAAGGGACAGAGAGAAAAAACCTAAGAATGCATCAGCAGTCAAGACTAGATGTTACAAAGGTAACAAAAACACAGAACTGAAGGCGCTCTATCTGAAAGCACGTAGCATTCATAACAAAGTAAATAAATTGATAGTCCACACTGAAGTAAATTAATATGATCTGATAGCAATTACAGCGTTGTGGCTGCAGACGACACAGACTTGGTCCTTAATATTGAAGGGTACATGACATTCAAGAAGAATAGGAAACTAGGTAAAGGTGGAGAGGTAGCACTGCTAATCAAATAGGGTATTGGTGCAATAGTTAGAGATGACCTTGGCTCAGGAGGTCACGTTGTAGAATCAGTTTGGGTAGAGATGAGGAATGGTAGGGGAAATAAGTCATTAGTGAGAGTGGTCTACAGGCCTCTTAACAATAGCCACAGTATAGGATGAAGTATTCAAGAGAAAATATTTTGTGCTTGTGATAAAGGGATAGCAATAATCATGGGTGATTTTAATCTAGACATAAACTGGAAAAATCAGATTGGCAGTAATAGCCTGGATGAGGAGTTCTTAGAATGCTTTTGGGATAGTTTCTTAGCGCAGCATGTTCTAGAACCAACCAGAGAGCAGGTTGTATTAGACTTGGTATTGTGTAATGTGACAGGATTAATTAATGACGTCAGAGTAAAGGCACACCCAGGTAGCAGCGACCACAATATGATTGAACTTTACATCCAGTTTGAAAGGGGGAAGAGCAGATCTAAGATTAGTAACTTAAATTTAGATAAGGGCAACTATGTGGGGATGAAAGCTGAGCTAGCTAAAGTGAACTGGGAAACTAGGCTAGAGGATAGATCAGCAGAGAAGCAGTGGCAGACAGTTAAGGGGATATTTCAGAATATTCAGATTAAGTACATTCCTACTTGAAAGAAAAATTCTAAGGGAAGGACCCACTACCCGTGGTTAACTAAAGATGTTAAGGAAAGCATCAAACTTAAGGAAAAAGCTTATAACTTTGCAAAGATGAGTAGCAGGACAGATGATTGGACAGAATGTAAAGAACGGCAGAGAATGACTAAAAGGTTAATCAGGAGAAAGAAATCAGACTATGAGAGGCAGCTAGCTAGAAATGTAAAATGGATAGCAAAAATGGAAAAGAGTAAGTAAAGTGAGTGTTGTTCCTCCAGAGAGTGACAGTGGGGAGTTAATAGCAGATAATAAGGAAATGGCAGAAGAAATGAACAAATGTTTTGCTTCTGTGTTCACTATAGAGGATACAAAAAACATTCCAGTAATAGCTGCAAATCAGGAAGTGAACGGGAGAAAGGAACTTGGTGAAATTGAAATCACTAGGGAAACAGTACTGAGCAAATTGATGGAGCTGCGGGCTGGCAAGTCTCTGGGTCCCGACAGACTTAAAAGAGGTGGCTAATGAGGTAATCAATGTGCTGTATTTTTCCAAAATTTGCTAGATTCTGGAAAGGTTCCATCAGACTGGAAAGCAGCAAACATAACCCATCTATGCAAGAAGGGAGGGAGGCAGAAAACAGGAAACTATAGGCCAGTTAGCTTGAGGTTTGTTGTGGGGAAGTTATTAGAATTGATCATTAAGGAGGTTATAGCTGGGCACTTAGAAGAGCTCAAGGCAATAGGGAAGAGTCAACATGGTTTTTTCAAAAGGAAAATCGTGTTTAACCAATTTATTGGGAGTTTTTTGAAATAGTAACATGCACAGTGGATAAAGGAGAACCTGTAGATGTACTGTACTTGGATTTCCAGAAGGCATTTGATAAGGTGTCACATTAAAGGTTGTTATGGAAAATAAAAGCGCATGGTGTAGGGGGTAACACATTAGCATGGATATAAGATTGGCTGGCTGGCAGAAAGCAGAGAGTATGCATAAATGGGTCTTTTTCTGATTGGCAGGATGTGACGAGTGGGGCAGCCCCACAGAGGTCTTTCTGGGGCTTCAACTTTTTACAGTCTACAACAATGACTTAGATGAGGGGAGTGAAGACATGGTAGCTAAATTTGAAGATGACACAAAGCTAGGTAGGAAAGTATGTTGTGAAGGGGATGTTAGGTTGCAGATAGATATAGGTACATTGAGTGAGTGGGCAAAGATCTGGCAAATGGAGTTGAATGTGGGAAAATGTGAAGTTGTTCACTTTGGCAGGAAGAACAAAAAAGCAGAGTATTACTTAAATGGAGATGGCTGCATAATTCTGAGGTGTAGAGGGATCGAGGTGTTCTAGTACATGAGTCAAAAAAAGTTAGTATGCAAGCAGCAAGTAATTAAGAAGGCTAATGGATTGCCATCCTTTATTCTAAGAGAGATTGAACATAAAATTAAGGACGTTATGCTTCAGTTATACAAGGCATTACTGAGACTACACCTTGAATACTGTGTGCAGTTTTGGTCTCCTTATTTAAGGAAGGATGTAAATGCATTGGAGGTGGTTCATTGGAGGTGGTTCAAAGGAGGTTTACTAGATTAATACCTGGAATGAATGGGTTGTCTTATGAGGAAAGGTTGGACAGGGTTGTTTCCACTGGAGTTTAGAAGAGTGAGGGGTGATTTGATGGAAGTATACAAGATCCTGAACGGCCTTGACAAGATGGACGTGGAAAGGATGCTTCCTCTTGTGGGTGAATTCAGAACTAGGGGGCACTGTTTCAAAATTAGGGGTCGCCCTTTTAGGATAGAGATGAGGAGATTTTTTTTCTCTCAGAGGGTTGCGCGACTTTGGAATTCTCTGCCTCAGAAGGTGGTGGAGGTGGGGGGGGGTCATTGAATATTTTTAAGGCAGAGGTAGATAGATTCTTGTTAGGCAAGGGAGTCGAAGGTTATCGGGGTTAGGTGGGAACGTGGAAATCGAAACACAAGAAGATCAGCCAGTAAGTTTAAGAAGGGTAGCAGGGATAATCCAGGAAATTACAGGCCAATGAGCCTTATGTCAGTGGTAAGGAAATTATTGGAGAAAATTCTTCGTGACAGGACTTACTACCATTTGGAAGCAAATGGGCATATTAATGAGAGGCAGCATGGTTTTGTGAAGGGGAGGTCATGTCTCACTAACTTGATTGAGTTTTTCGAGGAAGTGACAAAGATGATTGACGATGGAAGGGCAGTGGATGTTATACACATGGATTTCAGTAGGGCCTTTGACAAGGTCCCTCATGGCAGACTGGTACAGAAGGTAAAGGCGCACGGGATCAGAGGTGAGCTGGTAAGATGGATACAGAATTGGCTTGGTCATAGAAGACAGTGGGTAGAAGTCTAAGGGTGCTTTTCTGATTGGAGAGCTGTGACTAGTGTTGTTCCGCAGGGATCAGTGCTGGCACCTTTGCTGTTTGTAGTATACATAAATGATTTGGAGGAAAATGTGACTGGGCTAATTAGTAAGTTTGCAGACGACACTAAGGTTGGAGAAGTTGCAGATAGTGGAGAGGATTGTCAAAGGATACAACGGGATATAGATCGGTTGGGGACTTGGGCGGAGAAATGGCAGAAGGAGTTTAATCCGGACAAATGTGAGGTAATGCATTTTGGAAGGTCTAATACAAGCAGGAATTATACAGTAAATGGCAGAATCCTTAGTGCATTGATGGGCAGAGAGATCTGGGTGTACAGGTCCACAGGTCACTGAAAGAGGCAACGCAAGTGGATAAGGTAGTCAGGAAGGCCTATGGCATGCTTGCCTTCATTGGCAGGGGTATTGAGTATAAAAGCTGGGAAGTCATGCTGCAGCTGTATAGAACCTTGGTTAGGCCACACTTGGAATATTGCGTGCAATTCTGGTTGCCACATTACTAGAAGGATATGGAGGCATTGGAGAGGGTGCAGAGGAGGGTTACCAGGATGCTGCCTGGTCTGGAGGTTATTAGCTATGAGGAGAGGTTGGAGAAACTCGGATTGTTCTCATTAGAGCGACGGAGATTGAGGGGCAACTTGATAGAAGTTTACAAAATTATGAGTGGCATGGACAGAGTAGATAGTCAGAAGCTTTTTCCCATGGTGGAAGAGTCAATTACTAGGGGACATAGATTTAAGGTGAGAGGAGAAAACTATAGAGGAGATGTGCGGGGCAAGTTTTTTGACGCAGAGGGTAGTGAGCGTCTGGAATTCACTGCCAGAGAGGTGGTGGAAGCAGGTACGATAGTGGTGTTTAAGGGACAGTTTGACAAATACATGAATAGGATGGGAATAGAGGGATACAGACCCCGGAAGTGCAAAACGTTTTAGTTGACGGGCAATATGATCAGCGCAGGCTTGGAGGGACGAAGGGCCTGTTCCTGTGCTGTACTTTTCTTTGTTCTTTGTCCTTTGTTCTTATTAAATGGTGGAGCAGGCTCGAGGGGCCAAATAGTCAACTCCTGTTCCTATTTCTTATGTTCTTATGGTCCTTATGTTCTTAAATGCTCCTGTTTGAAGGCAGCTGTTATTTTAAATGTGCAGCTGCCTCCATGAACCATAGATATGTGAAAAACATCCCACCCACATCTCCCCGCTCCCCCAGTGAGAATGGTAGGTGTCAGGTTCAGGGGTGGGACTTGTGGATTCAGAGCTCTGTCACCATTTTGGTGAAGGTGCGGAGCCCTTCCAACTTCACAAAAATTTGGGCCTTAGAATTAGACTGAGATGTTTCTGGATAATAATAATAAGAAGAATACTTTAGGAAAACTTTAGAGGGGGTGCAGCAAAGATTAATGGGAATGGTTCCAGGGATGAGGGACTTCAGTTATGTGGATAGATTGGAGAAGCTGGGGTTGTTCTTCTTGGAGAAGAGAAGGTTGAGAAAAGATTTGACGGAGGTGTTCAAAATCATGAGCGGCGTAGACAGACCACAGAGAAAAATTGTCCTATTAGTGGAAGGATCAAGAACAGGAGGCCACCGATTTAAGGAGTATGGCAAAAGAACCATGAGGAGAAACCTTTTTTATGCAGTGACTGGTTAAGATTTGGAACACACTGGCTGAGAGTGTGCTGGATGCAGATTCAATCTTGCCTTTCAAAAGGGACTTGGAAAGCTTGTGAAGAGATAAATTTGTAGGGAAGTGCCACAGGGAAAGGGCAGGGAGTGGGACTAGCTGAGCTGCTCTTCCAGAAAGCAGGCATGGATACCATGGATTGAATGGTATCCTTCTGTGCTGTAACCAATCTATGATTCTAATTCAACTCTCGTTATTTCCAAACAGTGCAACATTAAATGTACTTTTATTTCTCTATTTGGTGCAGGACAGAAAATCTGCTTTCAAATACCATGGCACACCCGCTAGAATCAGATAAAGATGTCACTGTCATTTAAATGGAGAATCAGCTGTAACATTTCATCAGGAACCAAAGCAGTGCTCCAGGTTCAAATGTCCTTCACCACTAGCCACTAAAGCTCTCTGTCTGTGCACTGGTATGAATCCAATTCGCCTCAGGCCATTAGGCTCACACTGGTGTGTAGAATCAACATGCTTATGATAGGTGAATCAAGCTTCACCTACTGGGGCATTTGTCTCTTTCATAAATTAAAAGCACTACTTAGCACACACCTGGACATGGGCATGTCATGTCAACTGCAAAATTCCACTGGCACTCTGACTTTTGGCACAGTCCAAATTATTACTGTATATGGCCCACATTTCATAGTCAGCATTAGTCAAACAACATTGTTTAATATAATTCACTTGCCCCAGCCAATTAAGTGTAAAAGGGGCTTTAGTAATGCTATCAATTTAGTGCTCAATTGCTGCCAGTTTGTGTTTTGAACTTCGAGCCCCTAGGAACTCATTTCAGATTGGCTATCATTAAGAAGGACCATTCAACCTATTAGTTGAGAATTTAATGCTCGCAGACATTTGGTACTTCACTAATTCTTCACACAACGGTCCCAATAAGGAATATTAAGTTTGAAATAATATTTATTCTCGAAAGTAGAATCTTTCTTTAGTGGGGCCTAGCACTTCAAGGTGTCTGCTGCTGTGGGCTTCTCCATCGACCCCTCCCACTCCACCAGCAAAAAGGCCTAGAACCCCTCCTGCTACTGATTTTAGTATCAGCAACTGACCTCCAGGTAGGGGTGCCCACAGTGATTAAATGTATTTCTGGAGGTTTCATCACATGACTTATCGCAATGCTCCAGCCTTTCGTCAGCTAACACAATCATCCTTGTGACATGTGGCCTTCCAATGCCAACTGGAAAGCAAAAAGACTCATTACCCAATTGGATGGTGTTTGACTGCATTTTCTCTCTCCCATTTTCAATATTTTTATATCTGGTGAAGAGAAATGTTCAAAGAAAATGACAAAAAAAAAATGTCCCAATGATTTTTCTCCAGTATTGCACAACGCAATGAGCTGGAGGTTGATTGATTTTCAATTCCTGGAGCCGCCAGGCCAAGTCTGGAGGAACTGGCTATTACACCAAGGAGGCAGGGACACACGGGACAATTTAATCCAGCAAACCTTCAGCTTGCTCCACACTGGGATCAGCAGGACCAGCATTGCCTGGCGCTTCCGCACGTGGCACTTAGGTGCTACATTTTCCACCTCATCAGCTGCAATTAAGGGCTTAGTACAGAAACATCAATGTCCACTCAAACACTCATGATATGTCTTTGAAAAAGAAAAATGCAGCACAAAGGAAACACCCTCAGCCATGGTCAGAAAAGTGGACTTTATTATGTCCAAAAAAATTACACAGACTTCTCCATTGCAATAAGAAGAATTTTGTTCCCTATTCTAAGGCCAACACAGAATCACCAGTGACATGCCTGTGGAGTGCCTAATGTGCCTTATGCTTAGGTTTGCGGGTGCTACGTCTTGGTGCCGCCCCATCGCTCGGAGTGGCTTGTGAGACAGCCTGCTGACTCTGCTGTCCTGTTGGCCTCGATGACCTTGGCAGGTGTCCTCTGACCCGTGGAGCCTGTGATGGCCCCGCCTGGGAGGGAGTGGCCAGTTCCATAACTGGCACCTCCCCAGTTGTCGCAGCCTCAATGGAAGCAACTTTGACTGGCAGAGGGGCGGAGGAGTTGCTGCCCTCATCCAGAGCGCCCTGAGAGGAGCTCAGAGCAATGACAGGCAGCTGCTGCGCCGACATGAGGTCCCTTGCAACCTCCCTGCTCACTGCAGATGCATGGGCACTGAGCACCGACGCTTGGTGCCCACAACATCTCCCACAATGGGAATGACCACCCTTGGCCAGTACCGCTGTGAGGGCTTGCAGGTCAGAGCGTAACCCAATCAGAAGATTTTCCATCCGATTGAACCTCCTTTCCATGAGAGTCGCCAATCTCTCAATGGAGGAAGCCTGAAGCTCTGCCCTGAGGTTTATGCCTTCACATGCACTCTGCCTGAACTCCTCCTTCGCAGAGACCAACTGAAGCACACCCTCATGCAACCCTGCCAGATGCAAATGCGCTTCCTGCCGCTTGTCCTGCAGCTGCTGCATTGGTGACAACTCCAGAGGCACATCATCAGTGCCAGACTCAGCATGTGCCTGGTCCCCTGCAGCTCTCCGGCTGCTGGTGCCATCGGCACTCTCTGTCCCTACCATCTCCCCCAGCAATTGTGAAGTGCCCTCTCCACTGTGACCTGGGACACTAGCCGACGGTAAAGTCCCCACCGAGGTGTTTGTGTCTGTGCTGGTGCCTGGCTGGCTGAAATGATGTGCCACAAGTTGCACATGTTGGGCCTCAGGTGTGGAGGGGGTGGCTGCAGTGTCTTTGGGTGCAGTGATCACGTGGTGATGCTGAAATTAACAACAAGGACAGTACATCAGTTAGTGTTCAGTCAGTTAAACCTTTCATCCCTTTCCCCCCCCCAGCCTCATCAGTCACTCACCCTTCAAGATCCTAAGAAGATGAACATTGGTGGGGTGGAAAAGAGTCAAGAGGAGCCCCAACCATTAAACGCACATGCAGACAGGCTGGTCAGATGGCCTCAGGAATGCCACATGGCTTGTGATGTACCATAGGAGTGGGGAGAGTGCAGAGGTACCTGACCTGGATGCATTGTGGCCTGGAGAGTTGCGGTGCTGAGGAAACATCGTAAACACTTGAGACATTTGCCGTGGATCACAGGAGATTGACAGGTCACATTATTGATCTTCATTCCGTTAGGAGGGGCATAGACCGGGTGGACAGAAGGCAACATTTCCCCTTGGCGCAGGGATGAGTTATGTGGTGACATTTATCTAAGTTGAGTGCCATGAGGTTCACAGCTGAAGTGCTGAGGACCTTTTGGACAGAGTAATGTGGGGCTCACAGGCTGAAAGGGTGCTGGAGGTCCCAAACCCTCTAAGATGCAAAAAGTCTTTGGCTGTGCAGCAGCGATGCCATCTTAGGCCATGGGAATAGTGGTCACAAATGGGATAAGGTGACTTTGGAAGGTGGTGGAGACGCAAATCCTCAAGAGGCGAGGGTCTCTTCTGTATGACCCACACGTCAGAGTGTCTCAGTCTGTGAATCAGCAGTGTTGCAGCATGAAAAATTGCGGCAACCATCAGTGATTTGGATGGTGGGCAGACAGAGTGGATGGGATTGTGGCCCTCAAATACCTGCCCGCTGGGCCCCAGCCTCGCCGCCACCTGCTGCCCTGGCTGCCTGCCTCCTCCCCAGCTCCATGTCCTGCTCTTCAAATGTGGTGAGGTGCTGGAGCAGGGCGTGCCCACCTCCAGTCCTCTGGCGCTCCCGGGCATTGTGGTTACTTTTTGCCTGCAGAACAGAGAAGAGGATTTACTGGGGCTGATCGCTTGTGTACTCTGCATGCGCATGCCGCACCCCAACCACCGTGGCCCATTTGAGGCCTCCAGCAGCTCCTGTCCACACTACTGGTGATCAGTCCCCAGAAGATAGTATGGCTGGTTCCAACCCCCTCCCCCAGTGGCCACCTTGGACACATTCGGCCTCCATCACTTTGAATTGCTCACGGGTCTTAGCGCCCATGGCAAGGAGGCGCAACTAGGTGAGGCACAGATGCCAGCAGATGGCACTTGGCCACAACACATTGAGGCACCCCTTGCACCATCTCATCACCATCAATAAGACATGTGTTGGAGTTCTGAGTACATGTCTAGCGGCCTCCCCTGCAGGTTGCCCGCAGACTACTCAAATGCCACAAACACCAACGTATGGTGTGGGGAGAACCCATCTTCTCCTCAACCACTAAGGCTGATGTAAGCATGGTCAGTGCCCGTTTGCCTACCCAGCGTGTGCCAAATGCCCAATGCAGCAGGAATGACAGAAAGAGGTGGGGGTGGTGCTCAAAGGCTAAGGCTACCTTCTAGGTCAAATGGCCAAGGCTGACATGGTACTCGTCCATCCAGAGCACAGCAAATCATTGAATCTTTTACGGCATTGGGTGCCAGTGCACCACACATCATCATGGGCACTCACAGCATCACCCACCTCCTCCCACGCCTGCTGGTGACATGGGAGGGTCCTCCTCCTCCCATCCTCCAGATACAACAAGTGCCGATGGCTGGAAATCTCTTGGAGGAGGACAGCAAGGCATGCATCGGAGAAGCGAGGGGACAATGGCCCCCCTGCTGGCCTCTCCTGCAGCCTGGCCCCGCTCCTCCTGTTCATGCTCTTCTGCATACACAGCTCCCTCCCTCGATCCCCAAGTGGCCATGGTGCATTGCCTCAAGCAGGCTGCCTGGCCACTCTTTATGCAGGCTGCTGGTTCCCCATTGGAACTGGCGGTCTGAGCACGCCCGCAACTATTTTCCCGCTCTCCACGGGAGTCTCTAACCCGCTGGGCGGGCCTTAATCGGGCCCGCCCGTGGAAAATAGGGGCACGGCCAGTTTCTCCAGCGGCAATCGGCTGGAGTCGGTGGAGCCCGCCCACCAATCAAAGGCAAATTTCTGGCCATTGAGTGAGAAATTCCACAAAGGCCACTCCAACAATGGAATAATGAAGGAGCACAACCCTGATCTGCCTACTACAAATCAAATTTTAATAGCTCAATGCTCTAAATTATGCTGTCTTCAAGCATGTAGGATATCAATGGAATAATGCCTCCACCTTTTGAATTATTTCTCACCTCCATGTCCTGCCAATGCTGACACTTTCTCCTTACCTGCTGTTTCCCCAGGCCAGTCTCCAGCCAGAACTTGCTTTTTTAAAAACTGTGTGCTAATTTCCACAAGGCATTTCCCTGGCTTTGTCCAAGTTTTACACCGATCACTACTCTGGTAAATATGCAAATACAGTCGATTCACAAAATTCTGATGTAATTGCTTCGTCAAACCACTGGTGGATTCAACTCCATTTTGACTGGCAAAAGAATAATGCAACTCATTGGGCAGGATTTTTTTCATCCCGCGCGCCCAGGCGGAATCGTGAAATAGTGGGCGATGACATCGGGTGAGCGTCCTGACGTCATCGTGCACCCTCGCGACCTCTTAGTTGGCGGGCATGCACGAGGGGCGGCAGCACGCCCACCGACAATTAAGAGGCCTATTAAGACCCTCAAGTAATTAATTAAGCTGCATTTCTCGCTGCCCGGTCAACCGTTTGGTTGGCGGGCGGGTGAATAGGCCAGGCAACCTGTGCATTTTTAATGAAACCTCATCCACGGGCGGTATGAGGTTTCCGGCGCTTACTAAAAAAACGTTTAAAAATGTTAACATCCCTTTTCACATGTCCCTCTTCATGTGACTGAGCCACATGTGAGAACATGTTTATCTTTGTATTTAAAATCCGCCATCTCCCTGAGGCTGCTCTGTGCCTTCAGGGAGCTGTCAGTGCGTGCCCCCCCCCACCCCCACCACACATGCGCACACCTTAGCACTTGCGCTCCTCTGGCTCCCAGTGCGCCTTTCATGCTGGTTGGCTGTTAATTGGCCGGCCAGCATGAAATCGCAGTCAAAGCCCAACTACAGGCAGCAGTCGGTTTGACGACTGCTTCCGGGTCAATCCATCGTGCCCACCGACGAGAGAAAGATTCTGCCCATTGCGTGGTATTTTGCGACCATTATTTTAAACTCTGCTTGCGGTTACAATAAAACCAAAAACTGGAGCTGACTTGTGCAGTAATTTTTCAACAGAATACACTCGGTTGAAAATAACATTGTGATTCTAGTTAGTAAGGGTTTCCTGGTTTGCACTTTTATTTAACATTTTATGTACTACACCACCCTAGAGGATACAACTGTATTAAATAATGAATGCAATACAACATTCAAAGGTATAATTGCTACGACTAATGGTACAGTTATGCTAAAGAGCCAGGCTGGCAAAGAGAACTAAATAAATGTTTAATAATCCCCAGTGACTTTCTTGAAATTTAGACTTCAGAGACTTCCTCACCCCAATGAGAAGGTAAAGATGAGAGAGACATGTATTCATTTATTTTAAAAAAAATCTGCTGTGTTGGCAGCACCAGTAGATGAGTGCTCATGAAGATCACACTGCTGCAAGTGATGAACATTTAGCAATTTCAGCCATTAACATATTGAGGACTGTCCTGAGAGCACAGAGCGTAAAAAAAGGAAAGGATGAGTGAAGCCACTCTGTCTACTAAAGCTCACCCTTTCACCCTAATCTTTCCAGAAGCTCAGATATCTTGAAGAGACCACCTTTTAATCACCTTATTTCTAATCTGAATACATTGAGCTCTGCAATTCAAAAGAGACAATGAGATTAAAATTTTAAATGTAACAATAGCAATTTATATTTGTAATCCAAGCTTGCTTTTGCAATCATTTATTCAATATATTTTTCTATTACTTGTTATGCTCAGAAAATATATTTTTACATCTTATATTGTGTATTTTAACTATCCCATATATATGCACAGTAAATGAGTCCCTGGAGCCGATTTTCCAAGCCTGGCACATGGTCAATGGAACTGGATTACACATGCACTGGTTCAAAGGTCATAAAATTTTGCAAGATCAGCGCACTTAAATATGACTCGCGAGCTTTCAGTTTTGCATTAGCCCTGGCTAGCTGGTTATGTGGGAGAGGGAATCAAGTCCAGCAGCAGCTATATAAGGGCTTGTCCTATTATTCCAGGGCAAGAAGCTTGTGATCTTACAAATTACAATATAGAACCATGGATTTACCTGTATTCTTGGAACATGGGCATCTCTGGAAGGTCTGGCATTTATTTCCCACCCCTATTGTCTGGCTTGTGAGGCCATTTCAGATGGCAGTTAAGAGTCAACCACATTGGTATTGAACTGTACTCACATATGGATTAGACTAGCTAAGGGTGGCAGGTTAACTTTCCTAAAAGATATTGGGCCAGATCTTCCATTCCCCAGAAGATGCGCTGAAGGACCACCACCACCACCACCACTCCTTCCAGAAGACCCCAGGCAAGGACTGCATGGGAATTGCTCAGGACGTTTCAACTACAGCAGCTAGGGAAGGTGATGGCAGTGGCGTAGTGGTATTGTCACTGAACTGATAATCTAGAGAACCAAGATAATCTTCTGGGGACCCAGGTTCAAATCCCACCATGGAAGATGGTGGAATTTGAATTCAATAAAAATCTGGAATTAAAAGACTAATGATAACCATGAAACCATTGTCGAACCCATCTGGAAATCTGCTGTACTTACCTGGCCTACATGTGAATCCAGGTGCGCAATAATGTGGTTGGCTCTTAAATGCCCTCTGAACAAGGGCAATTAGGGATGGGCAATAAATGCTGGACTAGCCAGTGATGACCACATTCTGTGAACGAATAAAAGAAAACTTCAGGTGGGGAATTTCCCTGTGTTTAGAATCCTCTGAAGCTCTGATTTAAAGCCTGATACTTGGATGGTTCTGAATGAAACTTGTTTTAACTCCTGGGCCAGGATTTTCCATTGGGGCGGTTGGCGCGGACCCAGTTGGGTCCACTCTGCCATTTTGCTGACTCTCGTGGATAGAGGGCGTGCACAGACCGCTGGGTCCAATGGCGACCCAGCAGTGTGTTTAAAAGAAGGCTTGGCAGCCTCCTGTAGGCTGCTCACAATGGCCTGTTCTAGGCCGCACCAGAGGGGTCCGGGTGTGCAGGTCAAGCTGCAGGGCAGGCCAGAGGAGCAGGCCAGGCTGGAGGGTAGGCCAGCAGGGGGAGGGGCGCAAAGCATCCCTCGGTTTTTGGATGAATGCCTTGCTGCTCTACTCGAGGAAGTGGCAGCACAGCAGGAAGTATTGGTCCCCCAGGGTAGGAGGAGGAGGCCCCTTTACATGACCAAACATGCCTGGAAGGAGGGGGCAGAGGTGGTGAGCTCCTGCGATGTGGAAGGGTGAGTACCATGTTGACACTGGACATTTCGTGAGGTCCGCATTGTCCTCCCAACAGCCATAGCACTGAAGATTGTTAAATTGGTTATTGTTGCAACATTGCTGGGCCATTGGTTCTGGAAGGTTGAGCACATAATGAGCCGAGAGGCAGGCATGAAGTTTGTCAGTGTGTGCACGCTAACTGATCCACTGTCCTTGTTCTTCCTTTCAGCATCATCAGAGCATGGCTGGGAGGGGGAGCAGCATGTTCTAAAGGGTTATTACCCATGGAATCTGGATTACTAGTCCAGCAACATAACCACTACATTACCATATAAAGTTGTTGCGTTTGATTTGCTTCTGAAACAAGAACAGGAAAGCTGCTTTCTTTGAAGCAAGAGAACACACTTCTCATCACTCAGCTGTTTGCACAGCATTGGGAACAGTGGCTAGAAGGGTTAGTACACTTCCCACATCCATGGATGCAAATGAAACTGTTTTCCAGCCTCTCCAAGATTCCCAAGGTAAGCCTATCCAGCATTTGCCTACCCAAAATAAATGGGCATAATGCATGCCATTAAAAATTCCATCTCAAACTGGGCTAGCTTGGCTGAGGCTGCATACATATGAAGAACTTGTTCTGTGATTGACTAAGTAAGTAGGAGTGAACAAGGAGTTTCTCTCTGCAATGTATTTCCTAACAGGAATAAAATTATTTTTCAGAATTTTTAAATTACCCCAGAGTATTTATATGTTTTAATGAGGTCATTGAATGATCTAAGTGCTGACCTTAGAATATAAAATAAGGGTTTGAAAGGAACCATTCCTCCATGATTCACAGTTCCTGAGTGCAATGCTGAAAATATAAAGTTATTACAATTTTGTAGAATAAGAAAAGTTTAAAATGGATATTCCCTTTATTCTAATAAGTGTAATAATTTGGCAATGCTACCTGTTAAGTTCATTCTCAGTAATATTATTGAAAATCATCATTAAAATCGTCCCCGTGTATGAACACTGATGCTTTCATGGTAACCAGCTGGCTGATAGAGTGATAGTCAATCTGATAATACATTTACAAGTCATTCTGATTTTGATGGAAGGTTTGTAGAGATTCATAGCCTACATGTTCATCAATGATGCTTCCATTTGGAGTACTTTTCACCCAAGTTCATGCCTGATCACATTACTGACAGTAGTAGGCACAAGCTATCTTCAGTCACAATCTGGAGGAGGGAATGGGCCTGCTTCTATTAGCGGGAACTCTTGGAACATGAAATTGTAAAAGTAAATTACACCATTTATTACTTTCGAATTGGTGTTCACCTTGGAAGCTCCTGTCACATGCTCAAAGAAGCAGGTCCCGTAGAACGTTATTCAAAGCCAGTGGGTTACAATGGAATATGTATGCTGAAGAGGGGGAGGAGGGGAAATAACATTGGAACCCATTTGAAATGATGATCCAGGAGACAGGCAGACATTATATGCTCATGGGAAATAAAAGCTATGCTTCATGTAGAAACTAGATCATCTGCAAAGAACAGAAAGAAAATAGCTTTGAATGCATTTATGCTGTCATACTTTATGCATCAAGTTAAGGGGAAATGGTGGCATAGTGGTAATGTCACTGGACTAATCTTCAGGCAAATGCTCTGGGGACATGAGTTCAAATCTCACAATGGCAGCTGGTGGAATTTAAATTCAATAATAAATCTGGAATATAAAATAATCTCAGTAATGGTGACCATGAAACTATCATCGATTGTCGTAAAAACCAATCTGGTTCACTAATGTCCTTGAGGAAAAGAAACTTGCCATCCTTAACTGGTCTGGTCTACATGTGACTACACATCCACAACAATGTGGTTGACTCTTAATGGCTCTCCGAAATGGCTGAGCAAGCCACTCAGTTCAAGACAATTAATGATGAGAAACAAATGTTGGCCTTGCTAGAAACATCCACATCCCATGAAAGAATTGAAAAAATCAGCTCCCTATTGTGCCTTTCCATTACTTCCTGGCTCCAACTGGAATTTTCCAGCTCAGACGAAAGCCCTGGACTTGCACGACTGCACAGATCTCTATTCCAAAATATGGCATTTTCCATTTTGAGATAATAAATTTAAAGGAGTTTTGGCCAGACATTTTAAAAAGTATCCTAAAATAGATCACAGAGCACTTTTAACCTGTGTTTGACAGTGACTGAAATTACTGTCCTTGCAGTCATAATACCTACCTCTTCCAGAAAGTCTCATCTCCCAGGTGTCCCTGAGGGAGGAAAAGCAACCTGTTCTGCTGACTCAGAAGGACAATACAGCTATGAGATTCATCACCCACATGTTCATCAACGACCCTGCCACTTGTTAAAAATTAGAAATATGCTTAGAATAATATTTAATAGCCTGAAACAGGAAAAGGAATAGGCTAGTGCTGTAAGTTTTGCTTTCCTGGAAACTACTTAAGGTTTCATTTCGCTACAAACAAAATGGAGTGACTGTTGTGAGACTATTGTAAAAAAGAGCTCATGGACAGACAAGGCATCTGCAGTAGTGGGAGAGTAACTGGTGGATAAAATAAACAACCATACTACAAAACTGTGTTAGGTGTTTCATTTAACCTTGCTGAATTAAGATGTTTACTGGAAGTGATTATTTGGTCATTATCTCATTACATTTCAGTTATTTCATTTCAAATTGACTTCCACATTTCCGATAGTACAACAGTGACTACACTACAGTAAAAGTATTTCATTGACCATAAAATATTTTGGTTGTGAAAGGTGGTGTTTAAATGCAAGTTCTTTCTTTCCTTTTATTCGAGGGTCATGTACAAAGCTTAATCTAAATTAACCTTGGTGAATTTATGTCAGTCTTGGAAACAGAGCACAATATGAACCTGCAATTAATATAGTCCAACAAATACCAAGTTTTGGTGATATTTGAACTCTCTTTGTAACCTAAAATGTTAATCCATCAATTAATAATGTTTACCTTATTGTCCAGGGTATAATTACTGTTTAACATTAATATGCTTGATTTATTCTAGGCTGTTAATACAGAAATATTAGTTCATTTTATATACCAAATTATGTATACTGATTTTATCATCTGTTTTCTGTTTAATGAATTTAATAAGAAGAGGTTAACTCATCCTCTCACTTTATACTTTAGCAGGGAGTCATTGTGCAAAGGTTAATATAATTTGGACCAGTTGACGTATGGTGGTTTGGGTAAGCCAAATTCAGGTAGCCAGCAGTCCGTTAGACAGGGGACAGTGAATTGACAGGAAGATAGTTAAAATTTTGTCTGTTGCCCTTTGATTAATATTTCTCAGATGCTTTACTCAATTCACTGAATGACAAAGTTCTTATAGTAAATTGTGTTAGATTGGGAGTAATATTTTAGCATGGATGAAGGAGAGCTTAACAGACATAAAATGGTGTATAGGAATTAGATGGATCATTTTTGGGATGGTAAGTTATAACTAGTGGAGAGCTGCAAGGATCAGTATTTGGGCCTCAGCTATTTACAATCTGGGCTGAATCTTCCGGCTGGTGTGTGGGTAGCAGAGTCCACACGCCAGCGCTTAAAATGTCGTGTGAGCGTCCCGACGTCAGCACGCGGCATTGCGATATTTCGGTCGGCGGGTGAGCAATGCAGCGGGACGCGCGCCCGCCATTAATTAAAGGCCTTGTTAAGGCCATTAACTCTCCAATCGACCAAGATTTTGAGGGGCCCATGCGAACTTCAGCTCGGCGTACGTGCCCAATGGGCAGGTGGGTAAATGATTTTTTACAAACCTCATCCAGTGGCGGGATGAGGTTTGATATTGGAATTTAAAAATTGTAATACAGTTTTTGTGTATTTCATTAACATGTCCCATCTCGTGTGACATTTTCACATGAGGGGGCATGTTAATGATTTATAAATTTTTCATGTTTCACTGCCTTTCAGCGATCTCCCTGAGGCAACACTTTGCCTCAGGAAGATGTGCGCTCTTTTGCGCGCATGTGCAGAAAAACGCGCTCTGGCAGTTGGGGAGTCGTCCCCCCCCCCAGCACAGGGAGCGCATAGCACTTCCCATCGGGCATCACGCTGGGTGGGCCAATTAAAGCCCACTCAAAATGGCGGCAGGTCCCATTTCGCCCTCTATATCAATGACTTAGATGAGAAAGCCAGGTGTAATATGCCCAAGTTTGCAGACAATACAAAGGTTTGTAGGAAAGTAAGCTGTGAGGAGGATGTAAAGAGGCCCCAAAGGGAAACTAGTTAAGTGATTGAGAAAGAAGTGGCAGATCAGATGGAGCATAATGTGTGAAATTATCCCTTTTGGTGGGAAGAATAAAAAAGCAGAATAATGTTTAAAATTGAAAAATGAGTAAATGTTGGGATTCAGGGGGATTTGTGTGTCCTTGCACATGAATAAGGAAGAGTAAGGAAGACTCATTGCAATTATTTAAGGCTTTGATGAGACCACACCTGGATCACAATGTACAGTTTTGGTCTCCTTAATTAAGAAAAGATACACTTGTCTCAGGTGAGTGTAACAAAAGTTCACTCAATTGATTCCTGGAATGATAGCAGACATTGAGTAGAATGGGTCTATATTCTCTGGAATTTACCAAGAATGAGAAGTGATCCCATTGAAGTATGTAAAATCCTTAGAATGTTAGACAGAGTAGAGGCCGAGAGTCTGTTATCCCGGCTGGAACTAAGGGTCCTAGTTTCAGGATAAGGAGCCAGCAATTTAGAACTGAGATTAGTAGAAATTTCTTCCCTCAGGCATCTGCGACCATTGGAATTCTCTAGCCCTGAGAGCTGCAAACTCTCAGTTATGGTGTATATTGAGGAATTTAGAATGATGAATTTTTGGTCATCAACAGAATCAAACAATATGGATATCTAGCAGGGAATTGGAGCTGAAGTCCAGAGTCAGCTATGATCCTATTAAATGGCGGAAGAGCAGTATGGTCTGCACTTGCTCCTATTTCTTTTGTCCTTATGATCTTAGGCATTCTCAGGTCTTACCACCTTCTCTCCTCTTTGACCATGTCATTCTCCAAAGCATTGAAACAATGGAATTCCACATTTTCATTAAAAAGTTCAAGTTTCTTAGAAATATTAGTGGCTTTCTTTGTGTGTGCTTGCAAAGGACTGCGTCCCTTTGAAGACTTTTTACATCTTTCAATCCAGGCAACGCAGCATTGTAGTATAATGAAAGTCATTTTCAGTGATCACAGCCCTTCAGGAATGGTCAAAGAGACATAGGCTCAGGTTTTGACTCCTAAGGCAGATAGTGTGAGTTTGGAAATGTTCCAGCTCGCTGCATTTGCCTCAGGAGAAATTCTCCCAAATAGTGGGATCCTCGTTTCAGGAAGTAGGGGTGCAGATTAGGCCCGCCATCCCTGGATGCAGATCAGAAACAGCCACAAGCGCAGCTGAGTGCAGAGAAAGGCTATTTAAAAGGCCTACCTCAGTAATCAGGGTCTTTGGTCCAATTATTTAATTATGTTTTAGGCCCTCATTACCCCTTAGTCCCCACGCACTCCCCATGCTCCATCCATGCCAACGCATCTCCACCACTGCCAATGCCAATTCATGCCCAACCCACCCACCATTCTTGACCCTTACACCCTCCATGCTAACTCATCCAGTATCCACCTTAGGCAGACCTCTGGAACCACCAAACCCACCCCCACCCTCCTGACATCCCCGTCAATCCCATGTTGAGATAAAATAAAATAAAAGTCTGAATATCTATTACAGCCTTCACTAATGAAAACAACTCCTATTCACAAAAGCCCATTCAAAACTTTTACATTTCCTCAATTAATTAATCCCTTTTAAAAACAAACTTCCATTCCTAACTTCACATCAAAGACAGCTAATCCATGAATGACCTTTTCAAGCTTTAATCAACTGTGTACTTAGACAACAAACCCCCCATGCCCTCCCCCCTTCTCCCCTCTCCCCCTTACCCCACCGCCTCCACTGAGATAATTAAAGATTGTGGAAGTAGCCAACAATTAACAAAGAACCCTTGGGTAATGTCAACAAACATCTATTGCAATTGCCAGAAGAGTTTCCTTATCTCTCACTGCCACAGGCAGGCTGTTAATTTTTAAAGGGCTAGGGATTTAAATAACTTCACTGCTTGAGATTTCTATAGATGTTATCCACCCTTGAAGAACATTTACATCTACTCTAAAAATTTGTGACTCCCACACTTTGGGTACAGGCCCTTTCTACGTTGAAAATGGGGTCTGTTTGAACTCAACACTGAGTTCAAGTGGCCCTGCTGAGTTCAGTATCATGTGTGAGTCATGGTCTGCCCCCTTTCTCCTGCCAGCAAAAAAGGCACCTGTTGGAAAAGGGCTCTGGACTTCCAAATCCAGGTCTCACCTAACATTTTGGAAGGTCATTGAGTCATTTATGGCACAGAAGGAGGCCAGTCATCCATCAAATCTATGCCAGCTCTCCATGGATTAATCCAGTCAATCCCAATCCCCCTGCTGAATCCCGAGAGTCCTGCAGGTTTATTTCCTTCAAGCTTCCATCCAATTTTCTTTTGAAATCATGGATTGTTTCCATATCCATCACCCTAGTGGGCAGTGAGTTCCAGGACATCACCACTCACTGTGTAAAAAAGCTCTTCCTCACAGAACCCCTGCATCTATTCCCCAAAACCTGAAATCTGTGTCCCCTAGCCTTTGTACTATAAGCTAATGGCAACAGTTTTTCCTTGTCTACCTTATCCAGACCTATCATAATTACGATACCCAGAACAGTCAAATTCAAAGTAAGTTTTCTTAACTTCAACATCTTTAGACAGCAGTTTGAGGCTTAGTTGCTGGAGGCTTTTCACACTTGTCAGATCTTAGAATGCTTTCCCTTGCACATGACCTTCTCTTCTTTTTACATATTTTCCCCTTTGAATGTAAATTCCCATTGTTTCACTATGTCTTTGGACTTTATCTCTCAAATAATAAAAATCTACATGGTACCAATTTTACCAGTAATCCTTGGGAAAAATAAACACACTGTTTCTTAACTTCCCCTGGCTAGGTGAAACATTTCACTCTCTCTTTTGAATTCAAGCTAGTCTGGTTTATTTAAAAATGCAAATGTTCCCTTTACACCTCACATTCTAAAACTTCTCCCATGTTTGCCTATTTAACATTTCAAACTTAGTTTCCTTTCTGATACATCAAAGCCTTCAGACCAGCTGCCTTCAATTAAGTCACACTCACATGTACACTCACACACGTATACACACACACACACACACACACACACATAGACCCATAGACACAGGCCCCTCTATTACTCTACTTTACAATAAATTCCAATAACATTTTGAACATTATTATAACTTCCTAACAGCAGCACCACAGAGGAGCTGCTGGCAGCTGCAGGAAAGACACGCAAGAGAGGCCCGGGATTGAGGAGTGATCCAGGCCACAGGTAAGCGATAGCATGGTTTTGCAGGGTGGGGAAAGGGGGCATAGTGGGGCAGAGGAGGGTTGGCAATGAAGGCAAGGGATGGCTCTTAGCAGGACCCCCGCCCACCCATCCACTGCAACCCCATTCCTGATGCTGGGTCCCTCAATCAGGGGAGGTGACAAGCAGCCTTCAAAGTTTTACTTGCCATTCAGGCCACATGGCAACAGGTCTGCCTGTAACTCTTTCGAGTACAAACCCATTTCCATCTGTTTCAGATGAAGTTACATTGTTTCATAGTTTGTCATTGTGAGATTTGAACTCTTGATCTTGGGGTTACAAACCCAGTACCATAACCACTTGGCTATTTAGGCCAAGCAAAATCCTGCTCCTTGTAACTCTTTCGAGTACAAGCACATTTTCCATCTGTTCCTATTCAGATGAAATTACATTGTTTCATAGTTTGCCATGGTGAGATTTGAACTCTTGATCTTGGGATTACAAGCCCAGTACCATAACCACTTGGCTATTTAGGCCAAGCTAGGTCTACCTGTAACTCTTTCGAGTACAAACCCGTTTCCATCTGTATCAGATGAAGTTACATTGTTTCATAGTTTGCCATTGTGAGATTTGAACTCTTGATCTTGGGGTTACAAACCCATTACCATAACCACTTGGCTATTTAGGCCAAGCTACATGTTTCCATCTGTTTCAGATGAAGTTACATTGTTTCATAGTTTGCCATTGTGAGATTTGAACTCTTGATCTTGGCGTTACAAGCCCAGTACCATAACCACTTGGCTATTTAGGCCAAGCTAGGTCTACCTGTAACTCTTTCGAGTACAAACCCGTTTCCATCTGTATCAGATGAAGTTACATTGTTTCATAGTTTGCCATTATGAGATTTGAACTCTTGATCTTGGGGTTACAAACCCAGTACCATAACCACTTGGCTATTTAGGCCAAGCTACATGTTTCCATCTGTTTCAGATGAAGTTACATTGTTTCATAGTTTGCCATTGTGAGATTTGAACTCTTGATCTTGGGGTTACAAGCCCAGTACCATAACCACTTGGCTATTTAGGCCAAGCTAGGTCTACCTGTAACTCTTTTGAGTACAAACCCATTTCCATCTGTTTCAGATGAAGTTACATTGTTTCATAGTTTGCTATTGTGAGATTTGAACTCTTGATACTCTTTTGAGTAAACCTGTTTCCATCTGTTTCAGATAAAGTTACATTGTTTCATAGTTTGCCATTATGAGATTTGAACTCTTGATCTTGGGGTTACAAACCCAGTACCATAACCACTTGGCTATTTAGGCCAAGCTACATGTTTCCATCTGTTTCAGATGAAGTTACATTGTTTCATAGTTTGCCATTGTGAGATTTGAACTCTTGATCTTGGCGTTACAAGCCCAGTACCATAACCACTTGGCTATTTAGGCCAAGCTAGGTCTACCTGTAACTCTTTCAAGTACAAACCCATTTCCATCTGTTTCAGATGAAGTTACATTGTTTCATAGTTTGCTATTGTGAGATTTGAACTCTTGATACTCTTTTGAGTAAACCTGTTTCCATCTGTTTCAGATGAAGTTACATTGTTTCATAGTTTGCTATTGTGAGATTTGAACTCTTGATCTTGGGGTTATAAACCCAGTACCATAACCACTTGGCTATTTAGGCCAAGCTACATGTTTCCATCTGTTTCAGATGAAGTTACATTGTTTCATAGTTTGCCATTATGAGATTTGAACTCTTGATTTTGGGGTTACAAACCCAGTACCATAACCACTTGGCTATTTAGGCCAAGCTACATGTTTCCATCTGTTTCAGATGAAGTTACATTGTTTCATAGTTTGCCATTGTGAGATTTGAACTCTTGATCTTGGGGTTACAAGCCCAGTACCATAACCACTTGGCTATTTAGGCCAAGCTAGGTCTACCTGTAACTCTTTTGAGTACAAACCCATTTCCATCTGTTTCAGATGAAGTTACATTGTTTCATAGTTTGCTATTGTGAGATTTGAACTCTTGATACTCTTTTGAGTAAACCTGTTTCCATCTGTTTCAGATAAAGTTACATTGTTTCATAGTTTGCCATTATGAGATTTGAACTCTTGATCTTGGGGTTACAAACCCAGTACCATAACCACTTGGCTATTTAGGCCAAGCTACATGTTTCCATCTGTTTCAGATGAAGTTACATTGTTTCATAGTTTGCCATTATGAGATTTGAACTCTTGATCTTGGGGTTACAAGCCCAGTACCATAACCACTTGGCTATTTAGGCCAAGCTAGGTCTAACTGTAACTCTTTTGAGTACAAACCCATTTCCATCTGTTTCAGATGAAGTTACATTGTTTCATAGTTTGCTATTGTGAGATTTGAACTCTTGATCTTGGGGTTATAAACACAGTACCATAACCACTTGGCTATTTAGGCCAAGCTACATGTTTCCATCTGTTTCAGGTGAAGTTACATTGTTTGCCATTGTGAGATTTGAACTCTTGATCTTGGCGTTACAAGCCCAGTACCATAACCACTTGGCTATTTAGGCCAAGCTAGGTCTACCTGTAACTCTTTCAAGTACAAACCCGTTTCCATCTGTATCAGATGAAGTTACATTGTTTCATAGTTTGCCATTATGAGATTTGAACTCTTGATCTTGGGGTTACAAACCCAGTACCATAACCACTTGGCTATTTAGGCCAAGCTACATGTTTCCATCTGTTTCAGATGAAGTTACATTGTTTCATAGTTTGCCATTGTGAGATTTGAACTCTTGATCTTGGGGTTACAAGCCCAGTACCATAACCACTTGGCTATTTAGGCCAAGCTAGGTCTACCTGTAGCTGGGTTAATACCAGCAGCGGTGACATGAGGCCCTTAATTGGTTATTAATTGGCCACTTAAGGGCCTCAATTGTCAGCGAGATGGGAAGGTTGACCACGGGCCTTTCTGCTCCAAACTTAATTGGAGTTTAATTGGAGGTACTCATCCACCACCTCCCACCCAATTAAATGTCCTCCCCATGCCAAACACACCACTAGAGAGGGCAGAAGATTCCCTCCTAGAACTGGACACAATACCCCAGTTGAGGCCTCACATGAGCTCTGTAAATGTGCAGCATAACCTCTCTAATTTGTACTCAATGCCTCTATTTATGAAGCCCAAGATCCATGTGCTTTGCTAACCATTCTCTCAATATATCCTGCCACCTTCAGAGATCAATGCATATGTAATCCAGGTCCCTGTGTTCCATTCGCAATCTTTAGAATGCTGCCATTATGTCTATATTGCCTCTCCCTATTGCTTTTGCCAAAGTGCTTCACCTCACACTTCTCTATATTAAATTTGATCTGTCATTTGCCTGTCTATTCTATGGGCCTAACTATGTCCAGTTGTAGTAGGTTGGTATCATCTTCACTGTTTGCCACTCCTCCAATTTTGCTACTATTGGCAAACGTTGAAACTTTATTTTGTATTCCAAGATCCAAGTTATTTAAATATAGCAAAAAAAGCACTGGTCCTAGCACTGACACTTGGGAAACACCACTAACTACCATCCAATATATTCTGTGGCACTTTCATGATCCTTTCTCTCCTCTGTGATATCATGCTGGTATTAACATCACTGCTTTAATACCTCCTGCTTCCTGGTGGTAAAAAGGAAGATTTGAATTTAAATAACACCTTTCATAGTCACTAGATGTCTCAAAGTGCTTAATAATGAAAGCTCTTTTGAAATGGAGACAACTGTTGCAACGTAGGAAACACAGCCAGTTTGACAACAGCCAGATTACCTGTTTTCCTATTACTAATTGGCCTTGACATTGGGGCTAATTCCACTGCTCTTCTTTGAAATAGTGACATGGGCGGAATTAGACAGCCCCATCGAGGCAGGGGCAGAGTCGTAAAATGTGGGAAGCCATTCGAAAGTCCATTGACTTCGGTGGTGCAGGAAAATCCCGCTTGCTGAGGGGCCATAAAATTCTGCCCATGGGATCTTGTACATCCACTGAGAGGGTGGACAGGGCCTCAGTATAACAGTTTCAGTCCCGCCACATCCAGTCAAGTATAGAATTGGGCAATTAAACAACTAACCCAGGAGAGGATGCTCACAAGTGCCACTATCCTAAATGATGGGGTAACCTAGCACATCAACGCAAGAGGCAAGGCTCAAGTATTTGTAACTTTCTTCAGCCAGAAGTGCTGAGTGGATGATCCATCTCAGCCTCCTCCTGAGGTCCCCCAAAACACACAGGTGAGCCTTCAGCCAATTTGATGCACTCCACGTGATATCAAGGATTATCTAAAGGCACTGATACTGCAAAAGCTATGGGCCTTGAAAACATCCCAGCAGGAGTACTGAAGACTTGTGCTAACCACAGCCCTAGCCAAGATGTTTCAACACAGTTGAAAAACTGGCAATTGCCCAAGTATGTCCTGTTCACCAAAGGCAGGACAAATCCAATCCAACGAATTACAGCCCCATCAATCTATCCTCAGCAGTGATGGAAGGTGCTTCCAAGTGGCATTTACAATAACATGCTCGTTGATGCTCAGTTTGTGTTCTGCCAGGGGCGCTTGGCTCTACCCCTCTTCTTATCCTTCCTTACCTTTCCTCCCTGCCCCCTCTCCACCTCCCCCTCCTCCTTACCCCATCTCCCCTTCCTCCACCACTCACCCCCCAATCGCCTTCACCAACTGCACATCCATCTCCTTTTTAGTTCCCCAGTACGCGACTGTCAAGATTATACCAATCAGTATCTGATTATGAAAAATTTTGTGCTTGAAGGATCATGTTACCTGGGAAAGTTGAGACCCTTGAAGAATGATTAGACCTTCATCCTATCCATCTGGGTTGGGATTGAATAGCTGAGTACAAGGTCCTCAACTGCAAATCATTATGATGTTCAGTATCCCCAAAACACAGATATTTTATCCTGTCTTGATGATGAAGATTCATAAAATTTATTACACCTTATAATAGTCATATATTTATTCTTGCCTCATAATATTTGATAATGTGAGGTAAGTGTTTGGAGTCTATGGGACCTAAAAGGCTAACAATGCATTTATATTAAAATAATATTTTAGAAGTCAACTGAAGCAAAAATTATGCAAATGGTATGTACCTTGTGCTTTTTCAGAATAGATTGGCCTCAGTCATTGGCTCCCTGATTTATGGTAATCCAGAGAAACCTATATTTGAAGGTCAGTTGCAGCATATGTCTACCCTTCATGGTCTCTCCACAGTCAACACGAATGATGACTAAAAATAATGGTCAGCACTTTTAACAAGGCTGAATGGATGGTGAGATGCTGTTTAGAAATATACTCATGAGACTGTCTTTTAAACAGATTGTGACTGTGAATGTGTGCATCAGGATATCCAGCCTTGGCAACACACACGATAATAATGAATGACTGTAATTGAATACTCATACATTATGAATGGAAGAAAATTGCAGTAATTGTATGACCCGTATATTGTATAATGCATGATAGAATTTGATGGCCCGGGCAGACGAATTAGCCTGAACTAACTGTACTTCCTAAACAAAGAAAGATAAAATTATTGTAGCCTATACTTATTATACTTCCTGAACAATACAAGCCAGCACATGAATATCAGTACTGCTAACTTGTTAACTCATCTGGTTTGCAGTATAATATTCAGGTGTCATGTACGATAATGCAGATGAATAGGTGAGTCAATGGAGTGAGTCAATAAGTGAACTAATTGTCATGCTGGGTTGATGTACAGTAGTGCATCAGGTTACTATCTAAATCCTGAGCAAGCATAACTGTATCTGTGTGTCATAGGGTGAAAGCTAAAGTGCTGCACTCAGTAACATATGTTCTGTATGAATGCGAACAAAGAAGGAAGAAAAAAACAAATCAATTCTTGTGTGCTGCTATGTGCAAAACCATCTGAGTGTTCAGGTCCAATGATGGTGAAACAGGGAGATTAATGTGAGTGGACATGGAATTAGTGAAATATTGGTTAAGTTAGGAATTAAGTGAAAAGGCATCGGTAACTCCATCAAAATGTCCAACTTATCCTTGATGTGAAAAGTTATATTGAGTTTACAGCACTGAAGCAAGCCATTATGCTACACACAAGCCCCAACCCACCATTCTCACCCTGTCAGCGTATTGTGACACCCTTTAGCTCCGAAGGAGTGAGGTAAAGAAAATTTGTAATTTCTTTGAAATATCTGTGCGTTCCACAATTGTTTTTAAGAATGTTTGAAAAGGACTTTTGAGAGTCTGCATCAATTTTAAAGGGATCAGTTTCCCTCTAAGCCACTCACCATCACTGTTGCTGGGTCAAAATCCTAGAACTCCCTTACTAACAGTACAGTGGGTGTACCTACGCCACATGAACTACAGCAGTTCAAGAAGGCAGCTTACCACCATGTTCTCAAGGGAAATTAGGGATGGGCAACAAATGCTGGCCCAGCCAGCGAAGCCCACAACCCGTGAGTGAATAAGTAAAAGAAAAATACAATTTGTTTGGATAATAGGAAATCCTAGTCCGTGTGACCTGGCGATTCTAGGCCTGGAAGCAGTAGCAACAGGAAGGAAGTTAAGAAAGAGGCTATGTGGCTGGCAGACTCAAAGAGATGCAGATATAAAGGAGAGCTACAAGCAGAGGAGCTAGAGGATAAAGGCAATCAGTGCAAAAATGTTGACCCAAAGAGAAAGCAGACATAGACAGAAAGAGGAACACCAAGTATTTCTGTGAGAAGGAGAAGCAGATCACTCTCAGGAAAAGGTCTGTTTTTTTTTCTGTTTGGCAGAAAAGGCCCAGGAGCTCTTAGATGTGCTGTATGAGCTCTCTAAAATGTTCTAACAATTGGGAAGCTGTGTGAATAACTCAGAGATGCTAAGGTGTTTTCCCAGAAGTAGCCAAATCATGAAATGGGGTGTTATTGGTTGCTCATTTGAAAAGGAACTCTAGAAAGCTACACCATTGGGACTGTCATATCCTGAGGGTGAAAGCTACGGTTGGATAGACTTCTGATGTATCTTGCATGAAAAAAGATATTGTGGAACTGTGCAGCCACATTGTGCTACATTTGTGCAGGGAGTGATGCGGATGCTCATGTTCCTGTAAGATGTATCTTTGTTGCATCGACTATTTAAATTGAAATTGACCTTTTTATGTGAAGTATCATTTGTCTGTTAATTCATGTGTAATTTGTATTGGTTCCGGTTCATGTTAAAGTAAAAGCTGCAAAAAGTGGAATTATGTTGATAGTTTCTTCATTTAGGGGTCATTCAGTAAATCTATTTATTTTGGTTTAGGGTTCCCCCGCAGGAATCGTAACAAAATCCTTCTATTCCTTTGTCCCTCAATGCTTAAACAGCTTCCTCTTAAATCCATCTATGCTATTTGTCCCCATTACTCAGTGTGTAGCAATTTTTGCATTGTAACAACACTCTGAGTAAAGAAGTTTCTCTTGAATCCCATATTTGATTGATTATTATCTTATATACTTACTGCCTCTAGTTTTGGACTCTACCACAGTTGGAAACAGTAAGCTGTAAGCACTATTCCCACTGTTTCAGCTCCTGCCTTGAGGTCAAATTTAATAAAACTAGTAGCACTGTGATTAACATTGTTCAATAGTCTCCAAACTCTGAAGTTTTCACCACTTTAGGCTATTAAGTATTTCGAGCATAGTCTCTTCCTGCCATTTGTTTCAATGCATAGTTCAAAGAAGTAATCTGCAGTAGTTGCATAAATTTATTTCATCTTGCTCCCTTCAAACATGCTCACTATCATTCCACTGAACTACTAAGTAATTAAAATTGTCTTTGGATAGTGCCCGCCATTTCTGTGATATGCTTATTATTTGCTTATATAAACTCATATCAATTTCTCTCACGTCTCCCAGTAGCCTAGAACATTGCTTTTAATTTAGTGACACAGCTTTGCAAGACCTTAACTCAAATTAAATCACTTCTCCAGAACCCACAGTGGCAATGAGATCTATCTCCCAATCTTTTTTCCTAAGCATTTTAAATATTTAAAACAGTTGCAAGCCTGCTTTGTGAAACTCCTTGCCCAACCTGAGGTTATAAACATGTTTCTACTAACTCAGTGTTATGTATACCCTCTTTCATATATAACCTTCATGATCCTGCACCTTGTTCCTCATGTTCTATGAGCTAGCATAAGACACTTACATTTAATCAATATTATAGTAACTCCTACTACCAGATTCTTGTTTATTGATTTAACCTTCTCATTTAATAACCCACATCCCTCATTATGGCTGCTTACCCTATGGTTATATTTGTTTCTTATCATTCTTCCTGTCATCTTATTTCCCTTCCACGCTGAACCTAAATGTTTTCTAGTCTTGGCCTATTGTTTCCTTCATCTCTTCCAAATAGTGCAAACTTTCCTCAAAACCTGTCCCATTTTATTTGCTTTTTATTCTTTAAATTAAATTTTGATAAGCCAGTGTCAAAGTTAAAAACATTTTCCACAATTCACATCCAGATTTTCAGTGCCTGAATAGATGTATCATAGACTGTATGCAGGGAAGGAAAAGAAAAACTTTTCCCACGCGCAATGTATTGTCCATTGTTGCAGGAAAAATAATGGCAAATTGACAGTGCTCACTCTTCATAGTTTGCAAAACATCCCTCTGCTGCTGGTGAATTAGAGATATCCTGCGAGTTCTGGTTTTCCTTAAATTTCCGGATGATTTGTGCCAATCCACCATTGACCTGGACAAAACCGAGTAAACTGTAAGCTCGCCATCTGCAACTCCATGGCAATTCATTGCAATGTCATGGAATTGCTGGATTTGCATCACAATGTGAATTAATCTCATTGCTGCCATTTAGGCAGGTGCATTTTAACGTGGATAAGTGTTAGGGAATATATTTTGGGAACAAAAATACAAGGAATTGGAGGAACATATCATGGCAAAACACAAGGATGTGGACAAGAAGGGATCTTGGCGTTTGAACTTGCAATTTCTTGAAAGCACAAGTGCAGTTGGACAAAGACATAAAAGGGCAAATACAATTTTGAATGTCATGCATAGTGGGATAGAGCACAAGAGTAAATAAATAGTTAGGAATTTATACAAAACCATTGGTGAGAATTTGAGACTATAGTTGGAGTATGGCATGCAGTTTTTTGTATTCCATTAAAATCACAATGAGCTTGCAACAGAGAATGACTGGGATAACATTACAGGTGGGAAGCAATTGCTATAAGTAGAGAGTTAAGGTAGTACTACTGGGGCAAAGAAGGCTAGCAGGAGATATAATAGAGGCTTTTCTTTAAAGTATGAAGAGTATTGAAAGCATGAACAGGGACAGATAATCTCCTTTGGTTAGGAGACATTAACAAGGGTTATTCATATTTGAAAATGAATGGTTACAGGACACTGGAGAGTCAGCTCTGTCTTTATATCATTGGTTCTTTGGAGCATATGATGCTATCACAGGGAAAGCGTGAGATCATACTATTACGTCTTTTAATGGGAAAGTAGATAAGTATGAAAAATACAGCAATGTGGAAAATATGGAGAGACAGTAATTCAGCGGGCTAATTTTGGATTGCTCTAGCAAGTCTTAGCACATTCACGATGGAAAAAAAAATGGACTTCTCCTGTACTGTAAGTTCCAATTGTTGCCTGCACAAGAATCATATGGTTGAATTTTACTGGGACAGCTGAGGTTCTGGCATTGAGTGGGAGGTGACTCCACCTAGGCCGGCAGCGGGACCCAGAGAGGCATCTTCCTGGTGGTGACCACTTAATTGGCCACCATCAGGGCTGCCGTCCCCACAAGAGTTGCCGGCTCAAATTAGCAGTGGCCGTTTCTGGAGCTGCACTTGCAGGATAAGAGCACATGGATTGCCATGCATTCTCGAAGACAGTTAAGTAGGGCCTGGAAACGTCGGGGCCTGACGACAGGCACTGGCGACCAGATGGGGTGGTGGTCACTGAGGGTAGTCAGTGCAGGTGTCACGGGTGGTGGCATTGCCACTAGGAGGCCCCTCTGTGTGCCTTGGAGTGCCCAAAAAGGTGCCCCCCTGTCCAGAGAATGCTTTGAGGCCACCAGGTTTCACTGAATGTTCTCCTGATGCAGAGGCAAGCTCTCCCGCTGCTGATAAAATGCCCGCAGAGTTGGGAAGAGGCCCTTAACTGGCCACTTAAGCCATAGGGCAGATAAAATTCCAACCACGTGTTGTTTTCCAGATTTATAAGCCGGTATTTTACGGTAGCGCCAGTGACAGGGTTCGTGGTCGCTGGGGTTGCACGATATGTCAGGAGCTGAAAAATCAGTTTCCTGATGGCATGAAATGACGCTGGGAACTTGCAGCCTGGCCTTCATGGAAGGATAATGCCACATCGCTTTCCCACCAGAGGCTATCGGGAAGTTGTTTTGCATTTCATGGTCAGGATTCAAACGAACATTTGAACAGAAAATCTCCCCCACCCCCGTCCAATTGTCTGTCCCTTCAGTGGGATTTCATGCCGTCCAGAACATGTTCGGAGCACCATGGCATGCACAAGTCAGGACTTAGCTGGTTGGATCCCTGAAGCAGCAAGTGGAGCCTATAGCCCCGCAATGTTGGAGCCAGGAGCTGCAGGTGGACCCTTGCGCAGCCAATGGAGCCTTGACCAAGTGGGAGCATCCAGCAGCAGGTGCATGGCTGCAGTAAGTAATGGTGCACGAGATGGGCCTTGGTGAGGGGAGCGGGGAAGAAGATGGGGAGGAGACACACAAAGAGGCAGGGCAGTTTGGATGCTGAAAGAGGGAGGGGGGAAAGGTGAACGTCTTGCAGGAGCCTTGGATAGGAGCGGTGAGGAAATGGAGCAAGAGTGAAGGAAGGGCACTGGGGGAAGAATGGGACCATGAGTGTAGGGCAGGGATTCAGAGGGAGAGGCCTGATGTATCAATTGAAGAACCCTGGGGGATAAATGAGGCAATTGGCAGCCTGATGGAATAGTTACAATTAATGGAGGCAATGCTATGCAGTAGGGTGGGAGGGTAAGGGTCTGCGATGACGGGCGTAAACCATTAGAATTGTTGGAGGGGAGACAAAATGAAACGCAGATCCTTGGGGTGAGGACAGTGGGATGGGGGGGCGGGGGGGGGGGGGGGGGGGGGGGGGGGGGGGGGGGGCGGCATTGGAACGGTGACTGGGGTGGGCACTTCGGGTAGGAAGGGAACTTGGACATTTACTGGCTACAGGCCAAATGGTAATGGGGGGGATTCAAGAGTGGCCGCAGGGTGGCTGACAGTGGCACCAGGGAGATCATGGTAATGATGGGGGGGAAGGAGTGGGTAATGGAGGCAGGGTAAAAGGTGTATGAGCAAGCCTCGAAGGACAGGAGTAGCATGGCTGCTCCAGGCCTACCCAGCGCCTCGAAGGCCAGATATGAAAATGCATGGACGGGAGTAGGGTAATCGGGTGGGTGGAGCTCCAAATCAGCTCAAGCTCCACTGGACAACTAAGGAGGAACACCATCATGTCATTCTGACTAGGAAAAGACAAAAAGGCTTTGAAAAGGCTGTGCAGGGCAAAGGACCAGCATGAGTGGGAGGCTTCTCGCACATAGTTCGCAAGGGCCCTGGCAAAGGTCAATGCCTCCCTATGTCCAGGGGGACATAGACCCAGCCTGGGGTGTCCCCTTGAGAATAGGGGGTATATACACAGGCATTAAAGCAAATAGACACAGTGAAAAGACAGCAGACCTCCTTAAAGTGCAACTGCACATGTGTTAACAGAGCGCGCATCAACAATGATAGTGCACCCATGCCACCATCGTGAGATCAGTACTTCTTAATTTTACATTTCCTGCCACTGTGTCTAGGTGCTTTCCAACAGAGGCAGCCTGCTCACCAATATGCCCTTTGGTGGGCATTCTCTGGAGCCTTGAGGCCTGGAGAGCCCAGCTTAGTGTGGGTCTCCTACGTTGGGACAGGTGCACATTCTGTCCCAGAGGCTGAAGCTGATGGGGTCCAAGACAAAGGGAAGGAGAGTGACAAGGCACGCTGAAAGAGTCCTGAGTGGATGTTCCAGGGGTGTTTGCCTGATGTCTCTCCTCCCTTTCGTTACCCAAAGGCCCCTCCCTTACTCCTTGAGGGAAAGGGGCACCTGGAAGAGGTCAATGTTCTCCATCCTACTCTTGCATTACAACTGCAAAAGCTCACTCATGGCTAAAGCGATGGAGTGCTGGTCTGTGTGCATCTTCTGCAGAACTTGGGCATTCTGCTGGACCAGGTTCTCCATGGTGTCTGTCATCATCTCCATGGAGACATTGATGTGCGCACATGTCGGTACCACTTCATCAGCCAGCAGGCGGATGGACTCCTCTGCCTCATGTCCCACTCTGTTGAGAGCCTTCGATATCTCTGCCTGATGTCTCTCCGCATCTTGCCGCATCTCCAGCATCTTGTCTAGGACCACTGCCAGGAGCTCATCATCTGACTCAGAATTAGTTGAAGCCTCTTCCCCAGCCATCCCCCGAGTGCGAGAGACCTGCCTCTGTCCCTGCCTCCCCCTGCTGTGGACACCTGTCAATGAGGTGACCACCAAAGAGTGAGGCTCTGGCTGAACTAGATCTAGTGCCCACCGAGGTGTGTGTCTCTGGGTTGGTGAAGGTGTAGATGACTGTGATGATGGCTCTTCAGGTGCAACGTCTTCGTCATTCCCATCCACCTTGGTCCTCTGTGTGCTAGAGCTGGTCCTGGTGCTGGACTCAGTTTCAGTGTCAGGCTTCAGCCACTTCTTGATGACACCTGTAATCGAAGGAGGAGAGAGTGAGTAACTGCATGGGCCTCCAACATGTCACTGAGCATGATCCTCAGGTTTCTTGGTTAAGACAGTAAACATGGTTCCTTACTGGATGGAGGTCGGATGCCAACCTCATTGTCTGCACATTGAATGGTCCCAAGCCTCCTCTGCCAGCTTGGCAGCATGCTCTTGGAATGGTGTGAGGTGCCAGAGGGCAGCTGTGCCCCGTTCCGTCCTCTCTCTCGCACTTGTGCATTAACTTGTCCTACACAAAGAGAAAAGGTAATTTGAGAGCAACTGGGATGCAGATGGCATTCACATGATGCCAATCTTCACCATCAACCCACTGGCTACTGTGTGCCATGTGAAAGGTGCACTGCAGCTAGTCCACAAGGGTTCTTTAGCAGCACCCTCCAGAGTGGTGAGCTCAAATGGATAGAAGGATAAGGCTGACAGAGACATGGCATCAGCAGTGAATGCTGCTGCCCTCTATGCCAATCGCCTGCCCCATCACAACATGAGCTCTCTGTGTGGCACCATCAAAGACACGCAGATGCCTCTCTAACTGCAGACTACATGAACATTAGGTTGAGAAGTGCATTTATGTATGGGCGGCACAGATGGTGGCTTTGCCACTGAAGTCCATGTGCCAGTTCCCATTCAGTGACGTGTGTGTGGGGGGGTAGAAGCTTCACTTACCCTGGTGGTGCAGATGAGGTTACTCGTCTTTTTCCTGCACTGCAGGGTTGTCCTCTCGCGAATGCAGTTGGCATTCACCACCCTGGCAACTGCCTCCCACGCAGGTTGGTGAGTCAGGCGGGCCTCCTCCTCCCATCCCTCAAGTACAGGACACCCCTCCTCTCCTCCACTGCATTCGAAAGTACTTCCAGCGAAGCAACGCTGAATCTGGGTGCCAGTGCTCCTTGGGTTGGAGAAGGGTTTGAGAATTTTAACATCTCACCCGACGGCTACCTACCCATTTTGGGGGTAAGATCCAGCCCAAAGCCCTGAGGAGGTCTATAGCTAGAAAGCAACATCTATTGCTGTCACACGGTCAAGCATTCTCTTAAATATGCAGAAAGGTTTTGGTCACTAAGTCAGTCCCTGGCCAACTCAATGGGATCCATCGGGATGATTTTGACTTTAGCCGATTGTGTAAAATGGGCGATATCAAATTGGCTGACTTCAATGGGAATAAAAACTGACAAAAGTTAAAATTTTCCATCATGGGACTAAGCTTAGGCACATACACTTGAACTATCCTCTTTGTCCTGGCCTATTGAAAACATTGATGGGCCAGCTCTAGTGAATAATAAAACAATGTATTGCAGTAAAATGAAACACCATCCTCTGGAATTACTGGCAGACTAGCTCATCTGAATAATTTAAATGTACATTAGGACTCGCATAAATAATCCAATTTCCTATATTACAACTGTGACTACACTTCAAAAGTACTCCATTGGCTACAAAGCGCTTTGAGACATCCGCTGGTCATGAACAGCGCTATATAAATGCAAGTTTTCTTGCTTTTTAATTGTGGACCACGATTGGATCATAGCCTGTATATCGAGCAACACTGATCTAAAGAGAATTATGTTCCTATTTGGAAGTAAACATTTTTCTGTTATTCCAACATGAGAAAACAAAACTGTTTTTATCCACTCTCATTTTAATCAGGACATTACTTGTATATATTTGTAAATCCCAGTTAGCACACTTTCCTGCAGCTTGTCTGCTTATGATGTTTAAATTACAAGTCGCCTGTAGTGGAAATTTTTATTTTCATTTTGTTGCAACAACAATAAAGTGCTATATCCAGCCATGTGTTGCTGGTATCGATGGAAGGTCAGAAAGTTCAATGAATGAACTAAAATTTCAATGAGGCTTAATCAGAATCACAAGGTTAAGCTCTGTTGTAGTCTGCACGTTCCATATCAGTGAACCTTCAACACATGATCACTAATCCGATCACAAAAGAAGAAAACCTCAAAATGTTTTCTTAATGTTCTGATGTTTTGATTGGAGCTTATCTTTTAGACAGTCCACCAGGTACAGATAATTATTGAATTGAAGCCAGCTCATTATAATCACATTCTCCAGAGCCATTATCTTATAGTTACAAAATAATAGAAATTCTAAAATATAAAAATGACTCATTCACTATTAAAAACTACATTTAATGTAATGCCAACTGCTATTCCTGTTCTTCTATTATAGTTGTGCCATATAGTTGTATTCAGTGACAATGCAGTGACACCTTTTCTTGTTATAACAGCAATTGACAGTAAAGTTATTCATATTAAGAAAAACTGTCTCACCAAATTGCTCGTATTGACTTCTGAGAACAATAAACACCTTGAGATGCTACCTGAGTCACGAAGAAAATTCGTTAAATGCTTACTATTATTGGGGGTAACTGAAACCAGCCAGAATGGACAGGGAAAAGTGTAGGGTTCTAAATAAAGTTTCTAAATAACAAAATTCTAACCCCTAAATAAGGGCGGGTTTGGTTCAGCTGAGAGGTTATAAAGCTACAGAGCTGAAACAGGAATACAAACAACTTTGACCCTTCTCACTTCCGGTTTCAACAGAAGTGGGAAGGGGAGATGTGTGCTCTCAAATGTGGGTTGCTCATTTAAGTATTTTAATGAGACTGCATGCCTAAGCGTTAACACATATGTGGCAGAAGAAACGTCTGCCTGTTCTGCGAGCAGTTGAACCTCCCACAATTAATGTTTTTCTGATCCTCTCCCCACCTCAGCCATGGGCTGGACCACCCATTGTTGTTTGGGGATGGCTCTAGTTCAACTCCTCAGAGGCACCTCATCAGTATCAAACACTGAATACTGGTTAGAAAGCAGGGCACTACCTGTCTGTCCTCTTTGTCTGTCTAGTGGTCACCTATTTCTCTCTGCCTCCACACACTTAAGCTAAGGAGTGACCATCTCATGAAACATGCTACCTCTGTAACCCTCAGCCTCACAGAAGTACTGCAGTGATAACAAGTGCTGCTAAATCTCCAAAACCCAGAGCTCTAGCTCTTCCAGTTGATGACGCTTTGTGTACGTATGGTCATCCAGGACAGGAAGGGCATCCTCGAGTTCTGACATGGCACAGGATGCACATTTGATGGGATTCATGTACCTTGAAATTTATTAGACTACTATTGTTATGTCCCAGCGTATTCTGAACTTCAGACCACTTTTTCTGTTTTAAAACTGGATGCAAAAAGCTGGAAAAGATGGTTGCCTGAGGGTCACCTGATTTCTTTTGTGGATTGGAACCACAGCCTGGTCTCAAGAGGGAACAAAAGGAACATCGCAAACTTAGGTTGAATCAATGGCCTTTCTTTAAACTAATCCAAAAGGGGTATTATTAAAATGAATGGGTCATTCAAACATAAAGACTCAACACTCCAGGTATTAAGTAAGAACACAGGATTTGTAATCAACATAAACACCACCCACTTATTTAGAAAGTTGCTTTGAGACAGCCATTTTGTTGTCTGCTTTTAAAATCAGCATGAAGTTGTTTGCTGCATTCCACCAAAAGCCATAGAACCAACTGTAAGTCATCCAAGCAACCACGATAATAAACAGCAATATCTTAAAAGCAGGAGATTGTAACAGAGAGAAAGACTCCTTTAATCTGTTCTAATTAAAGTTCACCTGAGCACCAACCTCCTAGAAATTCAACTACAAGAAACCTCACAACCTGCTGAGAATCCTAGGAGAGGGATCTATCAAGCTGGGTTACACCTAGAGATCAGGCTTGTGCAGGGGTAATCTCAGCTGGGGATCACAACACCTTCATCTGCATCTAATTGTTGTGTGTGAAAGTGTGTGTGAGATGAGTAGCTGAAACATTGAAATAGATTCAGGGTAAGTGCATGATAATAAATAAGCTTCTTTATTTTTAAATTCACAAAAAGCTTGCTGTTGAAATTATTTATTGAGACAATCACCCTGAGGGTAGGAAAATGCACATCTCTTACATACAAACATACTGATCACAGGCAATGAAAGGAAACACAAAGGCCAGGATATCCAGTTCAGCGTGCAGGCGCGCTCTCGACACCCACGAGTGTGAAATAGTACACGATGATGTTGGACGAGCATTCCAATGTCATTGCGCACTCGTGTGATATTTTGGTCAGAGGGCACATGCAGGAGTTGGCAGCACGCCCGCCAACAATTAAGTGGGCTGTTGAGCCCATTAATTCATTAATTTAAGTTAAGTTTTCCCTGCCTGTCCAACCTTACGGTTGGTGGGCGGGCGAATAGGCAAAGCGGCTTTTGCTCTTTTTGCAAAAACTCATCCACTGTCAAGATGAGGTTTTAACCAGTGATTTAAAAAAAATAAAAACTTTTAAAACTCATTTTTAACATGTCCCTGCTCATGTGACAGAGTCATGTGAGGGGACATGTTTTCCTTAATTTTCCATTCTTTATTTGTAATGTTTAAAAGTCTTCAGCTCCCTGAGGCAGCTCTATGACTTCAGGGAGCTTTCACTGATCGCACCCCCTCACACACGCACACACTTCAGCGCTCGCGCTCCTCCGCCTCCAATGGCAGTGCTGAGGCTCTGAGTGCGCATTTCACACTGGCTGGCCGTTAACTGGGGCCCGATCGCAGGCAGCGTCGGTTTCACAGCCACTCCCTGGCCCGCACACTGCACACATCCGATGAGGGAAAACTCCTGCCCGTATATCCTATTCATGACACTATCTAAGCTTACCAGAAATAAACTTAAGACTTGTCCAAAACACAGGTAATAACAGCTAGTTCCTTGCATGGTGATGATGCCATTTTAGATGTTTTATTACCTGTGTCCCTGATGCTCACACTCCCTTATCAATTAGTTTATATTTATTTGCAGTTTCATTTTGGCTTTCATGTTATTTAATAGTTTAGAAAACACCAAAACACAAATGCTAATCACCATAAACACTAAACATAATATTTATCTTAACTTACCTGTGCCTCTCCATGCTCTGCTGACTGTGATGTTACTTTTTGAGTTTTCTCTATTTCTCTGTTGTCTACCGCCCTGTTCCTGATACCTTTGCTGCTGCGGACATTGACACGCTGTTTAAATCTGCCGCCCTGCTCCCGATAGTTTTTGTTGTTGCTGGCTCCAATGTGCTGTTTAAATCTACCATATTCTGCTCCCGATAGGCCCTGTTTCTGTCAGTCTGGCATTCAGATTACATCTGCCTTTCTGTTCCTGATAGACTCTGCATTTTTATCCAGTGCAATTTATCTATTAAAGGAGATTTGAATATTCATAGTTGCTCTAAGCTACTGTAATGTAGTGACGCTTTGGAGTATTGCTGCTTTGATTATCTGTTATCCCCATCCTACACAGAATGATGAATATGGTGGACTTTGCACCGATGTGAATTTGTTACACTATCACATTCACCGAAAGTCAAAATTATTTTTACTCCTTAGCATACAAAAAAAAGCACAGTACCTTATAATGTGACCTTAGTCTATTTTAGTTGATGCACTTTTACAGTGAAGCAATTACTGCTTCAGTCTCCTGAAACAGTGCAACAGCTCATGACTCAGTATGAAATTATTGGCTTTGCTGCATTTGCTAAATTACTGTCCAACCAGAAGCCTCGTGACAACATGAAGACCTAGAATAATGATGATCAATAGCAGAAACACAAAGAGTAAGAGGCATCAATAAACTATCGACCTTCACTATGCTTGCCCCAAGCATCTGACACATAGGCCAGAATTTTCTGTGCCCACTGGCATCGGGCGTTTTCGGTGGCATGAGCGGACAATATGGTAAGAAGGCCAAAAATTGGTTTCACGACATCATGAAGCCAGTTTACGATCGTCCGCTCAGCCTGTCGATGGCAGGCCACATTGCCCACCCTCAGACATCAGGAACTTCATTGTAATACATCAGCATATCATTATAAGGGCAGCCTGATGGACTCATCCCCTCCACTGGATCATCCACCCACATCGGCTAGAAAACATGCTGACGTGTTTCACAAACAGCATACATAAGGAAGCATTCTGTGGGCTATACTTTGCTCGGGACTTCAAGGTTTATTTGCCTACCTTGCTTCGTGCAGCACTCGCAGTCATCAGCGCCAGGCTTCGCAGGCAGCACCACATCACTTTTAGGGGACTCACGGTAGATCTCTACCTACCAGGTCAACCATATGTGGGTGGCTTTTCAATGACTTCAGGGCACGGTCTTGCTTGGGGAAGGGGGAGAAGTGGCCTCAGGCAAGGAACAGGCTGCAGGACAAGAGCTGTACTGGGGAAGGAGGGTATCTGTGGGGGTGGGGGGGGGTGGTTGCCTATGTTGATCTGTGCAAATGGCTTCATGTTGGCGAGGGCTGAGGAGGCAGTCTCCAGAGGAGATGAGGTCAAATGGACATGTGAGGGTATGTGTGAGAGAGTGAGTGGTGATGTCCCTTGAGCTCGCAGTGAGTGAGATGCCAGTGAACGTGTGATGGGTTTGAATGTGTTAGTTTCGAGTGATGAGATGGTTGCCATATGTTGGCCACACGGATGAGATCATTCATCCTCTATCTGCATTGGATGGCCAACCTCTTCTGTGCAGCATTGGCACTGACCACCGCTGCCATCACCTACCAAGCCAGAGTGGTAATGTTGCTGCCCGTCCTGTGGCCAGAGTGGGGGTAGAGGACATCACAGCGAGCCTCCACAGTGTCCATAAGGCTCTTGAGTGCTACAGTCCTCTTGCCTTTCGGGGCCATGCCTTCTTTGCAGCAGTCCTAGGCTGGAAGCACTGACCATGGTTGTACTTTAAATGTGGTGTCTGGCGTGATGAAGCGGTGAGGTGACGGCAGGGCAGGCGAATCAGAGCCTGCTCGCCATGGAAACGGCATGTTTCCCGGGAATGCCTAATTAATGCGGTGGGTTTGGGATGATATGGCATGAAAAGCTGCCATTGAGGCTGGTGGGTAAAGCGTCACTTTTCCTGCCCACTACTGCACTTAGTGCAAATCTGGGACAATTCCACTCATAGTTGAGAACCTTGCAATTAGTTATGAGGATCCTAACAGCACCATTAAACCTTTCCTAAATATCTCAGGGCACTGTGGAAGAAGCCCAGGACCTTAAGGAAATTATGGACTACCACAATACAGCAAACCATAGGGTAAAAGGACTACCTCGGAGAATTAATCTGATAAAAATATTACGAAGTGATTTGATATCAGATATGAAGTGTGTATTTCATTGCTTTTATTCCAGCTGTCCATTAATAATGAATTAACCCTTTTGGTACTGCTGATGTTCTTCATGTTTTCTATATTTTTGAAACAGCTATAATGTGCAAAAATATCTATTGTTAGCAAAAGGCAGAAAATTTTAAACATTTCTCAGAAATCTATGGATCGACCACTTCTGAGCTGCCATGCATTTTGTCATCACACTCACTTTATGGGATAACTGTAAGGAACAAATATATATGCCCACTCGTATATCTCCTTTCATGTCCTCGGGACACTCTAAAGTGCCTCACAGCCATTCATTACATTTTGTAGGCAGCGGTGCTTGGGAGGCAAATGTGGAAGCCAAATTACAGCCCAGGCCACATCAACGACAGTGTGATAAATGCCCAGTTAATGTACTTTGGTGAAATTGATTCAGTGATGAATGTTGGCCAAGACTTGTCTTCTGTGAAAAAGAGCCATAGGTTCTTTTACATTCGATGGTCAGACAATGAGGCCACAGCTTAATGTTTTCTTCAAAGGCATCCATTCCTTGTATTAAACACTTGACATATTAATTAAGTTATAAAATTATACAGACAGTAAAAGGCCATTCAGCTCATTTTGTCTGTGGTGGCTTTTGAAATAGCAATCTATTTAATCATAATCCCCTTCTCTTTCTCCATAGCCCTTCACCTGTATCTAATCTTTGTGTGTGGGCAAGTGTGTGCGAGATGAGTAATTGAATCATTACATTAAATTTGGGGTAAGTGTGTGATAATAAATAAGCTTCATTATTTCTAAACTCACAAAAATCTTTCTGCTGGAATAATTTTTTTCCACCTTTTCAAGTAATTACATTGAAAGTTACCAATGAATCTGCTGCCATTACCCTTTCGGGCAGTGCATTCCAGATCAAAACAATTTGCCGTGTTTAAAAAATTGCCCTCATCTTCCCTCTGGTTCTTCTGCCAGTTCTGTGTAAATTCAGAAACTCTAAGCTTGTATACCAGAGCAAAGGGCAGGATTTTCTTCTTGGGCGCGTGCACTACACGCTCAAGCATGAAATAGCCCACGATATTTCAGTGGGCGGATGTGCACGAGAGTAGGCAGCACGCCCACCGACAATTAAAAGGCCAATAGAGCCATTAACCAATTAATTAACCTGTATTTTTTGCTGCCCGTCCAAGGTTATGGTTGGCGGGCGGGTGAATCGGCCACCTTTGGATTTTTGAGGAACATTGAAAAACATGGAGGCCCCATCGACTGGTTGTGCCTCCACTTCTATTTTTACCAGCATTTCCCTTGTTTGAAGCCACAGTTACCTTACTTACAGGTAGTGTCAGAGTTGCCCGATATCTTCCTCCCCAAACATATGATCCAGGGGCCGGTTGAGGCTTCCATAATTAAATAAAACAAATCAAACAAGTTTGGGTAGAGTTTTTCAAATCCACATGTTAAGGTGAGTTGAGTCCAGCGTGTGGACATTGTTTCCGGAATTTTAGAAACTTTACTCATTGGTTTAAAATACTTCAGCTCCCTGAGGCAGCTCTCTGCTTTCAGGGACCTTTCACTGCATGCTCCCCCTCGCCCGCGCTGAATTCAGAGCTCGGCCTCCTCCCGCCCTCAATCCAGCAACACTGAGCCTTTCAGCGCGCCTTTCATGGTGTCTGGCCATTAATTGGCCAGCCAGCGCGAAATCGCAGTCGGGGGCCAATCACGGACAGCGGGCCGTTCCCCAGCCACCCCCTGGGCCTGCCTACCGCGCTCACCCGACAACCCGAAGATCCTGGCCAAAGAGTTAAGGAAGCCGTTATGTATCAAAGGTCCTCAAGACTCCAACACATATACCTCTGCCCAACCAACATAAATCCTTTGGGACTCGAAACGTTAACTGTGTTCCTCCCTGCAGATGCTGTCAGACCTGCTGAATTTTTCCAGCTATTTTTGTTCGTGCTTCAGATTTCCAGCATTCGCAGTATTTTGCTTAAATCCTTTGTTATTTCTCCCAATACAAATTTAAGTGGCTAGCTTATTTGTGTACACGTAATTACATGTATAACTTAACTCATTAATGGTCAGACCTTGAAATCCAATCCCTCCAAAAACTGGTGCACAGAGAATGGAGCATGAGTTTCACATGACTGTTCGTGTGCACACAGAAGTTGACGTTTGCAGCTGATTAGAATTGGTGAGGCATACAGCCTGTATTACTCATGCTGATTATTGGCTGCACATATGTTTGGGGAGGAAGATATCGGGCAACTCTGACACTACCTGTAAGTAAGGTAACTGTGGCTTCAAACAAGGGAAATGCTGGTAAAAATAGAAGTGGAGGCACAACCAGTCGATGGGGCCTCCATGTTTTTCAATGTTGCTCTGCAGGCCCTGATCCAGACCTGCTTGATACATTGCCCGTTGTCACAAATAACCTGCACATTCAGGGAGTGGTATCCCTTGCTCTCGATAAAAATGTCACGCTGATAATGGAAAACACATTGGGCCATGTATGTGCAGTATGGCATCTTGGATCCTGGAGAATCTTGCAAAGAGGATAAAGCCTAACGCTTTCTCATCCTGCTTTGCTCTGGCCATGAGGACCTCTGATGTACATATTTCTGTTGATGTAGAGAGACTTGATCACCTGTCTGATACAGCAGGACAGAGTACACTGTGATTCATTGCTGACATTACCTCCCACACCCTGGAATGAACCTGCGGTGTGAAAGTTAATGGTCACTTCCACAGCTACAGGCAGTGCCGTCCATACCGTGGATTGGGGCTCTATTTGTGGCTGCAGTAGCTGACGGTGCTTGGTGACAGCCTCCTAAAAGCTCAGTCACCTCTCACATTGCTCCTCAGTGAAACTAAAACAGGAAAAATTCTTCCTGAAGGTCTGCTGTGGGAATGATCTCCAGCCATGCATCCTCACAGCTGCTCCTGTTCTTCCCTGTCTTCTCCACTGCTCCTCCTCCTTCTCCAGACTCGAAGCTTTCAAGACCTCCCAGACCTCCCACGATGGGAAGGCCAGGACTTTAAGGTCGTTGGGCGGGTGCGGTGGGCGGGTCGGATAGCGGCCAGGAAATGGCCCGCAACCCGGGATCGGCCCCCCTGACCTCAATTTCTCACTGGCTGTCCAGTGAAAGGCATGCTAAAAGCCTCAGCAATGCCAGGGTGGGGGCGGAAGGAGGGCGAGTGCTAAAATCAGTGCGGGTGCAGAGGAACGCGCAATGAATGCTCCCTGAAGGTAGAGAGCTGCCTCAGGGAGCTGAAGAATTTAAAATCATCAAATAAAGATTTTAAAAATGTCCATACATCGGATTCACTCTCCTAAACATATAGATTATAAAAATTCTGTCCAAACATCTTTTTTAAATGAATATCAGAAACCTTATCCTGCTATTGGATAAGGTTTCCTCAAAAAGGCAAAGGCCACCTGTCCGATTCACCTGCCCGCCAATCATAACTTTGGATGGGCAGTGAAAAATCCCTGTTAATTGATACTTTATTGGCCTTAATAGGCCCCTTCATTGTTGGCCGCGCTGCCAAATCTAGTGCGTGGCCGCCGACTGAAATATCGTGATGATGTCGGGACAGTCACCCAACGGTCATCACGCACGACTTTACCTCCAATTGGGTCAGCCACGCACCCACCCATGGGACGTAAAATTCTGCCCAAATAAACTGTTTCCAAAGCTGTTAAACACATTCCAGCACCAGCGCAAAGTTGTTCGCAGAAGTCACAATTCACCTGTGAAATGGAGGAAATTGCCACGAAGGAAAAGGCCCAGAGGTGAATGAGCAGCCTGAGAGGACAAAGCAGCAGGTAGGCTGTATGGAGCGTGTGCATCCTTTAAATGGTGCTGAAGAGTCATTGCTGTCTCTTAGCGCCTGAGTTGTTGAGCAAGCTTATCCTGTGGTAAGTCACCAGGGCCGGCCAATTTCACAAAAGTGTCTTCCAACCAGCCGAGGGCCCTTATTTAAATATAATGAAATCCCCAAATCTTCGCAATGTGCATCCTCAGCTTTGATAGATGGGCCCAATTTACAAATATTGCAAAGCTCTTCATAACCTATCATCAATGCACAATTAGAATTATATCCCCAAGTCAATAGGCTGATCATCTGCCCACCATTTAAATGCAATGCCAAAAATCTGTAGATAGCTCCCAAACAAAATAACCATATAATTGCAGATGCGAGGTCTCTGTACTTTACCTTTTCCTTTCCTGCTCATCTCCTTTGACTATCAGGAACAACAACCGCTGCACTGCACCCTCTCCAAAAACCTACAGCTGCTGTATCCAATTGATGTCAACTCATGTGAAACTATCGATATATAATGTTCCAAAGCAAATCAGTAGAAGATAGGTGAAAAGCAGATAACTGTAAAGTTTAAAAGAAAAACTGAATGGTAAGAATTGTGGAAAGCTTGGACTAACAATAACGTTGTATGATGTTAGTATTGGAGCATGGCTATAAAATTACTTGGGGCAGAAATTTCCGCTTGGTGGGCGGGCGAGCCAATTAAGGCCTGCCCAGCGGGTTAGGGACTTCCGTGGAGAATGGGGAAATAGTCGCGGAACCGGGCGTGTTCAGATCCCCGGTTCCAACGGGGAACCCGCAGTCTGTATAAAGAGAGGCCAGGCAGCCTGCTTGAGGCAGTGCACCATGGCCACTCGGGGAGAGAGAAAGGCAGCTGTGGTTGGACAGGAGCATGAGCAGGAGGAGGGGGGCAGGCTGCAGGAGAGGCCACTGTGCCCCTCGATTCTCCGATACATGCCTTGCTGTCCTCCTGCGAGAGGTTTCCAGCTGTCGGGGTATGTTGTATCCAGAGGATGGGAGGAGGAGGGCCCCCCATGTCACCAGGCAGGCGTGGGAGGAGGTGGGTGATGCTGTGAGTGCCTATGATGATGTGTGGCGCACTGGCACCCAATGCCGTAAAAGATTCTATGATTTGCTGCGCTCTGGACGGGTGAGTACCATGTCAGCCTTGGCCATTTGACCCAGAAGGCAGCCTTTGCGTTTGAAGCCCCACCAACCCCACGTCTTGCTGTCGTTACTGTATTGGGCATTTGGCGCATGCTGGTTGGGCAAATGGGTACTGACCATGCTTACATCAGCCTTAGTGGTTCAGGAGAAGATGTGTTCTCCCCACAGCATATGTTGGTGTTTGTGGCATTTGAGTAGTCTGGGGACAACCTGCAGGGGAGGCCGCTAGACACATACTCAGAACTCCAACACATGTCTTATTGATGGTGATGAGATGGTGCAAGGGGTGCCTCAATGTGTTGTGGCCAAGTGCCATCTGCTGGCATCAGCGCCACACCTAGTTGCACCTCCTTGCCATGGACGCTAAGACCAGTGTTTTATTCAAAGTGATGGACGCTGAATTTATCCAACGTGGCCTTTGTGGGAGGGGGTTGGGACCAGCCGTACTATTTTCTGCGGACTGATCACCAGTAGTGTGGACAGGAGCTGCTGGAGGCCTCAGATGGGTCACTGTGGTTAGGCTGCGGCATGTGCATACAGAGTACATGAGCGATCAGCCCCAATAAATGCTCTTCTCTGTTCTGCAGGCAAAAAAATCAACACAAACAGTGGGAGTGCCAGAAGACTGTGCCTCACCACCTTCGAGGAGCAGGCCATGGAGCTGGGGAGGAGGCAAGAGGCCAGGGAGGCTGGGGTCGGTGAAGCTGTGGTCCAGCGGCCAGGTATTTGAGGTCCACAGTCCCATCCACTCTGTCTGCCCACCATCCAAATCACTGATGGCTGCTGCAATCGTTAATGCTGCAATACTGCTCATTCACACACTGAGACACTCTGACGTGTGGGTCATACACAAAGGTCCCTCGTCCCCTTGAGGATCGCGTCTCCACCACCTTCCAAAGTCATCTTATCCCATTTGTGACCACTATTCCCATGGCCTAAGATGGCATCGCTGCTGCACAGCCAAGGACTTTTTGCATCTTAGAGGGTTTGGGGCCTCCAGCACCCTTTCAGCCTGTGAGCCCCACATTACTCTGTCCAAAAGGTCCTCAGCACCTCAACTGTGAACCTCATGGCACTCAACTTAGATCAATGTCACAACATCCCTGCGCCAAGGGGAAATGTTGCCTTCTGCCCACCCGGTCTATGCCCCTCCTAACGGAATGAAGATCAATAATGTGACCTGTCAATCTCCTGTGATCCACGGCAAATGTCTCAAGTGTTTACGATGTTTCCTCAGCACCGCAACTCTCCAGGCCAGCATGCATCCAGGTCCGGTACCTCTGCACTCTCCCCACTCCTATGGTACATCACAAGCCATGTGGCATTCTTGATGCCATCTGACCAGACTGTCTGTATGTGCATTTAATGGTTGGGGCTCCTCTTGACTCTTTTCCACCCTACTAATGTTCATCTCCTTAGGGTCTTGAAGGATGAGTGACTGATGAGGCTGGGGGGTAAAGGGATGAAAGGTTTAACTGACTGAACACTAACTGATGTACTGTCCTTGTTGTTAATTTCAGCATCACCACCTGATCGCTGCGCCCAAAGACACTGCAGCCCCCCCTCAACACCTGAGGCCCAACATGTGCAACATGCGGCACATCATTTCAGCCAGCCAGGCACCAGCACAGACACAAACACCTCGGTGGGGACTTTACCGTCGGCTAGTGTCCCAGGTCACAGTGGAGAGGGCACTTCACAATTGCTGGGGGAGATGGTAGGGACAGAGAGTGCCAATGGCACCAGCAGCCAGAGGGCTGCAGGGGACCAGGAACATGCTGAGTCCAGCACTGATGATGTGCCTCTGGAGTTGTCACCAATGCAGCAGCTGCAGGACAAGCGGCAGGAAGCGCATTTGCATCTGGCAGGGTTGCATGAGGTTATGCTTCAGTTGGTCTCTGCGATGGAGGAGTCCAGACAGAGTGCATGTGAAGGCATAAACCTCAGGACAGAGCTTCAGGCTTCCTCCATTGAGAGATTGGCGACTCTCATGGAGAGGGGGTTCAATCGGGTGGAAATTTTTCTGATTGGATTATCAGAACCTGCAAGGACCTGACCTGCAAGCCCTCACAGTGGTACTGGCCATGAGTGGTCATTCCCGATATGGGAGATGTTGTGGGCACCAAGTGTCGGCACTCGGTGCCCAGGGAGGTCGAAAGGGACCTCACGTCGGTGCAGCAGCTGCCTGTCATCGCTGCAAGCTCCTCTCAGGGCGCTTCGGATGAAGACAGCAGCTCCTCCGCCCCTCTGCCAGTCAACATTGCTTCCATTGAGGCTGCGACATGTGGGGAGGTGCCAGTTCTGGAACTGGCCACTCCCTTCCAGGCGGGGCCATCACAGGCTCCACAGGCCAGAGGATGCCCGCCAAGTCATCGAGGCCAACAGGACAGCAGAGTCAGCAGGCTGTCTCACAAGCCACTCCAAGTGATGGGGCGGCACCTAGACATAGCACCTGCAAACATAAGCTTAAGGCATGTTAGGCACTCCACCGGTATGTCACTGGTGATTTTGTGTTGGCATTAGATTAGGGAACAAAATTCTTCTTATTGGAATGGAGAAGTCTGTGTAATTTTTTTGTACATTATAAAGTCCACTTTTCTGACCATGGCTGAGCGTGTTTCCTTTGTGCTGCATTTTTCTTTTTCACAGACATCTCATGAGTGTTTGAGTGGACATTGATGTTTCTGCACTAAGCCCTTAGTTGCAGCTGATGAGGTGGAAGATATAGCACCTAAGTTCCACATGTGGAAGCGCCAGGCAATGCTGGTCCTGCTGATCCATGTGTGTGGAGCTAGCTGATGGTTCTTTGGATTAAATTGTCCCGGGTATCCCTGCCTCTTTGGTGTAATAGCGGGTCAGCGTGCTGCCCCTCATCATCGCCCTGTGCTTCCTCATCCTCTGAGCCACTGCTGGATTCATCATGTGCAGCCTCATCCAGGGCATCAAGGTCTTCATCCCTTGTTTCCAGTGCAAGATTGTGCAGAGCGCAGCATGCTACCACGATCAGAAAGATGCGATCTGGGGTTACTGGAGTGCACCCCGTAATTGGTCCAGGCAACGGAAGCTCATCTTGAGAAGACCGATGGCTCTCTCCACCACAGTCCTTGTGGTGCCCTGGCTCCTATTGTACCGATGCTCAGCTTCTGTTCTTGGATGGCGGAGAGGCGTCATGAGCCATCTTCGCAGGGGATAGCCCTTGTCACCCAGCAGCCAAACATCCAGCTGAGCCGGAGCACTGAAGAGCCCCGGCACCTGGGAGTTTCTGAGGATTTAGGCGTTGTGGGAGCTGCCTGGATACCTTGCACAGACTTGTAGAATCAGCATCCTGTGATCACACGCTATCTGTACGTTCATGGAGTGGAAGCCCTTCCTGTTGACGAAGGCACCGGGCTCACCTGCTGCCGCCTTGATGGCCACATGTGTACAGTCTATAGCACCCTGGACACGGGGGAAGCCTGCAAGGGCCGCGAAGCCTCTGGCTCACTGTGCCTGACTTGCCTGGTCCCAGCGGAAGTGGATGAAGGTCAATACCCGTCTGAACAGAGCGTCTGTAACCTGCTTGACACAAGTGTGGACAGCTGATTGGGAGACACCGCAAAGATCACCCACCGAGCCCTGGAAGGAGCCAGAGGCATAGAAGTGGAGGGCAACTGTGAGCTTCAGAGCCACTGGCATGGGGTGTCCACCCACACAGTTAGGGGAGATCTCAGGGCCAATCATCTGACAGATATAGTTGACTGTCTCCCTTGACCATCAGAGCCTCCTTCGGCACTGCACCTCAGTCATATTGAGGTAGCTGCTTCACCGCCTGTATACCCTGGCAGCAAGATAGTGGCATCTTCTGCGACCCCTTGCACCTTGGACAACCGCTTGGCCCTGCGCCCCTTGTGCCTGTGCCTGGCCTCCCAAAGGTGGCTCCCCTGGAGGCTGATTGTTCAGTCCTGGCCTCCTCCTTATTCTATCCCTCCCTTCCTCCTCAGAGGAGCTGCCTCCAGTGGAGATGTCAGAACCCATACCCCCAGGCTAAATGGAGGCCTCAGGAAAGCTGCAGGCCCGAGAAAGGTTACTGTCTGCAGACTGGTTTCAAAGTACACAAAAAGCTCTTTGAAATCGATGTGAACAGCTAACAATCAAACAGGCAACTTTAAAACACTTTCTGCTATTAAAACTTCATAGAAAACATGAACAACCCCTCTGAGTCCACATAACCCCCAGTGCATAAGTTTTATTAAAAAATCTCCTACCCTCTTGTCCGTTGGGCCCGTGCGCCGACCTGAAGTTCGCACGGGTCCCTCAAAATCCTCGACAATTGGCAAGTTAACGGCCTTATCAAGGCCTTTTACTAATGGCCGGCGCGGGTCCGGCTGTTGTGCCCACCCGCCGACTGAAATATCGCAATGCCGCCCGCTGACGTCAGGACACTCGCGCGACTTCAGCGCGCGGCATTTTAACCACTATTGTGTGGGCTCCACCACCTGCACGTCAGCCAGAAAATTCTGCTCTTGGTCTGCTATTTTAATGGAGACATTAAGCCATTTATTTAAAATAACAGAGTTCATTCATACATTAAAATATCAAAGTAATATTGTATAAATGTATTAAGTGTTCATTCACTTGACACTGAACAAGATAATTTCTAGGCATTTGTTTGCTAAAATGATATGATGCTGATTAATGACCCTTATTTATTAACTCTGGATGTCAATCTGCAGATTGCTCACCTTAACAGGATCAGCACCCTATTCAGTAGCTTTTATGTATTTTTTATATACCTAGAATCTCCTGGTTCTAGAAACGCTTGCAAAATACCAACACATTCAATTATTTTGCATTCAGTCTTCGGTGCTGGAAATTATGTTGACTATCTTTTATCTAACAGTTGTCCTCTTTCTCTTTACATGATTCCATTTCAATTAAATCTGATTGCCCTGCTTTTTGTTATTATGGTCTCTGAGAAATAATAATAGATGAACATTGTGGCAGTTATTCATAATTCCCATCACTGGAAATTGCATGTGCATAAAGTACATAGACATTTATGAGACAGAAAGATCCTAAAGAAGATACTGCAGTCCAATCAAATGTGATTGTGCATCTCTTTATAAACAGTTTCAATTATAGCAGGGAGAAAAACCTGATATCGCAGCATAGATAATCAGTCCAAAACCAAATGAATTTTAACTATGACAATCTCAAATCTATAAAATTTTAAACCCCTTCTTCAGTTCACTAATGGAGACTTTAAAGTTTGATGAAAATTACGGTTTATTTATCCTGACACTTGCATTTAATGCAAAGTGGCTTTGGTGGGTAGTTTTCCAGGCGTTGCCCTTGACAACGAATGCCACAGGCTCATCACAGCTGACCCCATCCCATCCTACCATTTGCATTACATGCACATGTGTATTTTCAACAAAATTCACTAGAAAACCATCAGGTGTAGGAACCTTGACTAGCCTTTTCTTCCATAGCCCAGAGGCGCAAAGTCAGCTGTAGCATTCTTCCTGAGATCCTTATTAAGAAATCACCATAAACCGATTCAAGCTGAATTATCAACTTAGAGTTAAAAATTGCAGACATTTTTACAACACTTAAAATAGCTAGTGTAGAAGTGAATAATGAGTATTAAAATTATCCTTTTAGCTGAAAAATGAACAGATTACCATCTGCAGGGGTAATAATTGGAGACATTAATCAGAGTTTTAAATCTGTCTTGGATCTGTGTACTGCAAAATTATACATGAAAACCAAATTATCTGGCTAATTATATATGAAATGTAAGACTCTTCTGCAGATAACTCGAGCTTTTTGAAACAATACCAGCAGGTCCCCCATGACAATGCTCATGGTGATTCCATAATAGCTTTATGAGAACATTAGTGTTATTATATCTAGTAGTTCAGGGATGTTCTGGCAGTATTGACATTGAGATCTGGAATCATTAGGCGAAGGATCTCGAAAACTACGAGAATTGGGAAGGGAGATCACAGGGTTTGGGAGCATTGTAAAGCAAGGGGAAGTTGGTTTCAGGGTTTGTGAAAATGAGACGGGGGCTGCCCAGTGTGTAAAAATAGCGGTGGGAAGTTGGACAAGAGGGCATCAAGGAGCAGGACTAGGAAGAGGGCCAACAGCACTGGGGGCGGTCGGGGGTTGAAGGTGGAGAATGGGGACAAAAATGGGCATGCGCATGGCAGGGGTGTATGCTGTTTGTGCCAACTACAGGCAGCAAGCATTATCTCTGCTGTCTGCCATTATAATCATTTGTGTATGCATTCAATGCTATTAATTGGCTGTGCATTTTGTGAGGTGGGGGAAGCAGCAACGTCAGGAGGCCAGGTCACTACTTAATAGCAACCAACACCTCTTGAAGGGGAGGTGAAATCTGGGTCCAAAGCCATAAAAACAAATACCTGAGCAAGTGGCTTGGCCAGGGAGTGGGCCTCCAATTCTGCAATGGAGGTCTTGGTGGAAGCAGTGGAGAAAAGGAGGGCCATCATTTTTTCCCTGAGCAGATAGGAGTCCACCAAACATCTACACAGAAGGCAGTGGAAGAAATTGCTGAGCAGTTGAATGCCAGGTGCTTTGCTCCAATAACATGATTGCGATGCAAGAAAAAAATCAATGATCTATCCGGGGCTGTTATGGTCAGCAAAGTGCTAAGGTACTTTCTGACCACAGCTGCACCACTTACTTCTATTATTATTAATTATAACACTGACAGCGTTCATAAAACTGCTCTTTCCCATAACCTGCACTGTCCTGCAATTGCTGTATCACACTACACAAAACTCCTCCTAACTTTTACACACTATTACAACCCTTATTTACAAACAATTCACACCTCACACATGGAGTGTCATCTATATTCCCCATGGCAGCTGCATTCTTTAAACAGCTCACAAGACTCTCACTGACATATTATCCTTTTTCTTGGAGGAGAAGCTCAAACACAACACAAGGCCATAGGCTGTGACTGGAGGAGGAGGGAGATTGCTGGCCATCCTGGGAAAGCACAGAGCCCATAGCCACTGGAGACACTGGAGGGGATGTCAATCCAGGATTTCTTTATGCTCTTTGTCTCTTCTCACTCTTCCCTCATTCCGTACACTCAAATAATAAGCTCCAGGTGCTTTCAATACCCATTTCACTCTGTTTTCTCTCCTACCACTCGGTTAACTAACCTTCTTTGGTCTCTATCAGTTTAACTGCTGAGAATACCAATGCCCTTCAGCTAATGGAGGGAGGGGAGAGCAATGTTCCTGAAGATGCACCCTCACTCGATCTGAACATTTGAGGCACCTGCTCAGATAGTGATAGCACGTGAATTTTAGAGGCTAGGTTAGAGAAGGGATCTATATGTGGTGACATATTTGGCACAAATGAAATACATGTGAAGGAGCCAGATATTCTACTGATTTCTGACTCCCGGATTGTACTGCCAAAATACTGAGAAAAACCACTTTTAATACAGAACGGAAATATAATAATTCATATAAATGCAGGGTTCAAAATCATAACTGTAATGCATGCTGATGCACTAGTATTTGTACTGCAAGGTAACCGATGCTCAAGACTCCCTCAAGCAAGTAGGAGAAACATGAATTTTCAGAAGAGTAACTGGGGATTTAAAGGCATGATATAAATCATTAGAATTATGACAGTTAGCTGCCCTGTTATAGCCACTGACGCACTAGAAGTGATAATCAGAGCAGTAGAAGAATGATTGTTATTGGCACTTTGTTGATTCCAGTGCAATATTCCTGTGGGCACTTTACAGTAAAATTTCATTTCTACTATAGTTCCATTTTAATGGCAATATATTGCAGTTTGCAGTCAAGGGGCAGTGGGAGAGAGACTCTGGCTAAATTTTTTGATCATTCAGCAACATTCACTAGTGAATTGCTACACTACAAAACTAACATTGTCCCTTTTCTCTACACTTTTCTGATGCTACATCATGATTCCTCAGGTGCGACAGCATCCCTCATTCTGCACCTATTATTCTATTCTTCACACCCAAGCATGAACAGTGCATGGTGCCAGGTTGGAAAGGGAATAGCTTCAGAGTGAGGATAATCTTCTCTGGATGTCCATGTGCATATTTTACAGCAGAGGTCACTGGATAGCAATCATGAGCTTATTTTCTTATTGTAATAGTGGCTCTGCTGACAACACTGAAAGCACTAGGCTTTTTTTTAAATTATTTTCTACAAAATGATAAACTGAGCAAATAACAGGCTCCTCAGAATTTCTATAATGTGTCAAAACGTGGAACCATAAGGCAGTAGATGCAGTTAAAATAGAGAACCAACTGAATGGTAGAACAAAAAGATAAAAACAAAAAACTGCGGATGCTGGAAATCCAAAACAAAAACAGAATTACCCGGAAAAACTCAGCAGGTCTGGCAGCATCGGCGGAGAAGAAAAGAGTTGACCTTTCGAGTCCTCATGACCCTTCAACCCAGTTCTGTTGAAGGGTCATGAGGATTCGAAACTTCAACTCTTTTCTTCTCCGCCGATGCTGCCAGACCTGCTGAGTTTTTCCAGGTAATTCTGTTTTTGGAATGGTGGAACAAGCTTGAAATGGCAAATTCCTAATGTTGCCATCTCATTTCCCATTGACCACTATAATCTGCAATTTGAAAATTTTTGAATTGTTCCGGAAGCAGTTGATGCAATCAGTGATTATATTTAGAGGGTGACAGAGGCAAAAACTGGGAAGGCCAAAGTAGGAGGCTTCTTGTTTCGTGCATCTTTGGAACTCTCTTCCTCAAAAGGTGGTGGGAGCAGAGTCTTTGAATATTTTTAAGGCAGAGGTAGGTAGATTCTTGATAAGCAAAGGGGTGAATGGTTATCGAGATTAGGCGGGAATGTGGAGTTGAGGTTACAATTAGATCAGCCATGATCTTATTGAATGGGCAGCAGGCTCGAGGTGCCAAGTAGCCTACTCCTGCTCCTAATTTGTATGTTCGTATGTTGTTTGCCTTTAATCGGGTGATGTTCATCCTGATGATCCAGGAACAGTCTGCCTAAATCAGCTGAACCACAAGTAGAACTTGATCAGTACAACCCATTGACATGTTTTTGGATTATTTTTAGAGGTTACAAAATTGTCACAGGAACCAAGCTTTTTCTCTGCAATTCAGTGCCTCAGGCCACTTAGGTACGTCCTTGCTCCCTAAGTCTATCTTACCCATCTGATAACAAATTAATTTATAACAAGGCAAAGAATCTGACAGAACATCTTTGTTAAGGTGTTTTGGCTGCTCATTATATGATATACCATGATAGGATCTTCTTCAACTTATTTATACAATATTTATTGGATTGTGGTTTAGATTATAAACTGCTAAACAGACTCATCAGCTAGAAAAAGGAAAAGTGAAAAAGAGTGGAACTGCTTAGATTGTTCTTTCAAAGAGCCAGTATAGGCAGAATGGGCCAAATGGTCTCCTTCTGTGCTGTGTGATTCTATGATTCTATAAACATTGTAACTTTACATTTGTTACAGGATGAATAATCAGAAGGTAGAAAAGTACCTGCGCCATTGTGCAATATGCAGTAAACTGATATAAAAATTAACTTTTACATGATGGTTTGTGGATGACTATACAGAATCTCTCTGGCCTATTTGTTTGTCTCTGATGGCTGGTGTTTTATTGTGTGTTCATGCTCTACTTGGGGTTTTTTGGGCCATGCCTACTCTCCCAAAGTAAGCTGCTTGAGACTCAAGTTTGTTAAAATCATTACTCTTTATTTACAGTTACGATATATGTATTGCTGTGTTATTATAATGATATAAGCACCAATCACTCATAAGGGATAGTCTAAACACGTTATGGGTTCATTTATTTAGACTAGGCACAAGGATTCAAAACTTGAAGACATCAGCAGCAGATCTCTGTGCATTGCTCGGATCAAAGAAAAAGTGATACTAAGATTGGATCACATAGCACACTTCCCTTCCCTTCACGCTGCTATTCTTTAAAGACATATTACAACATCGCCCTTTTTTTTTTAAAGATACTTCCCCCTTTCAAAGAAATATAACTATTTATAATACATGTTCATATTTAGTTATCATTAGATAAGTGTATAGAACAGATGAACCTATGAATCTCTAAATCATAGCATAGAGGTCATCTGTTGGGATGCCCAGATCTTGTAATGGTAACCTTGACTGGATGTTTCTCTAATGGCCCACAGTGATCTGTAGGGTTAATATTCTTGGATATTGTTCCTGGTTGCATTTGGGATTTTGTCCTAGATGCAATGGGACTACAGTAGTTGAGGAGTGGAATTGATCTGATTTATCCTTGGTTATGCCTCATCGTTGTGCCTTTGTGCATAATAAGTTCATAGGACCTTGGTTCTGAACAAATCCTTGTCACTGCCGCTGGCGGCTAAATACCTTCTTTGGGACCCTGGAAGTAAACTTGTTGTCCCAACCGTAAACTTGGCAATTTTGTACCTCCATTTTTATTGTGAACGTTGGTCATCTTTTGTTGTTTTAAAAGTTGGTCTCTAGTTTCTGAGAGAGTAGAATGGGTAAGAGTAGGTCAATTGGTACACATTGTTTTGCCAAACATGAGCTCTGCCGATAATGGAATTGTTGCATTTAACAGATGTAACATTGCCATTGTAGATCTTGCTTTGTCTGTCTACATTTGAGAATTAAGGATTTCATCATGTGAATCAGTCATTCATCTAGGCCATTAGATCTAGGGTAATGAGGAGAAGTAATGTAATCGATATTCCACTTCTCACACATATTCCACTTCTCCTGAAATGGCTTACCAATAAATTGCAGGCCATCAGCCATAATGATCTCTCTAAGCTCACCATATGAACTGAAAATAGCACTTAGGCCATGTGTGACAGTTGTTCTTGACATATCATGCAACTGTCGAATAACGGGGTACTTGGTAAAGTAATCGACAATGACGAAGAGGTCAGTGCCATGGACATGAAAGAGGTTGATGTGATTTTGGAACAAAGATGGGTAGGAACTTCATGTTGAGTGGTTCTTTGTGCTGACTTGGCATATGGTCTTGACATGCCTCACACTGCTTGACGACGATTTCAATGTGATTGCCCATAACCGGGCCAATAACATCTCTGTTGTTGCAAGCCTTCTTGTCTAATCTATGCGCATATGTGAGTGATGAAGTTGTTGAAGAATACCAGGTTGCAAAGGCTCCAGTATGATGACCTGCAAGCCTTTAATAATGACTCCCTGAGAGATGCCTAACTCATCCCAATAAGGCCAAAACGGTCTCGTATTCGTGGACATGCTGAATTGAATCAGGCCATCCTTTGATGATGGTTTTCCATAGCTTCTGTAGTGCAAAGCCTTTATACCATTTGCTCTTCTAGCGACTGGCGTTTGCATTGTGAAAAATATACCTGATCAATTTGGAAAACATCTTAAGATTCAATGTCAATAAAGTCAACTTGTAGATCTAAACATATATCTTTTGTTTTCCCTGGGTTAGGCAATTGGCTAAGTGTATCCGATGTGACCATCAACTTATCTGGCTTGTACCTGATCTCACAGTCATAAACATGAAACTTTATCAAGAGACATTGCAATCTTGGTGATGCACTGGTCAATGGTTTTTGCCAAATCATCTCCAATGGCTTGTGGTCAGTTCTATCACAAATCTTTTGCCAAATAGAAAGATATGAAAATGTGTAACTTCAAACACTAAAGCTAATGTTTCCACCTCTGTTGGAATAGTTGGATTCTGTTACAGACAGGGATTTTGAAGCATATGCAATCGGTTTGCTTTTCTGTATCATGCATGCTCCCAGACCCTTCTGTGAGGCACCGATCTCCACAATATTTGTCTCCCTAGGATTGTAAAATTGCAAAGTTGATGCTCCTGATAATGGCTGTTTCAATGTTCCGAAGAGATGTTGTGGTCTTCGTGCCAGTGGAAAGGCAGATCCTTTCTCAACAATTCCCTTGGCAGTGAAGATTTTTGAGCAATTTGGAATGTATGGAGACAGGAAATTAAAGGGACCTAGACATCTTTGAAGATTGTCCTTATTTTGAGGAGTTGGCATGGCTTTAATATCCTCCATTTCACTCAGACCTGGACAAATGCCAGCACTGGAATAAATAGAAATGAGGAAATCGAGCTGCTGCATGTTGATGTCGCATTTCACAAGTTGAACACCAATCCTTCATTACATGCTACCTGCATCAATACATGCAGGTTATGGTCATGTTCTTGTTTAGTTCATCCCACAACAGCTATATTATATGCAATACAGATGCATCCTGGTACTGTGCATTATGTAATGTAATGCAGTCCATGTGAGCTTGAAAGAGACTCCAACAGATATCTCAAAAGGAATCCATACCCCTTGATCCCTTAATGTCCAAAAATCTCTTGATCTCAAACCTGAACATACTTAAAACTGACCATCAAGAGCCCTGTAGGTTGGTGAATTCCAAATGTTTACAACATTCTGAGTGAAGAACTTTCTCCTCTTCCAATTTCTAAATGGCCAATTCTTTATCCTGAGACTATAATCCTCCATTTTACTTGGATAGGAACATACGTACGAGCCTATGAATTAGGAACAGGAGTAGGCCACTCGGCCCCTCGAGCCTGCCCGGCCATTCAATAAGATCATGGCTGATCTGATTGTAACCTTAGCTCCACATTCCCACCTTCCCCGATAACCTTTCACCCCCTTGCTTATCAAGAATCTAATATATGCCAGCACTGGAATAAATAGAACTGAAGAAATTGATCTGCTGCACATTGATGGTACATTTCAGACTGCTGAACACCAATCCTTCATTACATGCTGTCTGCATCAATAAGTGCAGATTATGGTAATGATGGGTGGAATTTTCCCATCCTTCCTCTGGCAGATTTCATGGCAGGCCAGAGCAAAAAATCTGGAGAGAGGCCAAAAATCGCATTTCCACAAGCGGGAAAATAATTTGCAATTTTCCCCTCACCTCTTTCATGGCGGGTTGATGGCTGGTTGGGTATCCTGCTGGCCAGTGTTGGGAACGGCATTTGCATTCATTACCGCCTCATGAATGCTCATCAAATATGAGACTCGCCAAAATTACTTTCCACCTTCCAATCTTGCCAGCAGGAATTCAGACTGGTCGAAAACACGTTTGAAAATGAGTGGTGTGCATCAGTCAGCCCTTGCTTTGCTCATGCCTTCGAGGTGAGTGCAACATTCAAAGCCTACCAGGCAGCTTTGCTCCGGGTTCTTAGCGAGGGTAGTGGAATGCCACACTGCTGGGGGTGTAGGGTTGGTCTGCTTCCTGTAGGTTCCTCTCTACTCTGGGAGGACATTGCTGTGCAGTGGCTCTCAGGCAAGGTTGAGTGGGGCGGGGGCGGGAACAGTGAAGCTGGTCTCAAAGTAAAAATGGAGCACCACCATCTTGAATCAACAAACTAATGATGCAGTTTGAAATGATTCTGCACTGGAGGGGTCAGAGGCCATGTGGGACTAAGAGATCCTTTCAGGGGTCACCCTCAAACTCCTTTGAGTGAAAACATTGAAATAGAGTCAGAGGCGAGACAAAAGAGGAAGACTCCCTTAAGAATGTGCCATTGGAGCAAATGCCTTTTGGTGTGCCTTAACAAGAGACTGCAGGTGTCATTGGTTTCACAATACAATTGCTCCATTTCAACATCAACACTCAGTAATGTGGGACATTGGGAATGCAGGCAACCATTAAGGAGGCACAGCTGCTGCATATCTGCCAGGTCATCAATGAAAGCCTCTAATGTGCTTTCTCCAACTGGCATGGGTAATGGGCCAAAGAGCATCCCGTCATTGCTCATATGCAAGTTAACCTTAATCAGTCTGACACATCAGAGATTGCAGGGTTGTTTGGTAAGGTAGCGCATTTCATGAATGTGTCCAAACCGCTTCCAACATCTGTGGGATTGAGATGTCAAGTGTCAGGGTTGGGCCTCTTGGTTACCTAGATCTGTTAGCTTGCACCTCAGCCTCAAGGCTGTATCAGCAACAAGCTAGTAGTGCAGATACACCTCTAGGGCATGACAGTGGCTTTCTGTTTGCAAGTGGGGGATCTACTATTTTTCCCCATTATTCATTAATCTGTGTTGTATCTATCAGTCCACAGGGAGAAGGGGGAAAGAATAATGGAGTTGGGGCTCAATGCTGCCTTCTTGAGGGTATTGATTGAATGGAGGAGGAGAAGAGGGGTCCAGCACTGCCTAGCAGCACTTCGAGATGAGGACCTGCCTGAGGTCCAGGATCCATAGGATCCCCAGCAAGAACCAGAGGATGAGGAGGTTTGATCCTGTCAGAGACCCTGAAGGTCACCACAAAGATCAATTCCTCTGCCTGTTCCAGATTCCAGGGATCCACAGGGGACCTATGCAGCATCCCATAGTCCTCAACACATAAATGTATTGAGGTGACAGATTCCCCCTCTACAATAAGGCTCATCTTTATGTGGAGTTCACACATGCTGAAGCTAGCCAGGCTGCTAGATTTCTGACAGCTATCTCAGGCTTCCCTACAGTAAAGGGTGCACACACATGGCTCTGAGAGCTCCATGGCAACAGCCCCTGATGTTCACCAACAGGAAAGGATACCACTTCCTGAACGTTCAACTGGTGTGTGATCATCAGAAGCTCACATACAGATTTGTCAGGTACCCTGGGAAATCCCATGACTCATACATCCTGAGTCACTCCCAAGTGCCTCACATATTCGAAGGGCGTCAGCGATTATGGAGCTCATTGCTTGGGGATAAGGGATTTACCCGCTCAGATGATGGCTCATGACATCCATGCGTCATCCTTAGAGTGCCCGGGAGGAGAGGTACAACACGGTGCATAGCTCCATACGATCCATCACCAAACAGACCGCTGGCATCCTGAAGATTTGCTTGCGATAGTTGGACCACTCAGGTGAGGCTCTGCTGTACTGCCTCACACACCTGTGGTCTGTTGCGCCCTTCACAACCTGGCACTTTTAAGGAAGGGATTCCTTTCCAGAGGGAGAAATGGAGGATGCTGAGAGCTCCTCGGACAATGAAGAGCAAAAAGGGCAAGAATCTGAAGAGGGAGATCAGGACCAGCTTCCACGTGACGATGCCCTCGAAGAAGCACAAAGAAGATGTGCCCCTGCCACATTGGTGGCCACAAGATTCCAGGAGGAGTAAGGTGCAGGCAACGGAAGACAGACACATTCCTTCTGTCCCTTAATGGAATTCCAGTGCAGTGAAAGAGATTTACAACCAGTAACATTGAGAATAAGTTTTGCATTAGGACTTGCAACTTCAATGCTCATAATTCTGCAGATCCGAGCCTTTGAAAAGCTCAGCAGTGAACCCTGTATCTGTGCGCTCTGGGAAGTGAAAGTTGACACAACAGCACAAAAGCTGCACAAAAGCTGCATCAAAGAATTTGGTGCAGTCCTCATCACCTTAATGAGAAACTTCAGCGGACACTGAGATGATCACACGCTTGGAGAGATCATTGAAGCGGCAGGTCCTGTGCTTTGGCACTACCAATGAGCAGACACAAATGCAGCTTTCCCTCCAAGGCTGTTGAGCGGCCCTCACACAATGTTCTCTCACAAGGAATATAGGGTACAAACACATTTAGCACACACTTGCAATAAAGAGTTTTGAGACATCTCCCTGACATAAAACAAGGGCCCAGTAACTATCATGAGTCAGGTAGGTATCACATGAATGTGAGGCTCACAAAGGGAGGCGATCACTGAGTGGGAGGATGGCTCATCCTTGTAATAAGAGGGCACATAGATCCATATGCACAATGCTTTCAAATGACGAGACAGCAAATGTATTTACAAATGTGCTAAATATACACACTGATTGAACACCCATGACCCAGAAGTGATGTCAAATATTTCTTAAGTTTCCTAACCCTACTGCTACACCTGGGTGCAGTCCCGACATCCCCAGCAGCGGTGGAGCCAGCCTGCTGACTGCTACACCCTGCTGTCTTTGATGACCTTGGCAGAAGTCCTCTGCAGGCCCGAGTCCTCAAGGGCCCCGGCTTGATAAGGGTCACCTGCTCAGGGGCATATGCACCCTCCTCAATCTGACCAGCTGGAGTTTATAATGTCACAGACAGAGGGAGAAGCTGTGTGGAAGCCCCTGGGATGTCTGGCTGACAGTCAGCCTCCCTGTGGGTGCCTGAGGGCCCCTCCCTGGCTCCTTGAGGAGAAGGGGCACCTGGAGGGAGGTCAAGGTGCTCCAGCCCCTTCTCACCTAGCCACTGATGATCCCAATTTCTATAGCCATGAAGTCCAGAACTGAGCACATATGCAGCAGAACCTGCTGAAACAAGGTCTCCAAGGCAGATGCCACCCTTCCCATGTTTACCTCGAGGCAGTTGCATGTCGGAGCCCCGACATCAGGCACAATGCAGATAGATTCCTCCATCGTTCGCTCTAATCTGCTGAGCGCCTCTGTCATCTCTGCCTGATGTTCCCCCACTTGTCATTGCATCTCCAGCATTGTCTCGGCGGCTGCTTACAGAAGCTCATCGTCTGACTGGGACTCAGCAGGTGCCCTATCTCCAGCAGTCCTTCCAAGTTCCAGAGACCTGGGGCTTCCCTGCCTCCGACTGCTGTGGAGAAGTGTTCTCCAGAAAGTGACCCTGAGCCTAATCTAGAACTATGAGCCACTAAGGTGTGTGTCTCTGCACTGATGGAGGATATGGGTGAACGCAGTGACAGACCTTCTTCTGATGGCTCCTCAGCATTCTCCTCTGAGGTGGGCAGGGGGCTGGGGCTTATGTTGTCCATACTTGTCTGTCTGGATTTGCTGGTGCCTGTAGGAGAGAGAAGATTGATTTAGTTTGTGAGCAGGCTGAATACGAAATTGCTTGTCACTCATTGTGGATATCAGGATGTGATCAACTCATAGAGGGCTCATCCATACTGGGTTGCTGGGAGAATCTGACCTTCCCTTCCCCAGAGGAACAATTCCTTCCCCCCCTCCCCCACCCCCTGCCAGCTCGTCTGCATCCTCCTTGAAGCTAGTGAGTTCCAGCTTTTTGGCCATGCCTCCTCCAGTCTGGAATCTTTTCCCCCTGTTGTGGGCAAGCTTGGCCTGGATGAAGACAAATGGTTGCGATGTGATGAGAAAATATGAGCAGAGGTTGGGAAGCATGCATGCCTCCTGTGTGTGGTGGGCCCTCCCTGTAAGGGTTGAGGATGGAATTTGTGCAGCATGATAGATGATGGTGGTGATGTGAAAGTGTCCATGAGTGTTATGACGCAGCAGACAATGTGTGCCAGGTGGACCAAATCCATGAGGGACACTTGCCCGCGCTATCACAACAGTTTTGCAATTTGTATTTATTACGAGATGTGTGCACTAAATTCAGAGATAATAAATCTACCAAGACCCTTTAGAGATTTAAAAAATTAAATTACAATATTTATTAACAAAATATAAAAGATTTCAAGCACATACATAAGACTACAATTACTTTCTCTATAATAACTCCTAAAATGCCTAATTAACCTGATCCCCAGTTACACTCCCTTTAAGGCAACAGTCCAAAATAGATTTTAGATTTAAAACAAACTCAGCAAGTTAACACAATACCCTTGGCAGTGGAATTCCAAATGGCTTTTCTCAAATTTCTTAGATAGTAAACTTATGCACAAATGCTGGAGGCTTCATTAAGTCTATTTCACATATTCCTATTAAGTCTTACATGGCCTTCTGACACATAACCTTTCATTCTCCTTTATATATATTTCTGTTTTTAATATGTAAATTCCATTATTCTATATGTCTTTGAAACGGTATCTTCCTCATAATATGAAAACTTTCATGTTGCCAATATATATTGTCAGTAACCTTTGGGAAAAATAGGCACATTCCTTAGCCTTGCTTATGTGGCTAGTTTTAAACAGACTAAGATCCCTGTGAAATCCAAATATCCCTCCATTTATCTAAAAATGCAAATTCCTTTCACACTTTATATGCTAAACCAGCATCCAGGTTTACTCATTAGCATGTCAAGCATCTAGCTTCTCTTGATGATTTAAAACTTGTAGTCTACTTGATCACAAAATGTAATTAAATCACACACAGGCCCAACTATACTTACCCCATAAACCTACTCTACAATAAAGCAGAAAAATATTATGAAAATTATTATGCTTTCATCACAGTGAGACAATGGGTGCTGATATGTATCTCCCACTAATATTGAGTGAGATCCACAAACAGTGTGGCCCTTTGAGTGACTTCATAACAGTCTGCCCAAAACATCAAGGGTCACCTCATGTCAGGTAGAATGATCTAAGCCTGTTCACCATGCCATACCTGTACTTAACCTTGCTGCCACCTGTCTGACCACCGCTGAGCATCATGTCATGTTTTTATAATGATATTAGCACCAATCACTCATACGGGATTGTGTAAACATGTTGTAGGTTCATTTATTGAGACTAGGCACATGAGAACTGATGTACATGGATAGAAAGCTTGAAGACATCAGCAGCAGAGCTGTGTGCATGTGCTCTCTCAAAAGCAAAAGTGAAACTAAGACTGAACCACATGGCGCACTTCCCTTCTAGTGATGGCCGGCTGCTGTCCATTAAAGGCATATTACAACACATATTAGGACCTCTACATGAGGTTGCAATCTCTGCTCTCTCCAGATCTCTGTTACTCAATCATGTGATGTTACATCATCAGCAACATGTGCTTCTGGTGTTAAGCCTTTACTCTACATCTCCCACCAAAGTCTCAGATCTCTGAGGTGCCTTGACCAATCTCCCTGACCTTGTTCTGCTCTCTCTTTCTGAGGTTGAGGTTATTCCATACTCTCCATTTTTCATCGTGAATGATTGGCCAGGTGGCTGTAGAGCTTTGTCCTGTTTCTTCTCCTTTCTGTTCAGGATCTAAATAGTAAGCCCAAGGATATTAGGTGCAATTGTTTCTCCTTATAGCTCCCTGATCTGTCTCAATCTGTATGCTCTCATTTTTGGAGTTCTTTCATTTATTGTGCCTTCTCTTTGTTGGTCTCATACCCATACTCTCTCCCTGGGCCTCAGCATTAGTAACACATGTGCTCTGTATGTTTGGTTAAAGTTATGAGCCTGTTTGTTTCTCTGTTCTTCCTCATGCTGTTTTACTCTCTCATGCTCGTTTGAGGTGATATTGTGTTTAAATTTCTGTGTCAGAGATGAAAGTTGTGTTCTCAATTTCCTAGCCACAAATAACTCCGATGATGAGAAATCATTTTGTAGTGATGAGATTCAGTAAACCAGAAGAGTTAGACTAAGGTCTTCATTCTTCTTCGACAAATCTTTGATGGTTCGGAAACCTCTCAGCCCCTCCATTAACCTAAAGATAACGAGGTGAACTGTTTACATGAACAAAGCTGTATTCCTTTGCAAACTTTTGGAATAACTCATTAGCAAATTGCAGACCATTGTCTGACACCAAATGCCTGAATGCCAGGTATTGCATATATTTTCTTCAGTCATTGAATGACTAACTATTTGTGCCATGATGCTGTGCAATCCATTTACCTCAATCCACCTTGAGCAATAATCATTGACAATAAGGAATGCTTTCCCCTTAAAATCAAATAAGTCCATTCTCAGGTGGTCCCATGGCCTTGATGGAAAAGTAGCAGATGATAGTGGTTCTTTTTGCTCTTAGCTGTTCACTGCACATGTAAGACAATTAGAAATAATTTATTCTATAGAATGAATAATGCCTGGCCACCAGACTGATTGCTGGGCCTTCTTTCAACATTTTACTATACTAAATGACCTTGGTGAAGTCTTCGAAAAATATCAAGCCAAAGTATTCTCTAATTGATGACTAGTAAACCATCAATGACTATGAGGCTCTTGTTCTGTTCAAACTATTGGCACAGCTCTAGATTGTGGCGGATTCTGGCCATCCTTCCAGACAATATTCTTTTATCTAGAGGCACTTGTCATCTTGCTGCTGTGCTTATTTTATTTCCTACAACATTTTTGCTGCCACTGTTTAAAAAATTAGTAATTAGGATGTATATGCTTAAACATCCTCGATGAAGTATAAATCCTCTTTCTTGGTTCCTTCTGACAGTGACAGTGCATTTGCTGCCTTTTGATACATTCCTTGAACGTACTCTGTTATGGAGTTATATCTCATTAATCTTAATCTGAACCATTAGATTCTGGGCAGCATTTGTGCAATTTCTTTCATGTTTTTAAGAGTGTCTAGTGGCTTATGGTCTGTTTTAATTTTCAACCACAATCCCATTGTGTAGCCTGAGAATTTTTCACATGCTCAAGTTGCTGCCAATGCTCCCTTTTCAATTGTGGCATATCTTTGTTTAGTTTCTGATAATGACTTTGAAGCATTGCAAATTGGTCTATGTTTACCATCTCCCTAAACTTGAAATTATACTGCCCCCAGGTCTTTTGATGGTGCACCTGCTGCTACAATGCTCATTAACTCTGGGTTGTAATGGGCCAAAATTTCAGGGGAGATTAAAAATTGTTCAATCTTTTCAAAAGCATTTTGCTGGTCCATATTCCAGCACCACTGTTGACCCTGCCACAACAGCTGCCTGAAAGGTTCATTGATCTCTGCCAAATTTGGTAGGAACTTACACACTTGGTTGACCACCCCGAGGAGTCTTTGAAGCAATAATGTCCTGGGTTATGGGAATTCTCTGGTTATTTCTGTTTTTTGTGGATCAACTGTGACTCCAGAGACTTGTATTATGTGACCTAAAAATTTGATCATAGGTTTAGCAAACTCACATTTCTCATTCAGTGTTAGACCTGTATCCTATAAAACTTTCAGGACTGCTGTAACTCTGCAGCCATGCTTCTTTCTCGTGGAGCCATGTACAAGTATGTCATCCAAATGGCATATTCCTCCTTCTATGCCTTCTAGAGTGTAAGACTTTGTTCTCTAGAAAATTTCAGGAGTGGGCGCAATCCCAAATTGTAATCCATTGAAACATTAATGACCGAATGGCATCATAAATGTGGTCAACAATCTGGATTCTTTGTCCACTGGCAGCTGCCAAAATCCACTGTTTGCATCCAACTTAGTGAATAGAGTACTCTTGGCTAGTTTGGCATTGAGACCATTGGGTGGGTCTCACGTTCTGCTGATTTGATAAGATGAGTTAAATCCATGCTGATTCTTATAGACCCATTTGGCTTTGGGAAGGTGACCATTCCTGAACACTATTTTGTTGGTAGGGTGATCAGTGAGACCCCTTGCTGTAGCATCTTCTCAGTTTCACCCTTGATTTTGTCCAAGAAGTCAGGGACTTTCTTCAGTGTGAAGAAGCAAATTGGTTTAACATCAGCTCATAGGGTGATATGAATGATTCATTCTTTAGTTTCCTTAGGCCGTAAATAATTTTGAAAATCCATCCCTTAATGTACTACTGTAATGCTCATTAGCAACTTTATCCATTTCACAGATTAGCATCAACTTTAAGCATTCATTTTTGCTTAGTAGAGGGCATTGTTGATTTTGTATGACATAGAGAGATTCAAAGATTTCTCTGCCTTTAAACTTCAACTTCACCATGAGTTGGCCATTGACTTTCAATGTAGTCCCAACAGGAGCCTGGAATTTGATGAGGGTTGCAATGTAATCTGCTTGAACCATTTTACTTCACCTAATATAACAGAAACCCCTGTTACTGTGTCTAAATTAAACTCTCTTAGGTATCCATCCACTTCAAGTTTAACATTCTGGTATTTATTTGCAGTATCATTTATCTCCCCTAAGAAGATTACTTCCTTTGTTTGTGGCTTTTCCACTTCTCATATGTGGCTTTGGTTTAGAATTTTCTCCACTTTCTTATAAGTTGTCAGCAGTTTTGAACAACACAGCTTGGAGATGGTCTACTTTTCCACAGTAGTGGCACTCCGCTCCACCTACTGGACATTCTTCTTGCTGGTGCAGTTTGTTCCCACTGCATTGATGACATTTCAAGATGGTGGTTGGTGTGCTTTTCCCTGTTTTGGCAGGCTTTGGTTTTGGCACACTTGCTTTCTTATGGCCTACATACTGAATAGTCCCACTCAACCTCTTCCACCAGACCTTGTCTTCTCCATGATCAAACACCCAATTTTGTTTTCTAAGCTTAGTATGCCTCACGATTTGTAAGACTTTTGTTAATGTTAAATCCTCTCTTGTCTGTAAGAGACCTGATAGTTCTTCATCTAAGACCCCAAGTGCGATTCAATTGCAAATCAGTGCCTCTCTTAAGATTTCATAATCGCAGTTCCCTACCAGCTTGTACAGATCATTGATGAACGAATCCATGCTTTCACCTGGTCTTTATTTTCTCTTGTTAAATCTTGTCTTTTCTATAATTAAGTTTCTGCAAATACTGAAATATGAATCAAATGTTTGCAGGACTTATAAGAATTTGAAGTCTCATCAACTCCCTGCCTTGTTATCATCTCATCAGCAATAGATCAGCATAAAGTAATGTACTGACCTGATCATTTAGATCATTTTTGTGTAAACCAGAAACAGTTCTATATCGCGGGAACCTCTTTCTCCAGTCCTGGTCCTGTTGTGAGCCTTCAGCACTCCAAAATGTTTTTGGAGTGGTAGGGTAGATCTCATGCTTCGACTGAGCCCCAAAATTTTTGCTGCTTCACTGATGCAGCTTGTTGCTCCAGGTCTGTGCTCACTGCTGTCCAGACTCTGGGTCTGTGCCTCAGCTTGCATCTGCTGCACCCACAATGCTCGGACTGTTTGGTGAGTCTTGAATATCCTTTCATCCTTCTTTGAGGGATCTCTTGATTTGCCTGGTCTGTAGCTCCTTCTGCGTTTTTTACTCACCGTCTGCTACTGCCACTACTGCCACCATATTTCATCATGTTTTCAGGCTCCAGACAGGGTTCTTTGGGGCTTGTCTATTCTTCCAAAGTAAGCTGCTTGAGACTGTAGTTTGTTAAAGCCATTGCTCTTTAGTTATAGCTACTATATGCGTATTAATACCTCTGCACGAGGTTGGCCCCTCTCCTTCCTCCAGGTCTCTTTAATTCAATCGTGTGTCATTACATCATTTTTTTTATTCTTTCATGGGATATGGGTGTTGCTGATTACTCTTGAACTGAGTGCCTTGCTCAATCATTTCCGAGGGTAGTTAAAAGTCAAACACATGGCTTTGGGTCTGGAATCACATGGAGGCCAGACCAGGTAAGATGGCAGATTTCCTCCCTCAAAGGACATTAGTGAACTAGTTGGGTTTTAATGACAACCTATGATAGTTGTTATGGTCACCATTACTGATTTATTAATTAAATTTAAATTCTATCAGTTCCAACCCATGTCCCCACAGCATTAGCCTGGGCCTCTGGATTACTAGTCTAGTGAACTTACCACTACGCCACCATCTCCCCATCAGTATCATGTGCTTCTGATGTTAACCCATTGCTCTGCAGCTGGTTGGATAGTTCAACAAGACCGGCTGAGACAGGGGACTGGATTTTGCTCTTAGTGGCACCGGTTCAGCATTGCTGGACTTCCACCTGCCCATTTGAAGCCTAAACATCTAATGCAACCACATTTGAAACAATGTGATTGAAACCATGATTGAATTTATTGTTTTCCTGGAATTGCAACAAGCTTGAATCGTATAGCATTGGAATCGAGAAAAAGTGAAAAGCAATCGTCCTCCTACTGCACCGCTTATCACTTCTAGTGGTTGCCCTGAGACATGTAACTGTCATAATTGTAATGATATATACTGCTGTTTTAAATTCCCAGAGTCTCTTCTGTAAACTAGGTGGTATCTCTTATCTGCCTGAGAGAACATAGGATTTCCTTGCATGAACGTCAGTGTTAGATTTGTCAAACAGATGTGAGAGGTGCTTTGAACCAGCACTGCAATGTGGTGCTTGGTGCAGCTAGATTAATGGATGAATTTAAATAGGCTCTTGCTGTACTTGGGCAGTGAGGGGAATGGTGATGCTACCTGAAGCACTAACTGAAGCAGGCTGCACTCTTAATCGCTAGTAATTCTAATTGAAAAAATATGAATTGTAGCAGATGGCTGTTGACAATAAGGAAATTGATATTCACTTTATTGTTTTGCCCAAAAAACGATGAAAGTGTGTAGCTCGTCTACTTTGCTGCTATTAAGTTCTGAAAAATATGAACAATAATACCGTTCAATATGTTGCAGCAATGCATATTGCCTTGTTTTGTTTCATCTACCTCTCAGCTTTTTAAATGTAGGCCTGTCCCACTCATGCTAATTTGCACAACAAAATATAATTACTGACACTTCAATGTAGAATATGTAATTAGCTTGGGTTACAACAAAAGTAATAATGTGGCAGATTTTGCAATGAGAATAATGATGAGAGTAATGTGCAGTAAAATGCCAAAATCTAGGAGTTTCTGTAAGAGATGCCCCTTTCCTCCACAGGATGCACTGTTGCAGTCCTCACTGATAGAGTCAGCATTGAAATACATGTTTGAACTTAGGGTTCAACTAGTTCCACACTGAAAAGAGCAGAAAATATTAGGACTGATGCATAGAGGAATAAGTGAGTTTTCAATGACACAATAAGTAATCATTACAACTAAACAGCCTCTCTAGCGCTGAAAGTTTAAATTTACAAGTGTGGAATTCTTAAAAGATAATTAATGCTGGAGATTTAAAGGCATATACTCTTTTTGCTTTATCTGACTGTCTCTTACATCTCTCGCTTAATTCTTTCCATATTTCCAAGTTTTATTTTGCTTTCTCTACATGATTTGAAATCAAATTTATGTTCCCTGCTTTATTTTTCCTTGCTGTGAATTCTCATGCCTCAGTGAGTGCTGTTCAATCTGATTTTGTTCTGCTCACATATGCCACAGACATCAATTACTCTGGAAACCAACAGTCCTAATTTCTAACCTGCAGATGACACTGGGCTGTATCAGACACCAAATTAGAGCAAGTCTGCACTCTAAAGCCCATGGAAACTTTGTGGGCAGCAGTAGGTGAGGCGAATAGCATGTGAGATTCCATCTCTGCTGACGGCAAAATCCAGGCCACTGCATCAAGGCACAGAAGATATCCTCCTAGAAATTTGTACAAACGCACAATAGGTGGCCGACAAAGCCCCCAAATGGGTATAGGGCATTATACTGGCTGCAGGAGCATGGGCTTACACATTCTAAGCTCAAAATAATGTGTGTAAGCTAGGGACTTGCACTTCTTACCCATTTTCCATTTTCAATCACACCAGCATTTCAGGCATCACATGCTTACCTCATACAACGCAACAGGATAACAGCAAGCATGAAGCCCCCACCACCCTCCACCCACCCCAGCCCCATCGCCAGCACTATTGAAAGGGGCCATGCATTACAACTTAATTGCAGGTTTATTAATTCTGTCTGTTGCTTGACTTATGAGCAGTTTTCAGTGTACTGTTTTGAACTGCAAAATGTTTTGCTTGTACGGACAGCCTGGTCCTGCACCATTGTTGCTGCAGACATGAGCGGTCTCACATAGCTGCCTTTCGGCCTGCTGGATGATTGGGAGCAGCTAGGAAAGCAGAGCAGGAGAGGCAACAGAAAGAGGGGACAGTGTAAAAAGAGAGTACTGACTTACAATAAAAATCCTAAATTGAAACATGAAATAAAATGCTGGAAATATTCAGCAGGCCAGGCAACATCTGTGGAGAGAGAAACAGTTAAGGGCTTGTCATTGTCGGCGATGGAGGCCCTGCCCCCAGCTGCAGAGCCGACAGGATTCCCATCTCGACTCCATTGAGGAAGGCCTGCCGGGATTAAGTGCCCATCTGGCACTTAACTGGCCAGTGTCAGGGCTTCGCCAGGATTTAGGACCCCGGGAGGGCAAAAATCCCGCCGCCTAAATTCTGTCGGTCAATCTGAGGCCAGCAGCTCTCCATTGCCCATCAGTGCCAGTGGGAGTGGTGACTGCTGTCAGTAATGCACCCACCAGAGGCCTAGGATTGATGAGGGATCCAGGCCACAAGTAAGTGAGGGTGGGATGGGAGTCGAGGGAAGGGTGGCACTGGCTAGGTGGTTGGGAGGGGGTCAGAAGAAAGGGCATGGTGGTGGTTTTCAGTGCCATGTTCCCCCTCCCACCCCCGGCATACCCAGATTCTGGGTCCCTCAATCAGATACTGAATACTTTTAAGAGGGACTCCCTCCCCTAAAAGCCCAACAGGGTTTCAGGTGCCCTGCGACGCAACTGACCCCGCCCACCATTATGATTGAATCTCATAATGCATGGTCTAAGAATGTATGAAAATGACAATGTAATGATAAATTCTTCAGTGCGACAATGTACTCACCAACTCTTAACTACTTTTCTGGTTTCTAGTTCCAAATTTGTAGCTTTTCCCTTTGGAATATAATGTTCCTCCAACTTGTGATAATTATTTTAAATGACACACCTTTTATGCCATACACTTCTGGGCCAACCTCCATTAGCAAAATTGCTTTTTGTGCTCAAAAATTGTCTTATTCTGACACGGGATCTCTTCAGTTTCACCTTTGAGTCCTAAGATATTATTAGCTCAGATAAACGTGTCCATTCCCTCAATGTATGAACTAAATGGTTCACGAACTCTATACTGTGTTCCTAGCCTTCTGACATATGCCATGAGTGCAGTCTTATTGTCCAGTTTCAAATGTAACGGTGACCCAGTGAAAACTTTACTGTGGACGTCTGTTAGAGTGATACAGAAGCACAGCTTAATTTGAACAAACTCAGCTCAGCAAAGCCAGATTCATAGGTATGTTAATGATCTGGACGCTAGGACCCTGTAGCAGCCGATTCAACTGAGTGCAGCCACATGATTCTGGAGCAATGAGGCATGGCATAAACTGGCCGAAAATCTTCTCCATCCTTGTGGGTAGGTCGCTCTGAACTACCTTAGTGTGTTCAAGATCTCTACTGCCATTTGCTGCAAAGAATTTTGCACTTTGATCCCATTCCATGGCCAAAATCTGTTATTTATTGGGAGGAGCTTGGAAAGAGAGATGGACATCAAGATGGCTGGATCTCATGTTTAATGATATCGCCACACACTGGGCATGCTCACAACATTTGAATACATTACAACGGGCAATTACTATTGCCTGGGAGACCCCTCTTCTCACAGTCTTAAATTTTAACCTGGGCAGGCAGGAGGGGCACTCACCAGAAAGTGGAAGGATCCTTCTTTCAACGTGCATCATTAAGGCCTGATTACTATTCAACTAATGGCCTGACTGAGGAAACCATTGTCACTTTCCCACCAAGTGAAGCTGGTTTATGATCAAATAAAGCATCAAACGATGTGATAATGTGTTTTGGATGGGCTAAAAGAGGTCTAAACAGGTACGTTTATTTGTAACTCTTGTTTCGTTTTAGGACTTATGGGAACCGGAGTGCTGCTCCTCACTCACAGGGAGAGTTTAGGCCTCTCCTGGCCCAGAGGCCCCACCTAATGGTGCAGGATGCACCTCCTCCTCCTTCTTGCACCTTATCCGAGTGCCAAGCACTCTCGATTTCCCACCACCTGACATTCCAGTCCAGCTCATTGTCTAGCATCTGATTCATACCAAATCCAGGCAGTTACACGACCTGGGCTTCATTTTCCCAAGGCCAGGGTAGTTTGTCACTTGCCTCGAATGCCCTTGCCCAATTTCTACTCTGGTTTCAAGCAGGCTGTTGTAGCTGCGAAATACCTATGCTATCACAATCCAAAACCAATCCCACGGCTACAACCTCCTGATACCTGCAACTTCCTCTCTCTATCCACTTTCCTGTTAAAAGATGCAATGTCTTTTATGAAATGCAAGCAAATATCTCAAGCTATAATAACCTTCTCAGTAGCAATTTCCCCTAAACTCTTTCCCATTCCTAGCATCAAACTGTTGAATATACTTTGTATATTTATTTCAGTGTCCAACATATAATGAGCACTAAGCTTTGCATACCTTACTTTAACCATGGGCAGAATCGTCCCAGATTTGCACTAAGTGCAGTAGTGAGCAGGTAAAATGATGTTTAACCTGCAGGCTGCAATGGCGGGATTTCATGCCGTATCATCCCAAAGCCGTCGTATTAGTTATTCATCCCTGGGAAACAGGACGTTTCCATAGCAGGCGGGCTTTCATTCACCCTCCATGCCATCATCTTGCTGCTTCATCACGCCGGGCACCATATTTAAAGTCCAGAAATGCCCACAGCTCAGTTCTTCCAGGCCACGACTACTGCAGGGAAATGTCCACGAAAGGCAAAAAGACTGCAGCCCCCAAGTTTAGTGACGCATCACTGGAACGCCTTTTGGATGTCATGGAGGCCCCCTGCGATGTCCTCTACCCCTGCTCTGGCCGCAGGATGGGCAGCAGTGTAACCAACCAGGCTTGGGAGGCGGTGGCAGTGGTGATCAGTGCCAATGCTGCACAGAAGAGGTTGGCCTTCCAATATGGATAAAGGGTGAGTGATCTCATCCATGCCGCCCAGCATAAGGCAACAATCTCATCACTCTAAACTCACACGCTCAAATCCATCACACGTTCACTGGCATCACTCACTGCCAGCTCAAGGGACATCACCACCCATTCTCACACATATACCTTCACATCTCTATCTAGCCTCATCTCCTCTGGAAACTGCCTCCTCAGCCCTCACCATCTTGAGGCCACTTGCACAGATTAACATGTGCCTCCAAGCACCCTGGTTTATCTTCCTTCCCTAGTACAGCTCTTGCCCTGCAGCCTCTTCCCTTAACTGAGGCCACTTCTCCCCCTTCCCCAAGCAAGACCTTGCCCTGCAGCCATTGAAAAGCCACCCATCAGCTGTAGGCCCCCATAAAAGTGATGCTTGGTGCTGATAGCTGCGAGTGCTGACCGAAGCAAGGTAGGCAAACAAACCTTGAAGTCCAGAGCGAAGTGCAGCCTGCCAGGTTCACGCCTCTTATATGCTGTTGTGAAACACGTGGGCAGACGATCCAGCGGGGAGAGGGGTAACAAATCAGGTGGGCTGGCCTAATAATGAAATGCAGATGTATTACAATGAGGTTCTCGATGTCCGGTGACGGGAAACGTGGTCTGCCATCGGCGGATGATCACAAACTGGTTTCATGCTCTCATGAAACTGATCGCACCATATTGTCCAGTCACGCCAACCAATGCGCCTGATGCCAGCGGGCATGGAAAGTCCCGGCCTATTACCCAACCAATGTTTTGTAAAAATCCGGTATTATTCCTTTCCTCTTATACTCATTGACTCAATTGAAGACCATTTTTTCACATAGGCTATGTCAGCAATGAAAGGGCATAAGAGCATAAGACATAGGAGCAGAAATTAGGCCAATCGGCCCATCGAGTCTGCTCCGCCATTTAATCATGGCTGATAAGTTTCTCAACCCCATTCTCCCGCCTTCTTCCCATAACCTTTGATCCCCTTACCAATCAAGAACCTTGATGGCAGGCAAGCTTGATAAGTAAAAGTATCATGGCCATGCTTCAGGCTCAACTAAACAATGCTCAATATATACCAATCAGTTACAAGAAGTAAATTACTTTTGTTCCTCACTGCATTGATTATATCAAGGTTTTTTGCTTTTGTATACATTTCCTTGCAGTATCAACTGCATTCAAATTCAACCCACAAATCTGAAAGGAAGCACTGCGCAGATCCCAATCCATCATCACGTGAACATAATGAAACTCAAGCTGGCAGTCAATGTAGAATTGAGAAGAACGAGGCAAGTTGCAAGCCATATATCACAATAAATAATACAGAGATATTTGTACCATGTCTTGCACCTACTTCATCTTGTTCAGGAGGTTTTCCCTGAAGCAATAACAGCGCTATAAGAGCTTGCCAACTGATAAAGCTAAATAAACTAATTCCTACAACGCCTCACACTATCTGCATGACAGAGTTAAAATCAAGCACCATATTAGTGCATCCTCTTCAGCCTTTAGTTTTGCTGGCCACTTTCAGATCCATCCTTTCACAGCTTTAATTTGCCTCCAGTTTCAACTGGTCAATAAATATCTATTCTATTTTTCATCATTTGTTAATAAAACAGACAACTGAAATATTTAAATTGGCTGAGATGTTCAACTTGGCTTTTCAATCCAGGTTGAAAGTATGTGCTCAGAATTATGTATGTATAATTAAAGTGAAATTGAGTTGATAAATGTTTCACTGTCCAATTTGAGCAAAATGATTAAGTCTATGACCACTGACTAATTATGTCAAACCTCTTCTGACTGGTGTTATGAGTTTTAGTGATTGTTTGTCTTCACCTCCCCCAGAGCCATATATTCTGCTCCCAGTGCTGCATAAGGAAAGCAGTTGTTAGTCACCGGATGGAAGGCAATATCAGTGAAATGGCACATACAATTAAAGAGGGTGCAGGAACAGAGAGACCCTAAAGGTCTAACGGAGACACTGGCCAGAACCTTCCATTTTGGAGTCTAGGTTTGGTGGCTGGCACAGAAGTGAGAGTGATTTCCACTGGGGGCACGAGGGGTGCTAACCACACACGATTGTGTGCTGTTCAGCTCATTACATATTCATCCGCAAGGAGCTCGCTGATTCTTGCGGTGGGGACAGGCAGGAAGTCACCACCCCCCGCCATTGCCACATGGGGTCGAAGGCCTGGGTGCCATATTTAAAAGGCACCCAGACAGCCATTCACTCACTGCAGGCCAGGAGCATCAGCCTGGCTGTCATTCAAGATTCTGCCGAGATCAGAATGTCACAGAGAGAACAACATGTGACCCCACGATTCAGCGAAGCCTCCCTACAGACTCTCCCCCCATGCCATCCAAGGAAGGCGGGAGGTGCTGTTTCCCAGGGATGGCAGCAAGAGGCCCTCCTGTCTGACCATTGCAGCCTGGACGGAGATCGCAGCAAAGGTTAGGGCCCACAGGAGAACTGTCCAGCAGTGCAGGAAAAGGATGGATGATCTGCTGCACTCCACCAGGTTAAGTGGCATAGTCTACTCACTACAAAGTGACACTTATAAGGGCGTCCAAATCACATACCCCTGCTCCTACATTCCTATCTTCCTATCAAGCAGTGTAAGTGTACAAGTGCACAGGGATGCCACACAGGAGTTTTGGTTGTAGCAGTCACCAGCAGATGAAACATGGGCACTGAATATATGGCAGCCACTTCATGCTCTCAATGTCCTTCCTGTTGCAGGACATCCTGTTTGTTTTTTTAAATTCATTTATGGGATGTGGGTTTCGCTGGCTAGGCAAGCATTTATTGCCCTTGAGAAGATGGTAATGAGCTGCCTTCTTGAACCGCTGCAGTGCCTGATGTGTAGGTACATCCACAATGCTGGTAGGAAGGGAGTTCCAGGAATTTGACCCAGTGACAGTGAAGGAATGGTGATATATTTCCAAGTCAGGATGGTGAGTGACTTGGAGGGGAACTTCCAGGTACTGTTGTTCCCATCTATCTGTTGTCCTCGTCCTTCTAGATGGTCTTGGCTGTGAGTTTGCAAGGTGCTGTCGAAGGAGCCTTGGTGAATTCCTGCAGTGTATCTTGTAGATGGTACACACTGCTGCTACTGTGTATCGGTGGTGGAGGGAGTGAATGTTTGTGGGTGTAGTGCCAATCAAGCAGGCTGCTTTGTCCTGCCTGGTATCATGCTTCTTGAGTTTTGTGGGAGCTGCACTCATCCAGGCAAGTGGGGAGTATTCCATCACCTTGTAGATGGTGGACAGGATTTGGGGAGTCAGGAGGTGGGTTACTCGTCACACTATTCCTAGCCTCTGATAATCACTCATTGGGGAGGGCTCAGAAGCTGGCATAGACATGCATGCTCCTAAACTGCTCATGCACCCATTGGGGTGACTCCCCCAGCAAGCCAGTGAGAATGCCTCCAGTCTGCAGTTGTCAGATGCGACGAGTGAGTGAGAGATTGCTTTAATAAAGGAACCTGCCTAGGCATTCACTAAATCTTTCTTTTCTCCATTCCAAGTACTGGCAAGAAAAACAAGAGGCCCACAAGGAACACCAAACACAGAATCAACCTCAACCCCACCTCTGAGGATGATGCCTCAGAAGCCTCAGAGGATGCACCACCACAGCATTCACCTGCGCTCTCCACCAGCACAGTCCTAGAGTCAGCTCGGGGTCACGGCCTGGCAAGCACATCACTGACACGGGTCAACAGCTGGCGGGTGAAGTGACGGCCCAAGGTCTCTGACACTTGGAGGACTGCTGGAGGCCAGGCCCCTGCTCAGCCAATGCAAATGACAAGCCTCTGGACTTGGCCACAAGAGACCCGATGGAGCTGCAGAGACAGACAGGGGAACATAAGGCAGAGATGCCAGAGGCCATGCACAGGCTGGACCGAAGGTTGGAGGAGTCTGTCCACATTTTATCCTCTGTCATGGCTCCAGCATACCAGTGCTTGAGTGCCTCCATGGAAAGGGTCTAGAGTCCCAGGTCCAGAAGAAGACACATGGGCTGCCAGATATGTGCTCAGACCTGCACCCCGTCACTCTAGCCATGAATGCAGAGCAACAGTGGCTAGGTGAGAGGGGGAAGGGGCACCTCGACCTCTCTCCAGATGTCCCTTCTCCTCAAGGAGTCATAGAGGTGCCATTGGGTACTCACAGGGAGGAGGAGCACCAGCCAGGCTCCCCTCTGCTAGTGTCCACATCGACTCCAGCAGGTCAGGCCGAGGATGGTGCACCTGCACCTGAGCAGGAGTGTTATAACGTGGCAGATGATATGTGCCAAGTGGACCAAATATGCAAGGGAAACATGATTACCCTATCACAATGGTTTTGCAATTTATATTTATCTCGAGATGGGTGCACTGAATTCAGAAGAAATAATTCCACCGAGACTTTTAGAGATTTAAAAAATGAAATTAAAATATTTATTAACCAAAATAAAAGATGTCAAGCACATACAGAAGCTGACAAATTACTGCTATAATAATTCCTAAAATTCCTAACTAACCGGACTCCCAGTTACACCCCTTTTAAGGCAACGGTCCAAAAATAAATTTTAGATTTTATACCGATACAGCAAATTAGTACAATACCCTAGACAGTGAAATTCCAAATGGCTTTCTCCAGCATCAGTTTCGATAAATAGCAGACATATGCACAAATACTGGAGGCTTCATTAAGACTTTTTCATACACATCTGTTAGATCTCACAATGCCTTCTCCTGACACATAGCCTCATTCTCCTTTATACATGTTTCTCTCTTTTTAAGATATAAATTCAATTGTTTCATATGTCTTTGAAATGATATTTTCCTCACAATATAAAAACTTTCATGTTGCTACTATTTATTGTCAGTAACCTTTGGGAAAAATAAACACATTACTTAACCTTGCTTATTTGGCTATTGTAAACAGACTGAGATCCCTTTGAAATCCAATCTCCCTTCATCTATCTAAAAAATGCAAATTCCCTTTACAATTATTAGGGCAATTAAGCTCATTAATGGAGCAATTGACTCCGATTTTTCGTGGTCCATCCAACCTTACGGTTGCCAGACAGGCGAATCAGTCAGGTGGACTTTGCATTTTTCATGAAACCTCATCCAGGGGCTGGATGAGGTTTCCGCTATCAAATAAAATAAAAATCCATGGACAGCATTTTTTATCATCTATATGTTCAAGTGCCTGATTGTGATGTTTGGACTTTTTTTTCCTGATTTTCAAAACTTTATTTCATGTTTTTTTGGGACTTCAGCTCCCTGAGGCAGCTCTCTGCCTTCAGGGAGCTTTCTGTCAGTGCTGGCCCGCTCCCACACTGACTCGTCACCTACCCTCTTCCTGCCCCCTCGCCGGTAGTGCTGAGCTTTTCAGCATCCATTTCTCAGTGGCTGGCCGTTAATTGGCCAGCCAGCATGAAATCACGGTCGGGGGCCAATCACGGTCGGTGGTCCATTTCCCGGCCGATCCCGGGCTCGCTGGTCACGCCCGCCCGTCCAACCTGAAAATTCAGGCCCATGTTCGCTCATTAGTCAAACAACTAGCTTCTTTTGTTGAGTTAAAACTTGCAATCCACTTGACTCCAAATGTAATTAAATCACACATGCACCTAACTATACTTACTCCCTTAAACCCACTTTACAATAAAGCAGAAAAATATGAAAATTATGATACTTTCATGACAAGGAAATTTTTAACAGGCTGGGGCCCTCTAAGATTTGAGTCATCAAAGGACGCCCACCAAAGTCATCATAGTCAATAGGTCATAGCAGTCAGCAGGCTGCCTCCACCTTAGCTGTGTTAGCTGTGGATGTTGGGGCTGCAACTGGACATAGCGATAGAAAAAGAAAGATAAGGAGGTTTTGAAGACACACGGGTGACACAGGTGTACAACCACTATGTATATTTTGGTACATATAAATACACGTTCACTTCACTTGCACAGTTTGGAAGCTTCCTGGATTCCATCTTGCTGCTAGTTGCTTCAGTGGTTGGGGGCATTTAAGGGTGTGGTATTTGGGCCACTATCACAATCCGATAATGAACTCCTATAGATTCAGTTCTCTCACATTACCAACAGAGTGATTACTCCATAATCCTACATGTGCATAATTAATCACTGGCCATCATTTGTGAGTGTGTGGCCTGGGCATGCATCATGCAATCCATTAGTTAGAGCTCACCCTGTTCTGACCTCTGAAAGTAATGTCTGTGCAGAGTGCTCAGTGAGGTCATTATATCTCCTGCTGCTGTTGCTGTGATGTGAGATGTGAGTGGATGCAAGGATTACCCAAGGGGAGTTAAACGGACTATGTGAGTGGCAAGGAACACTGTAGATGCGGTTTCAGGGTTGCAAGAGTGAAGTTCTACCCTGTCTTCTTAACAATAGAAAATCAGAGGCTTCCCTACATATTTGGAGAAAGCTGTGATGGGCATGTCCAATTGTTACTGGCCTTCCTTGATGATTTGTCATTTTGAGCTAACATGCAGCTGAAGGCTGCAAATAAGGAGGCAACAGGCAAGTTTACCCTGACTGTAAGAGGGATTGAGTGTGGGCTTAAAGGGGTGTGTGTGCGCAGTTGACTGAAGCGTTTGCGAAACCTCACATACAGATAGGAGCGGCTCAGAATTTAGGCATCGTGAGAGTTTCCTGGGAACCAAGCACTAATGTGCAGGATTTGCCTTGTGTGATCACATATCAGCTGCACAAAAAGTGTTAACATTTCCTATTAATAAATGTGACTGGCTGTCGCTAGGGAGCTCTCAAGGCCACATATGTACAGTCAATAGCCCCTTACATTTGTGGGAAACCTGAGATTGCTGCAGAACCCAACTCTCTTGCCCCCTGGCGTTCAGGGTCCAAGTGGAATTGGACTAAGTGTTGAGCTCTCCTGAACAGGGCATCTGTCACCTCCTGATGCACTTGTGTGTCACTGACTGGGAAATGCTGCACAGGTCCCCCCTAAAGCCCTGTAAGAAGACACTAGCAAAGAAGTTTAAGGAGGCAATGACCTTTAATGCCTCCAAGTCCTTGCAACCATAGGTCCTCGTGGACAAGCTGGCAGCTGTGAGCAATCACATTCCGGAACCTCCTTAGGTGTCTCCAGTATTGCCTTTCTCTCATCTTTAAATGCTTACGATATACCCGTGTTCAAGCCACTGCTCACCACAGCACTGACCCCTGGGCACCAGCATCCTGAATTTCTTGAGGCTCTGCTGCCTCTTGCTGCTCAGGCCATTGCTCCTACTGGCCCTGGGCTAACCTGAATCAGTCCCTCCTCTTCCTCATCTAGACAAGAGCCAGTAGAAAGGCAGGGTTGCCCAGAGCCTGTATCATCTAGTACTCAGTGGATCTGTGAATGAATTGCAGAAATCAAACTAGTGAGCATATTCTTTACAGGTTTGCCTCCATCTCAGAGCCACCAAGCCCGTGCTAAGCTCTGTCCCTAGGTTCCATCTAGATATCATCTGTGGACAGAAAGATGTCTTTCTCTCCACAGATGCTCTCAGACCTGCTGAGTTTTTCCAGAAATTTTTGTTTTTATTTCAGGTTTCCAGCATCCACAGTATTTTGCTTTTATACTGCATCTAGACATGTCACCCACCGCCACCCCCACTCCAGATGAAGGACATCCTAGAGGAACAGCAATGAGTGTTCCTCCCATTCATACATAACTGTGCTTGGAGGCATTGCTCTTTGACTGAGGTGATGACAGTCATGTGTGAGAGCCCTCCCTCAGACACTATTCAGCTTGTCTCCATTACCCCCAAGACTCTAGAGAGAGACCATTGCCTTGGCAGCATAGAAAGCCTTACTACATGAACCCTTGTCAACCACGACCATTCACCTAGGAGGATGGAGGTTTGGAGTTTGGTGCCGCCCACCAGCCATACCCCTTGGAGGCATTCACCTCCCCCCTCCCTTCATCCCTGCCTCTGACCGCAGCAGGTAGCAAATTGCTCAGAATAAACAGCAGCTGCAGACTTTGCTGGAATCTCAGTTCCATGAGACCCATGAGTCAGGGAGCAAACCTGCTGCCGTGTGGGCTTCACCATAGAGAGGAGAACACAACTGAGCATGGTTGACATCCAGTTGCCTCATGGTCATGGGGTATCCTTTTAGTTGGCCAATTGTGCTCACCTTGAACTCCACCCACCCAAAAATGCCGTCCTCCCACTTTGAAGAGGAGCAGCTTCATTTTTGAGGAGCCATTTAAAAAATGGTGCACATCACATTTCAAACATCCCCCACCACTTCTGCTGTCCCCCTGTCACCCACCAACATCCCCCCATCACCACTGAGCCATTTAATATAACCATTCCTCTCCCCTCTGTCATCCTTGAACCTTCCGCCATTAGCCTTGAATCTTTAACTATCACCCTCCGCATGCCTCTTCTACCCTCTGAGCCTGCACCCATTACTGTCCCTATGCCCATCCTAACCCTGACCCTTCCCATTATCCGTGACACCTGTTTTGTTTGTTTCTGTGAATCCCCTCCCATGAAACATTCAGCTACTCCACTATCACCCTGGACCTGCTACCTAATTGAATCCCACTCCCCCCTCTCACTGCGTCTGTTCCCTTAGTTCAACTGGTACACAGCACCAACCTCACCCTCTAGGACCATCTCTCTCTCTCTCTCTCTCTCCCATCATCCCCACCCGGAAATCCCCTTCCTCACCCAACCCCAGGATCCCCAGACCCAACAAGCACCTCGCGTTCCCTTGCTGCCTCCCTCCCTGCCCCAGAGAATCTGCCTTCCTTCCCTAGACAGCCCCCCTCCCTCCCATGTCCTGTCTCCGCTCTATACTTCCGCACTGGTCCTCCCTCCCCTGTCCAGCCTCTGCTGCAGCTTCACCACCCACCCCACCCCTCGCTTAGTCTGCCTCCCTTGTCCAGCCTCTGCTCCACCCTTCCCCCTCCCAGCTGGTCCTGCCTCCCATGTCCAGTCTTTGTGCAGCTTAGCCCAGCATCACCCAATCTCAGTCATTGAGGCTGACATTTGTGAGCGGTCCCCAAGAAGGTCAAAGCAATGGCTACTCACTTCAAAGACATGAAAGCAATCGACCTTGCCTGGTGCATGCCACTTATATGCAGCCATAAATGTGAATGTTCTAATTTCGGACTAGTGGGGATCTTAATTCTGGTAAGCTGGCTTTTTAATGGGCATGCAAGACTTGCTAATGCATCCAAAATGGTTTTCCGACATTGTTTGTTGGGAAGCTTGACCCGCCTTTAAAGCCCTGAGACATAATTGCAAAAGTTCATCCCACCATTGGGTAAGGGATTTTTGGCCTCCCACCAAATTAAGTTCCCCCACCTTCCAAGCTTTCTGCTGCTAGTGGGCCTGAAAGATTCCACACATTATTACAAACGTGAGGAGGCTATACTGAACCTTTATAAAACTTTGCTTAGGCCTCAGCTAGATCATTGTTTTCAATTCTATGCACCCACGCTTCAACAAGAGAGATGATTTACGGAAATAGATGGTGTTGCCATGGGATCCCCTCTAGGCCCAGCTCCCGCAAACATCTTTGTTGGGTTCCATGAGAAACGTGTCTTTGATGGTATGACACCTAACCTCCTACTCCTCACATTTTTCCAATATGTGGATGATACGTTCTCTATGTTTAAATCCACAGCTGCTCGTAACAATTTCCTTACATGTCTTAATGGGCTCTATCCTGCACTTAAATTCACCTATGAAATGAACTCCTCTTCCTTGACGTGCTAGTTAAGAAGTCAACCAGGGGATTCTCTACCATGGTCCACCACAAGTTTACATTCACTGGTCAATACATGTGTTGGGATTCTTACAGTTCCACATGCTACGATATTGGTCTTATAAGCAACCTTGTAAATAGGGCCCAAGCCATTTGCTCACCATATAAGCTTGATGCTGAAATAGGGCACATCAATTGCATAGTGCAGGATAATGGCTATCCTGAAAAGAGCATTTCATGCTGTATATCACACAAACTAATGAACGGACCTAAGGCTGTCACTTTTGTCCCTGAAAAGTGTCCACCTCAGATTACCCTGGAAGGGCAAGATATCTCAAAAATTTGAACAACAGACGAAGCTCGTTGTTTCATGCTGCTCCTATGGAGGAGCAGCACGAGTGGTATTCACCACTAACAGGATGCTGCCGTCAAGCCCAAAAGACATCCTGCCTATCACACAAATGAGTAATGTGGTCTATGAATTTCGGTGCCAGTGTGATGCTAGATATGTAGGCCGTATGTGCCAAAGACTGGTGGATTGTATCAAACAGCAAGTTCCAGCTGCGGTTCACAAAGGGCAACATGCAGACTGTACCCAACCAGCCCGTGCTTGCAAAACTCAAAACACAGTGTCCAACATCACATGTGATTCTGCAATAAGACAGCATTTGCTAAATAATCCTCAATGTGCTAAGAATTACGCTGACAACCAATTTAAGATTATCAGTCGTGCTTGCAATATGGTGCATTTGCGTGTACTGGAAGCTACATATATTAATACACAGGACCCTGTTCTTTGCAGACAGAGAGAACATGTATATACATTGTGTCTGTTTCAGCTAAACAAAATAAGTGACAGCCAATCGCTGACTCATTCCTGAGGGTAATGCCTTGACCAATCGGGTCAAGCTGCCTGGTTTAAATTTCAATGATGATTGGCAGTTAACTGTCTGTCACCATCAGTGGTGCATTCTCCATGGCAATGCCACTTGCCAACCAATCAGCACTCTCGTTGCATACAGTATAAATTGTTGTCTCCTCCCTTATATTAATAGTCTTCAAGTGTCCTGATGAGTGCAAGTTGAAATGCATAAACATGTCCAGCATTGGACATGTTACATTGTTACAGCAATATTGTTCTTGCAGGAATTTTTGCTTCTGGGCATGGCTTCAAGAAGGACACTAGCACATGTTCAATGATTGAATCCAAAGGATGTAGCGGGGCATCGTAATTGAATTTCTCCTGCATTCTTGTCTGTTGCTAATGTACAGTCTAGGTCTCACTGCGGCACAAGAGTGCGGTAACAACAACTTCTTTGTCCACTCGGACTTTTGTTGACTTGAGGAAGTCTCTGTTGTCAAACACTTGCTGCCATAGTTTATAGAAGTCTGAGCTGGCGCAGCTGATTCACTGTGAGATCTCCTCCTCAATGGTGGCCTTCAGAGAGAGGTGGTGAATGCTGAACATACTTCAGAGTCTCTCCTTCAACATAGATGGGAGGTGGAATATTTGGCTGACCAGGTTTTGGCAACATCCAAGGATGGGCCAAGTTTTTTGTATGCAGATTTGAAGAGATCAAGAGTGGCTTGCAGATCTGGGGTAGAGTGGGTCATCTGCAGTCATCCACCAGCTGTAGATCATGTACGTCTCTGGTGATCAGTTTAATGTTGGCACGGAGGGACCCCTGGATAGAAGCTTCCCCCCGACCTTGCTGTCATGGGGGCCCTATCAGGAGCAAGGAGCTTCTGACAGCAACACTCAAGGGATCATTGTAGTGCACAAGCCTCTCCTCCATGTCAAGATGGTGATCCAAGGAGGGCCAAGTTCCAAGTTACAGAGTAGCAAAGAAAACAGAATCCTGGAAATACAAAGGGGAAGATCATGAACATCGTAATTTGTCATTTAACCACTCCTGCCCTCTACCCAATTGCAGGCCCCCCCTTTACTCTTTCCTCCCCACCCCCCCCAACCACCCCCACACACATTCACCCCTCCTTTTCCCTGGCTCTTCACTTGCTTATAAGTGGTGAAGGGTCATCAATGTAAAACATTAGCTCTGATTTTCTCTCTCTCCACTGCCTGACCTGCTGAGTATTTTCAGCATTTTCTTTTTCTATTTCATATTCCCAGTAATTTGCTTTTGCTTTGGAATAGCAGTGGTTGGAGATATCTTGGAGTTCCTGATTGCTTATTCACAGACCATATTTATCAAAGGATGGAATGTAAAAATAAGGTTAACTTCTTTATTGCAATTCAAGTTGATATTAATCATCCATGGTACTACTCAAAGAATAGCAGAGGGTTTCCCTTAAATCACTGCCAATTTCCTGCACCTCCCAAACAATATCATCTACAATAGTTTAATAGCTCATTCATCTCATTCCTGATTCTATCATCTTACTGTGTGCAAATGGTTACTGCGTTTCCCCAATAACAAGTATAATAACGACCATAATTTAAATTCATTGTGCATGATGTGCTTTGGGAAACTTCTGAGAGATATGCTAAGAAGCTATGTAAATGCAAATTCTTTCTGATAGGATTACTAGGTAGAGTCCATTATTTTGGATTGTGTTTCGAAATAGATTTACAAAATCCATTTATTTAATGAAAGCTCCTTACGTTGTAGGTTAAATTGAAAAATATGATCTCCGTGTTTACACTGAGCTTTTTAACCACAGAGTTCAAAGTATAAATTTAGCTAATAATCTGCTTAAATGAGTATAGAAACTATTAGAAGTGCAAAATTGAATAAGAGACACCACCCTCTAAATGATGCCATGCATGTACACATTGATGCCTGCAGAGACTGAATAACCCATGTAATAATATTTTGCTGTTACATTTCTTTTTTTTTAACAGTCATAGGAACATAGGAAGAGGAGTAAGTCACTCATCCTCTCAAGACTATTCCACCATTCTATTAGAATATAGCTAATATGTGCTGCAATTCCATTTGCCCACCTTTGCTCCATATCCCTTTATGCTCTTATCTAAAAACAATCTGATGACCTCAATCTTGAAAATTTCAATTGACCCAGCAACCACAGCTTTCTGGGGGAAGAAAGTCCCGGATTGTCGCCAACTATTGTGTGAAAAAATTCTTTCGGATTTCACTTGTGGATGGCCTTACTCTAATTTTAAGATTCTTCCTCCAAACGTCTGGATTCCCTGACCACAGGAAACCATTTCTATGTGCAACTACTCTGCCAACTTCCTTTCTCCTTTTAAACACCTCGATTAGATCACACTCAACCTTCTAAACTCAAGGAAATATATGACAATTTTATGCAATCTAGTCTCATAATTTAACTATTCAAACCCTGGTATCTTTCTGGCTAATGTGTGCTCCCAGAAGGAAAAAAAAAACAGTTCAGACCAGTATTCTTATTTCCCAGATTTTACTGTTTTTTTCCTTCTGAGCCCCCTGTGTTTGTGTGCACAAAATTGAATGCATGTTCCCACTAGGCTCTGACTACTTGTATAACTGAATCATCACTTACACCTCTTCAGATATCACAACATTCCATTAGTCTTTTTGATCACTTTTTGAACCAGTGAATGCATTTGCTTTTAGTGATTTGTGCACCTAGAAACCCAATTCCTTTTCTTCCTCCATACTTCAAGTCTATCATCATTTATAAGATAATCTGGTTTGCTTTTCTCAGATCCGAAGTGGATAACCTCACTCAATGAAATGGATGATGCCCACATTGAACTCCATCTGCCATAGGTCTGTCCATTGAGTTGGCCTGGCTATGACTCTTTGAAACAATAGAAAGTTCTTTAGCACCTTTGCCAATTGGCATACAGTAAGCTCCCACAAACCACAATGTAATAATGACTCTGTTTTAGAGATTTTGTTCGAGGGAAAAATACGAGCTAGGACATCAGGTGGAACTCCCCAGCTCTTCTTCACAATGGTGCTATGGGGCCTTTGTATCTGATACTAAAGTCAGGACAAAACTTTGACGGTACTGCCCCGAAGTGTCAACCAAGATTTTCTGCCCAAGTCCCTGGAGTAGAAGTTCAACTCACAACCTTCTAACTTAGAGGCAAGAGTCCACTGATCCACAGCTAACACCATGTTGTCAGCTACAGTGAAAAGCTGAGGTCCTAGAAGAGACACTGAAGAATGTCACTTGGCGCATCCCTCCAATCAGAGTACATTCCCGTAATCCCTTCCCAGCCAATTACCAACCAGTCAAAAATAGTTATCTAATAACAGAAAAAATATGGTAAGTGGGAAAATGAAAGAACAGCAACAACAATTACAAAAACTTGCATTCTTATTGTGCCTTCAATGTAGTAAAATGTCCCAAGGTACTTCACAGCAACCCTATCAAATAAAATATGGCACTGAGCCACATAAGGAGATACTAGGCTGTGTGATCAAAACCTTGGTCAAACAGGTAAGTTTTAAGGAGCATCTTGAAGAAAGAGTGAGAGGTTTGGGGAGGGAATTCCAGAGCTTACAGTCCAAGGCAGAAAGTATTTCTAGGAAGATGTGACAAGAAGGAGCCATGTATAAATAAATACTTAGGTGGGTTATGCCAGAACAAAGAAACAATGGGCAGAATCTTGTGCCCTCTTCCCTGGTGCATTTGATTGCAGTGGGGCATTTAATAACCTTCCCACCTCCAGCCCAATTAGGTCTGTGGCGAGAAGCCTGCGGATGTGCACCTTATCCCTCCACCAATTGATGCAGTTAAGTGGGCTATTAGTGCCCAGTTAAGGGCCTCATTTTGCCACCACTGGTAACCCAGTGACAGGGGCAGAGTATGCTCACCATGTGGGGAGCATATGAACACACAAACAAGGAATAGGATTAGTCTATTCAGCCCCTCAAGCTTGCTCCACCATTTAATAAGATCATGGCTGATCTGATAGTAACCTCAAATCTGCATCCCACCTACCCCTGATAACCTATCACCCCCTTGTTTACCAAGAATCTATCCACCTCTGCCTTAAAAATACTCAAAGACTCTGCTCCCACTGCCTTTTCAGGAAGAGAGTTCCAAAGACTCACAACCCCCTGAGAGAAAAATATTTTACTTCATCTCTGTTTTATATGGGCAACCCCTTATTTTTAAACAGTAACCCCTAGTTCTAGATTCTCACATATGAGGAAACATTCTCTCTACATCCACCCTGCCAAAACCCCTCAGGATCTTATTTGTTTCAATCAAGTCGCCTCTTACTCTTCTAAACCCCAGTGGATACAAGCCCAGCCTGTCCAACCTTTCCTCATAAGGCAACCCACCCATTCCAGATATTAGTCTGGTAAACCTTCTCTGAACTGATTCCAATGCATTTACCACCTTCCTTAAATAAGGTGACCAATACCCAGATGTGGTCTCTTGATAGTGCTCTGTATAACTGAAGCATAACCTCCCAACATTTGTATAAAATTCCCCTCGCAATAAATGGTAGCATTCTATTAGCTTTCTTAATTACTTGCTGTACCTAAATGCTTGCATCTCAGAGCTCTGCAATCTCTCACCATTTAGATAATGTTTCTTTTTTTTAATCCTTCCTGCCAAAATGGAGAATTTCACATTTGCCCACATTATACTCCATTTCCAGACCTTTGCCCACTCACTTAACCTATCTATATCATTTTGTAGTTTCCTTTTGACCTCTTCACAATTCACTTTCCTACCTATCTTTGAGTCATCAACAAGGTTGGCAACCATCCCCTCCATCCTTTCATCTAAGTCAATTATATGAATTTTACACAGTTGAGGTCTCAGCATTGATCCCTGTGGCACACCACTTCATTACATCTTGCCAACCTGAAAAAGACCCATTAATGCCTACTCTCTGCTTCCTGTTAGCCAGCCAATCCTCTGTGCCAATATGTTACCCCCTATGAGCTTTTATTTTATGCAATAACCTTTGATGTGGCAATTTATCAAATGCCTTCTGGAAGTCTAAGTACAGTAGACCAAACAGTTCCTCTTTATCCACAACACATGTTACTTCCTCAAAGATGGAGGCAGGTTGCCTCACATCCTTTAAAAAGTACCTGGTTGAGCACTTAGTGTCATAACATTCAAGGCTATGGGCCAAGTGCTGGCTAATAGGATTAGGTAGGTAAGTCAGATGTTTCTCACATGTCAGTGCAGACTCGATGGGCCAAAGGGCCTCTTCTGCACTGTGTGATTCTGTGATTCTGAACTCCAATAAATTGGTTAAACATGATTTCCCTTTTAAAAAACCATGTTGACTCTGCTTGATTACCTTGAACTTAACCAAGACTCCTGATATTGCTTCTTTAATAATAGTTTCTAACATTTTCCTTTTGATAGATGTTAAGCTAACTAGCCTGTGGTTTCCTGCTTTCTGTTTCCCTCCCTTTTTGAATAATGGAGTTACATTTGCTATTTTCCCATCTAATGGGACCTTCCCTGAATCTAGGGAGTTTTGAAAAATTAAAGCCAATGCATCAATTATCTCACTATCCACTTCTTTTAAAACCCTAGGATGAAGTCCATCAGAACCCAGGTACTTGTCAGCCCACAGCTCCAACAATTTACTCAGTACCACTTCTCTGGTGATTGTAATTTTCCTGCGTTCCTCCCTCCCTTCTATTTCTGGATTTTTAGCTGTTTCTGTGATGTTACTTGTGAGCTCTATTGTGAAGACTGATGCAAAATACCTGTTCAATTCATCTGCCAGTTCCTTATTTTTTATCACCAATTCCCCAGACTTACTTTCTACAGGACCAATGCTTACTTAGTTAACTCATTTCTTTCTGAATTTTTATAGAAACTCTTGCTATTTGTTTTTATATTTCTGGCCAGCTTTCTCTCATACTCTAATTTTTCCCTCCTTATTAATCTTTTAGACATCTTTTGCTGTTCCTTATATTCTGTCTAATCTTCTGATCTTGCACCTAACTTTGCATAATTATATGCTTTTCTTTAAGTCTGATACCATCTTAAGCCTTTCTTGTTAACCACAGATGGTGTTTCCATGCCTTGGAATTTTTCTTACTCATTGGAATGTATCTATTCTCTATATTCTGAAATATCCCCTTAAATGTTTGCCACTGCATCTCTATTGACCTATCTTTAACCTAATTTGCCAGTTCACTTTAGCCCGCTCTTCTTTCATGCCCTTATAATTGCCCTTACTTAAGTTTAAAAATATAGCTTTAGACCCACTACTCTCTCCCTCAAACTGAATGCAAAATTCAATCATTTTATGGTCACTGCTACCTAGGGGCACCTTCACTGTGAAATAATTAATTAATCCCATCTCATTGCATAATATGAAATCTAGAATCGCCTGCTCGCTGGTTGGCTCGAGAACATGCTGTTCTAAAAACTATCCCGGAAACATTCTATGAACTCCTCATCTAGGCTAATTTTGCCCATCTGACTTTTCCAGCATGAGAAGCAAACTAATATGAGATTGCTTGCGGGCTCCCCAAATTTTTTTTTGGGGGGCAGGGGTTTGATTCCTTCATTCAAAGGCATTCGGTGCCTGATCAAGGGAGCGGCATTGGCAAAGGGGGGTTCACTAAGAGCCACCCTCTGCCCTTGGTCCCAACCAACCTCCTGCAGGCCGGTGTCATACTGGTAGCAGTCACCACCTCGCTAGTAAACTAGGCTTCATTTATCATATTTAATACAAGCATGGACTGCACACAGACTGACATTGGTGATATCCTGAATGGTAACCTGGAAGGAACCGGAGGCAAAGATGGCGACAGACAGTGCTGTGCTAATTCTAGCAGTTGATGGCAAGACTCCTCACAGGAATGTTGTTCTGAACTGATATAGAATGCTGGCAGGGAAATAATTCCCGAGTATGCCCCCCTCTGTTAGCACTCCCTCTTGCTGCATATTTTCTTTTTTCCTGTTCTTCTTCCTCCTCCCAGGGTAATTCCTAGATCACCTCCCTCAAGACATGACTAAAAAGACAGAAGCTCCATAATAGTTTAGAGGCTACAGTGGCAACTTCAAGCACTCAGGAATTCTTTATTGGTAAAAAGCAAGTGTGAGCTGGCTCAGTTGGTAGTTCACTAGCTCTGAGTCTGAAAATTGTGGGTTCAAGTCTCAGTACAGGACTTGAGCTCAAAACTTTAGTCTGATGCTCAGTGCTGCACTGTCAGAGGTGCTGCCTTTTGGGTGAGATGTTAAACGAAAACCCTGTCAGCCCTTTCATATGGACATAAAAATCCCATAACACTATTTTGAAGAACAGCAGGGGAGTTGTCCCCAATGCCCTGGCCAGTACTTACCCCTCAACCAACATCGCAAGAACAAATTCTTTGGTCATTATCATGTGATATTGGTAGGAGCTTGCAGTGCACAAAATGGCTGCTGCATTTCATACATGACAACATTGACTAACCTTCAAAAGTAATTCGTTGGGTCTTAAGCAATTTGAGACATGAAAGGCCCTCTATAAATGAGAGCCTTTTAAACATTATCCTAAAGCTCTAGGTGAATGAGAAACAGCAATAAGTATACATGAGCATTAAAGAAGCAAAGTAATTGTTGCTGCATTCTGCACATGGGCATTGCGCAATTCAAACATTAACTGATGCAAAAACATAGAGGAACTTTGGCCATAGCTTTGCGCCCCTTGCCCTGGTGCCTTCCATTTTAGAGGACACACATCCCACCCCCCATCAAAAGTGTGTCCCCTTCACTCTTACCCTCCTCAGAAACCCCCACCTTTCCTCAACCAGTAGATCTCACCACCTGATTGCAAGCCAACTCCAAAACATCCTCCTCCATTGGCATCAGCATAGCCAGATTCAGGACGCTACCACCAGTACAGCTGTGTTTCATCGGAAACACAGGCCAAGTGAAAAATTCAGGCCCTTGTGTGCACTTCCTCCAATAATTAATATCCTTCTCAAGACAAGGAGACCAAATCTGCACATATTATTCTAGATGAGGCTCCACCAGAGCAAGTATCATTTAAAATGCTTCTCTGAACTTGTAAGTTATATCTTTAGCTATACATTCTGTTTGCCTGCAGGCACTGTATTAATGCTTTAGGTGACCTGGAACCAAATCCCAAAACTTTAGTTTTGTTTTGTTTTGACAACCAAGCATATTTCCCTTTAGTGTATAATCCTAACTATTCTTTCCTTTGCTGATTCTTGTAATTTTACACTTTTCCATATAGAATCTGTGAACTTCTTTGCCTACTTTATTGGATTTCTGCACATTGCTGATCAGAACCTCTGAATAATAGAAGATTACTGATATTTCTAGACTTAAAGCATTTAAATGGGCTTCTCCCAAATGCCTTTCAAACATTTTCCACTGATATTGTGCATTGAATAGCTCTATTATGAAACTTTCAACAACGCACCAGCTAAGAGTCTCATTATTAGCTACTTAAGAAGTATTACAAGATCACTATAACTTGTACATTTTGGTCAGTAGTTTGTCTTGTTTTGCCTTGTTTTTTCATGGTTCTTTTTAGTTCACAAATTGTGAGGAAAAGTTTCTCCTCATTTTCTTGGATAAAAAGGCAAGTCAAGCACTTTTTCCAATCAGTGCAGCTCCACTTTCATGTTTGAGCATTCAAATTAAGTTCTCTTACAGTAGCTCTTTAGCTTCATTGATCCTGTACCAAAGCTTTGATTATATTTGTTTACAATGCAGCCTTTTACTGGACATCAGCCAAATGTGACTGGATAACAGGGTCCTCCACTTCCACCAGAAAAAAAAACTCTAAACTAAGTTCTATATAAGAGAGAGACGGAAAATAGGGTGTGGCTGTTAAGGCCTCCAGAGATTCTCCTTTTCTTCTACTGTAACATTGACAGATGACTGTTGGAAATATCATAAATAGCCATTTGCAACCAATTACATCAATTTGTTGGGGTTTCTACTGGTGGAATATTGGGAGAAAAAGCATAAAATTTGAGATATGTGTATTGAACAATAGCCAGTGTGCGAATTTTCTAGTCCATAATTCTTATGTTTTTATGTTTTAGAATATAACTTTTAGTTTTAGGAATTAAAGTTTTAACTGTAGAAAATTAAACTACCTGGTTGAGAAACTGGTAAAATCAATCCTGGAGTAAATGCAATTCAGTCAAGCTTGGTGTTTATTTCACTTAAAAGATTGGGGTCTTGTTGACTTAAGGGATTAACAGCAAAAAAGGTAAGATCATAAACCAGCATGTGGGCTTACTTAGCTAAAGAGCTGGAGACGTAACATTTGCAATTATTTCAGTAACGGATATGTTCTCCATGTGGTTTCCCAGAGTTAAGGAAAGCTTTGGAATTAAAGGTAGTAATTTTCCCTGGGAACAGGCCCATATGTGTCACATTGCCATGGAGGTGGGTGGAGTTTAGTGAGATTCCTTGTTTTGGAGTTATCTCTGTAAATTCAGTTAAGGCATAACCAGCAGGTGAGATTGGTTCATGTTTGGGTCTTATGTAACTTGTAGGTCCTTGGAAGTCAAGAGATAAAGCTAGACCTGAAGTAGAGTAAATGCTAGATCTATCATCGATGATGCAAACTGTGATTGGGAACTTGTGTTCAGTGTAAGGCAAAGTTGGTATGTGAAAAAACAACCCAAAGATTAATTTAGGTGAAAGGAAGAAATGTGCAGTAATTCTCAATAAAGCTAGTTGCAGTTGGCGTTCAAGAAGTAATCAGCTAGGTTGCAGTTTGAAACCATAGCCATAGGCTATTGGAAACCAAAGGTGCTTTCTGATGTTTTATGCCACTGTGCAGGACTCACAGAGAAGCCAATGTTTGAGTTGTGGAATCAGAGTTATGAGGCCAGTGAAGAAATTGGAGGATCACTTAGCCAAAAGCTAATGAGAGGACCCCCATGAAACCTTGGTCAATAGCTGGGACACCGAAGAGAAATCAGGTGAATTCCAGAGAGCTGTGAAATACCTTTTGAATTGGTCCCAGGGAAAGCGAATGAACCTTAAAGATTTTGTCAGATAAGAGAACTCTTGGGAGGGAAAAGAAAGTAGAACAGAGTTTATAGCATAAGTCTTTATAAACTAGAAGAAGTTGTAGCTTAAATGTTTGTCTCCTCTGGATTATTATACAATGCAACCCTTTAAGATTAGTCATAAACCCCTTTGATATCATTTTGAAGACAATAAACAGCTTACTGTAATCACCTATATCCAATCTAGTTTGGAAAATTTTGGGAGAAGCCTTTTGCCCAGGTATATACTTCCATCGATTTGGCATTCTATGTTGCTTTCAGAGCTGGAGTTTCCTCTTTAATTTTCATAAATTATTTAGTTAAAACATGCTGCTCAGGCATTCTAAAATATAGATTATGCTTTAATGGGTTTTGCCCTCTGTCTTGTTTATTTTGACACTCGTGAACACTGTGACCAACTTTTTTAAAAGGATCAAAAATTTCCACCTATAAAGCTACTTCATTCGCATCATCAAATATAATGTTCCTTTGAATGATTTACTTTACCACTTGCAGTTAATTAAGATGCTAAAATATTGCTAAAAAATATATATTAGTTTCATGCATGTTAATTGTGACTAATTACCTCTTATTTACAACCTATACAGCCTTGTTGACCATAGACTGATATTCTGTTGTATATAGTTTATTCAGTAGGGACAATTAGGGCTTCCTTTGATTGTTTTGCTCGCTAGCTACAGATATGTTGATTCAAGAGGAGTTTGGAGTTCCAGAGAAATCCAAGCAAACTACAAGTCAAAAAGATCAACTGCAAACACCTAACAGCCTGAACAGTATTACAAAAATAACTAAGGCTAGTCTGCCTGATTCTCCAAAAGAAGCGACTACTTAGGCCACAAATGTTCAAAGCCAGGCTTAGGGTGGAATCGTCCCAGATTTGCACTTAGCGCGATAGCGAGCAGGTAAAATGACGTTTTACACACTGGCTGCAATGGCGGCTTCTCACACCATTTCGCCCCAAACCACATTAATTATGCATCCCCATGAAACACACCGCTTCCATGGCAGGCAGGCTAGGATTCACCCACCATGCCATTACCTCACTGCTTCATCATGCCGGGCACCACATTTGAAGGGCAGCCGCGTGCACACCTCTCAGCGCTGCCAGCCCAGGACTGCTGCAAATAAGACATGGCTCCGAAAGGCAAGAAGACTGCAGTCCCTAGGTTTAGTGATGTGTCCCTCAAGCACCTTTTGGATGCGATGGAGGCCCTCCATCATGTCGCTTACGCCGCTTTAGCCGCAGGAGGGGCAGCCACATTACCACTCTGGCTTGGTAGATGACCACAGTGATGGTCATTGCTAATGCTGCACAGAAGAGGTCATCCAATGTAGGTAGAGGATGAATGATCTCATCCGTGCCACCAGCGTAAGGCAACCATCTCATCACTCTAAACTCACACACTCAATCCTATCACACATTCACTGGCCTCTCACTCACTGCCAGATCAAGAGAATCACCCTCACATCACCATTGGGCCTCATCTGCTCTGGAGACTGCCTCCTCAGCTCTCACCATCTTGATGCCACTTGCACAGATCAATTTGTGCCCCCACACAAACCCTGGAATACCCCCCTTCCCCAGTACAGCCCTCACCCTGCAGCCTCTTCCCTTGCTTGAGGCCACTTCTCCCCCTTCTCCAAGCAAGCCCTAGCCCTGCAGCTGTTGAAAAGCCATCCCCGTCTTACGGCTAGTCTGGCAGGTAAACCTGCCCATGAGCCCCCCTAAAAGTGCTGTGGTGCTGTCTGCGAGGGCTGGTGCTAATGACTGCAAGTGCTCCCCGAAGCAAGATAGGCAAACAAGCCTCAAGTCCCGAGCGAAGTGCAGCTTGCCAAGTGCATGTCACTTTATGTGCAGTTGTGAAACACTGTCAGCGTGCAATCACAGCGAGGTGGGCAGACGCTTCAATGTGGGGGGATGAGTCCAGCCGGCTGGCCTTTTAATGATATGCAGATGTATTACAATGAGGTTCCCAACGTCCAATGGTGGGAAATGCGGCCCACCATCGAAGGGCTGAGCGGCCGAGCGCAAACTGGTTTCATGATGTCGCGAAACTGATTTTTGGCCTTCTTGCCACATTTCCCACTCATGCTGCTGAGCACGCCCGATGTCAACGGGTACAAATGTTTCTGCCCTTAGTTTTCCTGAGCTGTATCCCTTCAGCTTCTTTGACCTATCATCAAAATTTCAGCTTTACTGGTTCTTGATGCAATTTTTCTTAGGTAGGCTATCATTGGACAAGACCAATTCAATTAAGCTATTTCAGTCTGAGCATTTTATTACCCTTAGGTAGCTTGATCCATCATTTGTCAAAGGTTCCTCTGAAAGGTAGCACAATGAATCTTTGCACCTCAATTATTACATGATAGAAAGGAATGAACACTGCGGGACTGCTTTGACAAATTCATATAAAGCTACTTTCAAATGCTGATTTACTGGCTAAAAATAAAACCTAGGTTTTACAATTACATAGAGAGCTCTTTGCCAAAATGTTTTATTTCTTGACATTGTTGTCTAAACCGACAGACCCTAAATTTCTTCTGGAGTTCTGACCAATGGCCAAAATAACTCGGTACCCCCCACAACCTCCACCTCCCACTTCCCAAAACATAGGCACAACTTTCAAGGTCAATGAGATTAGGGTGTACCTCTATGGAAGCAGGACGTTCCGACATTAGGATTTCCCATTTGCCTAGGACCTAGTTAAGGAGTGAAGTATAGTGCATTGACAGAGGTGAGGCCTCCCAAAGGGCACAGATGGGCTTCACCAAGGCAACCTGGAAGGGGTGAGAGGTGGCCAAAAGACATTCAATGAGAATTGAGAGAAGGAAGGCTGGGCAGCCTCTCCCAGTGACGAGTAGATAATAGATTTTTTGGCTGCATGGAACAGGCTGGCTTCGAAGACATATGGGCACTAGTTGCCCCATGAAAATTAGTTGAACTTCTGCTGAAGGCACAAGTTCCATTGAGGTTAATTCTAGAGGGAACTGGTGAGAAAAATCCTTGTCTAAATGTCGGGATTATAGCCCAAAGATTTTTGAAGCCATGAAAATTTTGAACACTAGTAGAACATTACTGCCATCCAAATACTTAATACTGTGGCAATTGTCAGGGATTTTCTTTGCCTCTGCTTAATATTTAGGTCCACATACAAGCAAATTCAATTCTCATTCTTGTTCTCAAATCCCCCACAGTGGCCTGGCCCCTCCAACCTCTGTAATCTCCTCTAGCTTTTCCAATACTGGCCTCTTAAACATCCCCGATTTTAATCGCGTCACCGTTGGCAGATGTGCCTGGAATGCCCTCCCTAAACCTTTCCACTTCTCCACCTCTTTCCTCCTTTATGACATTCATTTAGTAGCTCAGTACTCAGAACTTGAGTATTGCTGAAAAAAAAGAGGCATACTGTTGAAGTTTTTTGCCATGTGCTCATCAGGGCAGATTGCAAGAATACCAAATCCCAAAGGAGAACAACAATTTATACTGCAAGAGCAGAGGGTGCTAATTGATTGGCAAGTGGACTCTGATGGGTAGAGATGTTGCCATGGAAAAAGCACCAGGGAATAGTTAACTGCCAAGCTTTTGTTTAACTTCAACCTTGGCAGGTTGATTCTGATTGGTCAAGACATTACCATAGAGTATGAATCCGTTCCGGCTGTCCACCAAGCTTTTGTTTAGTTGAAGTGTTGTAATTTCTGGCACATTAGTAAAAGTGCAAGTTTTAACAGGTTACTCCTGCTTTTGGATCCTGTGTGGTCAATTGCCATAAAGCAAGTGTATTTTCACATAGGCCTGAATTTTCAGGTCAGCGAGCGGGCATGATCGGCAGACCCAGGATCAGCTGGGAAATGGACTTCTGACCGCAATTGGCCTCCGACTGTGATTTCACGCTGGCTGGCCAATTAACAGCCAGCCAGAGTGAAACATGCCCTGAAACACTCAGTGCTGCAAGGGGTGGGCAGAGGGCAGACGATGACATTAACGCACTGACGGAAATCTCTCTGAAGGCAGGGAGCTGCCTCAGGGAGCTGAAAACCTGAAACAGCACAAATAAAGTTTTCAAAAGCTGAAAAAAAAGTGTGCATGCATCATAATCAGTCATCTGAAAATTTAGCTAATGAAAATGCTGTCCACTGAAATTTACTTATATTTTATTTCATGTCAGAAATCTCATCCCTCCCGTGGAGGAGGTTTGATGAAAAATGCAAAGGCTGCCTGGCTGATTCGACTGTCTGCCCACCGCAAGCTTGGACAGGCTTCATAAAATGACAGGCAATTGTGCTGTTGATGGTCTTAGTTGCCCTCTTAATTGTCGACGGGCTCCCGCTGACCGAAATATCACGCGAGCGTGGGATGACATCAGGATGTGTGCCTGACATCGTCTTGCGCAATTTCATGTCCGATCGTGTTGGGTGCGTGCGCCCAATCATCGTAAAATTCTGCCCATGGAACTTAAACGTTCAGACTTTTAATTAACTCATTTTTAAAATAAGGCAATGGTAACATATGTACCCATTCCAAAATTAATGGAAGATAAGCTGTCCAGGGATGTTGGTTAGTTAGAAAGCAGCATTGGAAGCGGCTCCACTAGCTCCCATTCAGCTGGAAATGGTATAGTTCTACAAGTCCTAAAGAGCCAGATAAAAACACTCGTGAAGTAATTGGGCAGAATTTTCCATGCCCACCGGTGTTGGGGGTGATCAGTAGCGTGAGCAGACAATATGGCGCAATCAGTTTCACAACGGCTTGAAACCAGTTCGCGAATGTTCACTCAGCCCGCCAATGGTGGGCCGCGTTTCCCACCATCGGATATCAAGAGCCTCATTGTAATACATCAGCATATAATTATCAAGCCAGCCCGCCAGCACTGATCCCCACCCCCCAACCCCACAAGGGCATGTCCGTCCACGTCGGAATGCACTTGGCAGGCTTCACTTTGAGGGGAGCTCGGAGGTGAATACACCGTAACGTTTTTCAGCGCTCGCCAGGGTCACCTGTTGGACTTCAAGCTTCAGAGGCATTGAGGGGTAGGGATTAAGGGCAGCCCTGCTGTTGAGGTGACATGTGGGTGGGGCAGGGGCAGGGTGGAGGCAGGGGCAGCCCAGCCTTTGAATATAGAGCACAACCATTCATTGTGGTTAGTAGGGTGGGCGAGGGAAGTGGCCAGGCATTAGGGAAACCTGGATAAAGTGACCATTCCTCTGCAACTGAGACAGTTCAAGTGCAGCCACATTGGCATAGCACCTCTAAGTGCTCCAAAGCTTTTCACACCACCAGCCCCTGGCACAGACTGGAAATTCATGAGCATTTTAATGGACTGCAGAACAGTTGGACAACTGCACACGTTGTACAATCTCCTCGCTAAGGCTGGCCATGGAGCAGTCACTGCTAAAGGCACTCACAGCCCCTTGCAATGTTTGCATCCTGGTTTGGACCAGTCTCCCCCATGGTTCAAGCTAACAGTGCAGCCTTGCAGCGCGGGTTAGGAGAATGTCCGCATCTGAGCTGAAAGCACAGCATGCAGTCCAATGGGAAAAGCTGCCACCAATCGGCCAGGTGGAGTGGAGCAGAGGTGGGTGGGGTTTAGGGCAGCCATGCAGCTCACTAATCTCTGGCCATCCAAGTGGTTGACGCCAAAGCGGATGAGGGTGAGGATGTCCTGAGAGGCGACAATGACGGAGATAAGGCCGTCTCACTGGCTAGATGAGGCAGGCATGCTTGAGAGGCCTTCAAAGCTGATAGATGTGTGGAGGATGATGATGACATGCAGTGATGTGACCCCATAGTTCCTCACATCACATCTGTGAATGTTTGACTCCAGTCTGGCTATGGCAGTGTGAATACCCTCCGTGAGAATGCTCCTGTATGGAGACTCAGTGGAGGCCCTACTAGTTGCTTGATCCCAGGAGGATAATGATGACATGCAGTGAGGACACTCCATAAATCTTCACATAGCCTCTGAAAATGTCTGACTTCTGTCTGGCCGAGGTCAGCTCGCCTGCACTCTGTGATCAGGGTCATATCATAGAGATGGAGCTATGAAAATTTAGAAGCATCTGATCCTTTGTCCGCCTTCAGCACCTCAGCTCTTCAGGAGCACAACATCAGTGGTCAAAGATGCTGAAGAATTGGGGGTCAGCCCTTCCTTTAAGGTGCTGAGAGTACATTGAGAGAATGAGCCTGCCCACTACACTCTGGCAGCAATGACCAGCACCGCCAAGGTGCAGGCATCAGTAATGTTTCCAGCGAGTGTGAGGCTGGACCATCTCTTTGGTCTGAAGGCCGCACAGAGCACAGGGAAGAGGCCCTGGACTGAGAAAACCTGCCTTTAGCTTGTGCAGAAAGGTTTCACATCTGAGTGACATGAACACTGCTCATCAGAACAAGGAGCCATAGGCAGGGAGACATTCTTAGGAGTTTATTGACAATCATGAACAGTATGTAGAATTGATTAACACCCGTGCCCAGGCTATGCAACTAATTCTCCTTAACTTTCCTGACCCTGCCGCTACGTCCTGGTGCTCTCCAGACACCCACAGTGCAGGCAGAGGCAGCCTGCTGACTGCAATGCCCTGTCTGTGATGACTTTGGCTGGCGCCCTCTGAACGGCCGAGACTTGGAGGGCCCCGGCCTGCTTTCGTGTAGCAGTGGCATCCTCCTCAGCCTGTGGAGTTGCAGCTGCTGAGGTCACAGGAAGAGGGGAGTCGGATGGACCGGACACACACTGAATCACCTGCATGAATGGGCTCGGAGTGTGCACCTGAGGATCCTCCACCCTATGGGTGCCCGGCCGCCCCTGACTGACTCCGTGAGGAGAAGGGGTAGCTGGAGTGAGATCAAGCTGCCCGGCATCCCTCTCACATATACACTGTTGGATGCCAACTATGGCATCAGCGATGGATTTCAGCCCACGCAGCAGTGCAGGAGGGACATCCTGGACCAAGGTCTCCATGGTGGCCAGTGTTGGTGTGGTGCAAAGCCAGTGTTATCACCTCAGAGTGAAGATGGATGGACTCCTCCATCGTTCTTTGCAATCTGAGGAGTGCAGCGGACATCCCTTCCTCATGTTCCCGAGCTTGCCTTTACAGCTCTAGCAACTGTGATATGACCGAGTCCAGAGGCTCATCATCTGACTCAGATACAGCAAGGTTCTGGCCTCCAGCTGTCCTGTGAGTGCCAGAAATCTGGGAAGTCCGTGCCTCCTCCTGCTGTGGATCGGACAGTACAATGTAATCGCCACATTGTGATCCCAGAGCTATACTAAAGCTAGGTCCCACCAAGGTGTGTGTCTGTGCGCTGGTGGAGGGTGTGGGTGAGCGCTGTGGTGGAACTTCAAGGAGGGTGCCTTTAGATTCCTCTTCAGAGATTTCTTTGAGGCTTGACTGGAGGTCCTGGGTCATGGACTCTATCAGCTGTTTGGCGGATGTGCCTGTGAAAGCAAGGGGAGATAATGAGTGCATGGCAGTGGCCTGTGTAATGGGACACATCACTCACAGCATGGTTGTCTGATGGATGTTGCACTGCTGGACCCTCACTTGGTAGAGCAGCACCAACCTCACCGTCAGCACAGGACCGGTCCAGATGCTCGCTGGCCAGCTGAATGGCCCTGTTTTCAAAGTCCGTGAGGACCTTGATTTCAGGCATTCTGCCACCAATCTGTGACTTCCCCTCTTGTTGTGTGCCAGCTTGTTCTGCATAAATAGAGATTGAGAGAGTGTAAGCAGGATGCCTGCCAGGCCAGATGATAAGTATGCCTGGCCTGTGTGAGTGGTGAGTGGTCCTATAAATGGGATGAGGAAATTGAAGTAGTGTGTGAGAGAGTGAATGGTGATGTCCCTTGAACTGACAGTGAGTGAGGGCCCCATGGATGTGTCATGGGTTTGTGAGTGTGAGTTGAGAGTGATGAGAGGAGTGACTTACCCTGGAGGTCATTCATCCTCTTGCGGCACTGGGTGGCCGTCCTCTTTTGAAGGGTTTTGGCACTGACCACCGCTGCCAGCATCTCCCGAGCCAGGTTAGTGCAATTGCTGCCCATCCTGCGGCCAAAGCGGGGGTAGAGGACATCCCAGCAGGCCTCCACAGCATCCAAAATGCGCTCGAGGGATGCACCGCTGAACTTGGGGGCTGCAGTCTTCATCAGTTTCAGGGCCATGTCTTCCGTGCAGCAGTAATGTTCTGGAAGCACTGAGGTATGTGCTTGAGGGGTGATGCAGCGCATCTCATTCACCCACCAGCCATGAAAACTGCTTGTTTCCCAGGAGTGTATAAATAATGTGGTGAGTTACGGACGATATGGTGTGAAAACCTGCCATCGAGCTGGCGAGTAAAGCGCCATTAGTGCAAATCTGGGACAATTCCACCCATTATTTTTGCTTTGCAAAGTAAAAGCAGTAGACTTCTGTTGGCTGTTTGCTTTCACTTAAGGCAAAACTTTTCCATTAGGTGTCCAATCCAATACTCCTGGGGCAGAATTTTGCCCTTGGTGGGTGGGCTCAGCAGGGGAGGGCGGTGGTGGCCGGGAAGCCAACCGCTGCCCACGATCGGCACCAGACCCTCGCTGAGCGCTGCCTGTGCTGGGGGCGGAGGGGAAGGAGGGTGAGTGAGCCGAGCATGAACTTCGCGACTGCGCGCGAGTAAGCACTTTATAATCTCCCTGCTTCAGGGAGATGAAGAGATATGAAAAAAGAGAAAAAAAAGAAAAATGTCACATGAGCAGGGACATGTTATTGATGAAAAATTAAAGTTTTTAGTTTTTTTTACTTTTGGAGGTCTCATTCCACTCGTGGAAGAGGTTTCCAAAAGAATTGCAAAGGCCACTTGACCTTTTTGCCGTGAAAAATTAAATTTAATTGATCACTTAATGGCCTTAACAGGCCTTTAACTTGTCGGCGGGCACACTGCCGGCTCCGGTGCACAACCACCGACCGAACTATCGTGTGGCTGCACATTGACATTGGCACACTCAGCCAACGTCAACACACGTCATTTCACGCTCGAGCGGGTCATGCCCGCCAAGTGTCAATTTCTGCCCATGTGTTTAACCAAGGCCAGAAGATTGCCAAACTTCTCAGTTATTTGTCCTGAATGTTCATCAATAAGATCTATCCTTGTTTTTCCAATATAAGCGGAAAGCAATTTTTGGAACGATTCACTGAAATCCATCCTTGGGGCTGAGCTAGCAACAGTTGTTTTATGGTATTAACACACTTTCAACAACAACGAAAACGTAGATTTACATAAAGCCTTTAACATGATAAAATGTCCAATGCACTGCATAGGAGCATTATAAAGCAAAATATGACACCAAGCCACATAAGGAGATATTAGGTCAGATGACCAAAAGCTTGGTCAAAAAGGTCAGTTGTAAGGAGTGTCTCAAAGGTGAAAAGCAAGGTAGAGAGGGAATTCCTGAGCTTAGGGCCTAAGCAACTGAGGGCACAGCTGCCAAATGATTAAAATTAGGGATACTCAAGAGGCCTGAGTTAGATGAGTGGAAAAACCTTGGAGGATTGTAGGACTGGAGAAGATTACAGAGGTGAGGGGAGTGTGTCATGGGGGCATTTGGAAACAAGGATGAGAATTTTTAAATTAAGCTAGTGCTTGACTGGGAGCCAGTGTAGATGAGTGAGCACATGGGTGATAGGGGAACAGGACTTCTTCTAAGACATTAGGCAGCAGAGATTTGGATGACCTCAAGTTTAGACAGGATAAAATATAGGAGACTAAGTGAGAGTGCGTTGGAATAGTCAAGTCTAGAGGTAACAAAACCACAAATGAGAATTTGTGTGGCAAAATCTGAGGATGTTATGGAAATGGGAATACGTGGTCTTATTGTTGGTGTGAATATGTGGTCAGAAACTCGTCTCAGCATAAAATATGACACCAAGATTGCAAACAGATTGACTTCATCTCAGATTCTTGCCAGGGGCAGGACTGGAGTCAATAGTTCAGAAACAGAGTTTGGAGCATGGACCGAAAACAATGACTTTAGTCTTCCCAATATTTAATTGGAGGAAATTTCTGCTCATTCAGTACTAGATGTCAACTAAGCAATCTGATAATATAGCGGCAGTGGAGGAATCAAGAGAAAGGTTAGGATATGTGGAAATTTCCAAGGTAATGCAACAATATTTCACAAGGGACTTGTAAATTCTGCATGGTTCCCTTTAGTCTTTATTTTTAAGGTTAACCCTTTTATTTTTGGAATAGTTTTCACAACTCATTTCAGTTAACTATAGTATTGTCAGCACACAGCTAATATGAGATGTAAATTTGTCTTGAACAATGGAAGAAATCAGATGATAATGAATCAACAGCCTGTTTTACAGCCCACCCAACTTTCTCTTCTATTGGAGTTGGACAAGGTGCAAAACAGTCTGCCAATTTGCTATTGCCCATTTTCTCTCTACTGCTCAAGACCAACTTAAACCTCTTATTTGTTTTAGTTTTTTTCTCTGTGTTTGGAGGAATTGAACATTACCCTAAAGAAGCAATTCTGAGAGCACTGAATTGTTTTACTCTCCACATGGATAAACATGAAGCCAGTTTTCCCAGGCTCACAGTAGCCAAACCAATGGTCTGTAAAGGATTGCTGGAGGCTACTATCCAATAATAAATTATAATGGTTTTTATGTACTCGATCATGGAGCCAGGAAGCATACAGATGTCTTTTTTGACTCTATATTTAAACCATGGGCCACTGTTGGCCCGCAATTGCTATATATATATGATCACAACTCTTAGCATCTATTACACAATAACATTCCACCAACAAAAATCCAGAGACCATTTTTAGTGACATTGAACCAGCAGGTATGGTCTCATCTTCAACATCTCACCAAAGGGAAGCACCTCCAATAATACAGCATTCCCTCAGTACTGCACGGAAGTTTACTAGCTTACTTCCTCTAATGGAGTCAGAAGTGTATACCATCTACAAGATGCACTGCAGGAACTCACCAAGGCTCCTTAGACAGCACCTTCCAAACCCACAACCACCACCACCAAATAGAGGGACAAGGGCCGTAGACATATGGGAACACCATCACCTAGAAATTCCCTTCCAAGCCATTCACCATCCTGACTTGGAAATATATTGCTGTTCCTTCACTATTGCTGGGTCAAAACCCTGGAACTCCCTCGCTAACGGCATTGTGGGTGTACCTACACTGCATGGACTGCAGCGGTTCAAGAAGGCAGCTCACCACCACCTTCTCAAGGGTAAGTGGGATGAGTAATAAACGCTAGCCTAGCCAGCAACGACTACACCACATGAATGAAGGAATAAAAAAAATCAGAGTGGAAAGTACTGCTTGCTGAATCAAGTTAGCACACAGAGAATCATGCAGCTTAATGAAATGGGTGAAAGGAAGGCAACTTTTTAATATGTTGGTTTGCTAAGACTAATTAATCATATTATGCATATTTTTCAGCAGGCTTAAATTACATGTAATTTTTCTATCATTTTTATGCATAATTACTTTATGCCTACTTTTGCATCCATTGTGGAAACACAGTCAACACAACTTTAATATGACTTCCAAGGACAGATCAGCCTAAACCTCCATGTCTTACACAATCAAAAGTCCTCTCTAAAGCTATGGGCTGAATTTTCCCCCCAACGGCGGGGTTGTGCGTGGGCGGGCGGGAGTGGGCGCGAACCCAATCGGCGCCCCGATTGGGTGCGTGCAGCCATTTTATGCGGGCGGGCCAATTAAGGCCCATCCAGCATGAAGCACACCCAGAAGCTCTGTGTGCTCCCTGTGTGGGTGGGTGGGGTGGGGGGGGGGAATTCCTGAGTCGGGGCTTATTTTTTGGGGAGAATTCTCATTGATACCCAAAGCCTTATTATTCCTGTTTTTGATTGCACATTGGGGAGGTGGAGAGTGGGAACCAACAATTTATCTTAAATAGCACATCAACAGTGATTTCTGGGCTATAATGAGAAATAGTTGTTGCAAATTTACATGCTGAAAATTGTTTGAATATGAACTACCTTCTGAGATGATTCACCAAGTTACATGCAAGTGGGGAACATAATTTTGTGCATCAAAATTATGCATTTTATATATTGTATTTGTTTAAAACACAAGGATGATTAATTGATTTAAAAAATACATATGAACAGAGCATTAAATTAAAAAAGTATTCCTGCATTGCCCATGTATATTAACAGTAGTGTTGTGATTAAACTGGTATGAAATATGGGTTTTCCTATCACTTTCTGTTTTTATTTCAGATTTCCAGCATCCACAGTATTTTGCTTTTGTGAAACATGGGTAATTGTTGTTTTTGACAGCAGGGGAGAAAGACTTCACACAGAGTGAATATGGCATTTAAACCCAGACAATAAATTTATACTCAACACTGAATCAACAGAGAGATAGCAAAATAATGAAGTACATCACTCAAATTCAGACAATGCTTGATGGCTTGATTATTCTGTGACATTAGATTTATTGGTGCTTGGAGAAATACCAACAGTGTCCAGCAAGATGATGTTTTTTGTTTTTGCCAATCAGAATGTAAAATATAACCCAGAGTATTGTAGCTGACAAGTCCAAAATGCAGGCAAGTAGCTAAAGATGACAAAGCTGGCAGCTTTGTTGAATGATTACCTACAGAAGACAGTGTTTTGAAGGTATCTACCTTTTGATATTTTTCATGATTGTTGGTGTGACAATGCCTTGAAGAATCAATGCAGTATTTGACTTGAGTTAAATTTTAAAGCATGATGCATACTGCACATGCTCAGTACGAAAACATCATACTGATAAATGTATGAAAGTCCATATAAATCAGTCCCAGCTTTGCCTGGAGATTTATAAGTAAAACCTGTTTCAAAAATAGTTGTGTTCTAGCTTATGAAAAATCAGCAGATGAAATCCATTGTAAAACAGTGAGCAATGAAGTCTGAGTATTTCTTTGTAATTTGTCCTTTCAATGACATAGACAGTACTTATAATACACTGGGCAGAATTTAATTCTGCCCCCAGGAACAGATTAGGAGACGGAGAAGTGGGAGCCGTAGAATCAGGATGGGAGGCAGGGGTGTAGTGTCCATTGCCATCCTGAACCCCCAACACCGTACCCAAGCCCCACCCCCAAGGAGGAAAACAGCCTTCCAGCCCAGAGGCCATGTGAGTCCCTTAAGTGGCTAATTAATAGGTACTTAAGGGCATCATTCTGATAGCAGTGGGGGCTTTTAAGCCTCATGGGAAGGCCAACCAGTAAAGACTGGTGACTTCCTTCTGGGCTCAAGGGCAGTGCAAGTGTTCCTGACTGGGTACCATGTGGCCCACAAGGCACAAGTCAGGAATGTGATGGAATACTCCCCACTGGCCTGGATGAGTGCCGCTCCTTCAACACTGAAGAGGCTGGACACCATCCAGGACAAAGCAGCCCATTTGATTGGCACCACATCCACAAACATTCATTCCCTCCACCACCAACACACAGAAGCAGCAGCGTGTGCCATCTACCTGATGCACTGCAAGAATTCACCAAGGCTCCTTAGACAGCACCTTCCAAACCCACAGCCACTACCAGCTAGAAGGACAAGGGCAGCAGATACATGGGAACACCACGACCTGGAAGTTCCCCTCCAAGCCACTCACCATCCTGACTTGGAAATATTTCACTGTTCCTTCACTGTCACTGGGTCAAAATCCTGGAACTCCCCTCCTAACAGCACTGTGGGTGTACCTACACCACATGGACTGCAGTGGTTCAAGAAGGCAGATCACCATCACCTTCTCAAAGGCAATTAGAGATGAGTAACAAATGCTGGCCCAGCCAGAGAAGTCCACATCCCACGAATGAATAAAAAAAACACCTGCTGATGTGTCAAGGAATGAATAGTGTGGTTAGCTCTGGCTGCACACAAAAATCATTCTAAACAGCACAAAGCTCAAATTTGGTGGATTCATTGCACATTGTGATCCCCCATGCCTGTTTTGGGGGCCTATCCAATTTAGCCCCCTAGTTATCTTTACATCCAGAGCCACATTTCTGTCTTGCACAGTATCATGGTCTCTTCACATCAGGAAACATTTTCCCGCAGTTGGGGGGGAATGTGCGGCAGCGGGCGCAGGCGGGTGGGTTCCTGATCGGCGCCCCCAATTGGGGGCACGCCACCATTTTACGTGAGCGGGCCAATTAAGGCCCGCCCAGCGTGACATTCACCAGGAAGGACTATGCGCTCCCTGTGCAGGGGGGCGTGGGGGGGCAGGATTCCCTGAGCCGCGAATGCGCTCTTTTGCGCAAGCGCGTGATAGAGCGCACAGATCTCCCTAAGACAAAGTGCTGTCTCAGGGAGATCAGGTCAGATTTGAAACTTCAAATAAAGATGAGAGAAAAATTTCCCTGCCATGTCCCCTCATGTGACACTGTCACATGAGTTGAGGCATGTCCATAATTTTAATTTTGAAATATTCTGAGATTTTTTAATCACTCATGAAATCTCATCCTTAAGGTTGGACGGGCAGGTCCATTAATTGTTTCAATTAGTTTTTTAATGGCCTTAATAGGCCGTTGACAGGTCGGCGAATGCACAGCCGAGTCGGCTCCGCGCCCGCCGACCTGAGAATGTAAATGAAGCGGGGTGATGTCAGGATGCAGTCCTGATGTTGCCCAGCATCATTTTACACATCAGCGAGCGGGCCCCACCCCTGCTCGTCGAACAAAAGATTCTGACCATCATTTGAAAGCCTACTTACTCTCTCCTATGCATTCAATTAGGACCCTTTTTAATAAAACAAGTCAAGTTTTCTAGTTTAAACATTGTGTGTTCAGATGATACTGGATGTTCCCTCTTATTAACTTAAAAAAAAACCCTACCATAAATTGATCAATTTAAATCATGTTCATAGTGGAATTATGAGACTGAAGGCATGATTATCATTGAATTCCAGAATTAACCATAATTAATCTAAAAATCTTGATTAGAAACCCCAAAGAATAGATAATGTGGGAATTCTACATTTATGGTGGAGGATGGTTTAATAGCTGATAATGACTTTATAAAGGACATTATTCAGTCCTGAATATAGAGAAGCTTGTATTGCTTTAGACTCCTGCCTTTCCCAAGAGTGTTTGGGAATGTCACCAGCTGGGAAGCAAGATAATTCTTTTTTCCCAGCTTACCATCTTTCATCTCAGAAAGCAAGTATTCACCCAAAAGAATTGCCAAATTGAATTGTCTGTGAAGTATGCTGAAAGAAAACCCAAGCTTAGAACAGCGTGTTTTACCAATATAGTAATTCCACAGCTCTCAGGAGATGTTCTGGACTTTGACTCTTTGCTGGGAGACACAATAAATGGTCCCAAAACACTTATCAAGCAATATCTGTATCATAGAAGAAAAAATCTTTGTTATTCCTTCTGTGTGGGTTGGATTTGGTTGTAAAAGCTAAAAGATGAGACATAATTTCTCCCTACACAGTTCCCTGGCCTTACAGAAGGTTCAGTTTGTGGATCCTGACTTTGACCAATCATGTAAAATGGAGTTGGCAGTCTGTTTTATATCTCTCCTGATTTTTAATTCCATTGAAGTCAATGAAAATAAAAAGCTGGGAGGGATGCAAAATGGATTACGATCCCACTATCACGTCTTATTCTATCACAGAAAGGCAAAACCTGCCCTTCAGCCCTTAACTCCTTAAGCATTTTATGCAAACCCCCTGTCCAAATCATTAAAGGTTAAGTCATTTTACCGCATATGTTTGAGACATTCAGTTGTTTAGGTTGGAATTAATTAGGTTTGTAAAATAGTATGGTGAATGCAAGGTTAAAATTACTTTGCCTATTGACATACATATAGGTTTGTTTAGAAAAAGGTCTGACAGCCTGTAACATAATTAAAATGTAAGGTTCTTCCTAAAATTAATGATCAAAAGTTAATGACTTGGAAATATAAATTGCCTTTATTGATTGAATTTTAATATCTGGTCACAGTTCCAGTTTTTCAATGATCTAACGGAATTAATGATGCACAAGTAACAGCTTGGTGATGTTGAGTTCTTCTAATTAGCTGAATGCATGAAATTGTATAAATGGAGTGAGAAGATTTCTTCAAACCTACAACTACAATTCAAAAATCTAATTTTACTCATGTAGAACCCTGTAGGAAAATAAGTATACTGTGATAATGCAGTAGTTTCAAAAAGTGACCTTTCAGCTCTGGAACCTATCTTCAAACTCAGCCCAACTTCATCAGTTATCTGTTAGCTTCAAGATCCCAATGCTATATGCCTTTAGTCAGTCTCAACTATTTCTACTGACCAAAGATATAAGAGCACGACACTCTCCTAAGCTATTTTGTCAATCTCACTCTAGGATAACAGGAGACAAATGAATAATTGATGCAGCAGGGGGTGCTCCACCGAGATTGGGATGTTGTTGAAATATAGTTAAAAAGAGAAAAAAATTAAATAGTGCCTTATCATGTTGCCAAATGTTTGAATGTGCTCTGGACAATAAACAACCTCTTGAAATGCAGTGGCTGTTGTTATATAAGCAAACATGGCAGTCAGTAAGGTCTGACTAACAGCAATCTGATCAATGATTAGTTGATTTGGTTTTCAAGGTACTGGTTGAGGGAGGAAGGTTGGCCAGAACACTGGAGAGCTTCCTGCTGTTCTTTAAATAGTGTCAGAATACCCACCTGAGCAGCTGGGGCAATGTTTTAGCATTTTGCCCAAAAGAAAGCTCCATCACTACAACATCGTATCTCAATACTCTTGACTGCCAGTCTGCATTATGGAAACTTTACTTGTCATTTAACTGTGCTGTACCCAACTTGCGATGTCTGTCCCTGACATTGGGTGCCTGAAAAAGAAAAGCTTTTAGTTTCTTAGTGCTAACAATCCTCTCTTTTATTGAACACAGAACATTTTAACTATTTTTAAGTAACTCAATATTATAGTTATTAACCTCAGAGGTTTCTCTATGCTGATGACCTGTGCAAACGATTGCAGAACCAATCCTTCAATTATGTAACAAGGTCGTTTGACAATGCACTAGCTGAGCTAACCAACTACAGTGCAATTCATCATCTTCAGGCCAGTTCTGAAAAGACACAGATGAGTTCTTTTCATCTTAGAAATAGATGCAAAGTGAGAACTTAACATATGTTGGCATTGGAGAACTCCGGCACTTTAAGCCAGTTTACCTTGGGGCAATGTTAGATCACAATCTAAGCTTCAAAGCTTACATCATCAAAGTAAAGATGAAGGTGCAGCCAGCAACTCCATTTTATGGAAGTTGACCCAGTCTAAATGGGGAGCTGACCCATGGCCATTATGGATAACTGTTCTTTTCCCTGTGCTATTCAGCAGCTGAATACGGCTGCCCAGTCTGGGAACACCCCCACCATGCCAAGAAGTTTCATCCCATCCTCAATGAAGTATGTAGAGCCATTACAGCTGCCGAAAATCCACTAAAGGGAATGATCTGTGTCTACTTGCTGGTATTGCTCCACCCAACATAAAGAGGTAAGTTATACCAAGAGTATAATGGACGAAGCAGATCAGTGACCTTGGTCATCCTCTCTTCCAGAAAGAGTCAGCAACAAAAAGGCTCAAGTCAAGGGGCAGCTTCCTACATACTGTCCAGCCCCTAGACTGTAAACTCTCCCATCTGCTGCCATGCTGACTGGTCAACACATCTATAGGTGACGGCACACAATTTGTCTATTGGCCCAGAGGGATCGCTAGCATACATACATACAAATTAGGAGCAGGAGTAGGCCACTTGGCCCCTCGAGCCTGCTTCACTATTCAATAAGATCATGGCTGATCTGATTGTAATCTCAACTCTACATTGCCACCCATCCCCGATAAGCTTTCACCACCTTGCTTATCAAGAATCTATCTACCTCAGCCGTAAAAATATTCAAAGACTCTGCTTCCACTGCCTTTTGAGGAAGAGAATTCCAAAGATTCATAACCACCTGAGAGAAAAAACTCTCCTCATCTCTGTCTTAAATGGGCGATCATTTATTTTTAAAGTGATCTAGATTTTGCCACAAGAGGCAACATCCTTTCCATATCCTGTCAAGACCCCACAGCATCTTATGGGTAGGATTTTTAGCTCGGTGTGCAGGTGTGCTCCCGGCCTGCTAGAGCGTGAAATAGAATGTGATGATGTGGGCGAGTGTCCCAAAGTCATCCCACGCTCGTGCGATATTTCGGTGACGGGTGCACACAAAAGTCAGAAGCGCGCCCACCAAAAATTAAGTGGGAAATTAAGCCCATTAAAGTTCCAATTCACTCCAATTTTTTGTGGCCTGTCCAACCTTACAGTTGGTGGAAGCGCGAATCTGCCAGGCGGGCTTTGTCTTTTTTATGAAACCTCATTCAAGGGCGGGATGAGTTTTCCGTCATAAATTTTTTTTAAATTAAAATGTTTGGACAGAATTTTCATCATCTATATCTTCAGGTGACTGCTTCTGAAGTGTGGACATTTTTTTTTTGCATTTTAAAATCTTTATTCATTGCTTTTAAATTCTTCAGCTCCCTGAGACAGCTCTCTGCTTCAGGGAGCTTTCATTCTGCGCTCCCCCGTGCCCACGCTTACATCAGTACTTGCCCACCTCCTGCCCACACCCCAGCAGCGCTGAGCATTTCCACCGAACTAATAATCCTGCCCTATATGTTTCAATCAAGTCACCTCTTACTCTTCTAAACTCCAGCGGATACAAGTGTGGCGAGTTCAACCGTTGCTCATAAGACAACCCAGACATTCCAGGTATTAAAAAAATCCACACTCAGTGCCACGCGCTGCCATATGAACACACTCGACCTCTCCCTCCAGCAGCACCGCCGTACCCTTTTTCAAAGTTGCGCGTGCCCCCAGTTTCATTTTATTCTTCGGCTCATCCGACGCCTCAACAAGAAACTTTTTCTCTTTCTCTCAAGTGCTAAGGAACGCAAGCTCCAACAACTCATCGACACCAACACCCATCTAGGACCCTCCACCCCTGCCCGTCCCTCCGTCCCCACCCCATCTTCCAATCCCAGCCCCAGCCGTGTATTCACTATACACCCTGACCTTCCCCTCTCCAATGCTGAACGTTCAGTGCTCAGCAAAGAACTTAGTTTCATACCCTTACGCCCTCACCTCAATGAATTTCGGGCTCGGCATGATGCTGAACTCTTCTTCCGCTGTCTTCGTCTCCGGGCTCACTTCTTTGGGCAGGAGTCCTCTCCCAGTTCAACGGATCCTTTTACCCATCTCCAATATTCTCCCTCCACCTGGACCCCTCCCTCTGGATTCTTACCTTCTCTTGATCTTTTCATTGAGAACTGTCGGCGCGACATTAGTCGTCTCAATTTCTCTGCTCCTCTCACCCATTCTAACCTGTCTCTCTCTGAACTTACTGCACTCCATTCTCTCAGGTCCAATCCTGACATTGTCATCAAACCCGCTGACAAGGGTGGTGCTGTTGTTGTCTGGCGCACTGACCTCTACCTCGCGGAGGCTGAGCATCGACTCACAGACACTTCCTCCTACCTCTCCCTGGACCATGACCCCACCACTGAACATCAAGCCATTGTTTTCAGGACTGTCACTGACCTCATCTCCTCTGGAGATCTTCCTCCCACAGCTTCCAACCTGATGGTCGCCCAACCTCGGATGGCCCGCTTCTATCTCCTACCCAAAATCCACAAACAGAGCTGCCCCGGTAGACCGATCGTCTCAGCTTGCTCCTGCCCCACAGAACTCATTTCTCGTTATCTTGACTCCCTTCTCTCTCCCCTTGTCCAGTCCCTTCCCACCTATATCCGTGATTCCTCTGACACCTTACGTCACATCAACAATTTCCAGTTCCCTGGCCCCAACCGCTTCCTCTTCACCATGGACGTCCAATCCCTCTACACCTCCATCCCCCACCAGGATGGTCTGAGGGCCCTTAGCTTCTTCCTCGAACAGAGGCCCGAACAATCGCCATCCACCACTACTCTCCTCCGTCTGGCAGAACCTGTTAATCACGCTGAACAATTTCTCCTTCAACTCCTCTCACTTCCTCCAAACAAAAGGTGTGGCTATGGGTACCCGCATGGACCCCAGCTATGCCTGTCTCTTTATGGGGTATGTGGAACATTCCTTGTTCCAGTCCTACTCCAGCCCCATTCCACCGGTACATCGATGATTGCTTCGGTGCTGCTTCATGCTCTCGTCGGGACTTAGAAAAATTTATTAATTTTGCTTCCAATCTCCACCCCTCCATCATTTTCACGTGGTCCATCTCTGACACTTCCCTTCCCTTCCCTGACCTCTCTGTCTCAATCTCTGGTGATAGACTGTCCACCAATATCCATTACAAACCCACCGACTCCCACAGCTATCTCGACTACAGCTCCTCACACCCCGCTTCCTGTAAGAACTCCATCCCATTCTCTCAGTGCCTTCGCCTCCGTCACATCTGTTCTGATGATGCTACCTTCAAAAACAGTTCCTCTGACATGTCCTCCTTCTTCCTTAACCAAGGTTTTCCACCCACGGTCGTTGACAGGGCCCTCAACCGTGTCTGGCCCATCTCCCGCGCATCCACCCTCACGCCTTCTCCTCCCTCCCAGAAACATGATAGGGTCCCCCTTGTCCTCACTTATCACCCCACCAGCCTCTGCATTCAAAGGAACATCCTCCGCCATTTCCGCCAACTCCAGCATGATGCCACCACCAAACACATTTTCCCTTCACCCCCCCATCGGCATTCCGTAGGGATCGCTCCCTCCGGGACACCCTGGTCCACTCCTCCATCACCCCTACTCCTCAACCCCCTCCTGTGGCACCACCCCATGCCCACGCAAAAGATGCAACACCTGCCCCTTCACTTCCTCTCTCATCACCATCCAAGGGCCCAAACACTCCTTTCAAGTGAAGCAGCATTTCACTTGCATTTCCCCCAACTTAGTCTACTGCATTCGTTGCTCCCAATGTGGTCTCCTCTACATTGGAGAGACCAAACGTAAACTGGGCGACCGCTTTGCAGAACACCTGTGGTCTGTCCGCAAGAATGACCCAAACCTCCCTGTCGCTTGCCATTTTAACACTCCACCCTGCTCTCTTGCCCATATGTCTGTCCTTGGCTTGCTGCATTGTTCCAGTGAAGCCCAACGCAACCTGGAGGAACAACACCTCATCTTCCAACTAGGCACTTTATAGCCTTCCGGACTGAATATTGAATTCAACAACTTTAGGTCTTGAGCTCCCTCCTCCATCCCCACCCCCTTTCTGTTTCCCCCTTCCTTTTTTTTCAATAAATTATATAGATTTTTCTTTTCCCACCTATTTCCATTTTTTTTAAATATTTTAAAATCTTTTATGCTCCCTCCACCCCCACTAGAGCTATACCTTGAGTGCCCTACCATCCATTCTTAATAGCACATTCGTTTAGATAATATCACCAACTTTAACACCTATGTGTTCTTTTGTTCTATTGTTGTTGACATCTTTTGATGATCTGCTTCCATCACTGCTTGTTTGTCCCTACTACCACACCCCCCCTCCACTTCTCTCTCTCTCTCTCTCTCTCCGCCCCCCACCCCCCCACCCACCACCCCCCCTCCCCACCCCCCCACCCTCCAACACACCTTAAACCAGCTTATATTTCAACTCTTTCTTGGACTCGAACTCAAGTTCTGTTGAAGGGTCATGAGGACTCGAAACGTCAACTCTTTACTTCTCCGCCGATGCTGCCAGACCTGCTGAGTTTTTCCAGGTAATTCTGTTTTTGTTTTTTCATTCCAGGTATTAGTCTAGTAAACCTTTTCTGAACTGCTTCCAACACATTTAAATTCTTCCTTGCATAAAGAGACCAATACTGTACACAGTACTCCAGATGCAGTCTCACCAATGCCCTGCAAAACAAAGCATAACCCACTTTTTGTATTCAATTCCCCTTACAATGAACAATAACAAGCTTTTAGCTTTCTTAATTACTTGCTGTAACTGCATAGTAACCTTTTGCAATACATGCACCAGGATGCCATATCCCTTTGTATCTCAGAGCTCTGCAATCTTTAGATAATATGCTTCTTTTTTATTCTTCTTCCCCAAATGGGCAATTTCATATTTTCCCACATTATACTCCATTTGCCAGATCTTTGCCCGTTCACTTAACCTATTTATATCCCTTTGTAGCCTCCTGATGTTCTCTTCACAACTTACTTTTCGACCTACCTTTTGTGTCATCAGCAAATTTAGCTTTCATACCTTTAGTCCCTTTATCCAAGTTATTTATATAAATTGTAAAAAGCTGAGGCCCCAGCACAGATCCCTGTGGCATAGCATGCATTACATCTTGCCAGCCAGAAAATGACTCATTTATGCCTAATCTCCGTTTCCTGTTAGCTAGCCAACCTTCTATCCATGCCAATGCATTACACCCTACACTATGAGCTTTTATTTTCTGCAATAGCCTTTGATGTGGCGCCTTATCAAATGCCTTTTGCAAATCTAAGTACAGTACATCCACCAGTTTCCCCTTATCCACAGCACATGTTGTTTCTTCAAACATCTCCAATAAATTGGTTAAATATGATTTTGCTCTCAGAAAATCATTTTGAGTCTGTCGGATTACCCTGAACTTATCTAAGTGCACTGCCATAATGTCTTTAAAAACAGCTTCGAACATTTCCCCTATGGCAGATGTTAAGCTAACTGGCCTGTAGTTTCCTGCATTCTGCCTCCCTCTCTTTATGAATAAAGGAGTTACATTTGCTATTTTCCCATCTAATGGAACCTTCCCTAAAACTATGGATGTTGGAAAACCAATGCATTGAATATCTCAATAGCCATTTCTTTTAAGACCCTCGGATGAAGTCCATCAGGAACAGACAACTTGTTAGCCTGCAGCTCCAACAATTTGCTCAGTACCACTTCACTGGTAGTTTCCTTGAGTTCCTCCCTCCCTTCCATTTTCTGATTTACAGCTATTTCTGGGATGTTATTTGTATTCTCGATAGTGAAGACTGATGCAAAATACCTGTTGAGTTCATCTTTTTGTTTGGTTCATTTACAGGAAGTGAGCTTCGCTGGCTGGGCCAGCATTTATTGCTCATCTCTAATTTCCCTTGAGACTGTGGTGGTGAGCTGCATTCTTGAATCGCTGCAGTCCCTGTGGTGTAGGTACTCCCACAGTAATGTTTCGGAGGGAGTTCCAGGATTTTGATCCAGCGATACTGAAGGAACAACGATATGTTTCCAAGTCAGGATGGTGAGTGACTTGGAGGGGAACTTCCAGGTGGTGGTGTTCCCATGTGTCTGCTGCCCTTGTCCTCCCAGGTGGTAGCGGTTCTGGGTTTGGAAAGTATTGCCTAAGGAGCCTTGGTGAGTTCCTGCAATGCATCTTGTAGATGGCACACACTGCTGCTACTGTTCGTCGGTGGTGGAAGGAGTGAATGTTTGTGGAAGGGGTGCCAATCAAGTGGGCTGCTTTGTACTGGATGGTGTCAAGCTTCTTGAGTGTTGTGAGAGCTGCAGTAAGCCTGGCAAGTGGAGAGTATTCCATCACACTCCTGACTTGCACTTTGTAGATGGTGGACAGGCTTTTGAGAGTCAGGATGTGAGTTACTCACCACAGGATTCCTAGCCTCTGACGTGCTCTCGTAGCCACAGTATTTATATGGCTAGTCCAGTTCAGTTTCTGGTCAATGATAACACCCAGGATGTTGATAATGGGGGATTCAGTGATGGTAATGTGACTGAATGTCAAGGGACGATGGTTAGACTCCCCTTGTTAGAGATGGTCATTACCTGGCACTTGGGTTGTGCAAATGTTACTTGCCACTTGTCCGCCCAAGACTGGATATTGTCCAGGTCTTGCTGCATTTGGACATGGACTGCTTCTGTAACTGAGGAGTCACGAATAGTGCTGAACAATGTGTAATCAGCAGCAAACATCCCCACTTCTGACCTTATGATGGAAGGAAGGTCATTGATGAAGCAGCTGAAGATGATTGGGCCTAGGACACTACCCTGAGGAACTCCTGCAGTGGCATCCTGAAACTGAGATGATTGACCTCCATCATCTTCCTTTGCGCTAACGTGATGAAAGTTTAATAATGTTCATAATATTTTTCTGCGTTATTGTGAAATAGGTTTATGGGTGTGATAATAGTTAGCTCTGTCTGTGTGCTTTAATTACAGTTGGAGTCAAGTAGCCTGCAAGCTTGAAATCATCAACAGAAGCTAGATAGAGAAATGTGCTTGACATGCTAATGAGTAAACATGGATGCTGGCTTATCATGTAAGGTATGAAGGGAATTTTCATTTTTAGATAAATGAAGGGGTTGTTGGATTTCAAAAGGATGTTAATCTATTTACAACTAGCCAGATAAGCAAGGCTCAGGGGTGTGTTTATTTTTCTCGAAGAACTGACAATATTGGCAACATGAAAGTTTTTATATTATGAGGAAGATACAGTTTCAAAGTAAAAAGGAGAATGAAAGTCTATGTGAGAGAAGGTCATGCAAGATCTAACAGGGTTGTGGGATAAGTCTTCAAGAAGCCTCCAGCAATTTGTGCATAAGTCTGCTATGTACAGTAACTGAAGGTGGGGAAGTCATTTGGAATTCCACTGTCAAGTGGGTACTGTGTTAACATTCTGGTTCTGTTTAAATCTAAAGTCTATTTTGGACTGTTGCCTTAAAGAGAGTGTGTAACTGGGAGTCAGGTCAATGAGGAATTTTAGGATTTGTTATAGGAATAAGTAATTGTAGTCTTATGTATATGATTGAAATCTATTATTTTGTTAATAAATATTTTAATTTATTTATTTTTTAAAATCTCTAAAGATTATCTCTGAATTCAGTGCACAATTCTTCTCATAATAAATACTAAGTGCAAAACCGTTGTGATAGCAGGACCAAGTTTACCTTGTGGATTTGGTCCACCTGGCACACATCACCTACCACATCTTAACAGCTAAGTATGACTCCAACTAGCAGAGAGTTTTCCCCTGATTCCCATTGATTCCAGTTTTGCCATCTCCTTATTTTCCATTATTAATTCCCCAGACTCACTTTCTCTAGGACCAATGCTCACTTTGTTAATTTTTTTTTTTAAATAACTATAGAAACTCTTACTATCTGTCTTTATATTTCTAGCTAGCTTTTTCTTGTACTCTAACTTTTCCCTCCTTATTAATTTGCTTTAGTTTATTAACTTATTTTAAGTAAATACCAGTTGAATGCTAACTGTAGATCAGATTTTTAGAAAGATATTGATACTTAAAACACCCCACTCACCAAACTTGAATCAACTCGCTCTGCTTGCAGTCTGCATTCCATTTCTCCAGCGAAACATGGCTTACTTGGCTGTGTCTCAAGTGCCTCAGGACTGGTGTCAGCCACTGCAAGGCCCTTATGCAGAAGCAGGGACACAGCCAAACAAATTCTGTCGACTGTGACTGTGGAAAGACATCTCAACATCTCTTGGAATGCCCTCTACTTCCAGGGTCACATAGCCCCAAAGATCTTCAACTATCAAGCCAGAGGAACAGTAGCAAAGTAAGGTGTAGTGACATGATGAGAAGACAACCCCAGAGTCACCCTCTGCTCAACAGTTCTTAGATGCCACACAAATAGCCTGATATTGCTTAGAGCCCATTTTTGGGTGGATAATTGATGGTGTGCTTCCAACATGTGCCAAACGGGAGGTTTGAGGTTTGATTGAAATGCCAGAGGGCTCATTGTAATAATGGTGTCGAACTGCCTGGTACCTCTCGCACTTCCAGTGGAAGCTCACCCATTGGTCTGGATGCAATTTGGGCTGCTGGCTCATCGATTATTAGGGAAATTTTCCCCAAAGTATTTATGAGGTATTATTAAGCCAGTTAATGAATAAACATAAGTTAACCAGTCCGGATAACCACATTTTTCTGGTCAATTAATCGAAAAATAAGCACCCATTACACTCTGGCATATGATTCCATGGAGCACTATCTGCGCTTTGAACACTAATTTCATCATGTTCAAAGATGTTTCATGGTACCTATCACTTGACTTACATGATTATGTGGCACATTACAGAAACAAGTAAGTGAATGCATGCTTTAAATTAAAAGCAGTTGAACAGTTAAGTATTAAAAACATAAAAATGAAATTGAGCACAATGAATAATATTGTTGATCCAATAACTAACCCAAAATTTAAGAGAGAAGTCGCAGCCATTAAGAGGAAATAATCCCTTTGTTTTATTTGGCTGAGGTATTAAAAAGAATGTTGCTATGATTTTCATAAGGCTAAGAATAGAGAATCTGAAAAGAATGAAAAAGAGTGAATGGGGTCGATTTTCATTTGCACTGCCTGAGTGTACAGTAACACTTAGGCAGGGATCAGGGAGGATAATCATATGAGGAGGATCATACATTCTTCCCAATTTTTCGATGATGTAACAGAATTGAAGGGAAACCTGGCCGGTTTTGTTATAGACAAGTGGGACTTAATTTTTCCTCAGTGCATTTTGCTCATATAATACAGGTAAAAGATGTGACTTCAGGGAGTAATTTTACCTAAGTGATGTGATTGGGCACAATGCTGAATTTTTACATTCGTCTGACTTTACTCCCCATTGAAGTCACTGGTCCATATTATCTGAATGGGTGCAAAATTAGCATCCATCCTGATCCCATCAGATTCTTGACAAACAGATTAGGTTAAAATTGCCCCTATAATCTCTCTGATGCTGAAGAAAATACACCTTCCATTATTTATCAGAGTAGCTGTAAGACAAAGTTTTGGCAATTTCCCACACAGCCCTCGTACTCTCTTGCTTGCAGATCATTACTTTCCCAGCTCTTACCAAGTTACTGACATCAAGCACAAACACCTTTGTTTCCCTTGCCTGCAGCACACAGCAGGCATTGTGTGGATTAAGAATTCCAAATGCTGAGACCAAAGTACTTCATTCTGACAGAGACGAAACATTGAGGTCTGCGCCAAAGTGTGATTTTTGTATTGATTATTTCTTTTAAAAATCTTGCCTGCAGTATGTAATGTGGATCCTGCAGGCTCAAATGTCTTCATGTGATTAAAAAAATGATGCATTTATATTTTCCCCAACTGGCCTTTAAATACTAAATGTCCTGCTACCATTTATAACATATGGGCTAACAAATTCTATTGGAAAGCATCCAATGCAAATACTTAGATTTTAAACACGACCTGCAGATCTTATTTTTGTTCATTCTGAAGAAACAGCTTAAAACCAAATGTTCTACTCAATGCTCTTAATGGTGCTATTTACACGGCTTCCTCCTCTGGGATCTGTTACATTCAGGAGGAGAAATTTCTTCATAGGTATTCAGGGGAATGTAAAAATAAAAGATAAACATGTAAAGCAAAGAGTTGCAAATGCTCTTTGCCAAAGGAATGCTACTTTTCATTGTGTTTGGCATTTTGACTCAGGCCAGTAATGTCTCCTGCATAATGAATGAGTGAAAGCACTTACATGTGTTTTCCACTTTTCACAACTTCATGACATTGCAAAGTGCTTCACAGTCAATGTAATGCTCTTGAAGCATAGTCATTTTGTTGTGGCGTAGCAACATATAGCAGCCAATTTGCATCCAGCAGTGAAACAAATGACCAGATAATTTGTTTTGGAGTTGTTGACTCACAAATGAATGTTGACCAGGAAATGAGAACTCCTGCTCTTCTTCAAATAGTGCCACAGAATCTTTGGCATACAGCCAAGAGGACAGACGGGACCTAATTTGAATGTTCTGTCTAAAAGACAGCACCCCAGCAGTGCAGCACTCCTTCAGTACTGCATTGAAGTGTCAGCCTAGATCATATCCTGTTTAATAAGTAGGGGTTTGCATGCATAACCATCTACTCCAGAGACAAAATTCCATTGAGCCAAGGTAGGCACGTCAATGCAGCATTGAGACTTATGTTACATCTTCAGAGGTCCTGCCCTTCAGTTGTGATTTAAAATTGAGACCCTAATGCTCTCACAGTACAGGGTTGTGTACGCATGTCACCAATGGCTCATTTGGTAGATATGCCAGGTGGCATTATATGGAGACATAACAACTCAGAAAGTGCTGTGAGTAACACAAGGCCAATGTTGAATTAATTGATCTCAGAAAATGTGCATTGTAAGTCAGCAGTGCTTGATCATTTGGCCTCAGTCCTATGCAAGGAAGGGAAACAATCAGTTGGAGTTTGCACTCTTGTGTTTGATTTTAACACAGTGGCGAAGGCGGGTTTGAAGCTAACTAAGCTGGTGACTTGATGCTGCAGCACAGTGTGCTGATTGCCCAATGTGAAGCTATCTCTGCGCAATTTTTCCATCGACAGTTTCTCTGGGAGTAAGGCCTCCGCATGGAAGCAATGGACAGGCAATTAAGACAATTAAGGATTAAGAACAAAAACAGAAAATGCTGGAAAAACTCAGCAAGTCTGACAGTGGAGGGAGAAACAGAGTTAACGTTTCGAGTCCATATGATTCTTCTTCAGAGCTAAAGAGTAGAAAAGTGATTAAATTTATACTGTTTAAGGGGGGTGGAGCAGATGAAGCTGGATAGAAGGTCAGCGATAGATGGGGGCTAAGGAGAGATTGACAAAGATGTCATGGACACAAGACAAAGGGAGTGTTAATGATAGTGGTAAGGGCTAAAGAAGGTGCTGATCAGTGGCCTAAAGGTAAGAAAGCAGAATGTGTGAATAGCAGAACAAGAGTCAGCACTCTGTGAAAGAACAACATGGAACAAGTAGTGGATGGCCCTTTTCGGTGTGGGGTTGGGGAAGGGGGTGGTAGTTGGGGAAAAAGGATAGAAGCCTCCTCCCTCTATCACCCTCAGGATTGCCTGTGTGCCCACTGCACCCCCTGAATGACTCCTCTCTCGTGCATTGCATGCTCATTTCTGCGTAATGTGAGGTTAGAGAGGTCAGCTACACTTAACCGTCCGATTTGACCACCCAACTCCACTATCTGAAATGATGCTTTTCCCATTGGATTTGCTCAAACTTACATCACGTTTGGGGTAGGAAATGGGCAATAATCTTTCAACCTAATCACTGCCTGCCTTGAGGCCCTCCTGTTCAGGGGTGTGCTGGCGCTGTAAGATGCTCAGATATGACGACTTGGCTTTGTTTCCTACTCACCTTGCCAGAATGCAGAAGGTCAAGTGCTTCCGGCACTGGACCCAAGTCTTGCTCACCAACCTACGGATGCTGACCTCACTGGAGACCTCCCGCTATGCCTCCTTTGTTTGCCTGGCTGGCCTCCTCCTGCAGCTCTCCAGAAACAGAATGTTCCTCCTGGCTTTGACCGCCTCTACCATCACCACCAGGGAGACATCGGAGAACTTGAGGGCTGCTCTGCCATGAAAGGCTGCCATATCCCTTCTCTGGTGTACTGACCCTCAGCGTCGCTTCTCTCTGCCTATGTCTGCTTTGAAGGCTGAGGGGAACCCTTTAATTGGGACAACCCCCGCACCCCTCCAGGTTCTGCCGTCTACTCCTACCCGCCATCCCTAACTGGTCAGGTATTACAGAGACAACCCACTAAATGGTTACCTCCTGTGAAATACTGATGATCGTGCACTCCGAACTCTAGGGCAGGGGTCAGGACCCAGAAATGGTCCTGACGTTCGGCTGCTGCCAAGATCGGGAAAATCCAGCCCCTGATTACTATTTGGAGATCTCTTCTCTACAGAGCAGCTGTGCAGATATTGGATAAGGACAAAACTAGACTCACAGTGAGGGCCACTACAGTTGAATAGGCTGCCCAGCTCTATCTAAGCTCACCTACAAAGAAGGGTATACTTGAGTGAGACACTGGAGAACAGCTGAGACCAAGGAGCAGGAATCAACTGCCTTTTAAAGAAAAAAAGGGGAATTTGGAAAAAAAATAATGAATGCCTTATGCTGAAACATAAGATTATTTGAATGCCATGAACACAAAGTTGGGGGATTTTAACAGCTGCTTTTTCCACTTTTCCTCCATAGACTCAGCAGAAGATCAGTGAAATTTGAGAAGTAGCATAAGTAGGTATTTACACTATTTCTCTAGAATGTCCATTCATCTTCTGCCAAAGACCTAGTAAGAAATTGCCAGGACCCACAGTACAAATTCCAAGCAAAAGTATTTATTAAGCAAGGTTAAAAAGCGCTAGCGAGTTTTAATGAAAGCTTTAGTGAGAAACATAATTGTGCTATGTGTCTTGTTGACTTTTGGATCCCTGATGTTGGTAATGTTCACACTTTAAGCTGGAAAAGGTCCGAACGCTTTATGTAACTTGCCAGGCTGCCTTGCACAAAAGAAGGACTGGTTTGGACTGGTTCAGTTACATTTCAAATCAGTCTCTAGTGCAGCTGTCAAATATGGCTCCCTGGAACACTTACACATAACAACTAGTTCCTAGATAATTAGTTCCTAGCTGTTTACAGATATAGAAACATAGAAACATAGAAAATAGAAGCAGGGGTAGGTCACTCGGCTCTTTGAGCCTGCTCCGCCATTCAATTTGATCATGACTGATCCCCTATCTCAACGCCATACTCCCACTCTCTCCCCATACCCATTGATGCCTTTAGAGTCTAGAAATCTATCTATTTCCTTCTTAAATATATTCCATAGCTTGGCCTCCACAGCCCTATGTGGTAGAGAATTCCACAGGTTCACTACCCTCTGAGTAAAGAAGTTTCTCCTCATCTCAGTCCTAAATGGCCTACCTGGATCCTGAGATTGTGACCCCTTTTTCCACCCACAGCCAGAAGGAAACATTATCCCTATGTACAATCTGCCCAGCCCTGTCAGAACTTTATACGTTTCAATGAGATCTCCTCTCATTCTTCTAAACTCCAGATAATATTTACAGATAATTCAACAATATGTAAAAAAATAGGCTTCTAGAAAACATGTCTGTTTGTTATATATTGAAACTGGGTAGGCACGGTTGGCACACCCAAGTTTGGTAGTGCTGTGGAGTAGTTTAAACCAACACTCAACACAGGGTCTTTTGTTCAAACGTCAAGGAGCCTTTATTTTATTGCCTCCAGGGGGGAGGCAATCTCTACTGATAAACCAGGAGACTTTCCAACAATACAGCGTTTCAAGCAGTTTACATACTATTCTGTGACACTGTGACAATCACAGTGCCACCTACAGCAGAACTGGTGTCATTAAGAAAGACTGGAACTTAGGACATCACAACAATGGCACAGGATAACCACCATCATGCAGCCTAATTAAGAAATGAAGGAGGCACTTGACACAACCAAATGGCCCCAGAAAACATCCATTCACCCCTGTCACAGAAAGAGAGAAATCTTTTTACATAAAAATCAACTTTGGAGCCAGGGAGAGTTCATCTTGATAGGATCCATTGTTTTCAGTTGTGGAAATATCATCAGCACTGAGCAGGTCTGTCCAGAACAGACTTGTTGGTTCAAAGTGGGTACTCAGCACCAATCATCCAGCAAGATGCCCTCAGGAGATGTGTTTGTGATACTCTATAAGCTTAGCATCCAGCAACCATGTTAACCCCATAATTGCTGTAGAGCTTGAAAGCCCCACTTCAGTAGCTCTTATTGGAAGGTCCCTTCCACATAGGATATTTTCCAAGGTTGAAAAGAGAAACTGAGGGGTGATGGCCTCCAAAATAAAGTTCAGCCTCCCTGATGAGAGGACTGAAGATTCTGCACTCTTTCCATGCTGTCAAATTCAAGAGATGCTTGTCCTGTCAAAACTACATCCAGGCGAACACTACTCTTAAATCACCAAATACAGAGAAAGGCTGTGGTTTGGTGACCTCTGTGTAGAAATAACAATAGATTTACAGTCAGCTGAAATGTCAACAAATAAACTCAGTGTTTAAACATCTAATTTCACAGTTTCTTTGTTTTTCAAACAACTTTCTTTCCTTTACTCACTTTTGTGGACTACAATTATAAGAGCCTGGATTATTTTCTGATTTTTTTTTTCTTCACAAGTCATTTTTGACAGTAATTTTTTCCAGGTTATTTAATGTGTTAGGCTGCATAGACAAATCTTTATATCCATTATTCCCACCTACACATTTCCAACTGTGAACACCGCAGAGTGATCAGAAGTGGGAACCGCTGCTGATTTTTCCCTCCAAAGAAATTTGAGGCTGATTGCAGCATCCTAAGACTCTACTAGCTTGTTTCGACTACATGAATATATGACTATTTAAAACGTATAAGATCCTGAGGGGACTTGATAAGGTGGATACCAGGAGGATGTTTCTCTTATGGGGGAAACCAGAGCTAGGGGGCAGTTTCAGAATAAGATGCCTCCTTTTTAAGACAGAGACGAGGAGGATTTTTTTTTTTCTCTCAGAGGGTTGTTAGTATGTGGAAGTCACTTCCCAAAAAGTAGCGGAGACTGGTTCATTGAAGTTATTCAACGCAGCATTAGACAGATAGATAGTCAAGGATTATGGGCCGCAGGCAGGAAAATGGATTTGAGACCGCAGCCGAATCATCCATAATCTTACTGAATGGCAGCACAGACCCGAAGAGCCAAAGTACCTACTCCTGCTTCTAATTCCTATGTTCCTGTGTACCTCGATGGCTGGTGACAGAAGCTGGGGCTTTCCTGGCACACCAGCTGAGCTCCTGGGGGAACCTGGCCATGCTGTTTCAGGCAAATGTTAATGCTACTCTGATACTATTTGAAGATTAGAGAGTTAGTCTGGTATCTTGGCCAAGATTTCTCCTGCCAATATCATTAAATGGTTATTCAATCCCATTGCTTTTTATAGGACCTTGTGCGTAAATGGCTATTACATTTGCCTACACAATTACACTTGTAATTCACTCTATGTGAAGCACTTCTGTGATGTTCCTGAGAAACTTAATAAGGTGTTACATAACGACACAAATCTCCTTTTTTAAAAGACAGGATCACCTCTAACTCCATTACTCCACTTGTCAATGGACTGACCAGCAAGCCAAAGGTGAATCACCACTCATCTGTTGCTTTGTGCTTGAATATGTCTGCAATCAAAGGATCAAGCAGAATAAGATTTCCAGTTAAGCTTTTCTAAACATAATCAGTGACACAGCCTAAAATGCAAGTTCAACAACAGCATTAACAAAACAAAATAACTAGGCAAACTAAACGACAGTACAGACCACAATCAGCGCTAAACGGCAATCAAAAACTGGTTGTCCTACAGTCAGTAATGAAATAAAGAACTTAAGGGCATTTTTCAGCTCAGAAATGTATATTAATAAATGCAGCAGCCAAGGGAATGAATCACTAGATTGATGGGCATTTGTTAGCGGGTGGAGTTGGATCAGATCTGTATGCTACAGCAGTCTCTATCAGTAGATTCCCTAGGGAACATCATGGTAGAGACTTTTTGATTTAGATATGTTCATAAGATTATCTGTTTCTACCTTCAATGGAGTTAGGCAATGGAAGGGAGGAAGTGGTATCAAGAAGGCTCATCTCTTCTTTATGCTGTACCCAGTGGGCATCAACTGGAAGATTCCCAACTGAATCAAGAAACTGGCAGCCACAGTTGGCACATCCAAGTAAGTAGCCCTCTCTTACTCTGCCTTAATATTGGTGTTTTAAAGTATTCAAAAGGATTCACTGGCCAGATAGGGGCTAATAAGTACTTAGAAAGCTCACATCATTGGTAAGCTCCATTTACAACAAAGACTATGATATTATCTTAAGGGGTCAAATCAATTTAGCACTGAAATCACCCCCCCCCCCCAACCCCCTTAACCTTTCTGTCTCTCTACTTCTCTCTCTTCCTTTAAGTATTCCTTAAAGCCAACCTCCTTCCTGTCTTAATGTCTCTTTATGTGGCTTGATGCCAAACTCAGAAGTGCCTTCAGGTGTTTTACTGTATTAAAGTCACTATTTAAGTGAAAGTTGTAGTCTCTGTTGAATGTAACGGGGTAGACTTGCTATTAATTTGTGTTGGTTCATCCAGTGTAACTTGCCTAAAATAGGCATAACACATGTAAACGATTGCAGAGTTTGCAGCAAAAATTACATTCAGCACAAATCATTTCTCTGCCAACTTTGCACTAACTTAAAAATCATTACACCAGAGGCCTGCCTACCCACAAAACCGGCCATGCCCCCAGAGTGAATCAGTCACCATTGGGAGTCCCTGCTTAATGCACTCATTTGCAAGCCATCTAAAGATTAAGCTCATTTTTTTTGGACACAGGGCACTATTAACTGAGTTTAAAAGATTTTGAACATCTTTTTTTAAATTTACTAAGAAAATGATTATTGTACCTCAGTATGAATAGCTGATGATCTGTATGTCTTGAAACTTCTGCTCCCCGGGGTCCATACACTAGAGGTATCTCAGAAGATGCACTGGGGGAATCCCCGGAAGCTCCAGGCAAGGATGGCATGAGAATTGCTGGGAAGTTTCAAGTTCCAATGGGCAATTACCCTGCATTTCGAATCCTCTGAAACTCTGATTTAAATTGGAGACTTTGGATGGTTCTGACTATCTTAGCAAAATACTCACCAGGAAAAATTAGAAGGATTAAAACCACTTATAACTCCTGAGTAACTATGATATAACCCACCCCCAAAACCGCACCACTGGACCCCCCCAATTATTTCACACCACTATGACTACCCTCCCGAACCCCCAAATACTCCCGTGGCTCTCCGACTGCACCCCCATCCTCCCGACTACCCCAATACCCTACAATCACCCAACAACCCCACCAATGCCCTCACACTTGACTACCCTCCCGACTGCACCCCACACACCCCTGACTACTCCCCTACCTCCCAACAAACCACAGACCCCCCAACCCCCCCCACCCCTGACTACCCTACTGAACCACCCCACCCTGACAATCCGCCAACCTCTGTCTACAACCCACCCCAACTACCCTCCTGAATCCCCCACCCCCAACTACCCACTCAACACTCCCCCACCCCCCTGACATCCTCCACCCTTCAACTACCCTCCCGCCCCACTCCACCCCACCCCCGACCACCCCAACCACCCTATCGACCCTCCCCACACCCCCAACTATGCTCCTGAGCCCCCGGCCTCCCCCTGACCACTTACTCCAACCACCATAACCCCTCGCCCACTTACCTCACACACTTACACACTTATATTCTCCCTGGCTTCTCAAAGTGGATGGGAGTTTTACACTTACCTACTTTATGGCAACTGCTGCCCTGCTGGAAGGACACTGAAGCTGCTACACAGAACATTTCTCACTGAGCCCGGGTCCGAAAATTGGCCGGGAAATGTGTGGCTCCTGAGCTGTGTAAGTAAAAAGGAGTGGAGTGACAATCCGACAGTGGTTGCCACTCCACAGAATTCCTAGGCCGTCAATTTTCTTCAAATCATTTCCAGTAATTTAAAATCAAAATTCCACCTGTATGGTGGATTGATAAACTGCGATAAACCCACTTTCAGTATTGATCAAACTGCATCAAGTTGTCATTCTTAAATTTATCAAGGATAATGCTTACGTTCCCGACCTCTGCTCTCGACAACAAGGTAAGCTGGCTATCATATAACAAGTCCAATATGATTCATCTTCGGAGCTCCAGAATGTTAACTGTTTCTCTCTCCATGGATGCTGCCAAATCTTTTGAGTATTACTTCATGTTAAAGAGTTGATCTTCAGAAAATTTTTGTTAGTGGAAACATTTGACTTTATTGATCAGACAATAGCTGCAACTACACGTGTGCATCAAACTCCATAACTAAAGAAAGACCTCCTATAGAGATCGCCCGTGCTGCTAAAACATTGGTTTACACAGATCATGTGATCTTACAGCACAGGATTATTCTTAAAAGCTACAGTCCAACATTCCCCAAAACTATAATTACTACGTTCCTCCCCCTTTAACTTTTCTGTACTTTTTGTATTTGCAAGGATATCAATCTCATGATATTACAATATTTACACAGGTCATGAAATTACAAGTTCAGTCTTTCAGGTGGTTTCCTGATCAATGTGGAACATCATAGCTCCATGATTTCCAAACCTTTGGCAGGAACCACATTCTCTGAAACTGTATTAACATCAGAAACCTCATTGGGCACATTCAGTTCAGTGTCTTCAACTCCGACAGAGGCATTGGGTATGTATGTCCTTGGTTGAGCACCTTCAACAGGAACTACTGGTACTAATGGTTACAGGTGGAACAATATCTAGTTGTGGTTTCTGTCTTTTACTTAAATGATCCACATGTTTACGGGTGATCCAGCCCTCTAATTCTACATGGTATGACAATGCTCCAGTCCCTGAACTTACTTTACCAGGTAACCACTTTGGTCCTCCACCGAAATCCCTTACACATACTGCTTCTCCAACAGTAAATTGCCTCTCACGACTATGCAAATCATGAGTCGCTTTTTGGTTCCCTTGACTTTTCTTCATCTTCCCCTCCAAATTGGGAAATATTAGGCTTAGTCTTGTCCGAAGACAGCATCTCATCAATAATTCTGCAGGTGTTGTGCCTGTCGTGGTGTGGGGGGGTTGTCCTGTAGCGAGATAGAAAATGAGCAACTTTGGTCTCCATCTAATCACCTGTTTACTTCTTCATTCCCACCTTAAAAGGTTGTACCGCCCTCTCTGCCAGCCTATTTGATGACGGATGTTATGGTGCAGTCTTCACATGGATAATGCCGTTAAGGTTGATAAATCGTTGGAATTCAGCACTCGTAAATGCAGTGCCATTATCCAAGATGACCACCTCTGGTAAGCCATGAGTGGTGAAACTCTGGCATAGTTTTTCTATTGTAGCAGCTGATGTTGGTGACTTTACCTCATAAATGGCTAACCACTTGGAATGAGCATCTACAATCAGTAAAAACATGGTTCCAAAGAAAGGACTGAAGTGGTCAATGTGTAACCGCACCTTGGGTCTAACTCCCACGGGTGCAATGGGGCTGCCACCGGCAACCTTTGCAGCTGCTGACAAGCGCACACAGTGTCTTACCATATTTTCAATATCGCTATCTATCCCCGGCCACCAATAGATAACTGTGCGCTATGGCCTTCGTTCGGGAGATCCCTGGATGGGCACTGTATAGCTCAACTAAATGTGGTTCCCTTCCCTGTGGAGGAACTGTTACCCATGCACTCCACACTGAATACCATCTTGACTGCCCATTTCATGTCTTCGGTTGAAGAACGCTTTAATTTCATCTGAGACTGGCTCCTGGGACCAACCATGTATCACTTGGTCTCCCACTCAAGATAGGACTGGGTTGCGACTCATCCAGTTTCTTATCTGTATGGTACAGACTGGTGAGGAATCTAGAAAATCCATCACCAAGACGAGTCCCTGTGGAAATTGGACATGTTCGTCATTCCCTTGAAGGGCAGGCACCTTAGGGCATTGGCATTTGCGATATGAATCCCTGGTCTCTGTGCAAAGGTGTATTCATACGCTGCCAAACTTAGGGCCCATCATTGTATTCTTGCTGAGGCTATAGGAGGTATAGCCTTTTCCTCGCTAAACAAACCCAACAGTGGTTTGTGGTCTGATACAATCATGAAATGCCACCCGCAAACATATTGGTGGAATTTTTTTACACCAAAATAATTGACAGACCTTCCTTTTTGACCTGAGAATATCCCCTTTCAGCTGCAGTAAGCATCCTGGATACATAAGCTATTGGCCCCTCTGTGCTGACATCCATTTTATGGGATAGTACCATTCCAACTCCATAGGGAGACTCATCACAGATTAGCACCAGTTCCTCCGTCTGGTAATAATGGACTTACAGATTGGATGAGCATAAGAGCTCTTTCACTTTCATGAAGGTTTCTTTTTGGGGTGCCTCCCTAAACCAACACTGGTTTCTCCACAGCAGTGAAGGTAGAGGGGCCAGAACTGTGGATAAATTAGGTAAAAATCATCCATAATAATTTACCATCCCTAAAAAGATTTACGTTCAGAGGTGTTCTTGGGTGCAGGTGCCTCTCTTATTGCTTTAACCTTCTTTTCATCTGAGTATAACCACTGAGAATCTACCCAGTGGCCCAAATAGATGACTTCATTTGCTTGAAGAGTGCATTCTTCCTTCTTCAGGTGCACTCCTGCATGTAAAAAGCATTTCAGGACTTTCTCTAGGTTAGCCAAGTGTTCCTTTTCTGTGAACCCAGTTATCCACACATCATCTAGGTAGACTTCAGCCTGGGGTAGTCCCTGCAGTAAGCTCTCCATTGTCCTTTGATAGCTGGCACAGGCTGAGGAAATACTGAAGGGCAAGCATGTATATTGATATAATCCTTTGTGGTATTAATTGTGACAAATTCCCGGGAAGTATCAACCAGTTCTAATTACTGATTTGCGCGACTCATGTCAAGCTTTGGATACGTTGTCCCTCCTGCTGGTTTAGCATATAAGTCTTCAATTTTGGGAATGGGGTACCTGTCCAATTTGGCTGCTCTGTTGACCGTTAGTTTATAGACCCCACAGATCCGGACGGTTTGGCCTGGTTTAAGGACAGGGACTATGGGTGCCTTCCCACTCTGAGAACTGAACCACTTTTATGACACTCAACCTCTCTAACCGGTTCAGCTCAGCATCAGCCTTCTCTCTCAGGATGTATGGCACCAGACTTGCTTTCAAGAAGTGAAGGATTGCTTCTGGCTCCACGTAAATCTTGGCTTGCAGGTCTTGGATTTTTCTCAGTTCATCCTTGAAGATGGTGTCATACTTTTTAAGCAGCTCTGGTAGTCCATCTGCTTTCAACTGGAAGATATAGGACCTGTTTAATTTCACCTCCTTTAACCAATGTCGACCTAGAAGGCTTGGCCTTTCACCTACTACATCACTGGTAGCTGTGCTGATTGGTTTATATAATGACCAGTTACTCTGGTGATACCTTTCACTTGGATTTCTTCGCCTGTGTATGTTTTCAATTTGGCAGATGTTTGTTCCAAATTTAATTGTTGAGCACCTATATTTAAATATCTGAAAATGTGTTCTCCTATTAGAGTGGTAGAAGCAACCATGTCAACTTTCATTTTTAATAGTTTACTTGCACTGTAGCAAATATTGGCTCTGACTTCCCAACTTTCATGTTAAATAATGAATAAATGTCAGAATTTGTTGTTTCAGGCTCTTCTAAACCAAAGCTTTCATTGGACTTCGTTTGTTGTTTGGTAGCCTTTTTAAATCTCGCTTTGCACTGTCTCATTATGTGTCCATTCTGTGACAAAAATAACATTCTACTTTTTTAAATTACCAATTGCTAGAAGACTGATTGTTTCCACATAAATGGAAGTTACTTTTTGATTTAGTTGCTAAACCTCTCCCTCTCATTTTTCAGTTAGCGGAGGCTGTTTCCCGCTTCGTGGCAGAGTCTCAATTTTTCATGCTAATTTCGGCTGACTTTTCCCGCCTGATTTGGTGCACAGCACAATTTTTCACCCCTTGAACTGCTTGTGAATCTCTACAGCACTCTTCATTGCCAGTGCTATTTCGAACGCTTTCTTAAAATCAAGATTCACGTCAGCTAGCAATTTTCACTGAATAGTGTCTTCTTGCAAGCCACATACTAAACGATCTCTGAGCATGTCATTGAAAGTTTCACCGATATCACAATATTCTGTTAGTTGTTTTAATTTTGCCACGTGGTTAGCAATTGTCTCACCCGGGGTTCTACTTCATGAATTGAACCTGAACCTCTGCATTCTAACTGAGGGCTTGGGTTGAAAATGTCCCTTAATGAGGTTTACTAATTCACTGAAAGTCTTCAAATCTGGGGCACTGGGGGCCATCGTGCTTCGAATCAAACTGTAGATTTTGCTCCCGTAAGCACTCAAGAGAATCGCTCTCCTCTTCTCTTCTCCCATGATTTTGATTACTTGAAAGATGAACATTAAGACCAAGCGTCTATGGCTGACTCTGCCAAACTGTAGAAATTCAGATAAGGATAACTTCTATTATTTTAAACAAGCTTAGATACTCACAATTGCTGGGCAAGGTGCAGCACCGATTCTGATTTATCCTCATCACCAGTTTGTTATAGAGTTGATCTTCAGCCATCTTTTTTAGTGGAAACATTTGACTTTATTTACAGAACAGCAGCAGCACCTACACGTGTGCATCAAACTCCATAACTAAAGAAGTGCTCTCTCCTGTAGAGGTTTCTCATGCTGTTAACATGTTGGTTTACACAGGGCATGTGATCCTACAGCACAGGATTATTCTTCCAGCTACAGTCCAACATTTCCCAAAACTATAATTACTACACTTCACTACAACAAAATCCACAGTAACTGAATTTTACATGAAAAATTGTTTAAGGAAAGTAGTTATTCCTTCAACGGGGGAAATTCCAGACTAACTTGTCAGCATTAGTGAAATATCGAGATTGTGCTATGTTTGTTCTTTTGCATTTTGCTGATGACAAACAGCCTCTATTGCTGTTGTCACTATACATTTTTGATGCTGAATTGCTGCTGACTTTAGTTTAAATGTGGTGTTAAATTCATAGCATAGCACTGAATGAAAAATCACAATGCCTATAGTGTGTCCAAAGGTCAGTATGACTCTGTTGATGTGAGTTGACTTACTCCAAACAGAAGCATAAAGGGTAACTGCTGACAGGCCAGAGTTAATGTGATCCTTTTTTGCTACAAACTAGAAAATGAGACTTAGTATAATCCCATGTCATGTTAAAATCAAATTGTGTCAATGAAATATATCAAGGATTATGTTTAAAGAGTTTTTTGTTATTAATTTGTGCCCAAAGTGGAACTCAACCCCAATATCATCATCAAACTGGAAGTCACCAATGATACAAGGCTGGAGGTAAGTAATTTACCACGTATATGTCAAAGGGAGCCGTACTTTCATAGTTTGCTTACACAATTAAGAGCGGCTTGAACAGTGTCTGTTGGATGGAGTTGGGAAGCTATTTGAGGCCAGACTCTGTTTTAAGAATCCTTTAGAGCATGTTTCCCTGCATCAATGGTTTTTCTCTGCTTCTTCAACAGAAACAAATGCCTTGACGCCATTCTTCAGCTGTGTGCTCTGCTCTTGGTGCTGTTTTTCTCTTCTGTACATTTTTTTCTTCTTCAGCATTGGATTCCAGTTAGTGTCAGCTGCTACAAGTAGAAAAAAAGGAAAAGGCCAAAACATCTGGCTTTGGCTTCAGCTCCACCAACATATTAATGGCAAAAATAGGGTAGTAGAACAAAGTAATAACACAAATATAGGAAATAATAGCAGGCAGCACAAATTCATCATTAGTGCCAAGAAACACATGAGAAATGTTTAGAGTTCCACTGGTGTTGTGTTTAAATTCTCCCCTAAAACAAAAATCCCCCTATTTTTGGAAAACACAGATTTTTAAAAATGTGATATTCAAATCAATAGAATTCTGCTATATAAATTAAACTCCTGAACATATATGAATTTTCATGCCTCATATTTGATCTATCCTGATACACGTATACTTTTCAGTTAAAGCTGAAGGATGGATTATTATTGGAAATAAAAATCTACAATGTAACCAACAGATTGTCTGCCATCAAAATCTTGGAACTCTGACAGATGAAATGGATAAGTTCTCTCCATCTCAAATTATAAAGAAAATTGAGAATAACTGAAACCATGTGGTGTATTTATGTATGGCTTTGTAATTAGGCCTGCAAAAAAAAATTGGCATGTTGCTATAGACCACTGAGGTTTTCTGCAGCACATTCAAATGAATTACTTTTTATTGATGTGTATTGATAATAGTGAATTCATCTACTTAGTGTACTGCTGCCATCTACAGGTAATAACTTGCTCAGGTAGGCAGACGTTAATGATAATTCAGCAAGTTAGAATTTCAATGAGACAACTTGATTTTAACATCAGTTGCAGTTATTCTAAGGCCTGAATTTCTCCCGTGTTGGGTGGGCTCGGTGGAAGCTGGCGGGGAGGGTCGCAGAGCCGACCGCTACCCATGATGGGCTCGCACCGCCATTTTTTGCGGGCGGGCCAATTAAGGCCCGTCCAGTGTAATATGCGAGCGGTACTGCTCAATGCCACCTGTGCGGGTGGGGGGAAGAGGGAGAGTCGGGGCCAGCGTTCTTCCGCGCATGCGTACGATACAGCGCTTCACGGAGCTGCCTCAGGGAGATTGAAGCACTTTTGAAAATAATAAATTTAATCAATAAAAGTTTAATGAAACATGTCCCTGACTGTGTCACATGAGATGGGACATGTTTTTATTTTTCAGGAAAACTTTTAATTTTATTCATAAAAACTCGCGGATGAGGTTTCCTAAAAAATGTAAAGGCCGCCAACCATAAGACTGGTCAGGCAGCGTTAGCTTGACATTAATGAACTTGCTAACGGCCTTAATAGGCCTATCAGTCATCAGTGGGCATGCAGCTGACTTCAGCGCGTACCCACCGAACGAAACATCACGAGACAGCACGATGACATTGGGACGTACGCCCGACATCATCGCGCATCATTTTACCCGCCAGCGTGTCGGACCTGCCCCCGCACACAGACTGAAACATTCTGGCCTAGGTCTCATTTTCTAGTTTGATTACATGTAGCATAAAAGGATCACATTAACTCTGACCTGTCAGCAGTTCCCCTTTATGCTTCTGTTTGGAGTAAGTCAACTCACATCAACTGAATTATACTGACCTTTGGACACACTATAGGCGTTGTGATTTTTCATTCAGTACTGTGCTATGAATTTAACACCACATTTAAACTAAGATCAGCAGCAACCTAGCATCAAAAACGTGACAACAGCAATAGAGGCTGTTTGTCATCGGCATAGTGCAAAAGAACAAATATTGTACAATCTCAATATTTCACTAATGCTGACACGTTTGTGATGAGTTTCCCTCAGTTAAAGGAATAACTATTTTACTTAAACAATTTTTCACTTAAAATTCAGTTACTGTGGATTTTGTTGTGGTGAAGTAATACACAAAAGCTCTGGCAGCATCCATGGAGATAGAAACAGTTAACATTTAAGAGTTCTGAAGAAGAGTTATATTGGGCTTGTTATATGCAAGCCAACTCACTTTCCCATCAAGAGTAGAGGTTGGGAACTCCAAGGCCCAACAAACCTCGGAGTGTCCGTGTATGTGCAGATCAGGAACAGGCTGCACATGCGCAATTCAGCAGTTTCAGTTCTTTGGGACAAAGACGTACCCAGTGTGCCAGTGCGGAGAGGAAAAGTGGTGCAAAAACTCAGGCCATGTGAACGAGAGGGGTGCGCCATTGCAAACATGTCCCACGGGCAGAGGAAAGGGTGACATCCCAAAAGGAGAAGGGCCGGGGGAGGCCCCACAGGGAGAGGGGAGAGAGATCCCAAATGAAGGGTCCCAAAAAGGGGACAGGTACAGGAAGTGGCCCTAGTTAAGTTACAAAGAGAGGAGGAGTGAAAGAGGCTCCAAACAGGATTAGGGATGTGGTTAGCAGACATTAAATTGAAAAAGGTTCAGGAGAAGCACTGGCAATCAAAGTAGACATGGGAGAAGGCCTGAAGATCCAAGAAGGCAGCCGAAGTTGGTGGCTCCGTGCTGTGGGCTGTCGGGGTGAAGGTACCCCTTTAGAGCTTGGCATGGCCAAAGTGCTGAAGCTGTGCTCATAAGTTGCTGCAGGAGGGCAGAGTTGGGAATCCAGAAGGACGGAATCTTAGGAGATGAGATTGAAACCTGCAAGCTGGACCATTGTTGAGGTCATCCAAGTTGGAGCAATTTATTGAGAGAATTCCAAGGTTAATACTTTACAGGTGAAGACTGGAATCCCTCATAAGGGAGACAGAGTTTCACTGCAACTGGTTGACTTACAGTGTTTACTGACATCTGGGTGGGCTGTTGAGAAATCCGTGGACTCTGGCTTGGTTGCATCAGTCATTTATTGTGTAGTGTGGTGTGTTTGACCAGAGGTTGCCTGTTAATTCAGATGCACACCATTTTAACCCTGAATGTTAGAGTATAAGATAGATATTGTAAATGGATTTATCTTTCTGACCTTGTACGGTAAAGTTTATCCTTGTTTGTTCAAAACCTGTGGAATCCTGTGGCTTTATTCTATTAGCAAGTGTATTGAATCTCAAACTACCAAATCTTACTTTAAACTTGGGGGTCTGGTCTAGGATCATTAAAACTCAAAACATTAACTCTGTTTCTCTCTCCACAGATGCTGCCAGACCTGGTGAAATTTTCCAGCACTCTCTATTTTAATTTCAGATCTCCAGCATCTGCAGTGTTTTGCTTTTATTATAATATTCAAAGGAACTGACCTGATTAGTTTGGAACACTAGCACAGTGTGACTGAAGTCACCCACACTGTGCCTGTTATTTGTTTTAATGGGCAAATGACAAAGTTGTAAAATTGAACATTTTCAAGCAACACTCATGATTAGAAAGGTGTTTGCCCCCATTAGATTAAAGGGTGTATAGCACAGGGAGAACTAAAACAAAGATAATTTCTGCTTTGAAATGAGTCAGTTGGTTATTCAGCCATGAAACAGATTGAAGGCTGTAGGCAACAATTGTACTCAAAGTTTGGATTTTGCAGCAAAGATAACACTTTGGATGCCAGTACTCACCATTTTTAAGGAGTAGATTGTATAGCAACTTCTAGCAAGTGCACATGCACAATTAAATAAGGAAATCAGAAGTTGCTGCCCAGGCCACTCTGTTCCTGCACATGTTTTGCTACATCGCTACATCAGTATCTCACCTATAGATATGTGGCATTGAAACATGTACGAAGACCCAAATTTGGAACAGTTGCCCACTAGATATCCACTAAACTCATCAGGAAATGTTAAGGATTACCCATTCCAGATCAAGTAAATTTTTAATGTGGCGGTAAGTCTTATACTGCCAAATGACCTCCCTGGCTTTTCCTTATTGTTGAAGGACTTTAAAAACATTTAAATTAAATTGATCTCAGTATATAATTTATCTTGGTTACTACATTCACTTGCACTTGCATTCTGACTTTGTGAGGATGAGCATGCGGAAACAATAAACAGGTCAAAATTGCTTGGACCATTAAGCCATTTTTCATAGATGACGTATAATGGCCTCTGAAATGGACACATTGTTATTAATTTAACTTTTAATCAGGGAAGTTATGTAAACATTTCACTCCAACTCCAATATTAATTGAAGAAATTCCATGTTTTTAACCTGAATTATATAAACCTGACCAAAACCCAGGAATTATTTTAGCTTCACTCACTAGGCTGCTAGACTGGGAAGATCAGATTGGCCTTCTCCATCACACCTTGCCTAATTGTACTTCTCATTGATTTTTGTTAAGTTAGGTTAGGATTATCTCCCTTGTTTTATACTCGCAATGACATCTTCATTTCCATTGGTAAATGGAACAGAATGTTAATCATGAAATATTGGATTCCCCCATACCTATGTTTATTATAAACATTTTCAATGCACAAGTGGCACAACTGACTGCTTTTTACATACTTATGTGTAATTGTTGTAATTTAAACCGTGGTATGGGCAAGATATAGTTGCAAAGCATACCATCCAATTCTTAAAAAAAGTAATATAAAATTTTCAGTTGGTTTCAATACATCTCACTCCACTCGTATAAAAAAAAACACCAAACATTTTGACGTATGCTGCCCTGACACAGCAAGAAAAATTGAGCATGTTGTTTGATTTTACTCAATCAGTGACAGAAGGATCTTTTTGTAACATTTATCCAAAAAGAACTATACTTCCTACCACTACAGGAGAGTTCTCCCTGGTGTCCTGCTTAATATTTATCCCTCAGCCAACATCACTGAAAACAGGTGATGACAATGCTTTTTGTAGGAACTAGCTATAGCAAAATTGGCTGCAGTGTTTCATCGAGTGCAACACTTATAGGACTTCATTGGCTGTAAGGTGCTTTGGGATGCCTTATGGTGGGGAAAGCTGCTATACAAATGGAAACTTTTCTTTCTTACTGCTCTGACTCAGATCAGTTAACTGAGCGCATAGTAGGGAACAAACTTGTCACCTTCCAGACTGAAAGGCTCAGTATTATGCCTAACAAAGAGGTTCCCCCACTGATCACTGGTGATGTGTTGCTGCTGCAGCATTTGGATTCTGCTGGACACCAAGGTGATCCAGAATGAACACATCTGTAGTGACTGTTTTCAGGTCGAGAAACTTTGGATCCGAATAAAGGAACTGGAGTCCGAGCTGCAGACATTGCACCACATCAGGGAGGGGGAGAGTTACCTGGATACTTTGATCTAGGAGGCGGCCACACCCCTCTGATTAGGTGATTCAAATTTGGTCTGTGATCAGAGACAATTTAAAACAGAGATGAGGAGAAATTTCTTCTCCCAGAGGATAGTGAATCTATGGAATTCTTTACCATAGAGGGCTGTAGAGGCTGGGTCGTTAAGTGTATTCAAGGCTGAGATAGATAGATTTTTAATCAGTAAGGGAATCGAGGGTTATGGGGAAAAGGCAGAAAAGTGGAGTTGAGGATTATCAGATCAGCCATGATCTCATTAAATGGCGGAGCACTCGATGGACCGAATGGCCTACTTCTGCTCCTATGTCTTACAGTCTAATGGTCTTATACATTTAGGTTTTGATTTTAGAAACTGAATGAGTGGATTAGATAACCCAAGGAGACCGTGAAGGAAAGCAGCAGCAAATTCAAGTGAGAGCAGATAGTTTTTGACAAAGAAAAGCAGTTACGGGAAATAAAAGTTTGACAATTGAAATTACTGTTGTCAGTATACTTGTATGAATTCTTGCATTAAGTTCCTCTCCACTGCTGTAAGGGAGATGTTTATGAATTAATACTTCTACTCTAAAAATATATTTTTTAAGTGGACTGCCCTGACAATGGTCATTTCTGGTCTTGTACACTCCCTTGGCAGGCCATCAACAGCACAAATATACTATAGTGCCCTCAACACAGCAATACTTCATATTCATAAATGCTAATTGGCAGTTGTTATGAATATGAATAATTTATGTTAAATTTACTTAGTTAAAGCTGTTTTATTGCCTTTCAACAAACCAATTGGGGTCTCTAAACATACTCATTATCCATGAATCAGTTGGTAGCACTTACACAATTTCAGAAGGCCGTAGGTTCAAGTCACACCCCGAGGCTTGAGCACACAATCTAAACTGACACGACAGTTCAATACCAGGAGAAAGACACAATATGAATCAAATCCTTCTTTCCTTTAATTATACTTGACCATTGCCCAGAACGCGATCTTTGAGAAGGTATTCAGAAAAACAAAAATATTACTGGAAATCAGAAATAGAACAGAAAACGTTTGAAATGCTCAGCAGGTCAGGTGCGGACTGTGGAGAAAGATGCCTAGAGTGGAATTTTGTGGCCTCTCCCACCGGCAGGATTTTCTGGTCCCGCTGAAGTCAATGGACTTTTGAATGGCTCGCCACATTTTACTGCCCCGCTCCCACCACAATGCGGCCATAGGATGTTTCAGTCTTTCCAGCAGAACTGGAAAAAATTAGAGATGTAACGTTTTCAGCAGAGGGAGGGAAACACAGGGAGGAGAGGAAAGAATGAAGGGGAAGGTATGGGATAAGGTGGAAGACAAGAATATTTAAATGGCAAAAGTGATGAGGGATCAAAGGAAAGGGAGATGGTAATAGTACATGGAAAGAATCAAAAGATGGGTTTAAAGGAGACTTGCATTTATATACTTGGTATTTGATAAGGTTTCTCTCCAAATTCCTCCACTAGAGGGTTTTCAGAGGCAATCCATTTGATGGTCACATTAATTTAAAAAGTTCCGCAGATGGTCAAGGCTTCATCAAGGCACTTTATGGCCAATAAAACACTTTTGAAGTGTAGTCACTGTTGTAAAGTAGGAAACACAGTGGTCAATTTGCACAGACAATCAGAAATGTGATAATTAGCCTGTAATCTGTTTTTGGGGTGTTGACTGGGGGATTAAAAATATTTCTGGAACAAAATAGGAGCGAGGTAATGATCTGAAACTATTGAACTCAATGTCGAGTGCTCAATCAAAATATGATTTGTTGTTCCTTGAGTTATTGTTGAGCAGTGCAGCAGGCTGAGGACAGAGAGGTCACAGTGGCAGTGGAATGAAGAATTAAAATATCAAGCAACCAAATGTTTAGGGTTGCACTTGCATACTAACTAAAGGTTTTCAGAAAAATGATGGTCCAGTCTACATTTGATTTCCCCAGTGTAGAGGAGACCGCACCATGAGCAGCAAATACAACTCACTAAATTTTAAGAAGCGCAAGGAAATTGCTTAAAGTAAAATGTTGCAGATACTTGCAAAATAATGGAAGGTCATCAATCTGAAGCGTTTACTCTGTTTCTCTCTCTACAGATGCTGCCTGAGCTGCTGAGTATTTCCAGTGTTTTCTGCTTTTATACAAGTAAAGTGTTGCTTTATCTGGAAGGAGTGATAGGGGACCTGGATGACGGGAAGGGAGGAGGTAAGAGGACAAGTATTGCATATCCTGCACTTGCACTGAAAGGTGCCATGGGAATTGTGGGGGTGGATGCTGGGGTGATTGAAAAGTGGATTAGGGTGTCATGGAGGAGACAGTCACTTCAGAATGATGAAAGGGGAGAAGAAGATGAATTTAGCTTTAAAATCACACTGGAAATGGCAGACGATGATTCGTTGAATGTGTAGGCTGGGATGGGGTGTGGCATGGTGGATATGAGGATAAAGGGAGCACGGTGGTTGTTCTGGGTGGTAGGAGAATAAAAGCAGAAAAGGTTTAATTCTTAATACAAACATTCCTATTCCTGGTAAATGACAAGCAAACTTTTACATTATCCATTTGCTGAATTTGTAGAGAATGAAGTATTGTGTCAGTGCTATCAGATAAAATATCTTTTTACTTGGCACTTGTTCGTTAAGCTGAAAGATGAAAAAAATGAACATAAATGGCAATTCACAGAAAAATAAAATTGAGACATAATTATAATTAGATGTAGCTTCCTAACTGCAATTTAATTGGAATCGCTCTGAACAAATCTATATCCTGAACAGAGATCTATATGATGAATACTTATTTCTTCCTACATATAACCCAAGTGGGGAATAAAATGCAGCATATTATTTACATACATTAGTAATATGTCCCTGTTGCTACTTCATGAAACATTAGACAATTTAATCAGAGAAGAGAAAAGCTCCTAAGGGTAGGAAATGGTTAGGCCCTTTTTCAGGCCTGAGATATTGACCATTTTGATGCCTACACCAAAGTTGAAGGTGTAATACACACCAAAATGCGGCCTTCAACCTCACCTGATCCATTCCAAAGTGATGCAGATGCCAAAAGCAGCTTGCCAGAGCACTCCAGATCAATTTGGGAGAGCAGAAGCACTGGCAAAAGCCTTTAGGTAGGCCATGGATGGATGGGTATCGGGGAGGATTGTAAACAGGAGGAGTTGAAGCAGGGTCCAGCAGAGGCCCGTTGTGTTGCTGGGAGCCAGGAGAAGCGCAAATGCTCCTCCAGCACCACATTATGGTTAGCAGTGGCTTTAGGGATTGCTAGTTAGGCCAAAGAAGAAGCCAAAAGATTAAGCAGAGTTTTCTCAGTACTGCCAAATTTCAGCAGGCTCCTGAAATAGGTGTTAGACATCTCATTAGTATATTCAAGGAGTCAAATGCCTGTTTGAAGTTGCCACCAGGCATGCCTAAATATGGTCCCACAAAACATGGACCTGGAATTTATTTTTGAGGTGTATCAGCAATTAGGAAAATTCCCTGCTTTGTGTGCTCGACTCAGGAGAAAGTGCCTGGAAAGATGGGACCTTCATTTCCGGGGGTTGTGGTAGTGGAATGCCAGCTGCTTTTGGGCCAGTTGACTTGGGAAAGAGATCAGAAGCAGCAACTGGGGCTGCTGGGTGCCAATGTGAGCTGATTAAAAGGCCCATCTCGGTCCTGTGGGACTTTGTCGCAGTTATAATGAGAAAGGTGAGGCCCACTCACCCTTATCCTTCACTCCCCCTCACCCCTCACACACTCCCCATGCCTCACCATATCATCTCAAGCCTCTCCACCCACCCCCCATGGGCCTTAAGTCCCCTATGCCAAGCTATGCCACTCTACCTGCCCCCCATGCTCCCAATGCCAAGTTATGACCTTCCTCCCACCCCCATGGCCCCTCATTCCCCCTATGTCCCTCTATCAAACCCCCATGCCTCCTATGTTAGGTTATGCCGCTCCTTCCACACCCCATGACCTCTCATGCTCCTTAGGTGCCATCCGCCCCCAATAGACCCAGCTCCCTCAAGCTCTCTATGCCAGTCTATACCTCTCCACCCACATCCTCCAATGGATCCACATGCTCCCATGTCAATCTGTGGCAGTTCCATGCCTATTGACCCACTATGCACTGTATACAACCAATAAACCCTCTAGTGACAATAGGATGTATAATAATGCTTTAAAAATCAGTAATTAATTCAAAACTTCCCACTATGTTAAAATTGACCTGTTAGTCCAGGGCCATAGCCTTTAAAGTTTCAATAGCAAAAACTGCATGCACTTGAAACCTGTTAACCTTGTGTAATTAAAAATTGTGAAATTGACAGCATAGATCATAGAGCCAGAGCTGTCACTCAAGTAATGTTTTCTCTGGAGCTCAGATGTTTTACTACACTAATGGATTTCTGGGCTGTCAGACAAGAACACATAATGAGGCTTGTTTTTTTTTTATTCATTCACAGGATATGGGCTTTACTGGCTGGGCCAACATTTGTTGCCCATCCCTAATTGCCCTTGAAAAGTGGTGATGAGCTACCTTCTTGAACTGCTGCAGTCCATGTGGTGTAGGTACATCCACAGTGCTATTAGGAAGGGAGATCAAGCATTTTGACCCAGCGTCAGTGAAGGCATGGCGATATATTTCCAAGTCAGAATGGTAAGTGACTTGGAGGGGAGCTTCCAGGTGCTGGTGTTCTCACGTATCCGCTGCCCCGTCCTTCTAGATGGTAGTAGTCGTGGATTTGAAAAGTGCTGTCTAAGGAGCCTTGGTGAATTCCTGCAGTGCATCTTGTAGATCGTACACACTGCTGCTACTGTGCATCAATGGATGAGGGAGTGAATATTTGTGGATGTGGTGCCAATCAAGTGGGTTGCTTTGTCCTGGATGGTGTCAAGCTTCTTGAGTATTGTGGGAGCGGCACTCATCCAGGCAAGTGGGGAGTATTCCCTCACACTCCTGACTTATGCCTTGTAGATGGACAGGCTTTGGGGAGTCAGGAGGTGAGTTGTTCATTGCACAATTCCTAGTCTCTGACCTGGTCTTGTAGCCATGGTATTTATATGGCTAGTCCAGTTCAGTTTCTGGTCAATGGTAACCACCAAGGTGTTGATAGTGGAGGATTCAGCAATGGTAATGCCATTGAACATTAATTGGCAATGGATTCTCTTTTGTTGGAGATGGTCATTGCCTGGGACTTGTGTCGTGTGAATGTTATTTGCTACTTGTCAGCCCAAGCCTGAATATTATCCATGTCTTACTGCATTTAGACATGGACAGCTTCAGTATCTGAGGAGTCACGAATAGTGCTAAATATTGTGCAATCATCAACAAACATCCCCACTTCTGACCTAATGATGGAAGGAAGGTCATTGATGAAGCCGCTGAAGGTGGTTGGGTCGAGGAAACTACCCTGAGGAACTCCTGCAGTGATGTCCTGGAGCTGAGATGATTGACCTCCAACAAGCACAACCACCTTTCTTTGTGTTAGGTATGACTCCAACAAGTGGGGAGTTTTCCCTCTGATTCCCATTGACTCTGGTTTTGCTAGGGCTCCTTGAAACCACAGTCAGTCAAATGCGGCCTTGATGTCAAGGGCAGTCACTCTCACCTCACCTCTGGAGCTCAGCTCTTTTGGTCCATGTTTGAACCAAGGCTGCAATGAGGTCAGAAGCTGAGTGGCCCTGACAGAACCCAAACTGGGCATCAGTGAGCAGGTTATTGCTAAGCCAGAGCCGCTTGACAGTACAGTTGATGACCCCTTCCATTACTTTACTAATGATCTAGAGTAGACTGATGGGGTAGTAATTGGTCACGTTGGATTTGTCCATTTTTTTGTGTACAGGACATACCTGGGCAATTTCCCACATAGCCAGTTAGATGCCAGTGTTGTAACTACAGTCAAACAGCTTGACCAGGTATGGGCTGACAACCCAGAAATCCATTAGTCTGTTGAAACATCTAGGTCCCCAGAAAAACATTGCTTGGTTGATTGGTCTGGCTCTTTGACCTCTACTTTCAATTGCACAATATTTATTTACATAAGGTTAAGAGGTTTCAAGTGCTTGCAGTTTCTGCTATTGATACTTTAAAGGGTTTGGAATATTGACACTTTTATTGCCCTGTAGTTAAATAACATTTTTAATCTGATGGAAGGATATAAATAAATAATGTTTAAAGTTTTTTTGTCTACACATCCTACTGTCACTATAGAGTTCATTGGTTCTATACGTGTATATTGGGTCAATGGGCATGGAAGTGCCACAGCTTGGCATAGGCATAGGGTGCATGTGGAGTCATGTGGCGTTGGGGAGGCCACAGCTCAGCATAGGTGGCATGAGGGCCAGGTGGGTAGGGTGGAGGGGCATAGCCTGGCATGGACATGAAAAAGACTTTTTGAACTTACCTTTCAAAAGGTTCCTTTCAAAGGTTCATAGACTATGGTTCACTACACTTCTGAGGTACCATTAATCTTGACTCTTTAAAAAGCTGGCCCAACTCCGTGGAAATTGTGGAGGAGTAGGACATGCCTACGTCGACAATGGAGCCGGCCAGGTCGAGACTGCAAGGTGCGGGCTCACAGCCGCAATCAGCCCTCACCCTTAAAAGACCCTGGTGAAAACCATAAGGCCTGTGAATGAGGTTGCAAACCCGGATTCAGGGCCTGCTGCCATTTTTAAAGGGCTCCAAAGCCATTCCAATTCGGTGAAAATCCAGGCAATGGTGTCTGACGTATTTGCACTGCAATTAGATGTGTGGCCTGGCCCTGCAAAAATCGTGGGTTTTGGCCCTGCTTTGCAACCAAAAATAAAGGGCACACCCACAGCCCAAGCTTTCCTCTCTAAACCCAACTAACCTAAGGGTAACTTACCGAAGATAAATGATTGAAACTGATAAGTACCTCTGAGAATCAATTCTGCCAGTACAGGAGATTTGCATTTGAATAACAACCTGTCACTATCCGTGAAGTTAATGGTACCAGTTCTAAGAGGACTGAAGTGCTCTCTGCTGAGAATTAAATTAGCCCTCAGCAGAATAAAAGGCTCAGTGCCATTGATTATACACTGTGTGAATCTCGTACTATTAGACATGGAATTCCCCTATAGCTGGCTTGAAACTTCAAACAGACTAATTTGATAGTTATTGGAAAGATGAAAAATTGTCCTGTTCCGTCTCCTCAGGGGAAGTTTTATATTTTCCCATTGTGATTTTGGTCCAAAATGTGGCTTGGATTTTAATCTGCTGACAGTACAGGTGAAGTGTTATTGTTATTTGACATCAGGGCATTCCCTGATTATTGCACTCAAAGGCAAGAGGTTAATCATATTGCAAGCGTTGGTATCCACTGAAAATTATTCTAAAATAACATCAAATGTTGGAGAGAAAAATAAACAAAAATCAACCTCAGGGGGCAGGGCGTGGACAGAGGTTTCAGATGGTGGTGGGGTTGTTGTGGGGGGAGTGTGGTTCACTCCGTGTTCCCACTACATTCCACACCAGGCCAACTGAGCTTATTGGCAATCTGTCACAGGAAAGCTGCCTGCCTCAAAGGAGCTGGCTTCGAATTGGACTCACTATGAATGAGTGCAACTGAGTGCGAGTGTATGCATGCACATGAGCCCTGAAGTTCTATTCCTAATCCCTTGGGCTTCGCATTCTGGAGGGTGTCAGGGCATGGGTGGGGGTGGGGAAGGGGGTAGTGGAGGGCGGCAAGTGGCAGTGGCTGGATGGATCACCCAGGAGGATTTGCTCAGGGCACGCCAGATTTCCACCTCAGCAAAACTCATGCCTAAAAGCTGTCAGGGACTGGCTGGACGGAATAGCCCGCTTCTCTGCTGTATATTCTATGAGTTAAATTCTATATATTGTATATTCTATGGGCGGAATTTTCTGTGCCCGTTGACATCGGGAATGTTCAGTGGCGTGAGCGGACAATATGGCAAGAAGGCCAAAAATCATTTTCATGATGTTGTGAAACCAGGTTACAATCGTCCATTCTGCCCATCAATGTCAGGCCACGTTTCCCAGTGTCAGAAGTCAAGAACCTCATTGTAATACATCAACATATTCTTATAAGGCCAGCCCACCAGAATCATCCTCACATGCTGGATTGTCTGCCTACATCAGCGGGAAAACACGTCTTGACAACTGTGACATGCAGCAGTCGGGACTTACTGCCAGGGCCTTGCTCAAATCACGGACAACCAAGGAGAAGATGCTGGAGCCCGACAGCAATGGCACACTGGAGGGCTGTCCATGGCATGCTGGGTGGATTCTCATGGACATAGCTTCGCCGCGAAGCAGCCCACGGAAGGTGGAAAGTCATCGTTGAGAGTCAGCCTGCAGTGGGTGATAGTTGAGGGGATGGGGAAGAAGGTCCAGCTGTGTTTGGGAAAGGATGGTGGGCTAGGGGGCTGGGAAAAGAAGGTCTAGGATCAACTGGGAGAGGAAGAGGTGTCGGATGGGGGTTGAGGTAGGGAGGGAGGGGAGCAAAGGTGTTGAGGGTTGAGGTTGGAAGGGAACGAAGATATCGGGAAGTGGGAAGGTGAGGTGGGGGGTCTAGCTACAAGTCAGGAGGGGAGGTTTGGAGGAGGGGGTAACGCGGGTGAAGATGGCATCTGGGGTGTAGGTGTAATGAGGGTGGAAGGTGTAAGGGAAGGATTTTGGAAGGGGGAAGGAGTGTGGAGAGGGGAAGGAGTCCAGGGGAGGAAGGAGGAAGGAAGAAGGAAAGAAGTGCAGAGAGGGGAAGGAGTAAGGATGGTGGAAGAAGGAGGGGTGTCTGAAAGAGTCAGGATGGGGGAAGGACTACGGCGAGGGAGTCCTGGGGCAGAGGATTTCCCGCGGGAGTTGGGGGGGGGTGGGGGGGTGTGTTGGGGGGGTTGGTGGTGGAGTTTCAAGGGGGAATGAGTTTCAAGGTGAGGAGGATTCAGGGGGGGGACACGTCCATGAGAACCCACCAGTATGCCATGGACGTTCCTCCAGTGTGCTGTTGCTGTCGGGCTCTGGCATCTTCTGCTGCTCGATGTCCGCGAGGTGAAAGAGGTCCTGGCGGTGAGTCCTGACTTCTGCACATCACAATTGTCAAGACGTGTTCTGCACCAACATGTTTTTCCAAATATGTGGGCGGATCTATTGTGGGGAGATGATTCCACTGGGCTGGCCTTATAATGATATGCTGATGCACTACAATGAGTTTCCCTACTTCTCACAGTGGGATTGTGCAAGGGAGGGCTCTGATGAGTCCATGACTACATCCTGGGAAGCAAACGGAGAGAGAGCATGGTAAGGGGGAATGGTGAGAATGACTGAGGGCAGAGTGAGCGGTAGGATGGGATGATGAGTGTTTGACAGCATTGGTAGAAGGGATGGCGAGGGTGGTTTGTGGGGACTCGGAAGCAAACACAACTCAGGGAGTGAGAAGGAGGAGGTCGGGGAGGTTAATGTGGATGGGGTGCGATTTTTGGGAATCAGGGGAATGTGCATGCTCATCTGAACATCCCAGAAAGAAAAGGGTTGTGGCTGATAGGTCATGGAGGGGAGGTGGAAGGTGATGCTGGGGAGTCAACAGTGATGGGGGAAAGGAAATGGGTGGCTGTGGGAGGGGAAAGGATGGGGGAACCTGAGGACAAATGTTAGATACACCATCTTGCCAAATTGAAAGTGAAATGAGAGCCATGGTGGGCAATGACAGGTGCTGCATGGCAATGTGAGCAGTTAGTGGGCTGAGATGCAGGTTGACCCTGATGGCCAACTGAAAGCGAATCCCAGCAGGCAGCATTGAAAATGATCAGGACATTGAGATGAGTGTGATGCAGGAATGATTCCTGTGTGTGGGTGAGTGCTTGCACGAGGATCTGAAAGGCCCTGCCACACACACACACACATCTCCCTCCAGAGTCACTCGTGGGCCAGCTGCATGCAACTGAACTGCAGGTGGGGGAGGGGATGCAGTGGGAGGACTTGCGAAGCCTGTCAATGAAGCTGAAAGAAACCATTATACATTATTCAGTGAAAGTGAATATATTTCCGGATTGTAAAGTGACAAAATGTGTTCACCTGTGCAACCAACTGTGATCAGAATTTCTTACGTTTTGAATGCCTTAGACTTCTAATTGCTTCCCTAACATCCGCAGCAGGGGCGGAGACAGCCTGTGCAATGGTTGGCCCTCTTGTCTCTGATGCCTTTGGCATGGGTCCTCTGGAGAGCCAAGACCTTGGGTATCCTGGCTTCCTTTGTCTGCCCTCCAGTGTGCCAGCTGCGCCCTCTGCGGTGACAGGACAAGGTTGAGGGGGTCACAGGCAAAGGGAACTCAGGGGGAGCAGACAGCCTCTGATATTCCTGAATGGATGACCCAGGGATGTCCAGCTGCTGCTCCTCCTCCTTTCAAGTGCCCCAGGGCCCCGGCCTGACTCCTTGAGCTGAAGGAGCCCCTGTGGCAATGTCGAGGTGCCCCATTTCCCTCTTGCATCACCACATGGCTACTGCAATGGAGTGCAGGTCTGCGCACATCTCCATCTTCTGCTAGACCAGGGTCTCCATGGCATCCACCATCCTCCCCATGGAGACCTCCATATGTGCACATGTGGGCACCACTTCAACAAAGAGCAGGCAAGTGCACTCCTCCAACTCACGTGGCACTCTGTTGAGGGCTTCCAACAGTTCTGCATGATGTTCGCCCCCTTGAGTCTCCACAATGAGTTGGAAGGCCAAATCCAGAGGATCTTCATCTGACTCAGACCTCACAGATGCCACTTCCCCAGCAGTTTTCCGAGTGCCAGGGAGCTCGGCTGAACCGCCCTCCTCCTGCTACGGACACATGTCCATGCGGTGACCATCAGATTGTGAACCTGAGCATGCTGTACATCTAGATGTGTCTCTGCGCTGATGGAGGGTGTGGGTAAGCTCTATGACGTGTCTTCCAGGCTGCTCATTTCCAACTGTCCAATGAAGGAGCAGTTCCCTTGGCTGGAGGTGAGGACATAGTTGGGGCTGAGGGACTGGCTGGCTGAGGGGTCGGTCATTTGGCAGAGCTCCCTGTGAATAAAGTAGAGATAATTACTGCACAGAAGAACAGTCAGGAGCAGGAAAGAAAGCACTCAAAGTTGCTTTAAGAGAGGGATGATGTGATGCAGGATCCTCAGAAGAGTGTTTGCCACCAATCTCACCGTTGCTGCAGGCACGGTCCATGTCCTCACCAGTCAGCACGATGGCACACTCCTCAAGATGAGTGAGACGCCTAATGTGGGCCACTTCACTCCCGGCCTGGGACCTCAACCTGCTGATGTGAACAGGCTTCTCCTGTATGGAAACAAATGGAGAGAGTGTGAGCAGGACGCATGGCACTGTGTGGAATGTTAGTGTGGTGAGTGGAGACATGGACGGGATGAGGGCGTGAGCTGCACAGGATATGAGCCTGATGGAGATGTGAGGGTGTGTGTGAGAGTTAGTGGTGTTGCCCTTAAGGTCAGAGATCCCTGTGGATGTGTGGTGGGTTTGTGAGTGTGTGAGTTGAGTGTGATGAGAAGAGTGACTTATCCTGGCAGAATGGATGAGACCATTCATCCTGTTGTGGCATTGGGTTGCTGTCCTCTTTTGCAGGGCATTGGCACTGACCACCACAGCCACCACCTCCCATGCTGGATTGGTTATGTTGCTGCCCCTCCTGCAGCTAGTGCAGGGTTACAGGACATCCTGGTGGGCCTCCACTGCGTCCAAAAGGCACTCAAGAGACACGTCATTAAACCAGAGGTCTACAGTCTTTTTGCCTTTTGGGGCCATGTCCTCTGTACAGCAGTCAGTGTGTGCATGGCCGCACTTTAAATATGGCACCCATCATGATGAAGCAGCGAGATGATGGCATGGCGGGAAAAGGAGAGCCCATTTACCATGGAAATAGTGTGTTTCCTGGGAATGCATGTTTAATGAGGCGGGATTGAGACAGTATGTTACGAAAACCGACCATTGCGGCCAGCGGGGAAAACATTCTTTTTCCCACCCGCTACCACACTTAGTGCAAATCTGGGATCATTCCGCCCTATGAGTTAAAATTGAGGTTATAATTAATCTTTTACAACATGACATGAAGCTATTAATGTATATAATATTAGTGGAAAATATTTTTCTTTTAAAATAGAGGTTTAGTCTGTGGGTGTGTCTTAATTGGATTAAAGTCAGCTAGTCTGGTTGCTTTGATGTGTACTAATTTTGGTGTGTAAGAGAGATAGAGCGTATTTACATTTATTGAATAGAGCATTCAAGAAGTGGGGTGAAAACTGACGTCGAGCTAGCAGATAACAAGCAATATGTTTATATTACTAATAAAATTGGTACTATAAAAAGAGTTTTATTGTTAGAGAGGTTTAGTTCAGAGGTTGGTGTTACAATGAGAATTTACATTCAATGAGCAGTGCTAGGTATAACTTCAGCAGTGTTGTATGTGCAGAGCAGAGGCAATGTGAGATCAACAGCAGGTATAAGCCTCCAATTGTCTCCAGAGGTACCAAAGTTAAAAGAATCTCATTTTGAATTCATAAGGTGAAAATGCTTTGCTTGGTGTCTGGTTAAGTCTATGGGTTGCTGTTGATTTAATGGAGATTAGTTTGGGAATTTGTTAAAAGTTATGATATTAGTAACTTGTAGCCATGTGTATATATATTTTAACCTGTGAAAGTTAGTAAAATGTTTCATTTAGTTTAATGTAAAATCTTGAGAACTGAAAGTCTGATCCTGAATTTAGAGCCACATCTCAAACATAACACTTAAAATTATAGATTATGACAGTTGTTTAAAGTTTTCGTCTGGGATTTTTAAATAACTCAGCTTTACGAACTGCACCGGTCATAACAAACAGCATACCTGGGCACATAGCATGGAGAACATGGGAGAGTGGAATGAAATAAAATCAAGCAGAGCCACTCCTAAAGGGCAATTGTTCAGTTTTTTTTCATTGTTACTTATTCTGTTACACTGGTTTAAATTAATAGCTACATAGCATTTCCTCCAGAAGTGAATGGATTTGAACTTCAGGGACAATTTACTCTGTGATACAGAATTAATGGTGTTTTATTGCTTGCTGAAGGGCAAAGGTAAATGCTTTCCACACATAAAACAATAATGATGCAATGACACAACTGGCTTTCTGCCTTACCTGAAGCAGCTTTAATGCTCAATGCTTATATGATTCAATTATTTCTCTGCTAGATCTTGTGCAATTGCCAATGCCGGGGAGCGAGACATAGCCCAAGGTTAGAAGAGAATTTTAGAAAAGGTGAACTGTTGATTCTACACAAGGAGTAACATGTAGATTGTTTTGTCATAAATATACTTACCAATGTACATTTAAATGAAGAAAACAAGTCAGAAGAAAATATGAATTTGTTGGAAGCCCAGTTGCATAGAGCAGTATTGCAATTTGTCCCATGATTGGTCCCATGGGCCTAGATATTCAGGCAGTGTGTTTGCTGGTTCAGGGAATGATTCCTGAGCTTGAATGGTGAGGTTCAGATACACAATAATGGGCTTCATTTCCATCGGGGTGGCGAGCTGGATACTATAATTGGGCAATGCCAGCAGCAGACCTAAGATACATGCTCAAGGCGAGGGAGCGGGGGGAGACAGGAAAAGGGGAAGGCATGGAAGGGGGGTGATTGGGCAGCTGATGGTCAGATTAGGGGTGACCAGGAAGCTGGGGCAATCTGGTTTGTGTAGTTTATATGGCTAGCAAAGATAAAATCTCAAGGTATCTTCCACCTCAAGATAATGGAAATGCCAAAGATCTGCTGTTCACTTTCTTCACTGTTAATCATATCTTGTTTACCAATACTTCTTAGAATCATTGAATCACAGAATGATACAGCACAAGACGTTATTCAGCCCATTTTGCTTGTGCCAGCTCTTTAAGAGAGTTATGTGTTGTTTCACACCAATGTTCTTTCCTCATATCCTTGTAAATGTTTCCCTTCAAGTATTCATTCAATCCTCTTTCCAAAGTACTATTGAATCTGCTTCCACTGCCCTTTCAAACACTGCATTCCAGATCATAACAACCTGCTGTGTAACTTTTTCCTCAAATCTCCTTTGGTTCTTTTGCCAATCAATTAAATCTTTGCCCTCTGGTACAGGCCTTCTGCATGCAATTCAGTTATCCCTCATTTAGCATTTCTAATGTGTTCCTAAAAAAACGGGTGCTAAACAAAAATGTGCTATACGAAAATCACTTTCCTGTAAAAAAAAAATAAAGGTGAGTTACGTTCCTGATCTGCAATTTTTGTTAAAAACCTATTGGTTGCCTTGAACCTTACTTGCCCAAAAATACTCTTTCTAATTCTTAATAATACAGCTCTAACTCTTTCAACATACCTCCATCTCCCCACTTCCAACTCACCTACTCTCCAAACTCTTCTGCTCGCTACCTCTCCTGTTTGTCATTTCCCTCCCAGGCCCTCCCACTCGCTGACACTCTCACTCGCCGATCCTCCAGCTGCCCGTCCCAAACATCCCCCATGCTAACCCTCCCACCCGCCAATGCCCTAGCTCTGTCCCAACTCTCTAACTCATTGTATCTCCAGCTCACTGCCTCCCATGCTCACTGACCCTCCCGATAGCCACTTCCCTCTCCCGAACCCTCACTGTGAGCAACTGCACAGAGAGGGGCAGAGAGAGGGAGGGAGCGAGCGAGATAGTGAAAGGAGACATGAGTCAAAGGGAGGGAGCAGGAGAGTCAGGGAAGTAGAAGGGTCAGGGAACAGTGTGTGGGTCAGGCGGCTAGCAGGAGGGTTGACGAAGCAGGAGGGTCAAGGAGGGAGGTGGCAGCAGAGAGGAAAGCAAGAGAGGTGACAGGTGGGAGTGTTAAGGTGCAGGAGGGTCAGCGAAGCGTTATAGGTGGCCAGCGATGAGGGTCAGTGAAGCAGGAGAATTAGGGTGGGAGACAGCAAATGGGAGGCTTAGCGAACTGCAGGCAGTGAGGGTAAGTGGTGGGGAGGGGGAGGAAACGAGTGGGAGGGTCAGGCAAGAAAGTGGCAATCAGAAGGGCTGATGAGCAGAAGAGGCAGTTGGGAGGGTCATGGACAGAGGGGGTAAGCAGTATTTTGTTTTAATAAAAACTCAGTAACCATGATAAAATGAAAATGTGGCAGTTCTATTGGGGAACTGCCCTAATTTGCAAACCACGCTAAAATGGAAACACACTATTAGAATGTGCTTTAAACAGGGGACACGTATATCTGTCACATTTCTCTGTGTTAAATGTTATATGTTAAATGTTAAATGTGTTAAGTGTGTCTGCCTATACCCTTCTGAAGTCTGATACAGTCCTCTTTATTGCAAACATTACTTAGTTTTGAGTCACTTTCAAACTATTAAATTATGCCCTGTATACCCAAGTCCAGATCATTAATATGTATCAAAAAAAGCAGTGATCATAATACTGATTTTTGCAGATGCCACACTAATATACTTCCCTCCAACCTCAAAGACTCACTATCATGTTCTGATTTCTGTCCGATAGCTAATTTCATATCTATATTGCCATTGTCCCTCTATTCCAATCGGCTTTAATTGTGCCAGCAAGTCTATATGGTAGTACAGAAAGTGTTACTTTATCAATGCCTTTAAAAGTCCATATACACACATCAAGCACGTTACCCTCATCACTCTCTCCATTACTTCACCAAAGAACTCAATCAAGTTATTCTAACATCTTTATCTGTTTCAAGGCCATACTGGCTATCATTTATTAGCCTATACTTTTGCAAGTGCCAATTTATTTTGCTCCTGGATTATTGTTTCTAATTTTTCTCATCACTAATGTTAGGTTGACTGACCTCTAATTGCCAAGTTTATCTTTCTCCCCTTCTTCCACACTTATTTTCATCAGCAGACCCAAGACAAGACCCAACAAGACCCAACCACTTGACTTTGATACATTTTTGTGTGTTCGCGTAGAACTATCTGTAGCATTTCCAGCTTTGGGTATGTGCACTATGATTAGCTTTGAGTGCATAAACTATGGTGGCCTCCTAATGCAATATTAAAGGATGTTACCTTGCTTTACTTTATTTGGTCAACAGTTGTCCTCGAACCAATACTGCCAAACCACAGATTAGCTGATCATATGTCTCATTGCTTGTGTGTGCAACATTCCTAGTCCAAAATAGCTGCCTTATTCTGCTTATATAACTAAGATCACTGCATTCTAAAAAGTATTTAACTGAGTGGAGTGCTTTCAGATGTTCCAATGTGATCAAGTGTTGTATCAGTGAAAATGTTATAAATATTAATTCCCATTTTAATTACCTTTTTGCTTATAAACTAACAAAGAAAATATTTTTCAATATGTCATTTTGAAGGTTTTGAGCTATTGCTCCTTCAACTTTCAGTAAGATTCAGGTTTATTACGATACAATCCAGCAAATGCAACTATTATTTAATTGGCTGCAATTTGCTGAACAAAATAATGGCATTTGAACAATGCACACCATTATCAATGTTTAAATCATCTAGCAACTTGTGGCAAAGGAGAGGTATTCTGTGAATTCCACATTGTCTCAAATTTCAGGTCAATTGGTATCACTCCGTCATAATCTTGGTGAAAACGACATCTTGCACTTAACCTTTTTATGAGTTTCACAATGTTGCAGTATTTGCACATCAATTGACCATTCAAAAAGTCATCTAGTAATTAGTAAAGTACCCAATAACAAGATGTGGCAGGCAGTGTTTCTGTCGTATAATGGGGATCACGTTTATTTCCCACATGAAAAGTCCAGGTTTGAATCCAGTCAGAAACATTATAACAATATGTTCTTGGGCCTGGCCAAGGTGGTCATCAACAGGTCCAGGCAGCGGCCGGTCGAGGGGTCCTCCAACCTGACTGTCTATCCCCTCTACCGCGGCTGTGTTCATGGACGGCTGGCCCTGGGAGGGGAGCATGCTGTGTTCAGCACTACGCTAGAGGCCTTCCACAATTGGTGGGTACCGCAGGTGTTGGGATGCATAACCACCCCTGGGAACAATATTTTGTTTTGATGTTGTAGGTTTCCTTTGACATTTTGATTATTGTCACAGTGCCCCATGAGGGGCTGCCTACCTCCCCTTTTTGTTAATTTAATTTATTGATTTTTGGTTTTATTAAAAGGGAGTATAACAATGTGTTCCCCAATAGAAGGCTCTCTATGTGGGAGTCTTTCCTTTCTCCATCGGGGATCTGGCGTGGAGGGTGTTGCATGCAGCAGTGTCATACAATCGTAGATTAAGATACTTCACCCACCCCCAGGCTGCATATGTTTTTTGCAGCCATAAGGAGTCCATCTTCACTGTATACATGGAATGCCGGAGGTTGCAGCCCCTTTCTGTTATTTGGAGGGGCTGCTCCACAATTTTTGGTTGCAATTCAGCCCCACGCTCCTGATCTTCAGTCACGCAGTACAAAGGGGGTGAAAAGGGAGGAGGAACTCCTCATACGCCCACTCCTGGGCCTCCTGAGCCATTAACAACTCCAGGCAGCGGGCAGCCGAGGGGGTCCTCCAACCCAACTGTCTGTCGCTCTAATGCAGCAATGGTCACAGCTGGGTGGCCCTGGAGAGGGAGCATGCAGTGTCCACTGGTATGCTAGAGGCCCTCTGCGATCGGTGATCACTGTGGGGGCTGGAGTGCAGAACAACCACTTTAATTTGATTTTGTAAGTTTGCTTTGACATTTTGTTTTAGGTGCTGTTTACTCCCCTTTAATTAGTTTATTTTATTGACTTTTTTGTTTTTATTTAAAAGAGAATATAACAATATGTTAATTCTTAATGATTGCTAATCGAGTATTTTAGCCCAGGAAGTAAACAATTAACAATGTGCAGTCTCATTCCTTCAAGTAGTGAATGGTTTTTGGAGATTTTAAAAGCATAAAATTTTGAATTTTGATTTTTTTTCTGTTCTTTTCCTTTCTATCCCTTTTTTCACTCTCAATCCAATCTTTCTTTCGGTCTCCTGATTTATTTTTCTGTACCTGATTTGACATTGCATTTGCCTTCTGTAATTTACTGTCCTTCTCTGTCCTTCCTCTGTTTATCCCTCAATTCTCAAATTTCAGTGGTTAAAGAGATACACTGTTTTAGCATTTCACTACATTAAAGCTGTTATATAAATTAAAGTTTCTTCTTTATGCTTTCGTGGGATTCGAATGTCAACGACAAGGCCAGCATTTGTTGTTCATCCCCAATTGCCCTTGAGAAGATGGTGGTGAGCCGTATGCGTGAACCACTGCAGTCCATGTGCTCTGGGTACACCTACAGTGCTGTTAGGAAGGGTATTCCAGGATTTTGACCCAGCAACAGTGAAGGAACAGTTATACACTTCCAAGTCAAGATGTGTAGCTTGAAGGGGAACTTGCAGATGGTGGCATTCCCAGGTGTCTGCTGCCCTTGTTGTTTGCCCTGTCATGCACCAAGGTCCCAGATGCCCCATTACCCTCACTATGCTGTTATTAGCTCCCACTTCCCACAACTTACAGGGGAAGACATTTTTGAGCTGATGTGTGCAGGAATAGATCTAACTAAATGGGCGTGTCACTGGATGACATCCTCCGGCAACTTTCAACCCAATGTTTATTCAAAGCGGTAGACGCTCTGCGCTCCTACTATAGTTTGATAGAATTTGGACAAGATATGCTTGTAACTGTTAAAGTAATTACTGCAATTGTATTTTATACTCACAAAGCAGAAAATTGTGTTAGTCATGAACTCTGAGCTGTTGATTCAAAAACTCTCCTTTGCAGATCCTCAGTTTTGAAATGGGAGTGAATAATGGGTGCTCAGCAGCCTATAAATTTTAAATCCCATGAGTTATTTAATTGAGATGATAGTAAAAATAAATTTGGATGTCAAGTGACTTTTAGTAGTGCAACTTTCCAATAATTCAGAAAGACTCCAATTGTGTGTAATTCGAATAATTTCTGCATTCAGATTTGTCAGGTCCTTTTAAAACTGTTGTCATGTAAATATATACAGGAATTATATGTGATCTAAGTGTTGTTTGCCTTAATTTTACCTTAATTTTCCTGCCAAAATATATAGGGCTAAACATTTGGTTGTCCTGTTTTTTGGGCATCAGGGCCCCAATTTGTGACCTGCCCATTAAGATTGAGATGGGCATCATGCAAATTTGGTATGCCTACCTTATCTGCATGGTTGCCTTGTCAGATCAAGTGGACCACGCACTCCTGTCTTCTTAACACTGCTGGCTCCTTCTGTTCTCAGCAGAGGAGCCCAGTAGCATTGTTCAGAAATCATAATGAACAACCAGCCTACTCTTCTTAGAGGCAAGCTATCCCTCCTAAAGTGGAGCTGCATTGAAAAATATTGATGGAATTTAAATGATGGCAAAATGAACACCGGGGCAGAAAAAAGATTCCAACATGAGTGCGACAATGGAGGAGTTAGTAGCAGAGATGGACAGAAGGGAAGATGCCTTGGTCCCACAGGGTGCCAGGAGCTCCTTAAGGACCACCCTCAAAAGGAAGCGGAAGCGGGTAGCTGGGAAGGTCAACTCCCTGAGTCTGAATGCGAGAACCTGACAGCTAGAAGACTAATGGCCTTATATGGGTGGCCAGAGTCAGTGAATGCATCGCCGTGTGTCATACCCTATCAACCACACCACCATCCATTCATGTTGCTCAATGCACCCCATTACTCACCCAGCAGCACTCCCTGAAGCCCAGGGCACAGGCCCAGCATCTGGATATTTCATCACACCCTCACACACCTACCAATGTTGCCAGCTTCACACTCATCTTTCACTGCCAAACATGCCCCCCAGCATCACCCAAACATAGGGCAGCACAATCACTGACCTTAATGCCCTCTCTAGGACAAGGGACACACAATAAAAAGAATAGAGCAAAACTTTCAGTAGACAAAGGCACCTGCATCTCCTGAACCTGATAGAGAGGATGTTTCTTCAATGGGACCAGTGGTAACAAGTGTCACTGAGCACATTGAGGATGACTTTATATTCCTGCCTTACGCCCCTTCTCATCTCCCAGCTCATACTCATCCTTCTATCTGCCATGATGAGCAAGCTGCTGATTCTGTGACCGTGAACCACTTGCTTTCCACCCCAACTTCCTTCCTTCACTCAAACCTTCCCCATCTGACTTCCTGTTTTCAGATACCAAAGAACTGCTGCCTGCCTAGCTACAGCAGCCCAAAGAAGAAGAGAGAGAGAGCAACAGCACAGCAATGATGAAGAGGCACCGTCACTTGATTTGACACCCGCACCACCAACTCAGATAATGGCAGTAGTTTTACCTTGGAGGCTAGTATTGAATTGGTTTCAGCACATGGTGGGAAATCCTAACATCTTTCGCACATGCGCACAAAAGAGTGCATTCATCTCCCTGAGGCTAAGTGCAGCCTCAGGGGGATCGCCGTGACTTTTAAAAACATTAAAAATAGAGAAAAGAAAAATACCTTGCACGTCCCCTCATGAGTTGGGACATGTTCATAATTTCTGTAACAGCTTCATTACAATTTTTAAAACCCTACATGAAACTTCATCCCGCTCCTGGATAAGGTTTCATGTTTTTTCTAGTTGCCACCAGTGCTCCTGGCCTGCAAGGTGCAAACAGGTCAGGGGGGAGAGGCTGGTTCATCTGGCTCGCTAGATAGTTTGGTCGCAGATGAGTTCTGCCACAATGGACTCAGGTGAGGAACCACAATGGTCAGCATATAGGAAGGTGCTGATGGCTACACACACCAAGATGCTGGCTGCATTCTGGACCCACCAGAAAGCCTCCTGCCACTGTCATGGATCACAAAACAATGCAGCTCCAAGTTGGCAGGAATGATATAAAGTTTGCCCTTTCCACATCCTCTACCCTATCTTCCTGTCATCTTTCAGAGCCAGAGGTCCCGCAACTGCTGTTCTCATACCTGTTGTGGCCTTTATAAAGACAGATCAGCTTCCCTCTGCAATCCCTGTGAGGATGCAGCCACACACCTTCCAAATCCAGGAACTCACCAAAACACCTCGAAAAACACTCCAAAATACCTCCGGACACCTGGCAATAGAAGCATTTCTTAAAATTTCCCTGATCTGGAATCCGGGTGCCTGGCCCTTTAAATAATGGTAGTGCAGGGCCCACCAGGCAGTCTTGCAGCAGAATGGTTGCTGTTTGCAGGGTGATCTACAAAGACACTGCCTGGAACTGCAAGGTCCAAATTTAAAATTTTAGCATCACATCAACCAAAGGCAGTGTCACAGAACCCGAAGTTGTGTCACTACTGAGGCTTAATTTGAGGGTGGCTTTCCATTATTGTTTTTACTTTATAAATATAATAAAGTTCTCATCAAAGTCACACAAGATGCTGGTTTGGATGTATATCACTGTTCCTTCATCATTGCTGAGTCAAAATCCTTGAAGTTCCTTCCTAAAGTGTAATGGGCGACAAGTAACTTCATCACACAGACTGCAGTGGTTCAAGAGGAAGCACACCACCACTAGCTTCTCAAAGGCAATCATAGGTGGACAATAAATGCTGGACATATCCTGAGAATGAATGGCATTATCCCACAATGCTGCTTTAACAATATATTTCTAGCCTGACAATTCCATGTTGACATGTGATTTCTGACAATTTAAAGCAGGATCCTCTGGTCTATTGAAAAAGAGACCTGATTCCTTTTGCTCCAGAGATGAGGGTGAAATAGATTTGCCTGGCAATCTAATGTAAAAAAATCCAGTTTTTATGTTACTGTGGTGAACTGTGTCTGATTAGAAAGAAAAAAAGATTTAGGATTATGTAAAGCCTTTCACAACCTCAGGGCTTCCCCCAAGTGTTCTTTTTACTGCCAGTGAAGTACTGTTGAAGTCTATACACTGCTACAAGAAAGGAAAATGGCAGACATATAGGGCAGGATTTTGCCGTCGGCGAGCAGGGGCGGGGCCTGCTCGCTGACGTGTAAAATGATGCAGGATGATGTCGGGCGGAACCCCCGAGATTACCCCACCCCATTTAAATTTTCAGGAAAGTGGGGGCGCAGCAAAATCAGCTGCGGGCCCACCAACTTGTCAATGGCCACTTGAGGCCATTGACAGGATCAATGAAGCAATTAAAGAACCTGCCCATCCAACCTTAAGGTTGGCGGGTAGGCCAGGAGCTCCAGCGGCAACTAGAAAAAACACGAAACCTCATCCTGGACAATGTCACATGAGTTGGGACATGTAAGGGATTTTTCTTTTCTCGATTTTTAATATTTTTAAAAGTCGCAGCGATCCCCCTGAGGCTGCACTTAGCCCCCCCCCCCCCCCCCCACTCTGTGCTGACCCTTTGACAGTGCAGTGCTCCCTCAGTACTGACCCTCCAACAGTCAGTACTTAGCCTCATGAGTGAGATGAGTGCGGTCTTTTGTGCACATGTGCGAAAGAACACACTTCTGATTTTAGGGATTCCCCCCCACCCACCAACCCACACAGGGAATGCATAGCGCTCCCCGGTGGACGTCACACTGGGCAGGCCTTAATTGGCCCACCCAAGTAAAATGGCGGTGCGGCCCCGATCGCTGACGGTGATCAGCTCCGCGCCTGGCCACAATTGGGTCAGGCCCGCCCGCCCAACGAATGGAAAATTCAGCACATTGTGTGCAGCAAGATCCCACAAACAGCAATGTGACATTGGCCAGAAAACCTGCTCTACTGGTGCTTGTTGAGAGATAAATATTGACCAAGACACCGGGGAGAATTCAGCTACTCTTCTTTGAAGTAACGTCATGAGATCTGTTATATTCAGCTGTGAGGGTATAGATGCGGTTTCAGTTTAACGCCTCATCTGAAAGTCAGCACCTCCAACAATTCAGCACTCCCTCCGTAACTGCACTGAGATTGCTGAGTGAATTGTGCAACCACTTTCCTTAGTGGCCAATTGCAGGGATCTCCGACTCCAACTAGGACAGCATGCGGCAGGGAAAGCTTGTCAATCCCGCCCCCCACATCACCCCCCCCCACCCCCCCTCAAAGTGTAGGAAACTCAACACAGTTTCCAACAGAAAAGCAAACACAAAGGCCAGGATTTTACGGTTCCTCCAGCTCGGCGAGATATTACGGTTATGCCGAAATGAATGGAGATTTAAATGGCTTGCTGCATTGGCCGGCGGGGAGACACACTGCGGAGCAGTCGTAAATTCCTGGCCAAGGGGGCTAATAGCCATGTATATATTTCCCCAGTGGTATCTGCAAACTGAAAAATAAGAAGTCTACATCCAACCTTAGCATATGCCTTTTTCCGAAAGGCAGGGTTTGAATATGTATTCCATGGTGTTCTTAGGAAACTTGTAATAAAATCATGATCTGATATTCAGTCGGAATTACATAACTATCCAAATATTAGCATTTGCAATGCTCAGCCAGAAACTGAAAACTAAAGAAGCCCAAATTCTCATGCCTATTATTAATCTATGTGGGCTCCGTTAAGATGGGTTGATGGGCAATGGTTCACAAAAATGTATAAATCATGATTTGACCAAAGCAGATTTTTTTTAGCTGATGTCCTTCTTGGAATAATACCCATTAAATCAGCATTCCTTTCTGCATTTACAGTATTATATACCATTTAGCTTCACCTGAAGGATGGTGCAGCATTTGTGATTTATTGCCAATTTTACATTCAATTATTCCAACTTGCATAATGACGATTCCTTATGGGATTGTTGTTTTAGCTCTTGCTTAATTTCAGACCTTATTAATGACCAATGTTCATTGATAGTTATTTACAACAGGCAAAAAAAAACTTGTGTAGTTATTAAAGAATAAATGCTTACCTTTCACGAGGGCAATGCTTCCTTTCATAATCATCTAAGAATACACTCTTTCCAGGATAGGCTGAGCTATTAAATATTTTAAAAGGCTGTTAGTGGTGCAGAAAATAAATTAGATCCAAGCATATAGATGACTGACAGAGCAGGTAATTTAAAACACATAGACCAGTAATGAGGATGCAGTTGTCATCTTAACATTTGCCTTTATTCACAAACTATATCATTTATTTAGTTAAACCTTGCTAGACTTATCCGGACTCGAATTCCGCTCTTTGTCTAGGAACCTTTATTTGGGGCTACCCAGTGAAAACATTAGCTTATGGTATATTTAATACAATTTATAAGTCATGCTTCACAATATCTCCAAATGTAAACTATAGGGAGATGGACTGTTGTGTGTAGCCTTCTGGTGGATTGGGGGCCAGGAAATACAGATCAAAAGGAAGAACTTGCATTTAGATGGCATCTTTCACATTTTCAGTGCAGCAAAAACTCATCGCAACCAGTGAATTATTCTCTTAAGCACAGCAGCCAATTTGTGTGCAGCCAGATGCTGGAAACAGTAATGAGATGAATGACCAGTGAATCTATTTTGGAGGGATTGGCTGAAGTTTGGCCAGTTCATTGGCAGAGCTCCCTGCTCATCTTCAAACAAGTGATGTGGGATCTTTCACCAAAACAGAACCTGGACTAAAAATCTATTCTATCAAGGCAGTGACTGGAACAATGCAGCATACACACATTACCATACAGAGGTTTCTGTCCAGGTTTATGTACTGTCCTGGAGTGTATCTTAAACCTTTTGGCCCAGAAGCGTTGATGCTAGGTAGCAGCTATGGTCCAGTGGTGGCAATTTTGCCTGTCAGTCAAGGTCGCAGGTTCAAACCCCACTCTGGAGATGATCGCAACATCAGGCTGATAATTCAGTGTAGTGGAGAAAGCACTGCAATGCTGGAGCAATCTATAAAACAGTAATCCAAGGTTGTGTCTGCCTCTCAGGTTGATGTAAAAGATATCATGGCACTATTTAGCCAGAAGCAGGGGAATTGACCTGGCAAACATTTATCCATCAATCAACATCCAAAACAGATCATCTGGTCATTAATAACATTGTTGTTTGTGGGACTTTGCTGTATGCAATTTACCTGCTCTATTTCCCAACAGTGACTGCATTTCAAAAAGTACTTCATTGCCTGTGAAGCACTTTGGGGAATCCTGAAGTCATGAACTGCACTATATAAATGCTAATTCTTTCTTTCTTTTCCACTGAACCAAGCTGATCAGGAGTATGTTGTGGCAGTAGAAATCTTTGTGAAATTATCCAAATAGTAGAGCAAAAAAAGGTCATTCAGTTTATCAAGATAACTTCATCCAGATTCCATGTGGGAATGTTCTATCATGGACTTTCTTCCCACATCATTTGATCCTTTACTTCTGGGACTACTTATTTCCCGACCAATAAATCCACCCCCCCAAAAAAAAAGTAATGTTGCATTGTTAATTATCAGCGTAACCCTCAGTCCTGCTTTTGAGAGACATGGATCTAATTTCCTTTTAAAGGTGACAGTTCATCCTAAACCAATTATCATCTCTGGGAATATGTTCCCCTATATCAGCTTGGCTCAGTTTGTACCATTATTCCCACCTTTGAGTTAGAAGTTTTGGTTTCTGTTATGTTTTACTATGGGATCACGAATCGGTTGCACACTTATCTGTCGGCGGATGAGTCGATTACAATATACTGCAGATACAGACACCAACATGAAATGAAGCACATACTATTTATTTACACAAACAATAGGACACTAACATGATGTGTGCTTCTCCACCCAGACGCTACTCCAGACTAACCTTAACATGGTAGCCCATGCTACACAGCTTTTGGGTCTTACAGTCACGTGATTAATCTGCTCACATTTTCTTAAAGGTGTATCACACCTCAGATTACCACAGGTTCAAGCCCCACTTTGTATGTGAGCCTTTAATTTAGGTTGATGCTTCAGTGCGGAAATGAGGGAGTACTGCACTGATGCAGATATCATGTTTCAGTTTGAAGTTAAAACTCTGTTTGTTGAGGTAAATTTAGTCTGTCTCTTTTCTGTTATTTACCCATAGGGTTTTGTGTCACCAGCACAGTTAATAATGCCACAATGACACTCCACCATCAACCATTCACGATTAACATTGCTAATTGCACCAGTCTCAGAATAGAGCCTGCTGGGGCTCCACTGCATAATTATTTCACAGGCAAAGCATTTTCCCTTCATTACCCACCTATCAGAAGTCTGTGGGCCGAGATCAGATCCACCAGTGGCATCCACTGTCAGCCTCACTGGAGTTGGTGGAGTTAGTAGGAAAACATCTCATTTGCTACCTGTGCCGTTACGGCTGCATCTCCAGCACTTCTTAACTCACACTTCATGATATATTACAGACAAAGTAGGCTGATCACATATTTTATGCCATGTTCATTGCTTACTAACTGGAATATTTATTTTTAAAAATTCAATTGCAGATTCATTCTGTACACATTCCGGGTGAAAAAGCTGTCTTAAAGGAATTATTTATACCAACATCATCGCTATTTTATATGCATATTCTTACACACTGCATTGTCTGAATGGGTATTTTTTTTAACCATTACCACTTCAAAAAAGGATTTTTTTTTTCTAAATTATAAGCTGCCTGATGGACTTTGTGTTCTGTCATATGAAATGAAGACAAATGGATCATTTTCAGACTTTGGTAATGTCATTTAGTCATAAAGATTATACTTAGCTTGGCACATCTATACACACACTGTTCAGCTCCCTTACTTTCCAAATTCTTTCATAGCCGATTAAGAGCTGAAATCTGACTGTCTCTGGGGATGCCAGCAGTAACAAAAATGGTATTAAAGTGCAGCTGAAGCCTTCTGAGAGTGCCGTGGCTGAAGGTTGCATTATCACAATGCATTTGAGCTGGCAAGTTAAGTGACTCTAGAATAAATAGATGGACTGAATCCTTTGAAAAGAGCATCATTTCATCATTCTTGTTACAACAACAATTTGTATAGCACCTTTGATGTAATAATACATCCCATATCACCTCACAGGAATGCCCTAAGGCAAAATTTGACACCGATCCACACATGGAGACATTAGGCCAAGTGATCCGGAGCTTGGTCAAAGAGGTAGGTTTAAGGTGCATCTTGAAGGATAAAATAATGGTAGAGAGGTAATTGAAAAATTATAGTAAAGGCCAAAGCTTATGGCCTTCGGAGAGGATGATGATGGGAATTCCATGGTGGGAAGAATTGCTCTGGTTAGCGTGTGCAGTAACTTGAAGACAAATGTGTTTTATGATTTTAATGCTTACAGATGCAGTATGTGGGGCTTTTTTATATATATATATATATATATATATAGGGGAGGAGCAACTCATTCAACATAATCAGTTTCACTAATTATGCTGCAAATTACTGTGGGGAGAGATGTGCGACAAAGCCCTAGCAAGGTTACTTGAGGCTCAGGCAATTTTATTTATTAAAATTAATTAATGGGGGAAAGGTTTACCAATAACTGTGCTACATAATGATGATGAAGCAAATGTGGCAACAAGCTTTAGAGCCTTCACTCAGACAGCTATCAATGGAGCTGCTAAAGATTTGAGCTCTCTATAATTCTATAGAGGTCATGGATTTGGAAGATGCTGTCAAACGAGCTTCGAGAAATTGCACCTTTAGATGGTACATCCTGCTGGTGCATCAGTGGTGGAAGGAGTGAATGTTTAAGGTAATGGATAGGGTGCCAGTCATGCTTTGTCCTGGGCGGTGTCAAGCTTCTTGAGTGTTGTTGGAGCTGCACTCATCCAAGAAATTGAAGAGTATTCCATCACACTCCAGGCATTTGCCTTTGCAGATGAACAACGTGCTTTGGGGAGTCAAGAGGTGAGTTACTTGCTACAGAATTCCCAGCCTCTGACCTGCTCTTGAAGCTACAGTATTCATATATTTAGTCCAGTTAAGTTTATGGTCAATGGTAACTCCCATGATGTTGATTATGTAAAGAAAATATCATTTTTCCAATATTACTGTGGGATACTGTGAAGCAGGCTTGTGCAAGGTGTATGTGTGTGTGTGTGTGCATGTGTGACCAATTTAGTTAACCTGAAGACAGTCAGACTGCAAGGTTTAAATCATCAAAGGTTTAGGTATAAAAGCAGGCATTTTGAAGTGGAGATGAACAAGCTAAAATGGGAGACATGTAAATACAACATGATTAGGAATTTGCATTAGGAGATAAATGAGGAGTAGAATTTTTAGCTGTTGAACTTCAAAGAGGAAGAAAAGGAAGTTTTACAACTGGCAAAGATCATAAATGAATAAAGCAAAGTTATTAAGTTTACTTTTCCTGAAAGTGGTGGCCATAAAGACAACATGAAAGATTTTTATATTCTGGGAAAGGTAACTTTCAAAGAAAATTAAGAACAATGGGTTTACAGATGAAAGAGAAAAACATATTTAAGGAAAGATTGAAAGCTGTATGGTGTGTGGCCATGTGCGATTTTGAAGAGTGTGCAGTGCAAAAACAGGCCTGTGAAGGAAGGAGCCTATAGCCACCCCAGAGAAATGTCTGATTGTTTCAGAGGCAAGGTTTTGTTGCAAGCTTTGGATTTCCACCGTGAAGTGAGAGGGAGATAGAAGCCTGTGAAATATCTCCCCTATAGGAAGAGTGGGTACCTTGCAATAATATTACTGGATTTTTTTATAGATTAAGGATATCTATGGATCGGTGGAAAAGGGTGCTTATATGTGATTCTAGCTAAGTAGAAATCTTTTGAGAAATGTTATAAGACTAAATTTAACTGTGTAACTGTAATCTTGTGTGTTTAAGTTTTTTCCTCAGTTAATAAATGTTTTAATTTAATATTTAAAATCTCCAAAAGTGGTAGTGGAACCTTTACTTCTGACTTCAGTACACATGCCTTCTCATAATAAATACAAATTGTAAATCATTGTGATAGCTCGACCAAGTTTCCCTTTGGAATTTGGTCAGCCCAGCAATTAATACCTGCTGTATTAAAACAAGCAAAACACAATGCAGCCCGACTTTGGTGAGCCTTTTCACTTAGGGCCGAAGTTTTACTCCAGAGTCAGGGACACCAAGTTAGTGAAATTCCCAACTCCGCAGAAAGTGCACAGGACCTTCAGATTTTCAAACTGGGTGGGGTGGGGGAGGGGAGGGGTTGATGTTAATGGGAGTTGGGCCTGCAGTCTCTGGGTGCTGAGGTGGACTGTTTAAAAGGCCTGTCTTGGTGCCATGGGACTTGATCTCAGCTGTAAAACAAAAATTACCTTCTGGCTCTCACACCCTCTCACTCCCCATGCCCCATCCATGCTGACACATTCCCCCACCCAGGCCCATGGTCCCACAAACCCTCCATGCAAACCTATGCCGCTCTACCCACATCCTATGGCCCTTTATTTACCCATACCAGTTTAGTACCAACTCACCCCCCACCCACCACATTTTGCCCTTAGACGCTCAAAGCCATCCCATCCAGTATTCAGCATGGGCAGACCTCAGCTGTTCTGATACGAAATAAAATAAAGTGTTAAGTGTCAATGGGAGACTTTGGGTGGAATTTTCCCAGATTGGCACCAAGTGCGGTAGCGGGCGGGGAAAACAACATCTGGTGGGCAGGCTCTCATTTGCCCTCCCACCATTCCATCACGCCATCTGCCATGTTTAAAAGGCAGCCACCAGCACACCGCTCATCGCTACCAGCTCACCAGCGCTGCCCAGGAGACATGGCCAGCAAAGGAATAAAGATTGCAGCCCCTCCCCCACCCCACCCCCACCCCCACCCCGCCACCCCCCACCGCATTTAATGACGGGTCTCTTGAACGATTGCTGGATGCCATGGAGGCCCGCTGGGATGTCCTGTACCCCAGCTCTGGCCACATGATGGGCAGCAATGTGACCAATCTGGCTTGGAAGGCTGTCAGCGCCAGTGCCCTTCAGAAACGGACAGCCACCCAGTGCCACAAGAGGATGAATGATATCCGCTGTTCCTCCAGGGTAGTTCAGTCTTTTCGTCACTCTTCTCATCACTGTCAACTCACACACTCACAAACCCAGCACACATCCATAGGGCCCTCACTCACTGCCAGTTCAAGGGACATCACCATTCAATCTCTCACATGCATCTTCAGCCGGTCCATACATCTATCATCAGGTCCAGCAGGTGTCCTGCTTACACTTTCTCCCTCTCTATCCATGTAGGACAAGCTGGCACACAACAAGAGGGAGAGGTCACAGACCAGTGGCAGAATGCCCGAAATCAAGGTCCTCACGGAATTTGAAAACAGAGCCATTCAGCTGGCCGGCCACAATCTGGACTGGTCCTGTGTTGATGGTAAGGCCAGTGCTGCTCTACCAAGTGAGGATCCAGCAGTGCAACGTCCATTAGACAACCATGCTGTGAGTGATTTGTCATCTTTCGTAGGCCACTGCAATGCACTAATTATCTCCCTTTGCTTTCGCAGGCACATCTGCCAAATGGCCGACGGAGTGAATGACCCAGAGCCTCCAATCAAGCCCCGAAGAAACCTCGAAGAGAAATCTGAAGGCACCCTCCTCAAAGTTCAGTTACAGCGCTCACCCATATCCTCCACAAGCGCAGAGACACACACCTCGGTGGGACCTAGCTCTGGAATAGGCATGGTCAGCCTGATCCACAGCAGGTGGTGGCGGGGACTTCCCAGGTCCCCAGCATTCAGAGGGCTGTTGGAGGCCAGTCAGATGATGAGACTCTGGACTCAGTCATGTCACAGTTGCTGCAGCTGCAAAGGCAAGCTCGGGAACATGAGGAAGGGATGGCCGCTGCACTCCTCAGATTGCAAAGCACAATGGAGGAGTCCGTCTGTCTTCAGGCTGAGGTGATAGTGCCAGCATTGCAGCACACTGAGATGAGCACTGGCATGGAGACCTTGGCCCAGGACATCGCTCCTGCACTGCTGCACGGGCTTAACTCCGTTGCTGATGCCATATTTGGCCTCCAACAGTGTGTAAGTGAGAGGGTGTGGGGCAGCTCAATCTCACTCTAGCTACCCCTTTCCCTCATGGAGTCTGTCAAGGGTCCTCAGGCACCCATCGGGAGGAGGATCAGCATGTGCACACTCCAGGGTCATCCACCTATGTGACTCCAGGGTGTCCGGCCCATCCAAATCCCCTCTTTCTGTGGCCTCCACAGCTCCAGGTTCTTGGGCTGAGGAGGGTGCCACTGCCACACAGCAGGACCCCAAAAGCAGACCGGGACCCTCCAAGTCTCGGCCCTCCAGAGGTCACCTGCCAAAGTCATCACAGACAAGGTGTAGCAGTCAACAGGCTGCCTCCACCTCTGCTGTGGGCATCCGGGGAGCACCAAGACGTAGCAGCAGGGTTAGGGCAATTAAGGAAATGTAGGTGCACAGCCTAGGCAAAGACATTGGTCACTTGTACATACTGTTCACCATTGTCAATTAATGCCTAAGAATGTCTCCCTGCCTGTAGCTCCTTGTTCTGATGAGCAGTGTTCATGTCACTCAGATGTGAAACCTTTCTGCACAAGATAAAAGGCAGGTGTCTCAGTCCAGGGCCTCTTCCCTGTGCTTTGTGCAGCCTTCAGACCACAATGATGGTCTGGCCTCACACTCCCTGGATGCCTACTGCTTGGCAGTGCTAGTCATTGCTGCTAGATTGTAGTGGGTAGGTGCCACAGAGTTCTCTCATACTCTCTATGTGCTCTCGGGACATTTAAGGTGGGGTTGACTCCCATCACACCAACGTCTGCGACCATTGATGCTGCGCACCAGCTCCTGAAGGGCTCAGGTGGTAAAGGCGGACACATCATCAGATGTGTCTAAAGTTTCATGGCTGCATCTCTGAGATGGCCCTGATCATGGAGCACAAGCGAGCTGTCCTCGGCCAGACAGAAGTCAGACATCCTCGAGGCTATGTGAAGATCTATGCAGTGTCCTCACTGTGTGTTGTCATCATTCCCCTGCAATTGAGCAACTATCAGTGCTTCGACTGTGCCTCCATGACAGGAGTATTCTCATAAAGCGTACCTGCACTTTGATAAGCCAGACTGGAGTCAAACCTTCACAACTGTGATGTGAAGATCCATGGGGACACCTCACTGTATTTCACCATCATCCTCCACAAATCTGGCAGCTAGGAGGGCCTCCTGAGTGCCCCTACCTCATCTAGCAAGTGCTAGAGACTCATTCCCATCATCGCCACCATCTAGGGCCTCCTCACCCTCATCCCCACTGCCATCCTCCTCATCCGAGGAGACCTCCAGCTCTTCCATCTCCCCCTCAGCCAGCTCATTTCCCTGTTGCAATGCCAGGTTGTAAATGGTGCAGCAAATGATGATGATGCAGGACACCTTCTGTGGACTATATTGCAGGGCACTGCCAGGCCAGTGCAGGCACCGGAACCTCATCTTCAGCATCCCGCTGGTCTACCAAGTTGCAAGCTTCAGCATGAGCCTCATTATAGCGTCGCTCTGCTGCAGTCTGAGGCCACCGCATGAGTGTCATCATCCATGGCCTCTGCGGGTAGCCCCTGTCCCCAAGGAGCCAACCCTGCCACCTCTGCAGACCCTGGAAGACTGCAGGGATCTGTGAGTGACTGAGGGGATAGGCGTCGTGCACACTCCCTGGAAACCGTGGGCATACTTGCAGGATGTGTCTCCGGTGATCGCACACCGGCTTCACATTCAGTGAGCAGAAGTCCTTGCAGTTGATGTAGTCCACTATGGGTATAGCTACAGAGACCGGACTGTCACATGGGTGCAGTCAATCCTGAGTTCCGGGTGCATCCAATGGCTCTTGCATCCTGGGTGTCCCGGTCCCGGGCGAAATGCACAAAGTTGTGTGCCCTTGAGAAGATGGCATCCGTGACCTCATGGATGCATTTCTGAGTGGCGGCCTGTGAAATCCCACAGAGGTCACCTATGGAGCTCTGAAAGGAGCCACTGACATAGAAATTGAGCACCGTAGTCACTTTCACAGCCACTGGCAGATGCCCTCTCATGTCCCCTTGGTGCCAAATCCTGCAGTAAGTGGCAGATGTGAGCAACCAGATCCCTAGACATGCGCAGTCTTCGGCGACACTGGTTCTCGGTCATCTGCAGGAACATCAGGCGGCATCTATAGATCCAGGGTGTCGCTAGGCGTCGACCAGCCATAGCTCGCTGTCGCTTCTGGGCAGCATGTGTGGGAGGCCCAGCAGCTCCTTCTTCCTGAGGTTGCTGCTCCTGCCTTTGCACGGCCAGGAGCCTCAGGCACTCTCTCCTCCGTCTTCTTCACTCTCTGTAGGCCATCAGGCATCCAGCTAGGTCACCAAGACCCATGAGCCTTATGTGGTCTTCCTGCAGCAAGAAAGATAGAGAGAGGCGCAGTTAGCCTGGGTGCACTTAGCATCCTTTCCTGGACCTGTGTGACCGCCCCTTAGCACTTCCTGGGAAGTGCTGGCCACCCCACAGATGGCCACAGATGGGTGCACTGCATGGCTGCCCTGTCAACCTGCGACATGGTCCAAACCGGGTTGCTGAGATTACAAGGAGCTGTGAGCGTCCCCAGCAGTGACTGCTACATGGCCAGCGTCAGCAAGGAGATTCGGCAGTCCAAATACTGCTCGGCCCAGTAAAGTGGTTGCAGACTCGCAGCCGGTGCCAGGGTGGTGGAGGCTAAGGTCTGGAGGGCTTGGTGGCACCTTGGTGCCTCCGCATTGCTTGCGTGGGTGGGCAGGCTAGGTGCCTGACCCCAATCATATCACTGTGGCTGCCCCTGGTCTGTCTCAGTTGCAGAGGGATGGTTAGTGTCTACTGTGTGGCCATTCCCCTCACCTACCCTGCCCCCCTCCCCGATTGCTTGTGCACAGGATCCAACGCCAGGGCAGCTGTTGCCCCCAGAAACCCCAATCCTGAGTGCAGTCACCTCCGGGGCCAGGCCGAAGTTGTCCCCGGACACTACGATCCCGAGTACAGTCACCTCCGGGGCAACAGTTGCCCCCAGACACCACCCACCCCACTCCAAAAACAGTCGCCTCCGTGGCAGGGAAACAGTTGCCCCCGGAAACTACCTCCCCGAAAACAGTCACCTCCGTGGCAAGGCAGCACTTCACCCAGGCCCCGGCTCCCTTAAGCCTGCAAAGGAACAGGCGAATCTGGCGCGCTGTGGAAAACGATGCTGCTCACTTACCTCAGTTCCCCCAGAGTGAAGGCCGCCAAGTGCACGTCGACTGTGTGCCATTGTGAAGCAAGTCGATGTGCTTTCCTGCCAACATGGATGGGCAATCCGGCAGGGTCCAGAGCCTGGCGGGATGGCCTTTTAATGAGATGCTGCTTTATTACAATAAGCTCCCCACTGACCGTTGGCCAACAGAGGCCACAAACAGCAATATGACAATGCCCAGTTGGCTTATTTTATTAATATTGACTGATGGATAAATATTGGCCAGGGAACCACTGATAACTCACCATCTCTTCAAAATAGAGTCGCAGAATCTTTTATCTCCACCTGATATAAACTTCTCATCTAAAAGTCAGCACCTCTGACAGTGTAACACTCCCTCATTACTTTGCTGACAGCCTAGATTTTTATGCTCAACTCTCTGGAGTGCGACTTGAACCCACAATTTTTTGACTCAGAGGCAGGAGCGCTACCCATTTAGTCACAGATATGTTGGTATTTGCTCTCAATTTTACCCGTAAATGCACTGCACATAACTCCTTTACTGAAATGGTGTCATTTTGCTCTCGTTCCAGTTTGGATAGAAGCATGTTCTATCTTCATAATAATAACCAAGAAAATCAAGTTATCTGGAGACAACAATACAAGGACGCTCAGTGAGCAATAAATTGAAGGCATAAGATATTTAGATATAAATGATATGTAGATCTCTAAGTCCTATAAAATTGATTTTAATATCAGATTATATGCCAAAAATGCAAGGTACAAAGTAAACAGAGCCAAATTCAAGGCCTCAGCACTGAAGATCCAAAGGAGATTCTCAGGAATACCAATGGAAGTTGTCTCAGAAGGACAAAATGTTGTTTATAATAATGTTAACTCCTACCACAATAAACTAGCAGAGACTGATATTGCTATAGCAGCTTGTAAGATTAAGCAAGATTTAAACTCAGAGGATTCCATTTCTGTACCTTCAAGGCAGGATCAATACATTAACAATCAATATGGTACACGAAACCATTTTATATTTATGAACCAGCTAACGAAAAGTGCCTGTTTACTGGTTTTTAAAAGAAACAGGCTTTTCTTTAAAACTTTCATGGGACTGTAAATGACCTGGTAATACCATGGTGATAGTTGTGCACCTTCAGAAAAGTGACATAATGAATCCATTAGATCTTGCAATAGACAATCTCACATTGAAATTAAATTGGGATGGCAGCTGCTAGAAGTTGTTTCTTGGGGAGGCCAGATATGAGGTCATTTTTCAGGATTTAGTGGCTAATATATTTTGGTTACAGAGAGACAACCAAGTAATGCTAAATTTCACAGCTCCAACTGTCCAATGGGGCACATAATGTATTGCAATGCTGTGGTTAGAAAAATGTTGGCAACATACCCAGTCACACAATTTATGGTAAATTGTGCTGTGCACTATGCCATGTGTGAGGAGCTACTGGTTGTTTGCTGTCCGCTTGGAAAGGGCTCAACTCCATGCTCTTTAGTTACCTAATAACTGTCCTCCTTGACTGTAAGGTAAGCAGGGTATTTTTGGGGTCATGGTGGTTCCACAATGTCATGATTGCTGATGGAAGTTCAGAACAATGTCAATTCTGTGTAGAGAACTGTAGGCTCAGCAAGCACCAGGGACATTCATAATATGATTGGGTAATCACCAATGGCATCTGCTAGCTTAGCTGGTTAATAAAACATGGAAGGAAAGTGATGTCAGTGGGAGCTGGAAGTATTCCCACTGAACACCAGATATTTCACAGCTGGATGAGTTTACTAATATTCTTTCCTGCTAGGCTATTTAATTTTAGCTTATCAAATTTCAGCCCAAATAGAATGGGAAAGATCCTTAAGCCTTAAATCTAGTCAACCTGCACCTAAGCTTTCTGGACCTGAGTAAATTGGACACCCAATGATCTGCAGAAAACCTATGTATGAATTTCTAAGTAGCTTGGCTTGAACAATGTGGAATTCCAATTGGTAGCTCCCCTTGTTCAGGCACGCTGAGTGCCATTTTATGTCCAAGATGGCATCCATATCATGCATACATTCTTTTGGGGCAATTAGCATCAGATGCCATAGTGGTGAGGGCATTAGCATGGGCACAGTGGACATCCTCCAGAAGTATGTAGGGCAGGCAGATCATAATGTCAAACAGTGTGAAGCACTGTCAACTATGTCAACCACAAGGGATTCAATTTGCTGAACTCTTGATAATCTTTTAAATGATTCAATTTGCTGAATGTGCAGCTGGTGTGCGACCACCACAAACATATCCTGCAGGCCTGCGCATGATTTCCAGGGTGTGTGCGTGACTCCTACACTTTCAGTCAGTCACAGATCTCTGACATCTTCCAGGGTCCACAGAGGCTGCAGGGTTGGCTCCTCGGGTTCAAGAGGTACCCGCAGAGGACGTGGCTGATGACATCCATGCGGCGGTCTCAAGCTGCAGCAGAGTGAGGATTAACTCACACTGCAGCTCGCAGCTTGGTGGAGCAAACCATCGGGATGCTGAAAATGAGGTTCCGGTGCCTGGACCGGTCTGGTGGAGCCCTGCAATATAGTCTGCAGAGGGTGTCACGCATCGTCATCGCCTGCTGCCCTTTACAACCTGGTACTGCAACAGGGAAAGGAGCCAGCGGAGGAGGAGATGCAGGAGCTGTAGGTTTTCCTCCGATGAAGAGGACAGCGATGGTGATGAGGGTGAGGTGGTCCTCGGAGGCGATGATAACAGTGATGAGGCCCTTGCACTGGCTAGACAAGGCAGGCACACTTGTTGGCGGGGGGTGGGGGGGGGGGTCTCATAGCTCCTAGACTCGGAGATTGATGATGATATGCAGTGAGGAGACACCATAAGATCCTCATATTGCATCTGTGAATGTTTGACTCCAGTCTGGCTTATGGCAGCACACATATGCTCTGTGATAATGCTCCTGTCATGGAGATGTGAAGCCAGACAATCACTTTGGTCTGAAGGCTGCGCGAAGCACAGGGAAGAGGCCCTGGAATGAGACACCTGCCTTTTTTTGTGCAGAAAGGTTTCACATCTGAGTGACACAAACACTGCTCATCAGAACAAGGAGCCCTAGGCAGGGAGGCATTCATGGCAGTTTATTGACAACAGTGAATATTATGTCCAGCAATTAACACCTGTGTCCAGGCTAATAGTGCAGACACTGACCCTGAGTATGATGGGCTAATAGTACATCTTCTTAATCTTCCTAACCCTGCCACTACGTCTTGGTGCTCCCCGGAGAGCCTCAGCTCTAGCAGCTGTCAAATGACCAAGTCCACAGGCTCGTTATCAGACTCGGACTCAAATTTATGGCCTCTAGCAGCCCTTCGAGTGCCTGAAACTTGGGATGCCCCAGCCGCCGCATCAGAAATTCAATGTGCTCACGAGATTGTGATCAGAGGCTATTCTAAAGCTAGGTCCCACCGAGGTACGTGATTCTGCGTTGGTGGAAGGTATGGGTGAGCACTGTGATGGGACTTCAAGAAGGGTGCCTCCAGATTCCTCTTCAGGAGGTTTCTTTGGGTCTTGATTGGAGGCCCTGGGTCATGGACTCTGTCGGCTATTTGGCAGATGTGCCTCTGAAAGTAAGTAGGGATAATTAATGCACGGCAATGTCCTATGAAGGAGGACACATCAGTCGCAGCATGGTTGTCTGATGGATGTTGCACTGCTGGATCCGCGTTTGGTAGATTAGCGCCAACCTCACCATCAGCACAGGAGCGGTTCTGGCCATCGCTGGCCAGCTGGATGGTTGTGTTTTCAAAGTCCATGAGGACCTTGATTTCAGGCATTCCTCCAAAGGCCTGAGACCTCTCCCTCCTGTTTTGTGCTGAGTTGTCCTTCATGAACAGAGATGGAGAGAGTGTAAGCAGGGTGCCTGCAGGCCAGATGATATGTATGCCTGGCATGTGTGGGTGGTGAGGGGTCCCATGAACAGGATGAGGACAATGAAGTTGTATGTGAGAGTAACTGTCGATGTCCCTTGAACTGGCAGTGAGTGAGTGTGATGGGTTTGTGAGTGAGTGAGTGAGTTGAGAGTGATGAGAAGAGTGCCTTACCCTGGTGGAACGGCGGAGATCGCTCATCCTCTTGCGGCACTGTGTGGCTGTCCTCTTTTGCAGGGCATTGGTGCTGACCAATGCTGCCATTGCCCCCCAAGCCAGATTGGTGATGTTGCTGCCCATCCTGCATCTTGAATGGGATTAGAGGACAACACGACGAGCCTCAACTGTGTCCAAAAGGTGCTTGAAGATCATTTAACCTGGGGGCTGCAGTCTATTTGCCTTTTAGGCCCTTGTCTCCTTTAAAGCAGTCGAGGGCTGGAAGCACTGAGAGGCAACGCTTTAAATATGTCAGCTGGCATGACAAAGTGGTGAGGTGATGGCGTGGCGAGCAATGACAGCCTGCCTACCCTTGAATTAGCATGCTTCCCAGGAATGTATAATTAATGCTGTGGGTTTGGGACAATAAGATGTGAAAAAGCTGCCATTGCAGCCAGTAGGTTAAACTTTGTTTTACCCGCCCGCTACCATACTTAGTGCAAATCTAGGATGATCCCACCCATGGAGAATAAGCAGAGACTGCAAGGAGCAGGACAGGCTGCTGGAAGTGGGAGGAGGGGGAAGAAGGGTTCTGGAGCAACCTTGCAGTACTCGACAGAGTGTGTCAAGTTTCGTCATGGACTTCTACATGCTGCACTATTGCACAATGGTGAGGGGCCGGAGGAGGAGGAAGAGGAGGACCTCCTCCTCCTCCTCCTCCTCAAGCTGTGAGGACCTCAGCCAAGTGTAATACCAGACCACAATCCCGCTTCCTCCTTCACCAACAGTCCCAAACTTACCTTCCCTGTCACTGACCACCACTTAGCCGCAATGCATAAATAAAAACAAACACACTACCACACTTTGTAAAAATTTGGGATGAATCCACCCAAAGTAAACATTGCAAAACAAATTTATAGAATAAATAATTTCACATTGCCTGCAAAAGTCAACTAATCACCCTTCTGAATTCCCTTAGTGCCTGTCTTATATTTGCTTTTGCCTGCCCCACTGCTCCTACACAATGTTACCCACAGGCTGCAGCATGGCATGTGGAAGGCTGCTGACTTTCAGTGGAGGAGACTGTGGATGGCCTTATGATTTCAAGCATCTCTGAGCTAGAAAGCCCGGGTGCAGACTGCACCACCTCAGCATAGGTGGCAGTGGGGGGGGGTGGGTGAAGCTGGGGAGGTGGTAGGGGGGTCACTTCAACAAACCTGGTACTTATCAGAGAAAAAATTGCTGGACACCCAGCAAGCCTGTTTGAACACTGTAATCCACGGCTATGTTGGCAGTAGTCTGAGCTTGCGTGACTTTATTCCAAGCTACTACTGCAAAACTAAAACTTCGGTGGAAGTTGTTTGTGCTTCAATGGAAAGGGAAACATTGGTCATCAAACGCTGCATCATGGATATGTCCACAAGTGTGCTGATGGAGTTGGCTGCCACTTCCACATTGGAAAGGGTGGGCTCCAAGATCTGCGCAAAGCCCTCTGCAAAGTTGGTGATGGATGGGATATGGACCTCTCCATGTTCCTTGACATCGATTGCAGGCAGTCTGGCAGGTTTCTCATTGAACCAAGCGTTTTGGTGTGCATAGCCACCGTCAGCCTTCTGCTGTGGGTTGCCGTACTGAAGTGCTCACCTGAGTCCTCTGCAACAGAGCCAGTGTGCAATCTCACTCTCTGGCAAGTTGGCACCTGAGCTATCCTTGCCTCCTCTTCTGGATGCAGGCCACTCATGCCTGGTGTCGAACTACATGCAGATTCCGGCTCTATGCTATCCTCAAAATTGTAATGTCAGTATCTGAGCTAGCAGCTGCAAGTGTAAATCAGCTGAGAGTGTGGAATGGGGAGAAGGTGGGATGTGAGGAGGAGGATTAGGAATGAGGATACTCTCATCTCCAGTGGTTAAAACTCCTCTGCTGGCTACAGCTTCAGCAATGACTATTCAGATAATGGTCAGCACTATCTTCCCCATGGGGTCATGACATGCAGCCTATCCTTTTCCACTTCGGTGCTGCTGCCTCCATTTGTGTGCAATATTGTCCCACAAGAGAGAGCGAGATGTATCAGTCAATGTGGTATAACCTGTTTAGCTGATGTGGCTGTCATGGTTGAATAGCTTTCAGTACAGGCAAGATGTGAGATGTAGTTGTGACTCCTTCAGCCGGGCTAAGAGTACGAGGGTGCAGTGGAGCATATTGAAGTCAGGTATGAGTCCTGATTTATAGAGATTAGGTGACTGATGAGGATGTGGTGGAGTGAGCAGTGTCTGAGGCTAATGATGCAGTTAGTAGAATGTGGCATTCAAATATGCATTCACTGACCTTGATCACATGTGTGAGGTTACTGAGTTTATTGCGGCACTGCATCTAAGTTCTTGGAACTTGAGTGCTGACATCGAACTCCAGGGCTATCTGTTCCCCTGCCTTCTGAGCACGCATCTGGAGGACCTCTGGCCTACTGCTAGTACAGGAAATCTCTCCTCCTTTGCATCTCTTCAGCATCTCCTCTACCAAGGCTTCCAGTGCAGCAATAAAAGCCCTAGGAGCCGGCCCTCTCCGATCAATCGATGTTTCCCAGATAAGATTCAACTCACAAAGGACTACCCACCTCAATGCAGCAACCCCCAACCCCCCCACCCCGCCCCCAACTCCCCTTTAAGAGGCACAGGTTGGCTTTAAGTAGTGCAAGCTAGCTTTAACTGGTATTAGCCACTCACAATGTTGGCACCCTTCTTAGGTGTCCAGCCAATTTACAGTGCAGTTAGCACTGGCTGACTACTGTAAATGTGTAAAATAGCTGGCAACATGAAGTTGGTAAGCTGCCTGCAAATTCAGTCAATGGGCACGGGTTAATCAATCATCGTCCCCATAACCAGTTTCGGGGGGTGATCAAATTAAGCTTGGTGATAGATTTCCACATACGTCAAATAACTCAAAAACATTGAATATACTGTTTGCTACTGAAAGACAATTATTACTTATGCTAAAGATAACTGAGATCTCTCAAAATATTCACTATTATTTTTAAAACCATGAGGGCCTATATTACTAATAGAATATCATTGCAGGTCCTGAATAATGGAAAAGTAATTAAAATATGTCAAATGCATTCCTTAAAAATTCAAATGTAGAACAGGTCTAGCATCTGGCAAGAGCGTCTAAACTCTCCTATTTTAATAAATAGTGAAGGGCAGATGGCATGGCCAAACGAACTACCAGGTTCTTGAGTAACAGTGAAGAAATCTCCAGATTTCCTAGCCCTATTTTCTGTACATTCCAGAGCAGCAATCTCACAGGATAATCCATATTACCTGTGCAAAATGTATGCATGGTATCAATTCACCAGGAGCATCGCACCTTGAATGGGTGTTTGAGATACTTGGCAGAGTGATCCTTACAGGGTTATCCATTTACTTAAAGTTATAGATCTTGGAGACTGACAATTAGTCTTATGGTTTTTTGTACCAGTCAATTGATGTGTTGCTATTCAAGTCTACTCCCCCTATTAAATAACACTGGATGAATGTAATTCAGAGAGGGAACAATGTTTTAGGGAATAGAAGAAAAATGTGTTAGATTATTTGTCAGCTATGATTACTGGAAAAAATACATGAACGTTCTATGCAATCTTCAAAAGAGAAGAAGAAAGTGGAGAGGAACTTTAAGCCTCAGTTTTGGGAGTCTGCACTCCAGCACCAACTCACTGGCATCTTCACCATGCCGAGCAGACCACCACTGCTCCAAAGGATTACCTTTGCCCCAGTGCACAGAGTCACCAACTTGCTGCTGCCATTTTGGCTCTTCAGGGCTTTTCCCAAACCCTCACTACATGAAACCTGCCAACCGCAGCACTTTTACTGCTTTGAGCCTCTTTCTTTGCTCTTCCCCCTAATAGTTTCACTCCTTAGTGGTTCCTACTCGTAGTTTCCACCTCTCGGTGGTCTCCCCTTGTTGGGTCCTTCCCCAGTCCTCTCTCTCTCTCTCTATGGGACCTCTCCCTGTCCCCTCTTCCTGGGTTCCCTCTTTGGGACCTCTCCCTGCCCCCTCTCCCTATCCTGGGACTCCTCTAGCTATGGCAGCTCACTCCTGGGTCCCGAGATCGGGCATTCATGCTTTTCTTTATCCCCCCCCACCCCAAGCAGCTGCACACACATGCAGCCTGCTCCTGATTCTCTCGTGTGCAGAGCACATCAGGACATGTCGTTCCTGAGCTCCACTCGATAATCAGGTAAGTTCTTATTTCTTGACAATAGCTTGAAGATTTGTATGAAGATTCTACTGCACTTTCCTCTCAATTCAGGTCAAGTAACAGTTCTGCAAGCAATAATATGAAAAATAATTACACTTTCAAATGTAATTTGTGTTAAATGATCCATTCATTTTCTTGAGTGAGCAGTACAGCCCTCTACTTGAATTTTGATTAAACTGAGCGGCAACTTTAATGGCAATCAAGACTTTGCATCATTTTACATCACTGCTGGCATTAGCAGTTGTCTACAGTTAACTTAGGACTTAGGACCAAACTTCTTGAGCAGGCCTAATTCAACCTTACTTATTATGCTGGATCATACGTACCTTTCCTTTCAACCTCATTTACCATTCATTCCCACCAGTCAGTTACTGTGTCCCATCACAATACTGAGGTTTCAGGGGCTGCTTATCCTCTTACCATTTATTTAGCTTTTGGCTGCATATAAAGTCCTGAAACCATGAAGTCAATGGGGAAGAAAAAAAATCAAGCATAAAAACAGCTAATGATTTTTTATTACCCAATTTTCACTATCACCTGTGTCTTGTATAAGTGGAAAAGATTCTCCCAATGTGATGCGAATTTGACAATATCCTCTGATAAAGTCATATTTACAGAATATCATACTTGCCCTGGCCAAGGTTTCTGACATTTCAGAATCTCGCTACACTTATGTTAACGCTTATGAATTATAATATCAGTTTTATTAATAAATGGGTGTGGATATCATAGTTTATACACTTTTACATATTTTTGTCTTGTTTAGATGTTCTCACACATACTAGTTTTGTATTCTATCTCATCTAAGTATTTATCAGAAGAGATATTCTTCTTTTTGACTTGTTGTTTGCGCAATTGTTTCTTGTACCATACCTACGCCTGATCATACAATTCACAATGTGTCCCTGCCTGGCCCATATTAAATCGGAATTTCTTCAATCATTAAAACAATGATGATCAGACAGGAATGTATCTGGCATTTGGGTGCACATATGTATGTTTGGTTTTCTTACTCCTTTCTACTTCTAAGTGTGAAGTTTCTGATTCACATTTTGGTTATCCGTTTCTTTTTCCCCCTTCAGCAAAACAATTGATTCAGGAAGTAATGTTTCAAATTATGGAAAGATGTCTGAACACTTTAAAAGGAGCAACTAGATTTTACTAGATTCTCCAATTAAGTGTTGTAGCTTCTGTTGAATAGAATATTCGAAACAATTCTGTCATCCATGTTATTGGCTTTGACTTCAGGGAAATGCTGATTGAGAACGTTATTCTCAGAATTTTATTAATTAATACTTTGGACTATCCTTCTTTTGAACAAATTAAAACTCATTGGGGAGTGAAATTGGTCCATACCAGCAGCGCAAAACGGACTCATAGTGAACTGATTTTCACTCCATTCGCTTTTCTTTCCGCTGATGTTCAGAGAACGATAATCTAAACTCTTTCTTTGAGACTGGTTTTCTCATCTCACTGTCATTTTTACTTGGTTTGAAATTAAATATCCCCAAAATATTTTCCTAGTCAATGAAAAATGAATACTGATGCACTGTATAACCAGGCTCTGATTCACGATCAGTCTGCTTTTTGCTGCTGCCCTAGACCAATTTCACACCGTTTTACTTTTATTCCTTAGAATGATACTTGGCACAAATGTTTCTCACATATCTTTCCCCTCAGTCTCTTAATATTCAGGTTAAACTGTTCATGATGACAAAATCATTTGCTATATCTGAGTGCTGAAACAATTAGAAATGGTTGATACCTTTCACTTCATCTTTGTGGAAAAATATATCACATGTAGGTGAGAGCAAAAATCAACAAAACGCCTTCCAAAAGGCAAAGACTCTGGGCCTGAGATTCAAAGGTGCTGCTCCACTAGCACTGATCTGTTTGAGGAGAACCTCTTGTGCCTGCCTGTCCCAGCATAAGGTCCGAGACTCTGGCCTCAGTTGGAAGGACGTGTTCTCTTGTGAGGTTGGGAGGGCCAGTCTCATCTTCAAGTGCACTTTGCGGTGTCTGCCCTTGTGAGCTGCTCTGCCATTGGGCTGATAAAAAAAAATCCTTTGCTCCGAAGGAAGCCCTCTGTAAGGCATAGTTAAGGTAGCCCAGTTTCTCAAGATTTGATCACCCTGGTCTGTTGAGCTTGTGGGATCTTGAGGCTTCAACACAGCTCTCACTAATTCTCAGCTGGCGAGAGTTCTGTTGCGACCTACAAGCGAGGAATGGGCAGAAAATAGCAGGACCAAAGTAATGAGAGGTATGCAGGTATAACTGGTTTCTACTCCATTTTCTCCCCCCCAATTTAGAGATGTTCCAATCTTGGTCATCACTGGAATTTCTAGCCCTCTGTCTCTGAGCTGTATAGACTAGAGAGTTTCTACAACCATCCATCTGTTTCAGTTAAATTAGCTGATTTCCTCTAATGTGACAATAGAGGTATTATTTTGGCCTTGAGTTAAGGAATAAATCCTGCTCCTGACTGCTATACTACAAATCCTACTAGAAGAGCGTATTAATTATGCTTTTATTTAGTGTGTAATGTACCTTTAAAAATAATGCTTGTTAAGGAAGAGTAACCAATAAGAGTGTAGTGTGGGCTAGCTCAGCAGTTAGTAGTATAGAGATAGAGTTGGAGTTGAAAGCACACATGTAGTGGCTGCTGAGTACCTTGTAGATAAACTTAATGTTTCCATCCAAGAAGAGTCTGCGGATCAACTCTATCAATAGTACCAACTCGGCCACCTCTCACAACAAAGAGTGAACATTTGTGTGACAAATCTATGCATCCTGTAAACTGCTTAACATGTTCTCAAAAAGCTGTCCAGCTTAAAGCATAATGTTGAGGCCAGTTACTGGTTTGAATATTGTGAAGTTGCTGGAAATCAAAACTAATTCAAACCAGAAGGCTTTTGAGCAACACAAGATTTTTCAAATAATGAATCCATTAAGCTGGATTGTCTGGGCACAGCAATTGTGCAGGATTTATATGTGTCAGAGCGTATACCTGCAAAGGAACCCATCCGGTTTTCCTCCCATTTTCCAGTTAATCTAATGGACCTAGGCACAGACCCAGCAAGATCTTCGTTAATTTTCAGAAACATAAACTCCCCTACTTGTCACACAAAATGCTGATTTATGCTGCCAATATGCAAAATAAATTTACTGTCACAACATTCTTAAAAAGAATTGGCAGTTGTTTTCTTCTACCCAAACGGCCTTAAACTCCCACCTTCCCTCTCTCCATGGTACAGATTGACATGACAGCAGGGCTCGATACAGCATTCCACAGGTTGACAAATTGGACATGCCAGCTCCATCACACTCGGCATGTCTTCATCAGCAAGCTGCCTGTCAACCCCTCTCCAGTGCTGTCGGCAGCAGCAGGAGCAGTCAGCCTCTAACTGTCGATTAGGACTGTGTCAGCAATATTGTGAAGCACCAAGCAGTTTATGCGCCTCTCACTTCCTTTGCTGCCTAGAGGCTAGAAATGCAACGCAGGAAATTACATCGCAACGGAAAAGAGATTTCAAGGTCAATTGACTATATGCTATTTTCCTTTATGTTGCGTGCTACTGATAGTCTATTATTATTCCTTGCCATTGTATGGAACATAGCCTTCTCTAGAACAAAGATAAATATTTTCATAAGTTATTCCAGTGAGCCTAGATTTTTCAGTGAGTGATGAACAAATGTAACTTAACGTTAACCTCGCTGACAGCTGCCCACAAAATTTTTTTGGGTTTATGGGTGGAGACGTGATCAAAGCCAGCGTCTGATCCAGCTCAGTGCCAGCTACAGGAGAACTGTAACATTTGTGAGCAGAGCAAGAAACAGTGAAGCTCTTCAACTGATCAGAATGGAGATTCCTCATTGAGACACGCAGGCCACAAAAATTCAGTGATTCACAAGAGCAGCTGCATGAATCGTGATGCATGATTAGTTAACTTTGTGCTGTCTCCTAATTTAACTTATTGCAGCATGAAGCACAGTGATTAGTGCCTGCACACTTGAGCGAATGGTGCAAAATTGTGAGAAGCTAACATGGGCTAAAGATTGCCAGCGTCACTTAAAACCATCCTGCGCCTCTTAAAGAAGCAATGCATTTTGGTTAGAGCAGGAGCTGGAAGTCATTTTACATATGTACATACGAACAAATGAATCTTATAACAGATTCTTACCTGAGAATGATGCAAAAGTGGAACAAAACAGCAGAGAATGGGTTCCAAAAGTTTCTGGCACAGCCGAAGACCTTGGTGGAGGAGCTGGAGAACAGGAGAAATGTCATCTATTCATGTCTCGTTGTCTACCTCCAGACAAAGTCAGTGACTGAATCTTCAAATACCAGATCCCATCAACTGCATCACTAGCCTCACATAGTGCTCAACGTACCAGACCCTCAAAACCTCCCTAACCAACAAACTCTAACAATCACAACTCACCCCCCAACATTCATTGCTTCTCTTCACCCTTCCACACTTAGCATCACTACAAGCCTCGTAACCACATCTTACTGAGTGCTCACCCTTCCAGCTACTCACCATGATGAATACATTAAGCACATGTATTGCATCATATTCACTGACATTCTTCCCCCATTCTTGTAGGATAAGATGGCACATGACAGGAGACAGAGCACCTAATTAACAGGGGTAGTACTTGCATACTTAATCATCCTTTTCACATTTCACTTCTCCATAATCCCACCATTTTTTCTGATTTACAAGATGCAGATGGTGCAAGCATGCATGCCTGGTTTTTTTTCCGCCCCTCCACTCACCAGCATCCTACTCTCTGCCTTTTTCCTTCCAGATAGCCAAGCACTGCAACTAGGCCATGCAGTGGAGGAAGAGCAAGTGGTGGAACAGCAGGAAGACAGTGATGAAGAAGCATCATCTAATTGTTCCCACACCCACAGCCACCAGCTCATATGCTGACACTACATGTATTTCAGAGGTGAGGTTAGAGTTGCTGTCTGCAAATGGTGAGACACGGTGAGCATGAGTGGCCTGCAACCAGGGCAGGGCAGGGAACAAGGTAGCACAGCTGCTTACTCACAAGAGGGAAAGGTCATACACCAGTTCTGCTGTACGATTTTGTAGGGACAGTTTAGAGGAGAAGGCTGATGGAACGCAAAATGAACAGGTCTGCCAGAAAGACGGTGGTCACAATCAAGGAGTATGCAGAGTCTGACACCATTTGGCATAGGGCTCCATTCTTTGACCATGGAAGTGGTCGCTAATTCCATTCACATACTTGCAGACCAAACCCTGATGTAGTTTCTAATAGCCAGTGTCTCAGCTTCCAGTGCAGCACAAGCAGACACCCAATGCCTAGATGCTACAGTGAAGGCTCAGATTGATGTCCTGCAAAGACAGATAGTCCTCATGCATACTCAGGCAAATTATTGACCTGGTTATGAAATTAGTTGAACAATTGTTCTGACACAATAGTTTGTAAAGGCTGAATTGTTTAAATCCCAGAGAGAAACTTGAACAACAATCATAACCCATATTTTCAATTGGTATGTTTGAGATGCAGCTCTGAATTCAGGAATAAGACCACCAAGCCTCAAGATGGTTTTTTTTTATATAAAACTAAATTAAACGTTTACTAATTTACAACAAAGCAAACACATACACATGTGTAAAAATTACTACCATAATAGCTTTACTACCATAAATCCCCAAATTAATCACTCCCAAGTAAATTTTTACCAAAGCAACAATAACACATAGGGAAGAATTTTCTTCTCGTCGGGTGGGCTGAGCAGGAGCAGGCGCGGGCGGGCGAGCAGCCAATTACTGCCCTTGATCAGCTGTGCACAGCCATTTTACAAGGGCAGGCCAATTAAGGCTGCCCAGCTTGACGCACACCAGAAGTGCTCAGCACTACCTATGTGGGCGGGGGGTGGGGGGGGGAGAGGCTGAGTCCGGGCCTGCACATGCATGCGAAAGAGCACAGAAATCTCCCTGAGGCACAGGGTTGCCTCAAGGAATTACTTTGGTTATGAAAAGTTGAAATAAAGAAAAAAAAATATTCAAACATGTTCCCTCATGTGTCAGTGTCACATGAGCCGGGACTTGTCAATGAATTTTTTTAAAAATGTTATTAAACTTATAAACCCTTCATGAAACCTCATCCCGCCCGTGAATGAGGTCCCATGAAAAATGTAAAGGCCACCTGGCTCTTTGCCTGCCCGCCAACATTAAGGTTGGACGGGCAGTCCTGGTAATGACTTTAATGAGGGGATTAATGGCCTTAACAGTTCTTTGACAGTTTGGTGGGTGCACAGCTGACTCCGGTGCGTGCCCGGTGAACTGAAGATCAGAATGATGCGCGGTGACGTCGGGACACACGCCCGATGTCATCACGCATCATTTTGCATGCCGGCGAGCCAGACCCACCCCTGCATGCCGCCCAGAAGATTCAAGCAATAGACTTTAAACAGACACCAGGCAAAACACATAAAGGGCAGGTACCCTAATTGACAAGATGTGACTACCAGTGGTGTCCTGCATGGATTTGTGTTGGATGGAAAATCAACATATCCAAATTTGCAAATGACACAAAAATAGGTGACATCATTAGTAATGTAGATGGAAGTATAAAATTATAAAGAGATACTGAAAGAATGTGAATGGGCCAAACTGTTGGCAAATGGATTTCAATGTAGGCAAATGTGAAGTCATCCACTTTGTACCTAAAATGGATAGAACAAGGTACTTTATATATGGTGAAATGCTAGAAAAAGTGGAGGTCCAAAGAGACATGGGGGAGTCCAGGTACACAGATCATTAAAATGTCATCAACAGATACAGAAGAATAATCAGAAAGTCTAATGCTAGCTTTTCTATCTAGAGGACAAAAAAACAGGATGACTGGAATCATGCTTCAGCTGTACGAAGCTCAGGTTAGATCACGCATAGAGCTTTGAGGGTATGGAGTTAGGTTGCAAATGAGAAATGATGTCACTGAATACAGAAAAGGATCAAGGGGCTAAGTGGCCTATTCTTGGTCCTGTACTCCTATGTTCAGCTTGCTATCATGCAAGCTCAGCTTACTGCCACACAAGCTCAGATTCCTGCCATTATAGCTGTGGCTATCAAAGTTCAAAGGGGCTTAACAGGGTCTAATAGCAGCCAGAAAACTGTCCTACTAGGATTTGTTATCCTCATCGGTGTCAGTCCCTCGAAATGAGGATGATTTCTGCCAGGCTTCATGATTTTTGTCTCCTCAGGTGAATCAACAGGGCAATCCTGGAGCCAGAGGTCTTGAAGCAGAGAGGACAAGAGTTGCTCTGAGGGAAAGGAGGTTCTGGAGCCAGAGTTCTGCTTTCTCTCCTTCCACTTGCATCACTTCTTCACAGCAGAGGTTATGTGGTCAGTTTCCGACTGTGTTACAGCTTATTGGATGAGGCACCACCACGTGGTACAGTTTGAGGCAAGTTCCTCCCATGCACCAATGTCAATTTGTCCCCTTTTCAATGAGGTCTTCAGAGTGTCCTCAAAACATTTCTGTCCTCCTTGAGATCGGGTGCCGTTCTTAAGTTGTCAAAAGAGGATCTGCTTCAGAAGCCAATTATTTGGCATATGGATGCAGAGTCCAGCGGACTGATTTCACATGATCTTGGTTGCAATGCTGGAGGAATTGGATTAGGTGAGGATGCTAGGGTTTGTTCACCTGTTTTCCCAAATGACTTTGTGAGTCCTTTGGAGACATTGCTGGTGGAAATTCTCCAGCACCCAAAATGTGCCTTTGGTAGGTGACACAAGTCTCAGAGTGGTTTCAACAATAGTAATCTTATGCCTTTGTCCTGTTATGGAGCTCTTTGTTGAAGACTTGGCTGTACAATTTTTGGAAGACTACAGTGGCACAGCTGATTCTGTGTTGGATCTCCTCTTTGATGGTGGCCATTCGAGAAAGGTAGCTGCCGATATACGAGAAGTATTCAATGACATCTATAATCTCCCCATCAATAACATGGAGATGCAGGAGCTTGTCTGGGGCTGGGGGAAGGGCTGGTGGAGGATTTTGGTTTTGCTAATGTTGAATGAGATACCAGCCCCTTTCTATGCAGAGTTGAAGAGTTTGAGGGTAATCTGAATGTCACTTGCGAGTGTGAGCCACAACAATGCAGTAATTGGCAAATTTTAAGGATTATTGAAGCACTGGAGTGGCAATGCGGGGTTTTGTGGAGCATCTGTCTTACGATGATACCAATTATTTTCTCGCCACTGCCATTCCACCAGTGTCATTCCTGTTGCCTGTCTGCCAAACAGCGAAGCTACTAATGCAAAAGAAAAATAGGGAAGATACTGAAAGTTTTGAATAAAAACAGCAAATGCTAGAAATATTCAGCAGGTCTGGCAGCATCTGTGGAGAGGAAAACAGAATTAATGTTTCAGGTTGATGATCTTTTGTCAGAACCAGTTAATCCTGTTTCTCTCTCCACTTGTGTAGTATGCAAATGTGCGTTGAGTACCAGAGTTATGAACCATGTTGTCAAAGGTTAGCTCTTGCTACCCACTGGATGCACTTTACTTTGTTGTGGTGGTTCAAATACAGTGGGCACAGTTAATTGCCACAGAATGAAAGCATCATGACTGCTGACAGACTACTGGGCATTGGCCGGCAAGATAAGGCTCATCTGGTCACACACCAGCTGGACATTGAGTTGCAGTAAATCTCAAAGTTAAAATGAGGAGATTGTAAATACAGTCTGCACTATAGGGAAGATTGCAATCCCCGCTAAGCTGCAAGCTGGATCAGCTCTGAAGAAGAGTCCTGCTGACTCGAAACATTAACTCCCTGTTTCTCTCTCCATAGATGCTGTCAGGCCTGTTGAGTTTTTCCAGCACTTTCTGTTATTATTTCATATTTCCAGCATCTGCAGTATTTTGCTTTTATCTCGATCAGCCTGCTGCTGTCTAACAAAGGAGAATGAAATGTATTCATCTCTCTTGGAATATACAGCCTCAGTGACCTCCCTTATGCAACAGTGGGAAAACTAAGAGGAGATGTTAATATCACCTATTCAGCCTGGAAGGAACTAGGCACATAAAAATTCATGGCCAAAGTCAGCTTCACAATCAGTGGAAATGCAATCTTCACTCTGTTCTGCAGCTGCTTCAGGTTTCAATGGAGCTGCCCATATACTAAAGAGCGCACATTTTACACACTGTTCCTTGCTGATGGCCCAATGGGAGAATTGCTTGTCGAAGATCACGCTAGGCAGACATGGCCTCCTGCCGAGCTTCTTTTTCCCCTTGTTCTTCCTCCAACTTCCACCATCTTGCCCTGTTCTGTGTCACCTCTACTCATTCTCCCTGTCATTGGTGTATTCCAAGGGGGATGAATACAAATGAACCACATCTGGGAGCAAATGGTTTGGGCACCATTATTGAAGGCAGGACAAAAACCTTCAGCTTTTGCTGTATTACACTTTGTAGACTCAGAAATTTTAAACAACTCTAAAAGACATCAAACACCTCTATAATTGCAGCAAGGGACAATAAAAATCAATCACCGACTAACCTGAAAATAGTTGATGACTCCTTTAAATAACCCTGTTGGGGGAGACCATCCTGCTGCTGAACACATGTTCAGTTGCGCAAGGTAAAGAGCCTGTGTTAGCTGGCCATCTAGCTCAAAATGGCGGTGATTGCAGTGACTTGCCTCCTAACTTCAAGCAGACACTTCCTGCTCACACATTATTGCTGTCACAACGATTTTGTCTGATATCGCTAGCACCAGTGTATATGTACACTGAAGACAATTTGAGGCAAATTGAAACCTATAGCACTGAAAAACGGATGTTACGGAACTAGATTTCCTGCCACAGGGTCTAAACCAGAAAGAATGAAACAGGATGTAGAAGTTACATATAAACAATGTGCAGAAAGTGAAATAAAGATTGGGAAAGACAAATATGATTAAGAAAGGAAGATAAAAGAGCCAAATAAAATTTAAAATGTTAAAATCCCCAACACCAATAACTTCTGAAGGAATGAGACCCCACACTTGTGAAATTAAATTTTCAAGGCTAGGGAGATTGCTTGGAAGAAATGATCATTTAGCATGCTGGCAAAAATTAACCCTTGAATGCAGCAACCCTAACTTTTTCTGCCATGTTTAGCGGGGAGCTAGTGTACCTTAAGGCTACGGACTTTCATTGACTTCATTGCTGAGTCCATTGAAAAGGCCCGTCACAGGGAAATCTGTGCAGAAGCTCTGACAGCAACTTCTGTATTTCCGTGTATGTACAGACACCAGAAGTTGCTATTCAATTTACTCCATTATAAGAGTGAGCTCCATTAACCTCACTATTATTATTTATACCAGTGTGTTTAACCTTATGGGCTTGAACTATCTTTAGCAATGTGCCCACAAAGCACAAACTTGGCACTTCACAGCTGCTTAAACAATAAACCAACCTATGTTGTAATACAAGATTCAAGAGCCAAGCAAATTGTGGGTTTTAACCAGAGGTATGCTGCAGTGAAAAAACAAAAACAGAATTACCTCAAAAAACTCAGCAGGGCTGGCAGCATCAGCGGAGAAGAAAAGAGTTGACGTTTCGAGACCTCATGAGCCTTCAACAGAACTGAGTGAATATTAGGAGAGGGTGAAATATAAGCTGGTTTAAGGTGGGGGGGCGCGGGGAGGTGGGGGGAGAGAAGTGGGGGTGGGGTGGTGTGGTTGTAGGGACAAGCAGGCAGTGATAGGAGCAGATAATCAAAAGGTGTCACAGACAAAGGAACAAAGAGGTGTTGAAGGTGGTGATATTATCTAAATGAATGTGCTAATTAAGAATGGATGGCCGGGCACTCCATGGTTGGAAAACCTTGGTTAGGTTTCTTACTTAACCGAGGTTTTCTACCCACGGTAGTTGACAGGGCCCTCAACCTTGTCCAGCCCATCTCCCGCGCATCCGCCCTCACGCCTTCTCCTCCCTCCCAGAAACATGATAGGGTCCCCCTTGTCCTCACTTATCACCACACCAGCATCCGCATTCAAAGGATCATCCTCCGCCATTTCTGCCAACTCCAGCATGATGCCACCACCAAACATATCTTCCCTTCACCCCCCGATGGCATTCCGTAGGGATTGTTCCCTCCGGGACACCCTGGTCCACTCCTCCATCACCCCCTACTCCTCAACCCCTACCTATGACACCTCCCCATGCCCACGCAAAAGATGCAACACCTGCCCCTTAATTTCCTCTCTCCTCACCGTCCAAGGGCCCAAACACTCCTTTCAAGTGTAGCAGCATTTCACTTGTATTTCCCCCAACTTAGTCTACTGCATTCGTTGCTCCCAGTGCGGTCTCTTTTACATTGGAGAGACCAAACGTAAACTGGGCGACCGCTTTGCAGAACACCTTCAGTCTGTCTGCAAGAACGACCCAAACCTCCCTGTCGCTTGCCATTTTAACACTCCACCCTGCTCTCTTGCCCACATGTCTGTCCTTGGCTTGCTGCATTGTTCCAGTGAAGCCCAAAGCAAACTGGAGGAAAAACACCTCATCTTCCGACTAGGCACTTTACAGCCTTCCGGACTGAATATTGAATTCAACAACATTAGGTCTTGAACTCCCTCCTCTATCCCCACCCCCTTTCCATTTCTTCCCCCTTCCTTTTGTTTTTTCCAATAATTTATATAGATTTTTCTTTTCCCACCTATTTCCATTATTTTTAAATCTTGTATGCCCTGCTAGTCTTTCCACCCCACCCCCACTAGAGCTGTACCTTGAGTGCCCTGCCATCCATTCTTAATTAGCACATTCATTTAGATAATATCACCACCTTCAACAACTCCTTGTTCTTTTGTCTGTGACATCTTTTGATGATCTGCTTCTATCACTGCCTGCTTGTCCCTACAACCACACCACCCCCCCCTCCTACTTCTCTCCCCCCACCACCCCCCCACCTTAAACCAGCTTATATTTCACCCCTCTCCTTATATTCGCTCAGTTCTGTTGAAGGGTCATGAGGACTCGAAACATCAACTCTTTTCTTCTCCGCCGATGCTGCCAGACCTGCTGAGTTTTTCCAGGTAATTCTGTTTTTGTTTTGGATTTCCAGCATCCGCAGTTTTTTGTTTTTATCTCTGTATGCTGCAGTGACTTGTCTCAAAAACAACTGAGCACGAACAGAAACATGAAAAGTTATGATTGCATAGCTATGAACCTTCAACAAATTTGAAAAGATTATTTTCTTTAGCATCACTGTCCAATTGCATTAATGCTAATAATAACAATTAAAAATGAATATTTTATTCAATGGAAGCAGTGAGTTTCAGGGCCACTGAAATGAAAATTAAAATTCTCATTTCATTTTTTTAAACAATGCTTCAGTCAATCTCCTATTGAATTGAAGAGGAATGGCAGACAAAATAGCAGATAATAGGCCAGGAAGCACCTAATACTAATAACCCATTTTTCTAGGGATCCATTTATTTTACACTTTAAATGCAGGTTATGGATTTGTTACATGGCAGCACTGCACCGCTGTTAGCTTGCCTCTGAGCTGTTTTTGTTACTGTTTCCAGATTATGGGAAAATGAATAAATGTTCAAAAAATCATCAGCAGGTGCTTTCTCATTGCATTTACTGATAACTGTCTGTTCCACTGGCCCCTGTAGCAGCAAGGACAAAAATCCTGAAATAGCTCAGTACCACAAGCACTGCAAATAGTATTAACATCACACAGGACATCATTGTGCTATCATTTAGCTTTGGTGCTAAAATGATTAGAATTGTACCAAGAGTATAATGGAGGCCATTAAATGTTGGTATTGTGTATAATGTATGAAAAAAATCAATACTTGGGAATGATGAAAAGCAGTAATTTCAGTGAAGAGACCAGATGTTGTGAATTGTGTGAAAAGAAACTGAAGAGTTGATTGACAGTTCTACTCAGTCAGTGCTTTTTGTCAGCATTAGGCATCATGACAGACATCGCTGATCAAAGCCGCCATATAGTTCACACTTGATGAAACCTGTACAGAAAAGTTAATGGTTATGAAATAGCACTGCAAATTCATTATAAAATACTCTACCATTATTTAAAAGTGGACAACACAGTCAGCAATTATACAGTGAAACATTGATATTGTAAATTTGTTTCAAAAAATCCACAAAGGAAGCAGCATATATAACTTGCAATGTGAAATCACAGAATCGTGGAATCACACAGTGCAGAAGAGGCCCTTTGGGCCATCAAGTCTGCACCAACACGTGAGGAACACCTGACCTACCTACCTAATCCCATTTACCAGCCTTGGCCCATAGCCTTGAATGTTATGACGTGCCAAGTGCTCATCCAGGTACTTTTTAAAGGATGTGAGGCAACCCACCTCCACCACCCTCCCATTCCAGACTGTCACCACCCTCTGGGTAAAAAAGCTTTTCCTCACATCCCCCCTAAACCTCCTGCCCCTCACCTTGAACTTATGCCCCCTTGTGACTGACCCTTCAACTTATGGGAACAGCTGCTCCCTATCCACTCTGTCCATACCCCTCATAATCTTGTAAACCTTGATCAGGTCACCCCTCAGTCTTCTCTGCTCCAACGAAAACAACCCAAGTCTATCCAACCTCTCTTCATAACTTAAATGTTTCATCCCAGGCAACATCCTAGTGAATCCCCTCTGCACCCCCTCCAGTGCAATCACATCCTTCCTATAATGTGGTGACCAGAACTGCACACAGTACTACAGCTGTGGCCTCATCAATGTTCTATACAACTCCAACATGACCTCCCTACTTTTGTAATCTATGCCTCGATTGATAAAGGCAAGTGTCCCATATGCCTTTTTCACCACCCCACTAACATGCCCCTCTGCCTTCAGAGATCTGTGGACACACATGCCAAGGCCCCTTTGTTCCTCAGAACTTCCTAGTGTCATGCTGTTCATTGAATGCTTCCTTGTCAAATTACTCCTTCCAAAGTGTATTACCTCACACTTTTCAGAGTTAAATTCCATCTGCTATTTAGCTGCCCATCCTGTTCATATCTTCCTGTAACCCAAGACACTCAACCTCACTGTTAACTACCCGGCCAATCTTTGTGTCATCCACAAACTTACTAATCCTACCCCCCATATAGTCATCTGTGTCTACATAAGTGATGAATAATAGGGGACCCAGCACAGATCCCTGTGGTACACCACTGGACACCGGCTTCCAGTCACTAAAGCATCCTTCTGTCATCATCCTCTGTCTCATACAGCTAAGCCAATTTTGAATCCACCTTATCAAATTACCCTGTATCCCATGTGCATTTGCCTTCTTTATAATTCTCCCATGTGGGACCTTGTCAAAGGCTTTGCCTCTCCAAGTGGAGAAATGAAATAAAACAGAGTTTCAGATTGGTTGGCTACCACATTACTGAACGGTCTTTGCTTTCTTACTGAAAATGTCAGGAATTCAGGCAGATAAGAATTATGAAGTCGACTCCTTCATAGCATTTTTAAACAAGTACCGTAGTTTAGATAGAGAAAGAAAGAAATACCACCAACCAAATACTTACCTGGTCCCCTGTGATGTCTCATTTTTATTTTTTTTTCAAACGTGCTCACTGGCTTTTAACTGTGGGCCTCTGACACTGTTTTCCTTCAGGTTCACTCTCTGAATCCCACTGACTCCACCTCATAAGATCATACGAAATAGGAACAGGAGTAGACCATTTGGCCCCATGAGACTGCCCTGCCTTTCAATAAGATCATGGCTGATCGTCTTGTGTTTTGATTTCCACACTGACCCCGATAACCTTTTATTCTTTCCAGGGGTGTCTATCCCCACTGCCCTATGGAGAGGCATGCAGCTAAGGATATGGTTGCTGGTACTGCTGCTGGTTTTGTTCTGGTTGCTGCTGGACCAGTTGGGAGTAGTGTGCGCTCTGCTCCTGAACCTCGGTAGAGATGGAAGGTGGGGCTGCAGAAGCCACTCCCATGTAGGTGTTGAAGGCTGGCAGTAGGAGAGTGCAGCTGAAGGTTAATGGAGTACAAGTTAGTTGAAGGGCCTTCCAAGCAGTTGGCAATCGTCTGCCAAGCAGTGAGAGCCCTCTCTGAGAGCAGAAGTGCTTTGAACGGCAGTCTCTCAATGGCCCTGGCTGGAGCTCTTCAGTGTAAATGATCAAAGCCTTCTGAGTTTGTCAGTTTCACTGAGGAAACTGTTCCCAATCATCTCGGTGACCCTGGCAAGTTGCTGACAGCTTGGGAAACCGGTCTCCTGGATGGGAAATCCAGGATTCGGGGTTAAAACTTAAAATAATTGGCTTCTTATCAACGTCCACCACTTAATTACTTACCCAACAGAGCCAGGAGATTTTCCGCTCTCCTTCAATTCCACCTTGGGGAAAGCCTGAAGAGGGGCGGAGTCACATTGGGACCTCAATTTCCAGGAATTTCCCACTCAAGCTTCCCTTCACCGGGTTGGGAAATTCTGCCCAAAGTTTCAGTTGCTTTTTCACCAGCTGACAAACAATTTCAGCCTTCATCGCTGCTACAGGTTTCTGCTAATTCTCTGCGTGCGCCCAAACATGAACCACCTGCACACCTGCTGACACAGAAATAAGTAGGCTTGGCTTATATTGTCTGTTGTAAAATTATATGTGAGGACCTATGAGTCTCAAATTAACAATTGCACTATGCCAAATATGATTAAATCACAAAACAAGTCAGGGAAAAGATTAAACACAGGCGATACATCAACATTTTAATTGCTGACTTGGACAATCAAATCCCAGGTTAAATAATCAGCCAGCAGATTTGTAAGCAAACAAAACAAGTTAGTTTTTAAATTGGATAACAATTAATATTCCTCAGAGCAAAACATAATGCATGGTTATTATAACAGGTTGTAAATGTACCATTTTGCGTCTTGCATTGTCTAGCTTGCCCTTCTTGTCTCCATATGTTTTTCTGCTGAAAGAGCAGGAGGAGTATTAATCCACATTTCTATGATTAGTGATGAGGTGAGGGAGACAGCATTCATTTCCCTTCCCTTGAGGTGGCCCAGTCTGGCATCACAAGGTGTTCGAGTCTGCAAGATGCCTGAGACCTGACAAAGCTCCAGACAGCTGTGGCAAGTAAATTTGAGTGAAAGGATATTGGGGGGGAGGGGGGGGGGGCGGATTTCAATCCTCTCCACAACTGTTAGCCTAGATGGCTGACCTAGTTTATTTTCACATTCTTTTTGACTGTTTCTTAGGACTGTAGTTTTGGAAGAAATAGGAACAAAATGCTCACTTCTCAGAAGAGACTGAAGCCCCAATTCCACACCTCTGTGATCAGATCATCTTTCTTTCAGGATTCAACGGAATTAATTGTGAATATCAAAGTTAGGGTCAAATAATTTTTCCACATCCTAGTTTTTTTTTCATACTTGAATTATTGTACTTCTGTATTGCAAATCTACATCATTAAAATGAATGTCGCATAATGATACACAGCTCATCACTTTAATTTGCTTGCTTTCCTATCAGCGTACAAATAACATCGGCAATCATTCTACTGACACAGTAATATTCCAGTTCTAGGTGACGCTTCTATTGTAAGGTGTTACAATTAATCATTAAAATACCATTAGTTACGATAAAAGCTCCAAACAAGTTCTACAAGCCCATTCATTTCCCTTGGTCTCCACATTTAAAATACAGAAAATGCCTGATTTTAAAAGCAATTTTACAAACATTCGTACAAACCAAACAATATTATACAGATAGAAATTCAAGGTGTAGAGGAGGGATTTCATGTTCCCCTAATTGAAGAAGATCACAAAGCTGTTAAGTAATAAACTCTCCACGATAATCATGATAAAGCAATGCTAGAAAGAAATAGAACGCCTGTTTTTTTCATAGTGGCAAACACATCCTCCAGATAATCCACAGCACAGCTTCACAGTGAACGAATTGCTTTTCGAGATGCAGTCACTAATGTCCCATTTTCAAACAATGACAATAATTATTGTTTTGAGCTTAAACTCTAATATTTATGCTGAGTTTGTGGAAAATTACTTACTATTTGGCTAGCCACAGGTGGTGGCATCTCCTCTTCCTCCACAGGGGTTAGATGTCATATCGTTTTTCTCTGGGGACTTGGGCGGAATTGTCCCCGATTTGCATTGAAAGCGGCAGAGGGCGGGAAAAAGCACATTTTACCTGCCGGCTGCAATGGCGGCTTTTCAAGCAGCATCATCCCAATCTTGTCTCAGTTAACCATGCATCCCTGGGAAACACGCCGTTTCACTGGCAGACGGCCTCTGATTCGCCCACCACACTGTCACCTCACTGATTCCTCATGCCGGGCACCATATTTAAAGTGCAGCCACGCGCACACACCTCTCAGTGCCTCCACCCAGGATTGCTGCACAAAAGACATGGCCCCGAAAGGCAAGAGGACTGCAGCCTCCCCCCGATCCAGTAACACATCCCTGGAATGCCTTTTGGTCAGCAAAGGTCAGCAAGCAAGTTGACAAACCCAGCATGGGAGGTGGTGGCAGTGAAGGCCAGAGCCAATGCCCCGCAAAAGAGGGCAGTCACCCAGTGATGAAAGAGGATGAATGGTCTCATCCATTCCACTAGGGCAAGTCACTCTTCTCATCACTCTCAACTGACACACTCACAAACCCATCACACATCCACAGGGATCTCACGCCTCAAAGGGCAACATCACTAACTCTCACACACACACCCTCACATCTCCATCAAGCTCATATCCCCTGGAACTTGCATCCTCATCCTGTCCATGGCTCCGCTCACCACACTAACATTCCACACGGCGCCATGCGTCCTGCTCACACTCTCTCCATCTGATTTCATGCAGGAGAAGCTGGCTCACAACAGCAGGGAGAGGTCCCAGGCTGGGAGTGGAGTGGCCCACATTAGGCCCCTGATTCACTTTGAGGAGTGTGCCATCACGTTGACTATTGAGAATATGGACCATGCCAGTAGCAACTGTGAGGTTGGTGGTGAACACCCACGTGAGGATTCTGCACCACATCATCTCTCCCTCAATGCAAATGTGAGTGCTCTCTCTCCTGCTTTTAACTCTGCTGTCATGCACTAATAATCTCTACTTTGTTTCACGGGGAGCTCTGCCAAGCGACCATCACCCTCAGACAGCCAGTCCCTCAGCTCCATCCGCATCCTCAACTCCAGTCTTCCATGAAGAACTGGAAATAAGCAGCCTGGGAGGCCCATCACAGTGCTTACCCACACCCTGCATCAGTGCAGAGACAGACACACACCTCAACAGGACCTAGATCTAGAACAGGATCAGGTTTACAATCAGGTGATCACTGCACGGACACACGTCCGCAGTAGGAGGAGACAGGTTCAGGTGAGCTCTCTGGCACTCAGAGGACTATGTTGGAAGAGGCATCTGTGAGGTCCGAGTCAGATGACAAGCCTTTGGACTCAGCCTTCCGACTCATCATGGAGAGTCAGCAAAAGGTGGGGGAGCATCATGCAGAGCTGTTGGAAGCCCTCAACAGAGTGGCACATGAGTCAAAGGAGTGCGTCCGCCTGCTCTCTGATGAAGTGGTGCCCACACATGAATGTATGGAGGTCTCTGTGGGAAGGATGGAAGACATCATGGAGACCCTGGTCCAGCAGAAGGCAGAGATATGCGCTGGCCTGCACTCCATCGCGGTAGCCATGGGTGACTTCCTGCAGTGCACTGCAAGAAAGAAATGGAGCATCTTGATGTCCCCCCAGGTGCACTTTCCCCTCAAGAAGTCAGGCTGCGGCCCTCAGGCACCTGAAGGAAAGAGCCCTGGGTCATCCACTCAAGAGTCTCAAAGGCTTTCCTCTCTTTCTGAGACCCATTTGCTTGTAACCCCCTCAACCCCATCCTCTGTCACTCTAGAGGGAGCAGCTGGCCTACAGGAGGTCAGCCAAAGCAAGCAGGGGCCCTCCCCAAGGCCTCGGCTCTCCAGAGGATGCACGCCAAAGTCAGAGGCAACAGGGCCAATCATTGCAAAAACTGTCTCCACCCCTCCTGCGGATGTCAGGGCAGCACCTAGAAGATGTGATAGGCTTAGAAAAGTTAAGAAATTCTGATCACGATTGGTTGCACAGGTGAACACATTTTATAACTTTATAATCTGAAAATGCATTCACTTTCACTGAATAATGTGTGATCGTGTCATTCAGCTTCATTGGCAGGCTACGCTAGTCATCTCATTGCATCACCCCCACACCCTCACCCCATAGCTGTTCAGCTACATGCAGCTGCGTGATTCTGGAGGGCAAAGTGTGTGTGGCTGGGCTTTTCAGAACCTCGTGCAAGCACTTTCCCACGCACGCGGATCCTCCCTCTATCACACTCACCTCAATATCCTCAGCATTTTCAATGCTGCCTGCTGGGGTTCTCTTTCAGTTGTCCATCTGAGCTGACCTGCATCTCCACCCACCCACCGATTGCACTCCCATGTAGAACCTGTTCCCGCCCAACACGAGTCTCCTATCACTTTTGGTTTTAGAAGCAACGTATATGTAGCATTTGTCTTTAGCTACCCCATCCTTTCACCTCCCCCAATCACCCATGTCCTTTCCCCCATCACCATGGAACCCCTTCACATCACCTTCCATCTTCCCACCGTCACCTACCAGCTACAACCCTTTTCTTTCAGGGATATCATCTTCCTCATCTTCCCGAAAATCTCACCCTACCCACACTGATCTCCCTGACCGCCTCCTTTTCACCACCAGGTCTGTGTCTGCTCCCAAGCCCCCACCAACCACCCTCGCCGTCCTTTCTAACGGTACTGTCGCACCCTCGCCCTCCCACCCTACCAGCTCATTCTGCCCTCTGTCATTCTCACCATTCCCTCCCATCAAGCCTACCCTCAGTTTGGTCCCCAGGAGGAGGTCAATCATTGACTCCAGAGACCCCTCCCTTACACATTCACGTGGGCATCTTCCACCCACTTTATTCTTTCCTCCACAACACCCCTCCATCCCGGATTCCTCTTTTCCCCCCTTACTCTTTCCTCCCTCCGGACTCAATCTTCCCCACTCTGGACTCCCACCACCCGCCCCCCCACCCCCCCACTCTGGACTCCGTCCTTACTCCTTCTTCACTCTTCCTCCACCCATTCACCTCCCTCCACCCTTATTCCTCCCCCTTCATTCCTTCCTCTGCCCAGACTCCTTCATCCCCCCGAAACTCATTTGTTCCCCCAGACTCCATCCTGCCCGCTTGGAACTCCTTCATCCACCCAAAGTCCTGCCCCCCTCGGAACTCCTTCCCTTACACCTAATTACCCAGTTGATGTTTTCTCCCAGTTGCACTCTCCTCACCTGACCTCCCTCCCCTCTTCCAATCTCACCCACCCGACACCAACTTCCTCTCCCACCCCTGGCACACCTTCAACTCCCAGTCAAGCCTACCCCTTCGTCTCCACCCACTCGACGATCATCCATTGCAGACCATGGCCAAGAATGTCCCCAAGCAGGCCCTCAACAGTGGCCTCCCACCTTCCGTGAGCTGCTTCATGACGGAGTCACGTCCATGAGAATCCATCCAGCGTTGCACATTCGTCCAGTGTCCCATTGCTGTCGGGGTCCAGCATCTTCTGCTCTGCAGATGTCCGCAATGTGAGCAAGGCCCTGATGGTAAGTCCTGACTTCTGCAAATTACACTTTCAGACATGTTCTGCATTGGTGTGTTTACCTGCTGACATGGGCAGTAAATGTGAGTTGGGGGAATGATTCCAGCAAGCTGGGCTTTTACTGATATACAGATGTATTACAATTAAGTTCCTAACATGTGGCGGCGAGAAACACGGCCATTGGCGGGCAAAGCGGATGATTAAAAATTGGTTTCACCATGTCATGGAACTGGGTTTTGGCCTTCCCACCATATTATCTGCTCATACCCACCTTGATGCCCAATGCCAGTGGGCAGGGAAAATTCCATCCTTGGTGTCACTATTTTGGCATGGAGTGCTAAATATCAAGTAGGCTATCAATTAGGAAAAGAGCAACTGAAAACCTAGCCTCGCATTCATGAAAAGCTCTTAAAACTGTCACAAGAGGTCATTAAAGGAAAACATCTCAGCACCTGCATCTAAATTTCTAGCATATCCAGACAGAGGACGATGAGGTTTCTCTGTAACCAACTAATCTGATGTTCCAGACTTCTAACAGTTCAATGATTCAGCAATCAATACTTTTTTCAAAACGGTGATCAAAGGTCTGGTGAGATTGCAGTTGAATGTAAGCCTGCTTAGAACTTACTTCATGAGTATCATATTTAGTGATTCTGAGAAAAAAGATACAAACGCTGGAAGTAAACCAAAATTATTTGTGACTTCAATATACGCTGGCGCATTGAATTTTGAATTTAAAAATTTCCCTGTGTCTTAAAATGTGAGTTTCTGACATTTAATTATTCAGCGTAATTTAGCCGAAGATACTTCACCAGAAGTTTTTAATAAGTGATCCACTTTAATGATTAAGTGTAGCCATTCTGGAACATACATCAACTATTAGAAATCCATTTGTCCTGGGGACAGCTGACACAACATTTTAAAGTAGTTCCTGGTTGATTCAGTTCCAGCCTGGGCAGATAGGATGAAGTCCCTTCATCTTTCGACAGTTGATAAAGGTCCCAAATTAATAAGCAGTAAAATCTCAAATTCGTTTTCAGTAGACACCAAATTACAGAACAAAACAGCTTCAAATTCGGCATAAAATCACAAAACAAAATCTTAAAGCACAATTTGCAGCAAGTGGGAATTATGGTCAAGTGCACAACCAATACTGTGATCTAAATTTAACATATGATTTTAGCTGAAAAAATGGGGTTCACGCTCAAAACCTCTTTCAAAAGAAAGAGATGGATCAAATCCAATCTGGAATGTGGAGCATTAGCTAAGGAAATCACCTTTGCATCAATCTGGTAAGTCTTATTATTTTAAAGTGCAATAAATGTATCAGTGTATTAATCCTTAAATTGAAGATGTCTGCTGAAAGAAGCCCTGAGCATTGACTTAAAGAACATTTGCTGTAATTCAGTAAGATATAAAAGAGAGAGAAAGATTTATATAAGATCATGGTCACATGATGTGAACTCCTATTTATTTGAAATGAACATTTTATCTTAAAACAAAATGGAGAATGGACACTCTGCTTTTGAGACAAAATGGAGTTGAGAGGTCAGGTGACTTTTTACTTTCTGTCAATACACATCGAACTACACAAAACCCTGGAAGCTAGCCTACATATCTGGACAAGAGATTAAAATGCAAATGACCTTTTGAGGCATTTCATTGAGGAGGTATTAAAATGCAACAAACCTTTGTGGATTAATGGCAACCATTATCCAAATAGTTACAACAACTTATTCACAATGAACTTGCAAACTCCTTGGCTTCAGAGTGGAATTCCAAAGAATGAGTGAGAGAAGAATCCCATTCTATTAGAAGGATATATAAATGGATGAAACGTGAACATCATTGCACATCAAAGACCATTTGTAGGACAATGAAAAGCAATTACTATGGTCACCTGACAGAAACCAGGGTCTGAACCTTCTGGCTGGCATGCGGGGGCAGAACCCACTTGCCGATGTGTACAATGACGCATGGTGGCGTTGGGCGTGTGTCCTGAAGTCACTGCGCGTCATTCTGATCTTCAGTTCGGCGGGTGCACATCGAAGTCAGCTGCACACCCGTTGAGCTGTCAAAGGTCGATCAAAGCCATTTAACAACCAATTGAAAGAATTAACAGAGGAGCCTGTCCAACCTTAAGGTTGGCAGGCAGGTGAAGAGGCCAGGTGTCCTTCGCATTTATCACAAAACCTCATTCATAGGCGAGATGAGGTTTCATGAAGGCTTTATAAATGAAGTAAAACTTGTTATTAAAATTCATTGACGTGGCCCAGCTCAGGTGACACTGTCACATGAGGGGACATATCTGAATTTCTTTTTCAGTCCTTTTCTTTGAAGTTTTCATAATGAAAATAATCTCCCTGGGGCAGTTCCGTGCCTCAGGGAGATTTCTGCGCTCTTTTGCATGCATGCGCACGAAAGAGTGCAGGCCCCGACTTTCCCTTCTCCCCCCGCCCACACAGAGAGTGCTAAGCACTTCCACGTGCATGTCACGGTGGGCAGGCCAATTAAGGCCCGCCCACATAAAATGGCAGTGCGCAGCCGATGGTGGGCAGCGATCGGCTGCACACCCTCCCATGCCCTCTTCCGCCCAGCCCGCACAACAGGGAGAAAATTCTCCCCCAGGTTTGTGATAAAGGACACTTAATACAACACATTTTTGGACCAGCAAGGCAAGAGGGCCCTGCCTAAAAACCATCAGGAGACAAAGAATTGAGGCTGGCCTTTTCCTATCTATTTAAGAAATAAAATCAGGCTTTCACTTTGGGGGTTCTACTGTACCCTGATTGGAGTGAAGCTGGAGAAACCTGCTGCTGCAAGCAGTAAGCCAATCCAAATCCATCTTCATAAATCTTCAACTTTTTTTTTCAGTGGTCCAAAAGGGGAATCACAGGCTAGCAACATTTCAAGCCTTCATCTCGATAGAAGCATGTGTGACAGTGAATTTATGGACTTAAGTCCCAAGTGCTTGCCATCTCTTTTGTAGCCACTTTTTCTTGTGTGTATTTGTGTGTGTGTGTGTGTGACTGTGTGAGTGGATGCTGTTGCAAATATTACTTTGGTGTTGAGTATTAAACATTTATCCCTTTTTAAGCTCTATGAGAAAACCTGGTCTTGAGAATTACAGCACTCATGGGGTTAAACCGCTTTTCTTTTAAAACACATCTGTCTTCAGTGAGTTGATAGGGGGTCAAGGAGGGAACCAACCTAGCATCTCTCCCCTGTCCATAACAATAATTCTTATTAAAATTTTAGAAACTTTGCAAAGTATTTCACATATTATTTATTATTTTGATGACGTGATAGGTATCCTGAATTAGATGGTTAAAGTCGAAATGTTGACCATGGTGTTGGGAAAGCCTCCGACATGTATTGAATAGACCACCAGAAAAGACGGTCGGACCTCAGTTTAAGCTTTTAAACCCCAAGTGGGTTTCGAGAGGTGACAGTGAGCCAAGTGCAAAATGTACCTGCTATCAGAAATTGCAGGCCCAGCATAATTTAGCTCTTGGGACGCATCTACCTAGCAACTGAAGTGACAGCTGGTCAGCAGGTGGGAGAGGAGGTAGGGGCAGCCCAGAAATCACCCCTTGATAATTAGGGAATGTTCCCATGAAGCCACGTGGGTGAGGAGTGGTTTGGGCATTTGCTATTGGACGGCCTATTGGGGGAGGGGTGGGGAGGATGGAGGCCCACACTTTTCACGTGGGACCCGTAGAAAGAGCAACTGTTCCTCGTGGCCCCACAAAGAATGTTTTATACTTACCATGGAGGCCCTCTTCTGTCTGCAGATTGGCTGTGCACCTGCTTCTGCCTAGTAGGAAAGTCACTGCGGCTCCACGCTCAGACCCAGGTTAAAATTCCAACAGAGTCCTATTGATGTCATAGGACCCAAATAACATTTATGTACGAGGTTCCCTCGAATTTCCTTTCGCTGTAAGCAGCCTGTTTATTACACTGCAGGGTCCTTTTATGACTGTCACAAGGCCATGCATGCACTTATCTCTAATGCCACTTGTTTGTCCCCTGATCACCGCTTTCCCAGTTGCAGCATCATCATGCACTCGTGCTGCTTGGAGGGAATATTGCCCCCACCTGAAACCAGAAGGGCCCTATCCCCCTGCCAAAACCCATGCAGCTAAATTTGGAGAGCAGCAAAATTGGAGACGTTCCATTTTATCTACTTGCCCTTCCTGTTCCTGCCAGGTGAGAGAGTTCAGACTCCCCCCCCTGGTGTTCACAAAATGCTCTCAATTTTAATAGGAAAATAAACTATCTTGTCCAACTCTGCAGGATGTTTAGTCATTGCGAAGCAGAGTCAAATATGAAAATGGCTGGAGACTTTCTTCTTCCCAAAACATCTGCAAGATTGCCAATTAACAAAATACTAAGAGGTAATTACAGATTTTAATAATTCATAGGCTATTTAGGGAAATCTAAAGCAATATGTACAGCAGCTATCATTTCCCCTATACAGTACCGTGAATTGAGGAAATTTAAATATTAAAAAGAGGCCATCAAAGGAAACATTTATGTTCTGCATATGTTTCTCTGATCCTCAATTAACTGGACTTCAACGTACTGTCAATGCTTGGATTTAAATATGAAATAATGGTTTTGCAAGTTGAGAATCACAATAGATGTGGGAACGTGGTACAAAGAAAAAAGACTGTTTTAAAACATAAAGGATAACTTCAGCTTTATAACAAAGCATTCTCACACTGCACATTTGGATATAAAAAGGAAAATCAGTTCAGGACAATGTTGGTCGCTGGGGCTCTGAAAATTACTGCTCTGAATTTACAGGTCCATTTGTGTTACCAATTCATTCGCCACTTTCCAAAGTATCATGGAAATGGATTTCTGGAGCATCCACTTGTTTTAGGCAGAAACCTACTTGAACAATGAGTCTTATCTGTTTGAACCTGATGCAGTTTTCAGACATCAGGGGTGAGGCATGTGTCAACAATTTTATGTGGAATGTTCCTCCTGCTTCCACAAAATTCTTCCCAGTAGTTCTTTGGCTGACATCAACCCACCCCCTGCAATCCCATCTCCCTCTTTAAGTCCAAATTTCCTAATTGGCTGTGCAAAGGAGCTGCTGGATTTCCTGTCACAGCCAACCAGCGAACTGCCTCTGAGCACTGACTCAATGTTTATTCATATGTTTTATGTGAACTAAACCCAGTTTGCAGTCATGCATCATCTCTATAGAAGGCTTTACAGTCTGCCTTTTGTACAACCCCAAGTCATGCTATAATTTAAGGAAACATTTGTGACTCCCCAAAGCCTGAACACCATCTACAAGGCACAAGTCAGGAGTGTGATAGAAAATTCCCCACTTGCCTGGATGAGCGCAGCTCCAACAACACTCAAGAAGCTTGACACCACCCAGGACAAAGCAACCCATTTGATTGTTTCTGGATCGGGTGCCATTCACTCCCTCCACCACCAACACGGTGGCAGCAGTGTGTACCATCTACAAGATGCACTGCAGGAACTCATCAACGCTCCTTAGACAGCACTTTCCAAAACCATGACTGCTACCATCTAGAAGGACAAAGGCACCAGACACAAATGGAGACTTGAATAACTTGAGGGCTAAATCCATTGAGCGGGAAGTGAGAGATCCTCAGTACTGGAGACAGAGTTGGAATGACAATGGGCAGAATTTTTCCACTGAGCGGGCAAGTGCACCCGACCTGCTCGAGTGTAAAATGGCACGTGATGACATCAGGCGAGCATCCCGAAGTCATTGCGCACTCGTGTGATATTTCAGTCGGCGGGCACGCACTAAACTCGGAAGGATGCCCGATGACAATTTAGAGGACAATTAAGCCCATCAACGGTGCAATTAACAGCGGTTTCCTGTCCAATGTTACGGTTGGCGAGTGGGTGAATCACCCAGGCAGCTTTGCGATTTCCAGGAAACCTCATCCATGGGCGGGATAACGTTCCCATGATAAATTAAAATTAAAATAAATTTCTGTGGGCAGCATTTTCATTATCTACATTTTCAGGTGACTGATTATGAAGTTTGGACATTTTTGTCCAGATTCTGTGACCTTTGTTTTAGGTTGTTCAGGTCTTCATCTCCCTAAGGCAGCTCTCTGCCTTCAGGGAGCCTTCTGTGAGCGCTCGCCTGCGCCGCGCTGCCTTCAGCGCTCGCCTCCTCCCACCCTCCACCCTGGCAGCGCTGAGCCTTTCAGCGCATGCTTCACGCTGGCTGGCCATTAATTAGCCAGCCAGAGTGCGTTCACGATCGGGGCCCAATCGTGGTCGGCAGTCCATTCCCCGGCTGACCCCAGACCTGCTGATCACGCCAGCCTGCCAACCTAAACATCCTGCCCTATGAGGTTGCACTTGGTGCCAGGTTTGTGCGTGAAGTGATGCGAGTGCTTTTAACTAGATGGGGTGCTTCTGTGTTGTATCACCTATTTAAAATGAATTTTACCTTTAATTTGAAATATTATTCACCTGTTAATTAATGTTTAAGTTATGTCGATTTTAATTAGTATGCTCCGGTAAATTTTTAAAAAGTGAATTCTTGCCCATTGGTTTTCTTTCCTTTGACATCATGGAGATTCCTTTCCTTTAAAAAGCTCTTGGTCTGTATGGGGGCCGTAAGAGTGTATCAGAACATTATTGGACATTTCTGATCTGAGGTTCTTGAGATAACCATTTCAAGATGTGACTGTAATGCTCCAAAAAGCAGTGTTTTTCTGATCAGATGGGAGACTGGCAGATATTTTGACAATTTAAATAGACAGTGCACTGCTTTAGACTGTACCTAATCCATGTTGTGTCTTTCCTGAGAATGTGCAAGGGGAAAATATACAGGGTAGTTTCCTTAGTGTTTAACTGCTGTTGTAAGTGTAGGAGAGAGGCAGCAAGTGAGGGCTCAGGCAAGAGACGGCAATGGTTCAGGAGAGGGACAGTGAATGGGATGCAGCCAGGGCTTGGTAGAGGGCTGGTGAGAGGAAGGTAGTGAACAGCTGGCAAGGGGGAGACAGTGAAGGTTCGGGAGAGGAGCAGCGACCAGGAGGCAGTGAGTGGCAACAAGGGGTCAGGCCAGCAGCAGAAAGGATGACGCAGCACAACACAGTATTGCCACTAGCTAGAGTATGACAACAATGATATTGTAGGTGGTAAAAACTGCACATGCACCAGCAGACACAGTGAGTTCTGAATGTACAGGCACAAATGCTCCTGTTTGTTGTTAGGAGTTACAGTGCTAGTTTAGTTAGATATTGAGCAGTGAAAGGTGCACTCAAGATCATAAAGGATGCATAGTCCACTTACCAACAGGACTAGTGATACTGGGCAGAATTTAGTTCCTGTAAGGGGTGTCTTCACCCCATCCCCACCCCACAGACACCACCCCCCAGCCCCGACCCCAGCTGGTTGGAGAACTGGTGGGAGCCCCGTGTCACTCCTGTCCGGGAAGCCCAGCATTATTTAAGTGTAATCAGGTACTTAACTGGCCAGCATTGGGCCTCCCACGTCATCAGGGCCTCAGTGTGCCGGGATTTCCGCCCCCGAGGCTGGCAGCTCTCCGTTGCCAGTAGCACCATGTGGGAGCAGCGGCTGGCAAGTAATGCTTTGAGGCCTTCACCAGGGGTCATCACTAAATCCCCGAAGAAAGGCAAGTGGGGCGGGAAAGTCGCCGGTGAGCAGGGGGTTTGGATGCAAGGGCATGGGGGTGGCTTTCAGCAGCCCTTCCCCCTTCCCAATGCTAGGTCCCTCGATTGGGCACCGGGTGCCTGTGCATGAGGGATGGCAGCCCCTCACCCACCCCCCTCCCTGCCAAATTGGGTCATAAGCAAACCCGAAAACAATTTGCTGCTCAGCCTTTGGGAGGTACCCGAGACCCCTGCAAATCCTGTTAAATCCCCGAGGCACCATTTAGTCCCAGTGGCTCAGGGATATTTGGTTTTAAGTGGCTCATTTTTAAGCCTAATTGACACCCCACCGCCAGCAGGTGGGAATCCTGCATCTGGCCCTTCCAGTCGCCCACTAAATTAGGGACAGTTTTCCTGACACCAGGAATCAGGCATGGGTACATCTGCCAGATTTTCCCGTCTCTATTAAATTCCGTCGACTGGGTCCAAGTGGAGGATAACCTAAAAATTGTGAGGGAGAAAAATTAATTTTATATATGTGCTCTAACATTTTGCCTAACCTGAGGCTTGTTTCCTTATTGTTGCAGTGATCACTTGCTAAGCAATTTCCAAGGAAATCCAGGTTGTGCCCAGTCATGTTTTTTCATGGTCTGATAATCTGATAGGTATCAATTGATTCCTAACAATGTGTCCAAAGGCCAATGAATTTCCCATAGTCCAGGGTTCAGCATGGGTAGTTTTACAGAAACATTGAAAGATAGAAAATGCATGGCACAGAAGGAAGCCACTCGGCATATTATCCCTGTGCCAACAGCTAAGGAACTAATCCCACTTCCCAGCTCTTGGTCCATGGGAATTATTGCTCGTCAAATGCATATCCAAATATTTTTACAATGAGACGTGGGTTTCTGCCTCTACTGCCCTGTCAGGCAGTATGTTCCAGACCCCCCAACAACTGAGTGAAAAAAAATTCCCCTCCACTCCCCTCTAATCATTCTGCCAATTAAATTAAATTAAATTTATGCACCCTGTTTATTAACCTCTCTGCTAATTAAGGAACTTGGTCCTTCCCATTCAGTCTATCTGGGCCCCTCAATCTTATACACCTGAATTAAAGCCCCACCTCCTCTATTACAAAGAAAACAACCCAGCCTAACTAATCTATCCTCATAGCTAAACTTTGCATAAATTTTGTTCATGTGATCACCATCTGGACTGTCGTCACCAGAACTGAGTGATAGTGATCCGGAGCTATGTACTGGTTTCTTCGGGTAATGCTGCCACCATGATCAGGTTGAAAGGTCAACATCAACATCCCTGTGGTAAAGAGGCAAATATGTATCTATTTTCCATGCTATAATAAATAATGTCATCTGTGTTCACTGGCAATGGGACTTTCAAGTTATAACAGATACTTTGAAATTCAATATTGAATGATCTAGTGGTGTTGTATTGACTCCCACTCAGGAGAAAAAATAGTGTCCTAATTGCACAATCAGCTTCAAATCAGAGGCAGTTAATGTAGTATTAGGGTAGTCAGGACTGAAAGGGTTAATGTGGGACTTGGAAACAGTACCACCCACTTGAGGATGTAAAGGGAGCTACATGACTAGTAGCCTGAATGGAGATAGCTCATGACTTGGACTGAAGAAGCTTACTGTCTTGTATATCTGTACATAGTTATCTACAAGAATAAATAGTTACTGATCAGACTCTATGCCTCTGAGCCTCTTTCTTCGTCAACCACAACAACATGCAACAGTTAACTGTTGTCAAGATTAAAAAGAAATTCTATTGCAAACTTTAAATGCAAAATGTTAACCAGTCCTTTCTCATTTTCAATCACTGACAGTCCTGTTCCAGCATTTCCTGTTAGTTCAGCTAAAACCTAGATCTCTTTGGATTTTCAATTTTGCTCATTCCTCTCTTATCCACAGATGGTTTGACTGGGTCAAGTTCAAAATCAGTCAATCATGGGGTATTCCAGTGAGTCAGTCAGCTGCAGAAGAAATCATTGGTGATAAAATAACAGTTCTAAATTGGAAAGCTGTCTTACAGATGCATGCCTATCAAGGTGAGAATATCTTCTGTTGGCTGGGTCACGAGCTGGATTGTTATAATGTTTGAGTGAAGTGAACTCCCTTGTTGGTCCTACAGCCTGGGCATGATGGCATGATCCTTCCTGATGACAGAACAACTGAAAATACATTTTCCTTGTGATCGAGTGCCAGAATGCTACCTGAACCTTTTGTCCCAAATGTACTTCTTGTTCCCTCAGAAAGCAATTTTTGTTTCTAACAAAACAGCCTGGAGAGTACAGGAGACTGATGAGGGCTATTAAGAGAATGCTGCTGGTTATTGCAAGAATACATATTCCAAAGCAGCCTGTACTAAGTAAAGATACAGTTTGTGTATAGGAAGGGTTTATTGAACAATGACAAAATCATCAATCATGCCAACACTCAACAAATGAACAATGACAGATTTACTGTGCCAGGGTCTATACAGTGACCAGCTTTCCTCATGCAGACCTTCTGAATGTCCACAGAAAAATTTTGCTGCACAGTAATAGCAACTGGAATGTTGCCTCTAAACAAAGCCTATCCCGCCTTCTGCGGCAGTCCCTCAGGATTGAGGATGACTCACTTCTACTCTGATTCGATGGGTTGTGAGATGGCTGATAAGTCCAATGCGTAGCTTTTCCCCAGTCGGTTAAGTTAAAATTACCACCCAGGAACCACACAATATAGAGCAAAACAATTAGAATTGTCCGGGATACCCTGGTCTACTCCTCCATCACCCCCTACTCCTCAACCCCCACCTATGGCACCACCCCATGCCCACGCAAAAGATGTAACACCTGCCCTTTCACTTCCTCTCTCCTCACCGTCCAAGGGCCCAAACACTCCTTTCAAGTGAAGCAGCATTTCACTTGCATTTCCCCCAACTTAGTCTACTGCATTCGTTGCTCCCAATGTGGTCTCCTCTACATTGGAGAGACCAAACGTAAACTGGGCGACCGTTTTGCAGAACACCTGCGGTCTGTCCACAAGAATGACCCAAACCTCCCTGTCGCTTGCCATTTTAACACTCCACCCTGCTCTCTTGCCCATATGTCTGTCCTCGGCTTGCTGCATTGTTCCAGTGAAGCCCAACACAAACTAAAGGAACAACACCTCATCTTCCAACTAGTCACTTTACAGCCTTCCAGACTGAATATTGAATTCAACAACTTTAGGTCTTGAGCTCCCTCCTCTATCCCCACCCCCTTTCTGTTTCTTCCCCCTTCCTTTTGTTTTTTCCAATAAATTATATAGCTTTTTTTTCCCACCTATTTCCATTATTTTTAAATATTTTTAAATCTTTTATGCTCCCCCCACCCCCACTAGAGCTATACCTTGAGTGCCCTACCATCCATTCTTAATTAGCACATTTGTTTAGATAATATCACCAACTTCAACACCTATGTGTTCTTTTGTTTTGTTGTCTGTGACATCTTTTGATGATCTGCTTCTATCACTGCTTGTTTGTCCCTACAACCACACCACCCCCCTCCACTTCTCTCACCCCCCCACCCCACACCTTAAACCAGCTTATATTTCACCCCTTCCTTGGATTCACCTAGTTCTGTTGAAGGGTCATGAGGACTCGAAACATCAACTCTTTTCTTCTCCGCCGATGCTGCTAGACCTGCTGAGTTTTTCCAGGTAATTCTGTTTTTGTTTTGGATTTCCAGCATCCACAGTTTTTTTGTTTTTATTATTATTAATTAGAATTATCACCTATCATAGAACATACTCCTCCATAGATTGATAGTTACCAAAGTTCTGCAATGACTTAGAAGTAAGTTGTAAGTATAATTGATTTAAGTTCCCCACTTACATTTGGACAAGAATTTTAACAGAAGTAAATACCTTATCACTTTTCATTGACAGGTCTGTCATTTTAAAGAGATCGGTTTGGAATCAGCAGCTGGTATAATGTCATAATAACTGACAAGCTGACAGAGATCAAGTTTTCTCTTTATATCAAGTAATGGAAAAGACAAACAGGATAGAAGAACCATGAATTAGTCAGCAACTGAGAGGTGTGCTTTTCAACATTTATTTTTAAAAATAAATATTGGTGAAACAAGTGCGAATATTTCAAGTTTGTCTGCAGACACTAGTCAGTAAGCAGCACTGAGAAGTGCGATTTTTTTGTCTATTTACTGGACTCAGAAATTAGGTTCTTAGCCTTTAGTTCCTTTTGTTATAAAAGGGGCATTTTTCTCACCTCCTCCTTCTTGCAGGGAACTTCACTCAACACGTATACATTTACACACACACAGCGTATAAAAAGAAGTGCGTTTGGTGTATGTTGGAATTTCCAAATTGCACTGGGATTTTATTATTATTAATTAAAATTGTCACTATCATGGAACATACTCCTCCATAGATTGATAGTTACCAGAGTTCTGCAATGACTTAGAAGTAAGTTGTAAGTATAATTGATTTAAGTTCCCCACCTACATTTGGACAAGAATTTTAACAAAAGTCTTCCACTGGGAGCATAAAACCAGAAAATGTCCCCAGATAAGACAAAGTTAATGAACAGAATCATCCCAGATTTGCACTAAGTGTTGTGGCAGGTGGTAAAAATGATATTTTACCCGCCAGCTGCCATGGCGTCTTCTCACGCTGTATCATTCCAATCCCACCACATTAATTATGCACTCCTGGGAAACACATCGTGGTGGGCAGGCTCTCATTCACCCATCATGCCATCACCTTGCTGCTTCCTCATGCTGGGCACATTGTATAAAGTGCAGCCACACGCACAACTGTCAGTGCTTCCAGCCCAGGACTGCTGCACAGAAGACAAGGTTCCATATGGCAAGAGGACTGAAGCCCCCAGGTTCAATGATGCATCCCTCGAGCACCTTTTAGACGCAGTGGAGGGCCACTGTGATGTCCTCTATCCCCGCTCTGGCTGCAGGATGGGCAGCGGCATCACTGATCCAGCATGGGAAGCGGTGGCTGCGGTAGTCAGCGCCAATGCCCTACAAAAGAGGACAGCTGCCCAGTACCGAAAAAGGATGAATGATCTACCCCATTCCACCAGTGTAAGTCACTCCTCTCATCACTCTCAACTCAAACACTCACAAACCTATCACATATCCACAGGGATCTCACATCTCAAGGGACAAAACCATTAACTCTCACACACACCCTCACATCTCTATCAGGCTCATATCCTCTTGAGCTCACATCCTCATCCTGTCCATGGCTCCGCTCACCACACAAATATTCCACACGGTGCCATGCGTCCTGCTCACACTCTCTCCATCTGCTTTCATGCAGGAGAAGCCTGCTCACATCAGCAGGAAGATGTCACAGACCAGGGGGTAGAATAGCCCAAATTAGGCTTTAAGAAGTGTGCCTTCACACTGATTGGTGAGTGTGTGGGCCATGCCTGCGGCAGCGGTGAGTTTGGTGGTGAACATCCATCTGTGGATCCAGCACCACATCATCCCTCTCTCAACGCAACTTCTCTCTCTCTTGCTTTTGACTCTGCTGCCATGCACTAATTTTTTCTACTTTGGTTCACCAGGAGCTCTGCCAAGCGACCGACACCCTCAGCCAGCCAGTCCCTCAGCTCCATCCAGGTCCTCACCTCCAGCCAAGAAGACACCTCCTCCATTGAAGAGCTGGAAATAAGCAGCCTGGAAGCCCCATCACAGTGCTTACCCACACCCTCCACCAGCACAGAGACACACACCTCAGTGGGACCTAGATCTAGAGCAAGCCCAGGTTCACAATCTGATGGTCACCACATGGATACATGTCCGCAGCAGGAGGAGGCAGGTTCAGCCAAGCTCCCTGGAACTCGGAGGGCTGGAGGACTGCTGAGGAAGAGGCATCTGTGAGGTCCGCGTCAGATGACAAGCCTCTGGATTCGGCCTTCCAACTCATCATGAAGAGTCAGCAGAAGGCAGGAGAACATCCAACAAAGCTCTTGAAAGTCTTCGACAGAGTAGCATATAAGTAGGGTGAGTGGGCCTTCTTGCTCTCTGATGAAGTGGTGCGCACATGTGCGTGTATGGAGGTCTCCATGGGGATGGTAGTGGATGCCATGGAGACCCTGGTCCAGCCGAACGCAGAGATCACGCAGACCTGCACTCCATCATGGTAGCCATGGGCTAGTTCCTGCAGTGGCAACGCAAGATGGAAACGGGGCACCTTGGCATCCCTCCAGGTGTTCCTTCCCCTCAAGGAGTCAGGCTGGGGCCTTCGGGCACCCGAAGGGAGGAGGAGCAGCAGCTGGACTCCCCTGGATCATCCACTCAGCAATCTCAAAGGTTGTCCTCTCCCTCTATGTCCCCTTTGCCGGTCACCCCCTCAACATTGGCCTCTGTCACCGCAGAGGGAGAAGCTGGCCCACAAGAGGACAGCCAAAGGGAGCCGGGGTATCCAAGGCCTCAACTCGCCAGAGCACCCACGATGAAGTCATCAGAGGCAACAGGGCCAACCATTGCACAGGATGTCTCCAACCCTGCTGCGCATGTCAGGGCAGCATCTAGAAGTCTAAAGCATTCCAAATTAAGAAAGTCTGATCACAGTTGGTTGCATGGGTGAACACATTTTGTCACTTTACAATCTGGAAATATATACACTTTCACTGAATAATGTGTAATGGTGTCTTTCAGCTTCATTTACAGGCTTCACAAGTCCTCCAACTACATCCCACCAACAGCACCCCACCACCCCCCCCAACCCCCACCCCACCACCACCCCCCACCACTAGCATTTCAGCTTCACGCAGCCAGACCACGAGCGATTCTGGAGGGAGAAGTGTGTGTGTGGCAGGGCCTTTCAAAGCCTCATACAAGCTCTCTCCCACACATGTGGATCCTTCCCATATCACACTCACCTCACTGTCCTGAGCATTTTCAATGCTGCCTGCTGGGGTTCGCTTTCAGTTGTCCATCTGAACTGACCCGCATCTTCCCTCACCCACTGATGATCACACTCCCATGTAGCGCCTGTTCTCGACCACCACGACTCTTGTTTCACTTTTGATTTAGCCAGCATGGTGTGGCTAACATGTGCTCCACACCTTTCCCCTTCCCCCAGTCACCTATTTCCTTTCCCACATCACTGTTGCCACCCCCTGCCATCACCATCCACTTCCTCACCATCACCCACCAGCCACAACCCTTTTCTTTTGGGGATGTCCAGGTGAATGTGCAAATTTCCTACCTTCCCACCCCCATCCACATTGACCTCCCCGACCTCCTCCCTCCTACCCCCAGGGTCTGTGTCTGCCTCTGAGTCCCCACAAACCACCCTCGCCGTTCCTTCGACCATTATCGCCGCACCCTCACCCTCCCACCCTACCACCTCATTCTTCCCTTGGTCATTCTTGCCATTCCCTCCTACGATGCCCACCCTTGGTTTGCTCCCCAGGAGGCAGTCATGGACTAACAGACCCCTCCCCGAACGTTCACCAGGACATCCCCCTCTCCAGACTCATTCCCCTCTTGGAACTCCTTCCCCTCTTGGAATCCTTTCCCCAATTGGAACTCCTTCCTCCCTTGAACTCCATTCTCTCTTGGAACGCCTTCCCCACCCGCCCCCCCCTCCCCACCCTTGGACACCACCCCGCTCCCCACCTTAGTCTGTCCCCCTTCCTGGCTCCTTCCTCCACCCTTACTTTTTCCACCAGCCTTACTCCCTCCCCCTTCCTGACTCTTTCCTCCACTCTTATTTCTTCCTCCAGTCTTACTCCTTCCACCTTTCTGACTCCTTCATCCACCCTCCCTTCTTTCTCCCCCCAGATTCCTTCTCAGGACTCCTTTCTGCCCCCGGATTCCTTCCTCCACCCGGACTCCTTCCTTCCTCAGAACTCCTTCCTCCCCCTGAAGTGCTTCCCCCCTCTGAACTCCTTCCCCCTCCAAACATATTCCCTTGCTCCTTCCTCCCCCGTTACATCTACCTCCCCAGTTGCCATCTTCCCCTCCACTACCCCCTCCTCCCCTTGTACCCCCTCTCCCCAACCTCATTCCCCCGACACCTTCATTTCTCCCCCTCCCAAACTCACCTCCCCACTGACACAACTTCCTCTCCCAGTCAAACCTAGACTTCCCTCTCCCACCTCCCCGTACACCTTTCTTTCCCAAACAGCTGGTCCTTCCTCTCCACCTCCTCAGTGATCATCCATTGTGAGCAGACCCTCAATGGTGATTTTTCACCTATCGTTAGCTGCTTTGTTGCACAGCCATGTCTATGAGAACCCACCCAGCATGGGATGGGCATTCCTCAGGGCCCCACTGCCATCAGGCTCCAGCATCTGCTGCTCCTCAGATGTCCGCGATGTGAACAAGGCCTTGGCGGTAAGTCCCGACTCCTGCACGTCACATTTGTCAAGACTTGTTCTGCACCGGCGTGCTTTCCCGCCAATGTAGGCAGACGACCCAGCGTGTGGGGATGATTCCTGCGGGCTGGCCTTATAATGGTCTGCAGATGTGTTACAATGAGGTTCCTGACGTCCGACGGTGAAAAACGCGGCCCGCCATCGACAGGCAGAGCGGACAATCGCAAACTGGTTTCACCCGAAACCGATTTTTGACCTTCTTGCCACATTGTCGGCTCACGCCGACAAACACGCCCGGCGCCAGTAGGCACGGAAAATCCACCCAGTATTTTATTTGATCACCAAAGAGTTTATCCTGCTTGCTCCTGGGTGATAGAACTTAAAAATGTAATAGCTCAGCCATTAGATAGGACTCCTTTCCTGTAATCAGTGACCATTCCTTTGAGTTTTATTCATTATTTCATTCTCTGACACAGGCCATTTCCCTCCAAGCAATGACTCCTTTGACTAAGTGATCAAGCAAAGAGTCGACAGATTTCTCTTTGAATTCAAGCACATTCAAGTATATTCGCTGTGCTTCAGTTGAAGATCATCAACTATGGAAAGAGGGTAAGCTGGTTAGCTTCCTCTGCGGTGAAAAGCTCATAAGTCATAGCTGAAGTGCAACTTTAAGTGTCTGTGGCTGATTTGACTCAAATCGAAGGCATTGGGATGGAACTACTTAAGATTCAAAACCAGCTAGTACCTCTGGGTTTGCACTGACTGAGTTATCTTGATAAGATTGCCTTACGTAGTAACTTGAAATAACTGCTTTTAATCCTTATCTATAGCCTAATATTCAAAGTTTGTTTCTAACTTTCCTCGAGATGAATCGCAGGTGTAAGCAAGGATTTATATGCGCACAGAAACAAAGGGCTGAGTTTTATGGGGACTGTAGGAGTGACCTGGGAGATGGGCGAAAAATTGGAAAGGACGATGAGGTTGGCATGCTCATTGCCTTCCCGCCCCCATGACATTCTGCCAGCAGGGGGAGGGTGAAGGATGGCCCTTCCACCCGGAGGACAATTGTACCCCTTAAGTAGCCTCTTCCCAGCACCGCTGGCTTTTTACCAGCAGCAGTTTGGCCCTCCATTAAGTGAGGAGACCAGCTGTTAAATCCTGGCAGCGTCCCTGCAGGCTGGGGGCGTGGGGGCCCTCTTAATTGGGAACCTTGTGGCCCAGAGAGGGTGGCCATTCCCACGGCAACAAACCTCCTGCCCTTGGCAACAATGCCTCCCCACCTCGCGGAGGCATGCCTGATTAACCCCGGTGCAACACCCCCACGCCCCACCTCACCTCACCCCACCCCCCACGTCCCCCCCCCCCCCCCCCGCCAACCCTACTTACTTTTTTGCAAGGATGGCATCCATGCTGGTTCTCTTGGTTGGGTACAATCCCAGCAGAAGCTACCACTCCTGGTGGCACTACTGGGGCTAAAGAGTTGCTAGTCCTTTGATTCGCCAGCAGCTTTTGGAGGGGGGATCTTGTCCCTTCAAGGGATGGGAGCCCAGATGGCAGCTCATTAGCTGCCTGATTGCCACAGAATCCAGTCGGGGCTCCTCAAAACGGCTGAGGGAGGTGTTGCTTCTGGCTTTCTGGCCCACCATTGCTGCCAGGGCCAGCCTGACAAAATCCAGCCCAAAGTCCCAATAAATTACTATGAATGATTGTAGTAATCTGATACGTAATATACCTTTAAGACAAGTATTGTAATGTAAGGTCACATGATCTTAATATCCAACAGCAGAGTAGTGCAGGCTACTCTATGTGAAAGAGTCTTGAGTTAGTCACTGAGGAGTGAAGACAGAGTTTTATTTGGTGATCACACAAATGTAGCTGCAGAGTTTAGTTTGTAAATAAACAGCATGTGTTTATTCTAACAACAATCTCCTGATGTTCTCTGTCCCTGTACCAATTCGGTCACCCCAAACAAAATGTGCGACCTGGATCTTTTAGCCCCGACTAACGAAGGGCACTGCATCCAACAATGATTAACTCAGGTACCTCTATTTCTAAATCCTATAACCGTGTGAATTTATTTTTTATTTTCACCTCTGCTGAAGACTGTGAGCGTTTTTTAAAAAGAAAAGCCACATGCTGATGCCTTGCCAAAGTGATAGTGTTGCAGTTTTCTCAACATGTACCCCATACCACCCCAACCCCAACCCACCACCCTTGTCAGCAACAACCTCCCTGCCCTCACCAACGCAACTCAGTGACCTCTCCTCCACAGATTCCTCTCTCATTGTTGTCCTCACTGTCCTACAATGACTCCCCATTGCCCAACTTAAAATGCTGATCCTTGCCTTCAAGGTTGCCCACAGTCTCACCAGACCCTACTTATATAACATTCCCTAATTTTACACCCTCCTGTATACCATCCAGTCCTCTAAATCTACCCTCTCCCCCAACCCTCCCCCACTCCTCCTTCACCCTTCCCTAATCTCTGGAAATGACTACCTGAACCCCTCCACCACTCAAACTCACTCTCATTTTTTAAAAAAACTTCTCAAAGCCTATGGGTAGTATTTTCAGGTCGTTGGGTGGGCCCAGGAGTGGCCGGGAAATGGGCCACTGCCCGTGATTGGCCCCGTACCGCAAAACGCGCTCTGAAAGGCTCAGCGCTGCTGGGGTGGGGGTGGGTGGGGTTGCGAGAGGAGGGCAAGCGCTGAAGTCAGCATGGGCACGGGGCAGCGTGCTACGAAAGCTCCCTGAAGGCAGGGAGCTGCCTCAGGGAGCTGAAGAATTTTAAAATCAAAAATAAAGATTTGGAAATGCAGGAAAAAATGTCCACACATCAGACTCCCTCACATGAACATATAGATTTCAAAAATTCTGTCAAAACATTTTGATGTTTTTAAAATTAATACTGGAAACCTCATCCCGCCTGTGGATGAAAAATCCAAAGGCCGCCTGGCCAATTTGCCCATCTACCAACCGGGACGGGCAGTGAAAAATCTCACTGAATTAATACATCAATGGCTTTAATAGGCCTCTTAATTATCGCGCAAGTTCGCACTGACATCGGGACCCTTGCCCAACGTCATCGCGCGCTATTTTATGCCTGATGAGTTCAGGCGCCCACCCATGGAACATAACATTTTCAGCCTAGAAACCAACGACCAACTTATTTTTGGGAACTGTCTATTTATTTATGTGAGTCGGACCTTTAAATTATTTTGTGCGGTCACGTATCAGCTGTCATACTTAAAGAGGCCAACTTGTGCTCAGCCTGCACGGGAGCTTCCAGGTTGCTGCACGGTTGCATAGCTGCACAACTGGGAGGGAACATTGTGAGGCACCCATTCCTTTATCCCATTTATCAATTCTCTCTTTTCACCCATCTGTGAAACCCCTTGGCATATTTTCTATATTAAATGCACTATGTAAATGCGTTTTTTTTTCCATTGTTCTATCAGCTGTCATGGTTAAATATAAATTTAAATTTAATATTTAATACAATTTGGTAATTGTTTATGTATCCATCAAAAGACGAGCTAAATGATACAAAAGAATTCATAAAGGGGCTGAAATTGGATTTGGACAGGGAAACAGAACAGGTGGGTTTACACCAGTTAAAATAAGTCAATGGAATTGAATGTCTGGAAGGATGACTAGCATGCAACCGATGCCAACTCTCGTGACTCCATCCACATCTAACTTAACCCCCAAGATCTCCAAAATTGAAGAGAAACTGCTGAAGGAGGAAAGTATGGGAATTTGTGAGAAATCACTACGCACGGGCACAGTTGAAGCCCTTGTTGCAACCACATTCAATCAGATTATGAGAAGCACTTCGCCACAACAAAGCAAAGCAAAGCAGAATGGTTGAATAACAAGTCCAACCATGAAACGAAGGAATATGCCAACCTGAGGAGGAGAGCCCAAAAGTCGGAGAGCAAGGGAGGAGGTAAGTGAAAATCTGTGAGCAAGGAAAACTGTCCCTTCCAGATATGTCAGCACACACTGCAGCTCACAAAAAGGGAACAGCTTCAATTTGCTGTAAAAGTGGCCCTAAAGTTACAAGTAATGTGTCACATTATTCGAAAGTTAAACCAAATGATCTTGACTTAAGTCAATCTGAGTGAAAACAAGGTTGAGTTAGGCAAAAATAGAATCAACAGACTTGAGAGACCCTACATCAAAATCTAATGAACACCAAGAGACTTTCTGTCAATCTAAAGGATGAATATTGTGAATTCATTTATTGAAAAATGAGACTTTCAATACCATGTTTCTGAAAGCTGAATAATTCACAAGTCAGAAATCTCTACAAAGTTTTCTAAAGTTACACCTAAAAAGCAGTATCATTTTCTTTGTTGCAGTTCATTCTGAAAGCTTACACTTTTTTTTACCTCACTGGCCCACGTTTATTCCTACCAAAGACTCAACAAGCACAGACAGTCTGCTTTCCTCTTTATAAGCAAACCTGCTGGCTTTAAAACTATAAGTCATGGCAGGCGCTTTTTAAGACAAGCATGTCCCCATCTATTAGAAGCACCTTTCAGCCTTTCCTGCCACTTAAAACTGAAAGATAATGAGAACTGTAAAATTTAAGTATTAGCTCACCATTCCATCACAGAAGATCGCTAGCCCTTCTGTAATGAAAAGTCAGATTAAATTGCAAAGCTTAACATCTCCGGGGGGAAAAGTGACAAGTGTAAAATGTGCTGACACTTATATGAAAGCAGATTGACAGTGTGATATATCCCAAAGTTCTAAAATGGAAACAGAGATGAAACAGCTTTGAAAAGATGCCTGGACCATTCATTTAAATACGCCAATTTCTCTTCACATTTTATGAAAGTTTTAAAAAATTCTTAAAAGACATTTTGTGCATTTATGTAAATGGATCCAGTTACCTGGTGAAAACAATCTAATAAATGGTAGTTAAAACACCTAAAAATGCTTCCCAGAGCTGATGCTTTCTATCTGAATTGTTGCAATAGAAACAAAGGATACGCTAGACAAATTTAAGGAGTAAGATGGTCCCAGATGGATTGAAACCACAAATAGCCCAAGAGAATAGGAAGGAGTTAGCAGAGTTACAGGTAACTGTATGTAAAAATTAAATTTAAAAAAAAGGAATTTTTGTTTTATTTACTCATTCACGGAATGTGGGCACCTTTGGCTAATCCAGCATTTATTGCCCATTCCTAATAGCCCTTGAGAAGGCAGTGGTGATCAGCTTTCTTGAACCCACTACAGTCCATGTGGTGTGGGTACACCCATAGTGCTGTTCAGAGAAGAGTTCCAGGATCTTGACCCAGCGACTATGAAGGAATGTTGATAGAGTTCCAAGTCAGGATGGTGTGTGTCTTGGAGAGGAGCTTGCAGGGGTGGTGTTCCCATGAATCTGCTGGCCCTTTTCCTTCTAGATGGTAGACGTCGTGGGTTTGGAAGGTTCTGTCAAAGGATCCTTGGTGAGCTTCTGCAGTGCATCATGTAGATGATATGCACTGCTGCCACTGTGTATCAGTGTTTGACGGAGTGAATTTTGAAGGTGATGGGTAGGGTGCTAATCAAGCGGGTTGCTTTGTCCTGAATGGTTTCAAACTTCATGAGTGTTGGAGCTACATTCATACAGCCAAGTGGAGAGTATTCCATCACACACTTGACTTGTGGACAGGCTCTGGGGAGTCGGGGGTGATTTACTCCCTGCAGAATTCCCAGCCTCTTACCTTCTCTTGCAGCCATAGTATTTACATGGCTAGTCCAGTTCAGTTTCTGGTCAGTGGTAAGCCCCAGGATTTTAATGGTGGGGTTTCAGCGATGGTAATGCCATTGAATGTCAAGCTGAGGTGATTGGATTCTTTCTTCTTGGCGATTGTCATTGCCTGACACTTGTCTGGCTCAAATGTTACTTGTCACTTATCAGCCCAAGCCTGAATATTGTCCAGGTCTTGCTGCATATGGAAACAGATTTCTTCAGAAGCTGAGCAATTGCGAATGGTGCAGAACATTGTGCAATTATCAGCAAACACCCCCACTTCTGACCTTATGACGGATGGAAGGTCATTGAGGAAGCAGCTGAAGCTGGCTGAGCCTAGGACACTTACCTTGAGGAACTCCTGCAGTGATGTCCTGGAACTGAGATGATTGACCTCCAGCAACCACAACCAAATTCCTTTGTGCTGAGTATGACTCCAACTAGCGGGGTGTTTTGCCTCTGATTCCCATTGACTTCGGTTTTTCCTTGGTTCCTTGACACCATACTCGGTCAAATGCTGCCTTGATGTCAAGTGCAGTGACTCTCACCTCAGATCTTAAATTCAGCTCTTTTGTCCATGTTTGGACCAAGCACAGAAGAAGGCCATTTGGCCCGCCATGTTTGTGCCAGCTCTCTACAACAACAGCCCAGTGAGACCCACTCCCTTTACCCTTTCCCAGTAGTCCTGTGTTTGTTTCTTCATAAGGGACTTATCCAATTTCCATTTGAAAGCCCCAAATGTATCTGCCTCCATCATATTCCAAGTAATGCATTCCAGATCCTAACCCTCACTGCATTAAAAAGCATTACGTGATGACCCTTTCTCTTCCTGCTGCTCCTTGTCATCTTCTCCTTCATCTATTCCCCCTGAGATGGCTCTAGAGCTCCAGATAAGCAGGACAAAGTAGTGGAGAATGAAACAAAGAAAGAAGATTCTAGAGAACCTTTCAGGTCCAAAGGACCACCCTAGAGCTATCCAGGCAGTGGAATCTCTGTTTCTGAAAGCCAATATTTGCTCATTGTGAGCTCTGATCAAAGTGCAGCTCTGGTTGTAATGCTCCTTAGCAATTTTGTGTCAGGTTCCTGAGACATAAGCCAATTGTCCTTATCCCCAACCTCAAACCTAATAATTTAAGTGAAAGAGAATGGTGATTGACAATTGACAAACACGGCCATTAAAATGGGCACAGATCTACGTGATTAGTCATTTGTGATCCTCATGTAGTGGACACAATCAATGATTCACTGGGCCTGTGGAAAGAAGCAATTAGGGCAAAGTCCAAAGCTCTCTTTCCTTGTCTGACTGCCTCCAGAGGAAAGATAATAAAATGGACCCACATATCACAGAGCACATTGGTGAATGACCTTCTACAGGAGTGGACTGCAAGTTGACTTACATTGTTGATTACAACTTGGTGCAGCCTGACTGACACTGACAGATAGAATTTCAGGGCGACAATGACCTTTACAGCCACAGGCGGTGTTGTGCATTACCTGGTGTTGGAATGCAGCTGCTGTTGTAACAGGTGACAAAGCTCAGTAACTGTTGCTGCTCCACCTCCAGCCCAATGACACAGCCAGAAACAGACCCAATTTTTTACCATAAAAAGTTGAAGCCCCTGTACAGAGTAAGGAAGTGCAAGAACTCCTGAAAGCTCTATCCACATGTTTTTTCAAACTGGTATCTCAGCCACAATAGCCCACAAACAACCTCCAAACCCACCAGCAGCCTAAAAGGATTAACACTTTAAGTGCAGCTAAGGATGGCTTTAAATATTGCATACTGCTGACTATTGGCACCAAAACTTAATAGCCAGGGTTCTTCTTTCAGAAACCAGGCATAAGAATGTCTAAATTTGTTCCCATAGAGATTTTTTAAAAAATAGACAGTAGCTCACGTTCCTCTTTTATTTCAGAAGGCCTTCAATTAGATGATACATAAAAGACTCTTGCCGAAGGGCAAGGTACATAGCTGTCAGCTAGCAGAATGTATTAAAAGATGGCTACAAAACAGAAAACATAGGCTAAGTGTTAAGAAAGGTTTCTTAGGATAGCAAAAAGTGAGAAGTGAGACCTGGATTATATGCTGAGGGTGAGCTCTCCACAACCCAGCCCGAATGTCAAGGGCGAGCCTGAATCTGGTTGGCCGAGCTCACCCTGCTTTATTATTTTGGCCAACCACCTTTTAATTATTACTAGGTGAGGCTTCTGTCCCTCACCAGAGGAAAGTCCTGCCTTATGAACTGCTGGCCAATCAGAGGCCAGCAACTCTGCAGCACTAGCAGTGCACCAGGAGAGGTGGTCACTGCTGGTACTGCAGCTAAGCCAAGGAGGAGGCATTCAGTGATGGATCCAGACTTCCACAGATCTCAGACAGGCACCTTGAGGGGGTTGGGTGGCCAGGCGGTGTATGTTGGACTGAGCAGGGTGGGAAAGGAAAACTGTGGGAGGACACTCAGATTGGCACCAGGAACCTAGGAAGGAGGTGGGATGAGGCCCTTAAGTTGGCATTAACTCAGCACTAATTTCAAACGTCCCGCTGATTTCCAGTTTTCCGCCTTTGTGATTCACATCTGGTCCCATTCCCCTTGCCAAAAAAAGGGATCTGCCAGAAATGGGGGCAGGGCTTCTATATCTGTGTCCCACCCATCATTTTAAAGACCACCAGAGTCAGCCAATTCCACAAAGGTCTGTCCTTTTGTGTCCTCCCACACAGCTTACTTTCCTACCTGTCTTTGTATCATTAGAAAATTTGGCCACAATATACTCGGTCCCTTCATTTAAGTCATTAATATATATTGTAAATAGCTGTGTCCCCAGCACTGATTCTTGTAACACTCCACTAGTTACAATATGCCAACCTGAAAATGACCTAGTTATTCCAGCTCCCTGTCTCCTGTTTATTAGCCAATCCTCTGCCCTTGTTAATATATTACTCCCAACACCATGTTCCCTTTTTTAGTGTAGCAACCTTTTGGGTGGCACCTTAGTGAAAATCCAAATTTTCTGCATCTACTGGTTCCCCTTTATCCACCTTGCTTCTTACATACTGAAAGAACCCTAATAAATTTTCAAAATGTGATTTCCGCTTCATAAAACCATGCTTCACAGGAAGGTTACCAAACAAATTTGACACCAGCACACATGAGAAGATATTCGGACTGGTGACCAAAAACCTGGTCAAAGAGTTAGATTTTAAAGAGCACCTCAAATGAGGAGAGAGAGGTAGAGAGGTGGAGAGGTTGAGCGAAAGAATTCCAAAGCTTATGGCCTAGGAACATGAAGGCAAGGCCATCAATGGTGGTGTGATTAAAATTGGGGAAGAGCAAGACACCAGAGTTGGAGCAGGGCAGAGTTGTTGGGGCATTGTATGACTGGCAAAGATTACAGGTGGTGCAAGGCCATGGAGGGATTTGAAACAAGGATAAGAATATTAAAATCTGCACATCGCTGGACCGTAATCCAACCTAGAATAGCAAGCACAAAGATGATGGGCGAATGGGACTTGGTGCGAATTAAGGTGCTGGTAACAAAGTCATGGATGAACACCAGTTTACAAAAGCTGTAAGGTGGGAAGCTAGTTAGGAGAGCATTGGAACAGATTAAATAATGAAGGTTTCAAACAAAGTGCTGGGGTAAATCTCTAGAGGAATACAATACAAAAGCAGATAATGATAAATTGATATAAACTCTTAGTTGTATGACATTGAATTGCAGTTGAAGGAAGCTTGGTGTGTTGATGGATTACATCCTGTTGTTAGGGTATTGTGCATGGTTCTGCTCTCCATATTACAAAAAGGATATTGAAGCATTGGAGATATTACAGAAATGATTTGCATGGACCTTACTAGGATTGAGTAGATACAGCTACCAGGAAAGATTGATCAGGCCGGGGTTCCTTTCTTTGGAAAACAGATGACTAAGGAGACCGGAAACATTGGGCTGAATTTTTGCCAGGCCTGGATGACTTCGGAGCCCTTTAAAACTGGCGGGCCGGCCTTTATTCTAGATTCCCAAACCGATTCCAAGGCTTTCTGATTTTTGGGGGCACCTTTTAAAGATGTGGGCTGGTTAGGATTGAGAGCCCTCACCCTACTCTTCAACCTGGCCGGCTCCATTGCAGGGACAGGCTTGTCCTGTTCCTCCGCAATTTTTGTGGAGTAGGGGTAGGTTTTTAAAGAGTCTTGGTTCACTACCCATCAGAGGAGTCATGAACCATAGTCTTCATGAGGGAACCTTTTGAAAGGCAAGTTCAAAAGGTCCTCCTCGTGTCCCCCAGGCAAAGATATGCCCCCAAACAACACCTATGACCCCTCATACCCCCATACCAAGGTATTCCTACCCACTCCATATGGCCCCTCATGCCACCACACCCAAGTATGATCCATAAGCAGGCCTTATGGCCCCTCATGCTCCCCATGCCAAGAGATGCTGCCCCCAGATGCCCCCATGGCACCTCATACCACTCATTCCAAGGTATGCCCCCCCATCCACAACAAACTAATGGATTTCTGGACTCTCAGCCAGGCTTCATTATATATTCTTAGCTGAGAGACCAGACATCCATTAGAATTTGAAACACCTGAGCCCAGAGAAAACATTGCCTGATTGACAGCTCTAGCTCTCTGATCTCTTCTGTCAATTGTGCAATGTTTATTTACACAAGATGAAGAGGATTCAAGTGCTTGCAGTTTCAGCTATTGGAACTTTAAAGGGTATGGATGATTGACACGTTTATTGCACTGTAGTTAAAGATTTTTTTCAGAAAGTGGAAAGTTAGCAGTGAATAACTTTTTTAATTTTCTTTTTACACATCCTACTGTCACCATAGGGTCACTGCTTCTATACAGTGTATAGTGGGTGAATAGGCATGGAAGTACCATAGCTTGGCATGGCTTGGATGAAGATTGAGCCCAATGGGTTGAATTTTTTCAGGAGTTATGAAGTCCAGCTGCTGGGAGCGAAAACGGGAGCTGACTCGATGCCATGGGCAGCGGGACCTTTACTGACAACAGTCTATTAACAGGTCAACAGCAGGACTGACAGTGGCCCACCACCCAGGGCTGCCCTCCCAATCAGAGGGCCAGAAACTTTGCAAAATTGGTAGTGCCACCATTACAGGTGGCAACTGTTGAGGCTGCATGATAAAGGAGAGAATGGCACTATGACCAGGTGCCCTCAAAGAGAAGGTAAAGTTATTTTAAAGAGCTAGGGCTAATCAGGCAGGCCCCGACAACCAGGGCTGTCAACTTCAAGTACCATGGCCACGGGTATGGCCATTTGAGCTTGGAAAATAATGAGATATACGAGCAACATTTTAACTTGAACTACTAAAAAGCAAAAGTAAATATATTTCTATGCTCAGTGTGGAAAATAAACTGAGATTAAAAGATTGTGACAGGAAGTTACAGATTTCCTAGCCCCAGGGAAACTTAGGTGTAAACTGGGCAGGAGTTGAAGATAAACAAATTGGGTTAGAATATTTTTAATAGGGAGAGAAAAGGAAGGAAAGGTATTGATGAAAAAGGACTACATGCAGCATAGAGGGTTAATGTACACATAAAGCGGCTTAGACATTCAACATTCTTAAAGATTAAAAATGTAAGAAAAGGATTGTAATAAATTGTAATAAGGGAAGGAACTTATGGCCATTGCCGCCAAGGGGCCTCTCTGTGGTCTGTGGAGCAGCTATTAAGAAGGACGCCTCTCCATCTGCCACCCCACCCGGGAACCCACTGGGAAACCTTGTGGTCCCCCCACATGACAACAGACCCTCCTGACACCAGCTGCTGATAGCCAGGTAAAGCTATGCCCAGTGAGTGGGTAATTAAAATTCCTAAGAGCAATAATATTCCTACTCTTCTTCCTGATGTAACTAGAGATTATTCTTGAAGCTCCTTCCCTTATTACAATTTATTACAATCCTTTTCTTACATTTTTAATCTTTAAGAATGTTGACTGTCTAAGCCTCTTTATGTGTACATTAACCCTCTATGCTGCATGTAGTCCTTTTTCATCAATACCTTTCCTTCCTTTTCTCTCCATATTAAAAATATTATAACCCAATTTGTTTATCTTCAACTCCTGCCCAGTTTACACCTAAGTTTCCTTGGGGCTAGGAAATCTGTAACTTCCTGTCACAATCTTTTAATCTCAGTTTATTTTCCACACTGAGCATAGAAATATATTTACTTTTGCTTTTTAGTGGTTCAAGTTAAAACGTTGCTCGTATGTCTCATTATTTTCCAAGCTCAAAACTGGTCAATTTGAATTTCCTCATCTACTCCCCTTACTCCTTCTGTATGCTCTGCTTTTTGCTAAACTCTTTTTTATTTGTATATGTATGAACCTCATCTATTCCTATTTTCTTCACTTGCACTTTCTGATTGCTTTTTTTTTAACTTTGAATGGACATTTCACTTCTTTATTTATCTATTCTGACAGTTTATTAGTTCCCTTCCTTTTTGGATATAGCCCATCCTTGAGGAATAGATCCCATCTGTCCATCTTGTTATGATCCCAGCTAATGTTACGACTGGACAATCCAGATCCCCAAGTGGAACCCGATTTGATAGATCCTAATTTTTATTTTTTGTTTAGAAACATGGAGGGTGGCTACTGAACAGAGTCACAGGAGTCAGCTGATTAACTTGTAAAAAAAAATAAAACATTTATTAAACAAGAAAAGGTGAATTTATATTACAATACTCCTTCATCCATAACTATAACTTTACAGACATGTATAGGTTCATAAGGATAACACAAGTTACAAAAGCTAGCTTATACTGTCCTGTTCACAGTAAGTACACAGTCCATGTAAGCCAATAGGCAACCTGTGGTCAGGCACACCACATTATGAAATCAAGTGACAGATGCCACTCCAAACAGATGCTATGGATCCCTTGTCAACTCACCCCAGGCACTTGGCAAACCATGAGCCAACCAGCCTCACTGAACTCCATCTTTCACACAAGGGTTTCCAATCTCCACTCTCAAGCAACTCGCTTTGGAATCTTTTCCCAAATGATCTCTCTTGGATGCCTTCCACAAGGGTTCAATTCCAGGGCTTTGAACTCTCCTTCCGATGTTCCTCTCCCCTGCTTTCAAGCCTTGGGTCTCACGCACTCTCTCTCAGATATTCAGCCATGCCAACATAACATCACTGCTTTACAAGCCCATAGTAAGGAGTCACCAGCCTTTGGTTGTGTCCTTGAATCTCTGGCTTCTCACAAGTCTATTTTCCTTTAAGTCCGCATCCTGCAGCTTTCTCCCTTTCAGCTTGGAGCCTTCCTCTGCTCCTCACTCTTGACTTCACTTAAGAGGACCTTTTCCAGATTCCTGTTCTTTTCCTATGACTAGAAGGTCTTCTTGGGGACCTTTCTCCTGTTCCACTCCCTGGTTTTGGCTTCTTATTTAGTTTGTGACTTGCTACCTGCCCCTCTTCTATGCTGCTCCTCCTGGCAGTTCTTTCCAACTGAACTGAAACTACTTTTTCTGTTTTTCTCTGTCTCTATGGGTCCCTCTCTCTGGACCCCTGTTGCTACACAACAGCACAGTTTTTTTCTACCTTGTGTTTGTTTTAACTTCATTTCAAGAGTCATAAAACTTCATTAGAATGCAAGCATCTTTTAAAGTGAAAACAAAGCTCAAGTTCTCTCCTTTTTTAACACATAAATGCATAAATACAAATTAAACTTAAACTTAAAGCTAAAACTCATTCCTAACAGCCACAGATACAAATATAACTTACATAAATATCTCCAGTTCCTAATATAAAAGCAGAATACTGCGGATGCCAGAAATCTGAAATAAAAACAGAAAACGCTGGAAAAATTCAGCAGGTCTGGCAGCATCTGAAGAAGAGTCATATGGACTCGAAACGTTAACTCAGTTTCTCTCTCCACACATGCTGCCAGGACTGCTGAGTTTTTCCAGCATTTTCTGTTTTTATTCTAGTTCCTAACAATCAGACTTCACTATTTAAAATAGGTGAAGGCAGAAGCTGTGATGGAGAAAAATGGACTATTTATTTCTCCCATGGAACAGACCACCTTAATGTTTTTGAATACCCAAACACCATATCTATTGTTGATTGTTGCACAACTTACATAACATACTGATGGTTATGCAACCTTGTAAGCAACCAGGCTGTATGATCTCATCATCAGTTACTGGTTTCCTTATCCTATATGGTTAACCCCTACTGAGTAGCTGGAAGCTGGATTGTAGCAGTGACCAGAGAATAAGTACAGCTCTATCACAACCTTGTTCCACTGAGCTATTCATGGTAGCAAGGCAGCACTACAGATGACTCCACCACACTTGTGCTGCATCCACTTATAGCCATTGAATAGCTAGGCCTCCATTTCTGGAGCTGTGCCTCTGCAGGAATTTGGCTCAGGAAAAGTCTCAAGACAGTATGCACCTCCTGGATGCTTTATTGTTTCCAAGTGCCTCTGCTCCGATGGACCAGGAGAAACCAGAAGGCCACCATGATTTCACAGCCTGGAAGGGAAACCTTTTGCCCATGCCAGTCCATCATTTTCTGTTTGGTGGCCTCAGTTAGTTCTGTAGCTCTGTATACTTCTCATGTCATTTTGAAAGAGCTTTGGGTGGAGAAGAGGCGATAAGGGAAGGGCAGGAGTGAAGGGAGACAGAAAGAGAAAGGACCAGAAGAGGAAAAGAGGCCCTGCACAATATTTGAGCTGGGAGTGGAGAGAGAGAAATCTTGAAAGGTGATTTTTCTCCAATGACCACATGCATGTTGTCAATGATTGTGGAGAGTTCAGGCCACAAGGCATGGTAAATAATACAGGATATTGTGTGTATATGTCTCTATGCACATGGGCACTCCTAGCTTCAGGTGTAATAAATCACGCAATGTGTGTAGTGTGCTTTAAACAGCAATATGGTTTAAGATCCTGCTTCCCAGCATGAATCTACTTAACCAAAGAGTAAGGTTTGGCTGTTTCATGAATGTTGTTGTGGTACTGCTACACCATGATAAGCACCTAGGCAATGTGTTAGTTCCAGTTGTTATTTTCCATCATCAGATTACTTCTCTCAGTGGCCTTGAGCTGGAGAATTAAATCAGAAATAGAAAGGAATTCAGAATCTGTATTACTAATATTTTCTGTTAAAATTCATGTCATCACTTTCACGAGTTCAGTGCAAGAATCCTACTTGCATTGCAAAATAATTTCCTCTGAATTGATCACATTTGATCCTCAGCAAAAGGAAAGAGCATTGTATGAGATTTGTAGAAATTGCTATTAAAGTTTTCAAGAAAAAAGAATTCGGTAATGTTTACAAATACCTCAAATCATATGTTGTGCCTAAGGCTCATACTTAAGAGTATGATTAATCTTTCCCTTGTAATTAATAATTAAATAGCTATTTAATGCTGTGCAATTTGTAATATAACATCATAGCTCTGTCCTCTTGCGATGATTAAATTATCATTCAAATTACCTGCTGCAGACATATGGTCTTGTTTTCATGGATCTCAGAAAACATTTTTGGGAAAGTCATTAAGCTGTTATTTGAAAATGAGAGCTTTCTTGACCATGTACTTGGCCTGCCTTTTCTCCAGGAGCAACCTTCTCAAAACAACCCATTTTGAAACTGCTCACTAAACAGGAAAGTGATTTATTCACTTTCATGAGCCATTTGTTAAATATAATTGAACTTTCCTCAGGCAACATATTGAAATTACATATTAGCTTGTTAAAAGGGAAATGAGCAGTGATCTTACCTGCAAAGAACTGTAGCATAGCGATACATCTTTCTAACTCCCCCACCTGTGCCAGTCCTTTTTCATTATGCTTTCCTTTAATTGTAAACACAAGTGACCTCATAAACTGTATTCCTTTAAAAACAATGACATCCCCAAATAAGCTTGCTTGTGAAACTATCATTTAAACTTTGTGAAGTGATGATGTCTTCCTTTCAATACTATGGGGTCTACTTTCCTGACCTTTACCCCCAGGTAATAGCCAATTCACCAGGTACAAAGTCCATTTCGCCAGGCGCCTGGCTTTTATATATCGCCATTATTTCCAGACCTGCAGATTGGCTGAGGGCCTAATCTTGCAACTGCCGCAAACCTAACAATCCCATGTAAAGGTCGGAGGGAGAATTCCTAGCTTTCTGCCTAATTCTCCTTGAAGAAACCTCACTGAGCTTCACAGTTCAGAGGCCACCAAAGAAACAAGGCACTGCAGGCTTTGTTTTTCATAAAGTTTTCGCATGTGGCCAACTGCAGCCAGGGTGCATTTATTACCCATTCCCAGGTGCCCTGAAAAGGTGGTGGTGTGCCTTCTCTTCAAGTCACTGCAATTCTTGTGCTGGTGATGCTTCCAAGGTAATGTTTGGTAGGAAATTCCAGGACACAGACCCAGTGATAAAGAAATGTAGGCTCATCCTACTCAATATCTTCTCACAGAACAGCCCTGTCACCCAGCCCTCTCACCCTAAGAATCAATCTCGTGAACCTTTGTTGCTCACCCTCTAAGGTGACTTGCACACAGTACTCCAGGTGTGTTCACACCAAAGCACTGTACAATTGCAGCAAGGCTTCCTTACTCCATAAATTCAACAACATTGCAATGAGGGTTAACAAACAATTTTGTGATATTTCACCTTTCAATTTTTTTAAAAATCTAGATAAATAGGGTGTATGGAGTTTCTATGGTAATTGTACCACAGCTGGGAACATTTGTCCTGTCATTTTTTAATATGATTTCCCTATTTCGCTGGCGGGAATTTACAGTCCCGCTGAAGTCAATGGACTTTTGAATAGCTCGCCGCATTTTACAGCCCCACCCCCACCGCAATAGGGCTGTAAAACTCAGCCCATAAATCCCTTTCCCACTCTAGAAAGAAAGTTAAATTGATTTTTTTTGATGTGGGCTAATATCTGTGTGATCATCAAAAAGATCCCCGCGTTAAAAATATCCTTTCATCACCTGGAGCTTAATTATGTATAACACACTGAGTAATAGACTAAGAATGAAGTGTTTCTACAGATTGGAGTTCTATGCTTTCTGATCTATTTTGTTGTATCTATTACTGAGATAATTATCAGATTTATTTTGATAATAGAAGATGCAGTGCCTAAAGCAGATTTTTTTTTCCCCCATACTGGTCTGTTTTTCCCAGCACTGCTGGAACGACTATGCCTGGTAATTAATGGTAACCGTTATCTGCAACACCATTGGCTTTCTTGTCATTGTTGCTGTTTTGAGAAGATGCCTATAACCAGTTCTAAACTAAAACACAATAGGCTTCAAGTCATTGCTTTTGATTACCTTTATACACAGCACTGACATCCCCTCCACCCAACCTCAAGCTCTGTTGAAACCATTACATCTGTCTGCATTACGTCCAGATTCGATTACTCAAGCACACTCTTGGTTGGTCTCCTACCTTGCACCCCAGAAATTCCAACTTGTCCAAAGTTCTGCTGCAAGTATCTTGTTCTGCACTGAAACCACCTCCCTTATCACCCTTCTCTAGTCCTCAGTGTAAGTCCGGTAATGACTTACACTGGCTCTCCATTTCTCAACCCCTCAAATTTGAAATCCTGAACTTTAAGCCTTTTCATGGACATGTTCCACCCCCATCTCTGCAATCTCCTATTCTAATGAAAGGTCACAAACCTGAAACATTAATCCTGTTTCTCTCTCCACAGATGCCTCCTGACCTGTTGAGTATTTCCAGCATTTTAAATTTTTATTTCATATTTCCAGCATCTGCATTATTTTGCAGCACTAATCCACCCCCTCATTCCCAAACCTCCATTCCTTGGAATCTGGTGCCAGGTGCATCTCCCTACCACCCTCCATTAATGACAGAGCACACAGCTATCTAAGTCCTACTTACTGGAATTCCCTCTTTAAGTCCCTCCACACCTCCACTTCTCATTTAAAAACTTCTTCAAGATGCATCTTTTCAAGCCTTTGATTCTCTGGCTCATCTTCTGTTTTTCATACATCTACCTTGAAGCACTTTTAGCTGTTGTTATAGTGTTGTTGTTGTGATGCCTGTACCACCATCACACTAAGCACCTCATTTTTGCTTGTTGAGGTGGTAGTTTGGAATAATTGAACCATATGAGGCCAGTGCCATTGAGCTAGACACCCTATTGGTAACAGCAAGGGGAACTGTTGTTTATTGAAGGTTAAGGTATTACTGTTTGGAGAGTTAGTAAAATGAATTCACTGAAGCGTAACTATCTGAAGTGCCTTAATGCTCATGAGTTGTGCTATCAACCCCTATGTGACAAAGAAAAATGGTGAGTGATGATAGCAAATGTAGACAAATTATTGTAAAGATTAAACTTCCTAAGTAGTACAGGCAGTACACATCCATCAGATATCCAGGTAGGCATGAAGGACAAAGCACTTAACAAGAGATCATGGGACAGATTTTGTAATAGGTAGCATACACACGCAAACACACTAAATCAGCACCTTACAATGCTTTCCCTGCATACAGCCGACCAATATCATCCTATGCCATGCACATTTTAATTTATAGCCAATGATTTTAAAGGTTAAATAAAAATCACATGATCCTCAAATTGTTTGTGACATGTTAAATCCACAGCAACACCTAAACATTTGATTGAAAAGGAACATCTCCCAATGTATCTCTTTGCACTGCTTAAGATAGCTAATGGCTTGAAATCCCTGCACCTCTTGTGCCCTAAACATGTTGACCTGAAGCCCCTCAGGTCCACTGTGCCTCTGAGTTTTAAGGGCAGTTGTTTTAAGTATTTTCCACAATTACCTGTGCCACCGGGGGTGAACCTTGGTTGTGTGCTAGAGGGGTGAGGGTGGAAGGTGTGGTTCCCAAGGTCTGCCTCGTGACAGTATTCCAGAGTCTCCCAAACTGAGTATAGCTCACCAGATCCCTAGACTCCTTTGTAAGAGGGCCTGTGTAAAAAAGAAAGCCAATTCTAGAGTCTTTCAACCCATGAGCTTGCCTATAGAGGCTCCATTAGGCCCAACATTTACCTCTACTAGGAACTAATCACCAGTTTTACTGCAGCACCCAGGATCAAGATAGGAATTGCAGGAAAACATGTGTGGAAAACTCACCTTAGCCTCCTTACCACATCATGGGCCACAGTTGCTGTGGTTAGGACTGCAGGTTGCCCCCAGCACCAGAGGAAGGGCCTTTGGACAGACATCCAGTATTAGGTTCCATCCAATTTTTCTGGATTCCACTCAGTTTTCCATGTCCCAACGAATTTTCCTCTTAATCAGGCCTTCCCCTCCACACCACCCCCCCCCCCCACCCTCGCCTCCCCCAAAAGCCTGATGCCATCATATACCCCAAACACTCTTGAGGTCATTGCAAGAGTGGTTATTACATAGAAAGAGTTCTCCAAAGTGCCAGAAATGCCTTAATCACATGGAGCTTATATCACTAAATGAATCAAAAATCAACATAAGATTGGCCTCATGTAAGCAAAGCCATGGACTCACATAATGTGGACAATCACATGTACTTCGTCCATTCTGTGTAAGGGTAATAAAGAAACTTCTTTCCTGATCTAAATGAAAATCAATAACACAAAGTAAACTTGAATGTGAAACCATCTGAATCGGATAAAGTTTGAAAGCTTATAACGTAATTTGGATTTTGTGCTATTTTCTAACCCCTTTTGAGTGCTAATTGCTTTCAGTGCTCAGTTATTATGCCATCTGGGTTTTAAAGTTTTAAAATAATTGACTTTCTTAAATTGGAAACTTTATATATCAAGATAATTATGCGAATTCAATTTAGCGCAAACAACTTATTTAGACCTAAATTGGAAAATAAGGCTTTAAACCATCAATTACAGGTAATAAGTTGCAGAAAAAAAATAATCTATAGACCATGAAATGGCAGCAATTTCAGTTGTTTGCAATTTAATAAAGCTGCCAAGGTCTGTTTCTCACCTTGTAATACATTCAAAGTAAGCCAACATCCAAATAGATAGGATACTATCTCAGTAACACAGTTACTTCCATTTTTTCTAAACTAAACAACATAGTCTCAAGATATGGAGTTAAATAATGATCTACATACTTTGAGCAATGCACTTGTGAGCTATTCATTTTATCCATTTGTGATATATATTTATACAAATTCAACATCAATAACTTACTCTTCATAATACTAGAAAGTGGTGTTAAATTAATCCTGAAAGTTATGTATTGATCTAATGAATTGACAGGGTCAGACAAGCAATACAAAAAACCATGAATGTTCAAAACCTGAAATGAAAACAACAAAAAGTGCAAACTAAAGAGATGCTGCCTCACCAATCTTGTTTCACACTTTCAGCGTAAGGACTGCAATGGTTTATTGTACCACTGCCATTATCAGGGCAACTAAGGAGGAACATCAAAAGCGGTAATGCCAGTGTGGCCCCTGCCCCAAGAACAAACCTTTAAACAATTTCATTTATCTATCGACTTCTCCGCAAACCTCTGTTAAGTTTAACAATTAGGACATGCCTTTAACAAATTTTTGCTGGCTGTACTTGATTATTCCATGTATTTCTAAATATTTCCTAATATTCCCTTCTCAACTGCTCATTCACACTAAACCCAATGCTAAATCATCTCAGACTCTAGGATATAAGCTGAGATTCAAACACTATCTTTAGTTCATCAACAAAACTGTCTACTTCCATATTTGTGGTATCACTTTGTTCCATCTCTACCCTGACTCGCAAAACAGTAGAATGCCCTCATCACTTCCAGATTTGAATGCTTTGATGCTCTCCTTGAGTCTTCTAAAGCTGTACTTACACAAACTCCAGTCTCTCTCCAACTACTTCATTTACATCCTATACCATACTGCTACGACCTCTGAGGAGACAAATAACTTTTAAAAAGGTTAATAGCTGAAAAGATGACACACCAAGATTTAACATTTTAAGATTTTTACTGTAACAAACAGACTAAAAGCTCTATTGACTAAACACTATTTTTGTAGGCAACTTATACTTTAAACTACAGAGCAGAACTTTATACGCAACTGAATAAATACACTTCGCAGGTATACATTACACTATCTTTGAAGTAGATATTCCAGAATCAGTCCAAAATGATTTTTTGCTCCCAAGGCTTTACTTCTGTTTGTTTTCTTTCTCAGTCCGCTAACTTCTAACCACAGAGCAGCCCTCCATGGTGAGAGTATTAGTGGAGAGTATTATGTGTCCATGAGTTGAGCTCCCTCTGGCTGAAGTTGAGAGAAATTAATTGAGGAGTATGCCTGATCGCAATAGCTCTAGATGCAGGGCTAGGATTGTAAAACACCAGAGGAATGTCCCAAATCTACCTTAGCCAAAAGGGGAATCAAACCCAAGTAGTAGTGCAGTAATTGTGGGTAAAACCTTTCCTACTGTTTTAGGGGTCACATAATTGCACTGACAAATAAGCCCTAAGCTCGGGTAACCTTAGGGGTGGAGCTTTCTAGTCGTGGCCCTAGTTCAAGCATGTAGCTTCTTCAAGAGCTCTGTAAATAAGGTTAACTGTTTCAAGTAAGAAAACTGTCCGGTCCACCAAGTTTCTAACAATTGGGGATGAGGATAAATAGCTCCGACAGTGCACCTCACCTCGTAAATGTGAGTGCATCAATTCTTAAGAAAAAAAAAGTATACTCACCAGTCATGCCACTCTTTGGCATGACTCATCCATGGAAGACTGGAGACAGTACATAGAGCGCCTGGGTTTTTATTTTGTGGTGGATTAAATAATAGCGGAAGAGAAGCAGAACACAATTCTTTTAAGTGTCTGCGAGAGCAAGACATATAACCTCATCTGACGGCCCCGAAAGATCCCAATTATAAATCTTTCAATGAGCTGGTAGACCTCGTGAAGGTATATTTTCAGCTGCAGCCATCAGTGATTGTGCAGAGATTTAAGTCCAACTCTGGAGTCGGGGCCCCTGGTGAGTCAATCGCAACTTATAACATGAAGTTAAAGCAGTTGACTGAGAACTGCGACTTCGGTGATACACTCAATGACATGTTGCAAGGTCGTTTGGTTTGTGACATACACGACGACTCCATTCAGCGCCGTTTATTTACGGAAGTTAATATTGATCTGAATCACACCATGGAAATAGCGCTAGCAATGGAGAGCGCTGAGAGGGCCTCACAGGCTTTGCAGAGAGTGCAACATGGCGCCGTCCTTCAGTTGGGATGGGAATCTACCAACGGGCGTGGTGCGAAAACCAAAGAGAAGTGGGAAACCATCTCAACTTCCTGAAAAATGAAAAGGTATACTGGAAGCATCTCACTCGTGATTCATGAATTAACTTGTTACCGATGTGAGGGTAACCATATACCAGAAACCTGGGCCAGAACTTGTATCTCGTCGGGCAGGCGCATGTCCAACCCGAACGAGCGTAAAATGGCGCGCGATGACATCAGGCGAGCATCCCAACATCCTGCACTCGCACGATATTTTGGTTGGTGAGCATGTGCAGGAGTCAGCAACGCACCCGCCGACAATTAAAAGGCCTATTAAGGCCATTAAAATTATAATTTAATCACATTTTTTGCTGTCTGTCCAAACTTATGGTTGGCGGGCAGGCGAAAAGGCCAAGTGGCCTTTGCACTTTTTAGGAAACCCCATCCACAGGCGGGCTGAGGTTTCCAACAGCAAATAAAAATAAAATAAAAATTTAAACATTTCATTAATAACATGTCCCTGCTCATGTGACAGAGCCACATGAAGGTATATGATTTTTTAACATTTTGAAAACCTTTATTTTTAATTTTCAAAACTCTTCGTCTCCCTGAAGCAGCTCTGTGCGCAAAGTTCCCCACCCACCTTCCACCCACCCCGCAAAACCCCCACCCCCACGCAGGCAGCATTAAGCACTGCAGCACGTGTTTCACGCAGGGCGGGCTTTAATTGGCCCGCCAGTGTGAAATCGTGGTCTGGTCCCAATCGCAGGCAGAGGTCGGCTTCCCAACTATTCCTGCCCACCCCTGCTGAGCCCGCCTGAAGAGAGCAAAATCCTGGCCCTGCAGATTTAAGGAGCAGAATGCTGCTACCACCACAAAAAAGGGCATGTAATAAAGCCGTGCAGGGTGCAAGCGAGATAGCCAATCAGATAGCAGACCAAGATGATTGAAGTGCACAACATAACTATGCTGTTTTTGTTTAACATATATGCTTTTTTGTCAAAGGACATTTTAGTTAAAAAGTGCTTTATATAAAATCTGTCAGTAGGGTGTGCTAAGTCCCGGATATGTTGCTCTCTAGTGTAGAATAAGGAATAAAGGAACCTTCTGTTTTTTACACAGGAAGCTGGGGTTCAGAGGCAGATAACTGTGTGTGTGTGTGTGTGTGTGTGTGTGTGTGTGTGTGTGTGGGGGTGTCTATTCTTAATTGTTAAGAAGTGACAAAACACTTCAATTGGCGACAAGGGTGGGATCATCATTATTAGTGGCTTTAGAGGCTTTTGATGCAGCTACAATGGACTTTGTAGTTTATGTCAAACAAATGGAACAGTTTTTCATTGCGAATGAAATTGAAGAGGAAAAGCAGGCATCAGTTTTTCTTACAGTCATCGGAATGAAAAATTTCACTTGACTGAGAAATCTCATTGCTCCTGACAAGCCAGCAGATAAAAACTTTAAAGAGTTTGTGGGTGTTTTGAAAAAGCACTTCGATCCCAGGCCAGCAATTATTGCCGAGAGGTTCAAGTTTCACCGAAGTGAACTGCATGAGGGTGAGTCAGTTTCGCAGTTCCTGGCTGAGTTGAGAAAATTAGTGGAACATTGTGAATTTAAAGGTTACCTGGAAGAAACGCTGCGTGATCGCTTGGTTTGTGGATTAAGAAATGAAAGAGTTCAGTGTAGATTGTTAGCGGAGCAAGAGTTGACGCTGAAGAAAGAGTTTGAGATTTCAGAAAGCATAGAAATGGCAGAGAAACAAGCTGGGGTTTTGCAAGCGTGTTCTAACAATGCCAAAGTTAAAATAGTGAATTCAGGGAATATGCGCTTCCAAACATGTTACCGCGGTAATGGAACAGGGCATATACAGAAGCCTGTGAGTGGAAAACCGCTGATTGTCGCTACTGTGGAATAAAAGGACACATGCAGCGTGCATGTATGTCAAAGGCTGATCACAGCAAAGTAGTGCTGCCAAGAAAAGGGCATCTCGAGGAGCACACAGACAAGTTGTGCTTGAAAATAAACAGGCAGTTTAAAAAGATGCATTACTTGGAAACAGACGAGACAGAAAGTAAAACTAACAGCGACAATGCAGAAGAGCAATTGTATTGCATTCGGTCTGATCTGAAGCTAGATGAAGAATTAAAAGTTGGCATTGCCTTAAATGGTAAAATGGTTGAAATGGAGGTTGACACTGGAACATCTTTTCCTATTGCTTCAGAGATGACATGGGAAAAAATTTTCAAGAAATGTCCATTGGAGAAAACCCTGCTGCAGCTTAGCACCTACATTGGGGAGCCTGTGAATATACTTGGATAAATGTCCATTCAAACTAAATATGGGGATCAAATAGCAAGTTTGCCACTTATCATTGTGAAAGGGGATTGTCAATCGCTTATGGGCAGGAACTGGCCAAAAGAAATTCGGCTGGACTGGAATAAAATGAATAAAGTGCATTGCAATGCCATGTTGCAGTCCTTGTTAGACAGCATACTGGTGTCTTCAAAGAAGCCCGAAGCTTCTCCAAGGTTCTTCAAACCACGTTCAGTTCCCTACTCAATGCAACGGAAAATTAACCAAGAACTAGAACGACTTGAAAATTTTCAGATAATTGAGAAAGTTGATTATGCAAAGTGGGCAGCTCCAATAGTCCCAGTAGTGAAGGATGATGGGTCTATCAGAATATGCGGTGACTACAAAATCACCATTAATCCTTCCCTGCAAGTGCATCAGTACCTGCTACTGAAAATTGAGGATTCACTGCTCTGAATGGAGGTGAATCATTCACAAAGCTTGACCTATCACAATCATTTTTGCAAATGCAGCTGAGTGAAGGTTCCAGGAAATATACAGCCATCAGCACACACAGAGGTCTATATCAATATAAACAACTACCATTCGGAATCACATCATCACCAACCGTATTCCAGCAGGCCATGGACAAAATGCTGCAGGGCCTCCCTGGTGTAATCTGCTTCCAAGACGACATGCTCATCACTGGGAAAAGCCTCCCAACTCATTTAGAGAATGTAGGCATGGTGCTGCATAGACTGGAAAAATCCAGCATCCGCCATAAGAAATCCAAATGCTCATTCCTGAAGCCCTCAGTGGAGTACCTGGAACATGTGATTGATGAAACTAGCCTCTCAACCTCACCCAGAAAGGTGGAGGCAGTGGTGAATGCACCACAGCCCAAAAATGTTAAGAAACTTCATTCATTTTTGGGACTTGTCAATTACTACAGCAAGTTCATTTCCAGTTTGAATACCAAGGCAGCACCACTGAATAATCTGCTGAAAAAGAATGCGAAATGGGATTGGTCACAAGCCAGTGAGGAAAGTTTCAAGGAACTCAGGCAAAAGCTCATTTCTGCTAAACTCCTGGCACATTTCAATGAAAGGTTGCCTGTCAGCCTGACTTGTGATGCATCTGTATATGGTATTGGAGCTGTCATCTCCCACACATTTACTGATGGCAGTGAAAGGCCCATTGCATACACCTAACACACATTATCTAAGGCAGAACAAAATCATGTACAAATTGAGAAGGAAGCTCTTGGGCTAATCAATGGGATCAACGAGTTCCACCAATATTTGTATGAGTGTAAATTCATGTTAATTACAGCCCACAAGCCTTTGACCAGGTTGCTTAGCCCGAAGTCACAAACACTGACACTTGCTGCTGCACGCCTACAAAGGTGGGCACTGATCTTATCTGCTTATCAGTACAAAATTACATTCTACTGAGAATCATGGAAATGCGGACGCACTTTCCAGACTTCTAGCCCCACAACCCAAACTGATGTCACTGCTTTCAATATGAGCCAGATAGGCATGTTACCTATTAAGGCGAATCAAATTGAAACACGGAGGGATGCTGTGCTCTCCAAAGTTTATCTATACACACAAAAGGGCTGGTGTGCATCTCAAGAAGTGACTCCTGATCTTAAGCCTTACTACATGCGTAGGTTTGAGCTGACTTTGCAAGACAGTCGTTTGTTATGGGGAATCAGAGTTGTTATTCCTCCAAAATTCCAAACAGGAGTGTTAGAAGAACTTCACCTCAGTCACATGGGAATCGTCAAAATGAAAGAATTAGTCCGTCTACATGTATGGTGGCCACACCTGGATAAAGACATTGAAGGTATGGCCAGTGATTGCCTTACATGCCAAAAAATGAAACCTTCTCCTGCACCTGCCCCGTTACATCCACAGGTTTGGCCTGACCACCCATGGCAGAGACTTCTCGTGGACTTTGCCAGACCATTTCTTGGACATACATTCCTGATTGTGGTGGATGCCTACACAAAGGGGCCCCATGTTATTCCAATGAAGTCAACTCCTTCAACAAAGACCATTGATGCTCTCCAGAGTGTATTCACTACTTTTGTATTGCCAGAGCAGGTTGTGTCTGACAATGGCACACAGTTCACATAATGTGAATTTCAAACATTCCTGAATTCAAACATTCCTGATAAACAATGGGATCAAACAGATTCTCATTTTGCCTTACCTCCCATCCTCAAATGGTGAAGCGGAGTGCTTTGTCCAGACATTCATAATGGTCATATTGAAGGGGAGGATGCAAACAGATTGGAAGTTGAAGCTAAAGAACTTTTTGATGATGTATTGTAACACTCCACATTCAACAACAGGCACATCTCCTGCTGAGCTGATATTTGGAAGACAACTGCGTAACAGAAAGGATTTGCTGTGTCCGGATTTGAAAGGAAAGACTGATTCAAGGCAACTTGATCGAAAAGGTCACATGACAAAAGTAAACCAGCTTGTGAGTTCAATCTGGGTCAGTCTGTTTAGGTCTGAAATTACTGTGGGACATCAAAGTGGCTCCTGCGAAGAATCATCAAGTGTCGAGCCAAATCCAAGTAACCAAATTTCCAGGCATCTCCAGTTACAGTGGAAGATTTTTGGGAAATATTTGCTCCAGTTCATGAAACCCGACTTCATTCAACTGACAACCCTGGAGCACCTGTAATTACAACTGTTAGACCTGAACAGAGACAAGTGGAACAGCAGAACCTTCCATTACTATCCAAACAAACTGAGATACCTCAGCCAACACTCCTCTCTAGGCCAAAGCAAATCTGCAAACTGCCTGACTGATTTCTTCCTGGCTTAAGGAGAAGGGGATGTGATGTTTGTGTTTAACGTTTATGCTTTTTCGTAAAAGGAGATTTTAATTAAAAAGAAGTGCTAGTAGGGTATGCCATGTCCCAGATGTATTGCCCCCTGGTGTAGAATAAGGAATAGAGGAATCTTTTGCATTTTTACACAGGAGGCTGGGGTTCAGAAGCAGATAACTGTGTGTGTGTGTGTGTGTGTGTGTGTGTGTGTATTCTTAATTATTAAGAAGTGACAAACTGAACTGAACCAGAAGCTGCTGATACTGATATCTATTCCATATACAAAGTCAAAGGAGTAAAAACTTGCAATCATTGTCACTCTTCAAGTAAATGGGAAGCCTCTGCAACACATTGTAAGAGCTTTTACAAGTATATATACAAGTATATAAAAAGGAACAGAGTAGCTAAAGTAAATATTGCCCTCTTAGAATCAGAGGCAGGAGAAATTATCATGGAGAATGGGGAAATGGCGGAGTCACTGTGCCTGTGTTCATAGTAGAAGACATTAGTTGCATACCAGAAATAGACGATAACCCAGGGGCTAAAGATAGTGAGGAAATTAGGGAAATCAATATTGAAAATTGGCAGATGTTAAACTGCTTTTCAAGAAAGGAGGGAGAGAGAAAACTGTGAACCACAGGCCAGTTAGTTTAACATCAGTTGTTTGGAAAATGCTGGAATCTATTATTAAGGAGGTCTTAACAATGCACTTAGAAAGCATAGTTTGATTAGAACTATTCAACATGGTTTTACTAAAGGAAAATCCTTTTTGACAAATTTATTAGAGATTTTTGAGGATGTAACTGGTAGGGTAGATAGAGGGGAACCAGTATATGTAGTATACCTGGATACCCGAAAGGCATTCGATAAGTTGCTGTACAAAAGGTTATTAGGTAAAATCATGGAGTTGGGGGTAATACCTTAACATGGATAGAGGATTTGTTAATGGATAGAAACAGAGGGTGGGCATAAATGGGGCTTTTTCAATTTGGCAGACAGTGAATAGTGAAGTGCTGCAAGGATCAATGCTGAGCCCTCAGCTATTTACAATCAATATTAATAACTTAGCTGAAGAGACAGAGAGTGATGTATCTAAGTTTGCTGATGATACCAAGCTAGATGGAAAGGTAAGCTCTGGGGTGGACAAAGAAAGGCTCCAAAGAGATAAACACAGTTTAGATGAGTGGATAACTAAGATGGTAGATGGAGCATAATATAGGGAAGTGTGAAGTTATTCACTTGGTCATAAGAATAGAAAGCAGCATATTTTTTAAAAAGTGAGAAACTTGTAAGTGTTGATGTTCAAAGAGACTTGGGTGTGCTTGCACAAGGAACACAAAAAGTTAGCATGCAGGTGCAGGAAACAATTAGGAAGGCAAATGGCATGTTGGCCTTTATTGCAAGAGGATTGGAGTACAAGAATATTGAAATCTTGCTACAGTTGTACAGGATTTTGGTGAGACCTCATGTGGAATACTGTGTGCAGTTTTGGTCTCCACACATCAAAAAGGTTATACTTGCATTGGAGGAGGTACAATGAAGGTTCTGTAAATTGGTCCCTAGGTTGTCCTGTGATGAGAGGCTGTGTAAATTGGGCTTGTATTCTCTGGAGTTTAGAAGAATGAGAGGCGATCTCATTGAAACCTACAAAATTCTGAAGGGGCGTGATAAGGTGAACGCTGACAGAATGGTTCCATTGGTCAGGGAATCTAAAACACATGGGCTCAGTCTCAGAATAAGGGGCTGATTGTTTAGGACTGAGATGCAGAGAAATTACTTTAATCAAAGGGTTGTGAATCTTTGGAGTTCTCTACCCCAGCAGGTTGTGGATGCTCCATCACTGGATACATTTAAGGCTGAGATAGACAGATTTTTGGTCTCTCTGGGAATTAAGGGAGGTTAGGAGTAGGTGAGAAAAAGTAGTTGAAACCCAAGCTCAGCCATGATCTATTGTACAGCAGAGCAGCCTCAACAGGCCTATTTCTTATGTTCTTATGTTCTTATCCACTGCCTTTGGAATCCAAATAGATATCCTTGTTCTCCTTTACCCATCCTGCTTGGGTAAATTTTGATTTCCCTTTCACAAAATCATGTTGATTCTGCTTGATTGTATTATGACTTTCTAAATGTCCTGTTACTACCCCCTTAATAATCAATTCTAGCATTTTCTCAGTGACAGGCATTAGGCTAACAGGCCTGTGGTTTCCTGTTTTCTGTCTCCCTCCTTTCTTAAACAGAAGTGTTACATTTGCACGGCTACCAGTACTTCTTCGTCTGATGATGACCTCCTCATGTGATTAACTTCTGACTAGCATGGAGGGTATGAGAGGCCATGGGGAGAGGGTTGACAGTGAGTGTGTGCAAGGAGTGAGGACTAGAGGGCCTAACAACTTTTATTACAACTAAGATGAAGTCCCAGAGAATGAAGTAGGCCTTCTAACCAGCCTACCTCAGCATTGGCCTACCCCTAGGATCTGTTTCTATGGTCATCGGGCCCAACTCCATCCCAAACCCACACCCCCGGTGCAAAAATTGTGTGTGAAGGGGCCCTTTAAACCAAGGCAGGTCTGCCATGTCAGGAAATCTCCCAACTCAGGCTGCCCACCTTGGTAGCAAACATTCAGTCTGTGAATTCTGTTTCTTTCCAAAAGAAACTGCCTAATCTGTTGAGTGTATTGCAGCACTTTTTTTTAAATTCAAAATTGCAAAAGGTAGTTTGCTGTAGAACAATGCATGTCATATAGCTGAGACCAACCTATTCTTTTCTATCCCACCTCTTTCAATTTCTTCTCTCAACTTATGGCTATGATCTCTCACCATCTATACTGTTTCTAGCTGTACAGTTATATTGGCATCTGCTCCCCATAGCACTTTCTATACTTTCCACACTTTCTATAGCAGTTTGGGTGCATCACATCAAGATGTCCCAGCTAACCTAATTATTTATTACCCTACCCTGCAGGGAAACAGAGAACATTTGGATTAACAAGGCATAAACTATACTATTATGGTTAATAACAGGTAATTTAATCTCTAAAAGTAAACAAGTTGTGACCTAACCCAGAAACAATCTTCTTCTAACCTCTGTACGAAACATTGATAACTATACTGTCAGCTATATTTAGAGTCTTTCAATCTTAGATGCTTAATTATGGAGCTCAGTAGAAATTGAAGCATAATATAAACTAATAATTTTCATACAAGGTTATTCCTACCTTTATTAAATCTTGATCTAGAGATCTAACACTATCACAAAATGTCTCCCGAGATGACCATCCCCAATCCCCACCACCCATGTCTGCCAGGTTAATTAGCTTCAGATCTTCAGAACTATAATCATGATTGTGTAATTGGTCTACTGTTCCTTTTTCTTTTCTTCCTTTCTTCTCCATTCCTTACAAATTAAGAAAAAATAGTTCAGAGCGGTGGCAGCATAAGAGCAAAAGACTGACATAAAAAGATCAAAAAGCAAGCAAAGGACCAACAAAAGACTAACCATCTCTGGGAGCAGGAGGTGAATAGGAGAAATGAAATGGACAGCCTGCAGCTGGGACATTCTGCTTTGTACCAAATACATGTTCTTCTTGTTTAATAAATCATTGCTAAAATACATATTGCACTTGACTTTCTTACTCTTCAAAGAGTGACTTTCAATACATTTATATACATGACTGACCAGCTTAATTCATCCTTCGGCCACAAGCATTGTTTGTTTAAAACCTGTATTTTGAATGAAGGCATTAGTCTTTGTTTGACTCCTATCTGAACGCTTGTCAGTCGTAGTGTGAAGCATTAGAATCAGTTGCTGTAAAATCAATGACGACATTGATCACTTGGGACCACTGCCCATCAGGAGATAGCAAATGGCAATTATTTTACACTGATGGCAGCTGACAGGCTTCATTTCTGGAGTATAATTCATGAATTACTGGGCACTGTCACTTCCAGTACTTTTATAATTGTGAAAACCATCTCACTGAAGCCCAGAGCTATTGCAGTTCCTATGTCTCAACAATAAAAATGTCTGTGGCACTTTATCTTAAGACCCTGAACCAGAGCCTCTGAGCACCTGTCAGCTATTTAAAAGAAAAAAAAAAGAATTATCCCTTTTTACTCTTTTCAGAAAGACATGTGGCCACATGGAAGCCCCATTAAGTCAGGACACAAATCATACATTTCATAGAAATACAATTCCTGTCATCTTCATATATCCTACAGATTCCTGAGGCATAAGTTTAGCTTACAGTTCATTTCTGTTGAAACTCTTCTTTCAACGAGCTACCTTTTGTCAACTCTATCTTTTCATAGAGTGCTAGTCACCAGGGTCACATTGCTCCTGAATGTCAGGAATCAGGCAATAGTATTGGAAAAATTTCACTGTTAGCTTAGAAAATAAAGCCTCAGCATTTTCCATGCAGCAATCTGTGCTGTTATTAACAGTTATAAAGTGTTCTTTATTCTTAAATGTGTTTCAATATAGATAAGCAGTGAAAGTAATTGGAGTGGGGAGGGTTGCTGGCCTTTTCTGGCACAGTCCTGCTCTATGCCCAGTTAGAGCGTGACAGAACTGCTGGGCATTAAGCCAGGTTCCCTAGCCATGGGTAGATCCTACCACTGTGTTGGTTTATCAGAAAATCACAGGAGCACTGACAGAGATTTGCTGTTTTTTCCAAAATCAAGGATGGAAAATCATAGGCAGTTTTGCTGCTAGTTGCTGCATGGGCTGGTGTAGGTGGAACATCCATCCTTTTCTAAATGTGGCCAACCAATTTCAGAGAAGACCCTCCATTCCTCATGCCATCCAGCACTGTGTCTTGCAGCTTTTCCAATATTCATCATGGTGTGGACACACACCAAAGATATTTAATGCGCTAACTCCACACTCTTCCTAGAAACTCCAGCAGAGTCAGAATAATAATACAGCGGCTGACCCACTGCACCTATTTTGATGGTTCAAGGTCATCGTTAAAAGAATGAAATGAGAGGTTAGGTGATTTCTTTTTGTTTCGAAGGGATGAGCATGGAGTTGCCCACCAGAAACTGTGGAGGAAGCACAATCCATGGTAGCTTTTAACAGGGAAGTGGATAAGTATTTTGGAAAAAAATACTTTTGAAAAGATTTGGGAAAGGTCAGAGAAATGGGACAAAACTGATAGCTCTGACAGAGAGCCAGTGCAGATACCATGGGTTGAATGGTGTCCATCTGTGCAGTGAAACCCCATAATCCTTCAATTATATCAACAATGCACCATTCAAGAAATCACAATGTCTGCATTGCACTGTTCCCCCACAATCCATATCAATCATGGAAGATGAATTCTGCACTCCTTTCAAACCTGAAAGGAAGATAAAGCTATTTTGTAATGTGTCAGGGTCCCTGCTGCAGAACGTGCAAAATGATAACTTCCAAAATATCTTTCAGTGCATTTGGGTAGTACAGTACTAAGCCATTTAACAGAATCATTAATAATTGTTTTTCTATCATTATTCAGGTCTTTATATCTGTGATTACATCAAAGCTTTTCTTCTAATGCAAATTTCTCAAGTTACGTAAAAATGTCTTAAAATTAAATTTTGTGTTATAATTAATCTAATAATTCTTACAAGTATGCATAAAAACTGTAGAAATTATTGTTGTGTGTTGGCTGTGATTGCCTAAGGAACAATCGCAGAGACGTAGAAGTGTCTGAACAATAACTAGTTATTGTATGAGAATAACTATTTTCACATGTACAAAACTACAGGTGTTACTCAGTCTAAGCCATGGGCCTGGATTTACGGCCCCTCCCACTGGGCAGAATATTACGGTCTCGCTGAACTGAATGGAGATTTAAATGGCTCACCCACATCCGCCGGGTGGGGGAGACATGCCGCAGCTGGACTGTAAAATACTGGCCGTGGGCTTTCTCCCTTTGGACTCCGAGTCATGTGACTCTCTTACATCATCATGTGGCTGTACTGTTTCTGCAGTCCAACACATTAACCCTTTCAGCCTTGAATACCCTACTATTACAACTATAATTGTACTCGTTGACATAAATATAAATGTGCCACTACATGCTTCATTCCAGGTCTTGAATGGCAGTGGCCAGCTGCACGTTTCTTCCATCATTTTGTGTCAATTCAGAAGTGATGGGACTTGTTATTGTTGAAATCAGTGACAATGAAAATCTTGGGAGATTGTGGCTGCGTAATTTTCTCTCCTTTTGATTATAATGGGCATAGTTTTCCAACAAGCACAACCAGCAGACGGTTAATTTAGTGGGAGTATGCATTTGAATTGTTGGCCCTGATAACTTGAGTATTGGTAATCAGGCAACACCAAGCTTTCATTTCGATAGCTAGGAGATAGCGGGAGGGAGGCAAGGTCAAGGAAGCTAAGAAGATTAGCCTTCTTCGCCCTCTGGACCGTGCTCGAAGCTGTGCTTGTTCTCCACTGTCCTAACTTCACTAGGGATACAGCAGAAAAATGGGGTTTCCACTGCAAGATTAGAACGGCAAAGTTAGAGCAATCCAGGAAATTGCAGACCATAATTTATGCCTTGTGAAGATGGTATGTTTTACAAGTGTCGTTGGTGTTAACATTTTGATCTGATTTAGAGCTTCTGGAGATTTCCAAAGGGAATCTGTGAAGGAACATGATGGATCAGATAGCTCCAGTGTAATTAATTACACAGAATCTTGTACTTCAGGCCCGTTCTTTCCCCGCTTACTCGCACACAGAATCCTGAGTTAAGGTGTTCTTGAGATATAAATGAACATGTGATATATAAGTCGCACATTCCTAGTAACTTATTTCCTTCCCCTCCCACATCAACCCCATTTGACAAATCTGAGAAGTCAATAAATTAAGCACAAAATCTACCCCAGCAGCGCCAGATTTAGGAAACAGGAGTGGGTTTATGGAACAGGCAGTTTTGTTGCCTGATTTGTTTCTTCAGCTTTGAGACTTTTTTACACCAGACACTCACAGTACATGGATTGGATGTTTGCTGTATTTTTGAATACTGTTTTCTCACACAAGTTTTATAGGCATGCTGAGCTTACAAAAACTACTAATCTTCAAAGGTTTAGAAGTATTCCAAATCCTGGATAATATAAATCCATAGATTTAAGTTCATTATGTTGTGCAAAATGGGAAAGAACAACAGGTCTATGAATTTGTGATGGATTTTCTAAGTCACGGATGAGTGCGAACCCCTTAGCAGATGCTAAAATTCATTATAACTGGAGACTATTAAGGTAATCAGAGAAAATGAATTATGCAAACTATCATACTTAGAATAATTGAATATGCAAGTGATTTTTCTATTCAATGAAGAGACAACAGCTACCAGAAAACTCATTTAGACATCTTCTTGGAATAAACCACGCTCACATTATTTGATCCCTTTGCTTTAGCTGTAAGTTGCATTTAATTTTTTTTTAAGCCCCTCAGAACCATTTTTTTTAATTCCTTTTTTTTTTGGGCAGCGTGCTGAAAAATAAAAACAAAAGCATTGGGAAAAACATTATTAGATGGTACAGCTTGCTTGGAGCAAGAACTTAACGATTCCTGCTCACCCCTATTTATTTTCAATCGATTGCCCAACAGTTGAAGGATCATTCATTGTTGGTAGTAGGATGGGTATTAATCCATATCACTCAAGCAACCTGGACTTGGCTTTGAACTTTGTATATACATATATTAATTAGCATGCTGTCCCAATATTTCATACATGATAGATTGTGAAATATCTACCCTCGGTACTTATTAATATAGATGAACTGCGATCAACTAAATGGCTGTTTGAGAATTGCAGATACTTTTCATACTTTTTCTCATCATTATTTCACAGCAAAATCATGAGTTAGCAGATTCAACTGAAGTTGCCTCAGTCATAACACTCCCGCTTCTCAGTTAATAGGTTATGGGTTCAAGTCCTACTACAGAGACTTCGACCCATGGGGCAGGATTTTCCCATCAGCATGCAGGCACGCGCCCTATACGCCCGAGCGTGAAATAGCTAGGCAATGGCATCGGGCGAGCGTCCTGGTGTCTTTGCGCATTGGCGTAATGTTTCGTTCGGCGGCACACGCAAGAGTCAGCAGAGCGCCCGCAGACAATTAAGAGGCCTATTGAGGCCATTAATCAATTAATTATCATGTATTTTTTGCTGCCTATCCAATGTTAGTTGATGGGCAGGGAATTGACCAGGCGGCCTTTGGATTTTTTAAGAAGCCTCATCCACGGGCGGGATGAGGTTTCCTACATTGATTTTTTTTTTAAATGTATTGACATAATTTTTATAATGTTTCAGTTCATGTGAATGAGTCCTCTGTGAGGACAGTTTTTTCTGATTTTCTAAATCTTTAATTTTGATTTTAAAGTTCTTCAGCTCCCTGAGGCAGCTTCCTGCCTTTAGGGAGCTTTCAGTGCGCGCACCACCCCCCCCCTACCCCCCACCACCCCACCACCCACCCGCGCATGGGCAGACTTTTGCACCCACCCCAGCAGTGTGAGATTCTGAGCGTGCCTTTCATGCTGGCTAGCCATTAATTCGCCAGCCAGAGTGAAATCGCGGTCAGGGACCGATCGCAGGCTGCGGGCTGTTTCCTGGTCGGTCCCGGTCCAGCCTGCCGTGCCCGCCTGACGACTCGAAAATCCTTTCCAAGATCTAGGCAGATGCTTTAATATAGTACTGAGGGTCGGCTGCCCTGTCAGAGGTGCCATCTTTTGGGTTAGATGTTAAACCAAGGTCATATCTGCCTTATCAGGTAGATGTAAAAGATCCCACAGCATTATTTGAAGATGGGTCAATACTTAACCCTCACCCAACGTCACCCAAAGAGATTATCTAGCTATTGTCTCACTGATGTTGATGGGATCTTGCTGTGTGTAAACTGGCTTCTTAAATTATAACAAGAGACTTCAGTAAAAACACTGCATTGGCTGTAATGAGCTTTGAAACATCCTAAGGTTCTGAATGTCATGGGTATAAATGCAAGTCTCCTTGATTTAAAAGCTGAGCACTTGTGACTCAACAGCAACAATTAATGATTTCAAATGTGAAATACCAAAGCTTTAATGTTTCCCGTTGCAAATTTCAGTGAAATTTCAATGTTCGTTACTAAATTATGGAAAACACTGCCACACTAAACTCAGCAAAGGAACAAAATATCCCTGTGTCAGATAAGGTGAATACAGCTTTGTTTATGGAAAATTGATCATGCATTTTCTGTTCCACATACAATGAATATGTACCATGGTGCATCTCTTCTACTGAATAATGGATGCTTTTGTTTTTTTTTGCACTGCTATTCCAAATTGTCCCTGATTACATTCCGTTTTTGATGAGATTAGATAGATTATGTAGTTTCACACTGAATTTGAGTTCATCAGATGAACAGTGATAAACTTTTATCTGTCATTAGTGTTTAATTAATCCTACCTATTCTAAATGTTAAATTCAGATGTAAATTGCAAGGACTATTACCTGGGGAGAAAAGCTTTCAAAAGTTTACCGTGTTATCTAATCAGTGTTTGTAATTACCAATTTAAATAACCTGAGGATGAGTGTCAATCATGGGCCTTGTTTTTGCCCACTGTTTAGAGAAGCTGTTAATGTTTGCTGTTAACTGATGAAGCACAGAGTGATAGTAAGCAGTAATGAGAAACAGAGAGAGGACTTTCCCATGTATTAGGTGCAGCAAAAGCATAAATGCTTTATTTATCAACCCAAGTTGTGATCCCGCTGCCTGTAACACATAGGGGAAGTCTTATGAGTTTGTGATGAAACTACATTGGGCCTGATGTAGTTCGGAAGAGAGCCAGATATTTCCTGCTGACTATTGTTTTTTTAACTCAAGTTGGTAGCAGGAGACTTACAAGCATCAGAGAAAAACTATGTACTTGAATTGACCTTGAGATGAGTTTAGCCTCTGATTGACTTCAGGACAAACCCATTTACAACATTTGTATCATGTGCTCACACCATTGTTGTAGCAGCACCGTGGTAGATTGGAAGAGGTCCAATGGCCAAGTGTTCCTATCCAGACATTGCCAATGGGCCTCTTCCAATCTACCACAATAACCTCAATGGAGTACTTGTGGGACACCCCAAGGAAACAGCGTGAACAGAATTTCCCCCAGCCTTTCACCAATGTCATGATGGGAGTTGAGTTAACTCTTGTATCTGCATGTATCTTCCAACTGATTGTGAGCATCGCTGTGGACATTTTGCTTAGATTCAGCTTAGGACATGCATGAACACCAAGGAAAGCAACAGCTGTGAAAGGTACGCACAAAAAAAGCACTCTACTGGGTTCATGAAAAAAATGTGACCAAAGGTGAGAAAAAAGCAGTTATGCAAATTGTGTTATGCATTCAACAGAGAAATTGCTGACAGAAAGGATTTCTGAGGATGAAATCTGTTCAAAGCTTAACATATAATGAAAAACTCACATGTAACCAGAAGACTACAATTTGGAGCCAGGAATGGAAAATCAACCAGGGTGCAAGTTTTTGCCTTCTTTATCCATCCACAAGTTGTGGGCATCAGTGGCAGGTTATTGCATAACACCATAAGATGTAGGAACAGATGTAGGCCATTCAGCCCATCAAGTCTGCTCCACCATTCAATGAGATCATGGCTGATCTGATAATCCTCAATTCCACTTTCCTGCCTTTTCCTATAACCCTTGATTCCCTTACTAATTAAAAATCTGTCTATCTCAGCCTTGAATATACTTAACGACCCAACCTCTACAGCTCTCTTTGGTAAAGAATTCCACAGATTGACTACCCTCTGAGAGAAAAAATCCCTCCTCATCACTGTTTTAAATGGGTGCCCCCTTACTCTGAGATTATGCCCTCTGGTCCTAGACTCTCTCACAAGGGAAACAGTCCCTCAGCATCCACCCTGTCAAGCCCCCTAAGAATCTTATATGTTTCAATAAAGTCACCTCTCATTCTTCCAAACTCCAATGAGTACAAGCCCAACCTATTCAACCTGTCCTCATAAGAAAATTCCTCCATACCCAGGATCAACCTAGTGAACCTTCTCTGGGCTGCCGCCAATGCCAGTGTATCTTCCTTAGATAAGGGGACCAAAACTGTTGTCTAACTAGTGCCTTGTATAGTTTTAGCAAGACTTCGCTATTTTTATACTCCATTCCCTTTGAAATAAAGGCCAACATTCCATTTGCCTTCCCTATTACCTGCTGAACCTTTTGTGATTCATGTACGAGGACCTCAAATCCCTCAGTGCTGCAGCTTTCTGAAGTCTTTCTCTACTTAAATAATATTCAGCTCTTCTATTCTTCCTGCCAAAGTGCAAAGCCTCACATTTTCCCACATTATATTTCATCTGCCAAGTTTTTGCTCACTTACTTAACCTGTCTATAGCCCTCTGTAGACTCTTTGTGTCATCCTCACCACTTACCTTCCCACTTATTTTTGTGTCATCTGCAAACTTGACAACAGTACATTCACTTCCCTCATCCAAGTCACTAATATATATTGTAAATAATTGTGACCCCAACTGATCCCTGTGGTACTCCACTCGTTACAAGTCGCCATTCTGAAAATATCCCCCTCATCCAAACTCTCTGTCTTCTAGTAGTTAGCCAACCCTCTATCCATGAGGCATATGGCCTATCCATTAGGCATATGCCTAATTGCCTTTGAGAAGCTGGTGGTGAGCTGCCTTCTTGAATGGCCGCAGTCCATGTGGTGTAGGTACTCCCACAAAGCTGCTGGGAGGGTCTCCCAGAATATTGAGCCAATGGCAATGAAGGAAAAGTGATGTATTTCCAAGTCAGGAAGGTGTGAGACTCGGAGAGGAAGTTGGATGTTGTAGCATGCTGATGCACCTGATTGGGACCCATAACTATCTCTCCCTCAACTATCCCACAATCTCTAAGATTCCTTGACCCAACCTCGCCCATCCAGTGATCTTGAACTCCTTCCCCCCTCTCTGCTGCAATCCAAGGCTTCCACCCCCCACAATGAATCCTGATTTTCTTGACTGCTGGAGGCCATCCCCAGGCTCCTGGCTGCTGTCTTGTACAGAAGTCCTTGCTACCTAACAGATACTCAGCCTCCCAGTTGGGACAGCTGCCAGATGGGAAATGGATTAAGCAGAACTCCAATGAGGTGCTGCCCATATGTTTAGCAGAACTTCCATTTCCCGGTACTTGAAGCTTTCTCGGCCACTGACAGATGCCATTCGTCCCCATAAAAAATGGGGCCCTTAATTCGACAGAGTAAATGCAGAAGACGAATGGCAACATTAGCCACAGACTGATCACCTAGGAGGTGCAGCAGAAGTCAGTAGATGAGGAGAACTGCCTGTAGAAGATTTTATCCCATCCCCTCCAGGGCCAATAGGCTGAATGGATTTCCTGGATATCTCTGAGGAATGGAGGTGCACATCTTCAGTCAGCTTATCACTGAAGTGTCCAGCCTCCTGTTTCAAGCTGTATTTTGCCTGCAGGGCCAGGGGGGTCATGCATTGACAGTAGCCGTCATAGTAATCACCACCCTTCAACTTTTTGCCTCAGGCTCATTCCAGGATGTTTCCAAGAATGTCTCCTGCATCTCACAGTCTGCAATGTTCAGGTGCATGCATGTCTGTGCCACTTTCACAGGCAGTTGTTACAATGCCTTTATCCTACAACAGTTAACCATTCCCAAACTATTCCACCTTGCTATTTTAGAATAAAGGCTACCTTGTGATCAGTTCAGGAAAATGCTTGGAAATTTTTCCTGAATCCATAAGTAATATAGTAAGGTCCAGGAAACCATGGTCACACATTTGTGCCTCACTAGATTGATGTTACTAATCTGGAAAACCTCATTATCATCGCCACTGAAGGTGAGCAAATGTAATATGGCCCACAGAATTAATTCGTTTTTGGTGAAGATGCAGATCCAGATCCAGTTTCTGGAATTTTTTTATAGGATCCATTAACATTGGGAGATAGGACTAAGTGATTTTTTTTTTAAGAATGTTGCATGTTGTTTTATTTAGAATGTTGTTAATTGTTTTGGATTGTTGTGGATTGTTGCAACTGCTGTGTTGAAAGTTGTCATAGCTGTCAAAATGTGAGCAGAGTTTTTGGAGCAGGTTGTTGGATGTGAATTGGGCTGAAGCCTCTTCAGTGAGATGAGATAATGAAAATATTTCTTTTTCAGCATTGTAGTTAAAGAGCATCAGCCAGGCAGGGAAAATCCTCAAGAAAGAGCTGCATAGTTGTGATAATATTGAGGTAACACAGCGTGATGGAGGCATGCACGCTGCTGAGTCCCTTCTTCACTTGTTATAATGTGTCCTCCTTCTCCTCCACCAGGAACATGTCAACCTCCTTTTCTTAGTGGACAATGGAGAACCTAAAGCACCATTTAAAATGGAGTTTTCTGGGAGGTATAGGCACAGTGATATACATGGAATTGAAATATAATTGTGTTTAAGAGTTAAAGATTTGAATGGCAATTCAAATATTTAGATATAGTTTAATGATTTGGAAATATTTGAGCAAACCCTTGTGATCTGACTAAAAGCATCCTAACTGATCAAAATCAGTGAAGAATTTAGGAAAACCTTGGGTATCCAATGGCGTGCCCCCACCCCAGCCCCCGGAGTGTAAAGCCATTAACATAATAACAGAGGATGTAGATTTAAAAGCAAATAATGTGCTTTATCATGCGCAAAGTATAATTATGTTCCACGTTTCCCAATTTGTCACATCCATCATTTTGAGTGTAACAACATTGTGCCTTGAAAACTTTAATAAAAATTCATATATTTAGAAACAGGCTGGTGATGCAAATTTATCATGCTAATATGACAGTCTTTCTCTGTCCTGGATACAGATGTGCCTTTGTTTCTTATTGCTTGATTAATCTACATTAAAAAAATGACTGACACTACAAATGGTGTCACTGCTCTGTTAAATGGGAAAAAAAAATGAATGGCAACTTGTCACTGATGTGTTCACCGGTGTCAGATTTGTATCAACAACCCCAACAAACAACGCGAGGATTAACAAGGATAATGGAATATTCCAAGAAACAGCATTGTCCCTGAGATCAAAGGAAACTGTGTACAGGGAAGAAAAGACATCATAGGCATTCTGGAGCTTCATTATTTCAGAAAATGAGGGAGAAATTTAGCAACGCTTTCCCTCTGGATATTAAATATCTTGAACCCAGTTAAGGATAGATTCACAGATTATGTACAGAGGTGTAGATTTAAAGGGGGAATCTGGCTTTTCCAAGTTCATGCTCTTTATAACCTTAAAATGCTAATAAGCATATCAAACCAAGTAACGTCAACCTTTTATTATTTTAGGAAGTATAATCCAGGAGTTATTGTTGCCAGTTCACAGATGCAACTTCACTATCTTTTTATGGCATTCCTTATCTGCTATTTAAAACAGCATTTGAAGGGGTTAAGATCTCTGTTAAAAAAGACAGAAATTTCATATAAATTTACATTGTTATCTAATATTATCACTTACATAATTTTTTATATTAAATAATATTTTTATGTTTTTGTGTTAAAATAGAGTATCCACTTTGAATAATATTTTGAAACTAACTTTATTTTCCTAACATTACACAGTGAAGTCCATGACACTCACTGGGAAAAGGAGATCTATTGCAATCTGAAGTGAATATTCTATGCTGGAATATAAATATGTGTGAAAAAGTAAAACACATCCGAAATAAATATTTGCTTAAATAAATGGTTATTTTATCTCAAATGGATGCATTCAACACATGAGTCTCGCTGCTTCATCATGCCGGGCGCCATATTTAAAGTGCAACCATGTGCACACTTCTCAGTGCTTCCAGCCCACGACTGCAGCACGGAAAATATGGCCCTGACAGGCAAGAAGACTGCAGCACCCAGGCTCAATGACACATCCCTTGAACGTATTTTTGATGCAGTGGAGGCCCACCATGATGTCCTCTACCCCTGCTCTAGCCGTAGGATGGGCGGCAACATTATTAATCAGGGCGGCGGTAGCAGTGGTGGTCAGTGCCAAAGCCTTGCAAAGGAAGAAAGCCTTCCAGTGCTACAAGAGGATGAATGATCCCCTCCATTCCGCCAGGGTAAGTCACTCTTCTCGTCACTCTCAACTCACACTCACAAACCCATCATACATTGACAGGGCCCTCACTCACTCTTGATCTCGGGCAAAATGCACAAAGTTGTGTGCCCTCGCGAAGGCATCCATGACCTCACGGATGTATTTGTGGGTGGAGGCTTGTGATATCCCATAGAGGTCACCTGTGGAGTCCTAAAAGGAGCCACTGGCGTAAAAATTGAGGGCTGCAGTCACTTACATGGCCATTGGTAGTGGATGCCCTCCATATCCGTGAGGCACCAAATCCTGCAGTAGCTGGCAGATGTGGCTGACCAGTTCCCTAGACATGCGCAGTCTTCAGCGACACTGGTTGTCGGTCATCTGCAGGAATGAAAGGCAGCGTTTATAGACCCTGGGTCTCCCTAGGTGCCGACCAATGACGACTCACTGTGGCTCTTCAGCAATGTGTGCTGGGGCCCCAGCCGATCCTTCTTTCTTCCTGAGTGTGCTGCTCCTCCCTCTGCACAGCCAGGTGCCTCCATCGCTCTCTTCTCTGTCATCTCCAGTCTCTGTAATCCATGAGGCATACAGCTAGTTCATCAGGCTCCATGCTCCTCATGTGCTCCTCCTGAAGGGTGAAAGAGAGAGACATATGGGTTATCATGGGTGTACTAAGAACCTCTCTTGGTTAAGTCTGAAGGACCCTTAACGCATTTTGCAGAGTGCTGGCCACCACTTGGATGGCCAGAGTTTAGTGCCTTGCATGGCTTCCCAAAACCCCAACTGCCTCCGTTTCAGTCTGCCTGATTGGTGGCAGCTTTGCCTATTGGACTGCATGCTGTGCTCTCAGCTCAGGCGCAGGCATTTTCCGAACCTGCATTGCAAAGCTGCACTGTTAGCTTGAACCATGGGGGAGACCGGTCCAAACTGGGATGATATCATTGCAATGAGCTGTGAGAACCTCCACCAGTGACTACTCCACGGCCAGCTTTAGCAAGAAGATTGTACAACATGCCCAGTTATCCAACTATCCACTTAAATGTTCAATAGTTTGCAGTTTGTGCCCAAGGGGTGAAAAGCTCTTGAGCGCTTGGTGGCACTTGCAGGCCTCTGCATTGCTTGAGTGGGCAGGTAAGCTAGGGGCCTGACTCCACGCATGTCAATGTTGCTGCGCCTGAACTGCCTCAGCTGCAGAGGAAGAGTCACTTTTTACAAGGTTTCCCTAATGCTTGGCCGCTTCACTACCACCCCCCTGCAAATGCTTGAGCACTACCATCAGCCGCAGGGCAGCCCTTGTCCCCAATCCCCAAGTGGCCTCAACCACAGGGCAGCCCTTGCTTCTCCCACCAAGTCACATCAACTGCAGGGCAATCCTCGCCCCCCACCACATCGTCTCAACCTTGAATTCCAACATGAGACCCAGGAGAGCGCTGTGCAATGTTACTGTGTACTCACCTCCGGGTTCCCCTCAAAGTACAGCCCGCCAAGTGCATGCCTTATATATGCTGTTGTGAAATATTTCAGCGTGCAATTACGCCAAATTGGGCAGAGGACGATCCAGTGCGAGGGGGTGGTGGGGGAGGGTGAGTGTGATGATTTCATCAGGCTGGCCATATAATGATAGGTAGGTGTATTACAATGAGGTTCCCAACATCCGATGGTGGGAAACATGGCCCGCTGTCGATATACTGAGTGGGCGATCGTAAACTGGTTTCACAACATCGTGAAACCGATTTCTGCCTTCTCGCCATATTGTCCGCTCTCACCACCAAGCACACCTGATGCCAGTGGGCACGGACGATTCCACCCAGTGTTTTTGGTCACTGGGATGGATCATGCAAGCTCTTCACCAATTTCTTGTCATGATACAATCATTTAATTTCATGCTAAGACAACCTTTTGATCTGCATCCTGGAAACTTTTGATCAAAATTCATAATTGTTATGCTTCCAGGCTTCACATGATGCAGTTTATGGTTTCAATGCTTGAAGCCCCTCTTAGACTATAGAAAGATGTGACGCAACATTGTGGACATATTGCCAAAGCAACAAATGATAAATATTTTGTACATAAAATTAATGAAAGTAAACATCTAGCCAGTTATTTGACCTGCGCAAGATTTACACTGCTGTGAATCTCTGACCTTCAAAAGACCACTCATTCACGGACATTGGACAGACAGCAGTGTTGGAGCACCCTGTCCATTACATTACTTTCTCGCATTGCCTACAGTCAAATAACACAGGTCAAAAATCAGATTCAGATGTCACTCCGAGTCTGTATTTGAAGTGCACTCACAACTTAGTCATCTGAGTGTGAGACCCATTGCTGGAAAGGTTAGCTTCTGTGCAGCTTCCTTTTTTTATATATATTTTGGAGTCAGTGAACTAAACTTTATTCTACAGGCTTGTCTGTTTCAACTCTAATCAAGCCAAGGCTTTCAAATTTCATTTACCATCGAATAGATGATGCAGCACCAACCTCCTTTCCTCCAACATGGACAAGGTTATGGAAGATTAGAGCATATAAAAGGACATTTTAGATTCACATAACAATCATCTGAAGAAAGGACATATTGCAACAAGTTCTTCAGCTGTATATGTGTTTGCTGTGGGAGAAAAATTGGAATCCTGAAAAAAATGTCATAGTGAACACACTTATTTGACAGTCAATGATTTAAAACAAGGAATAATAGACAGACAGGACAGGTACCGAGGGAAGCGCATTGAGACAAAGTAAAAGATTCAAGAAGTAACTAAATGTTTTTATAAATGTTCAGATAGACAGATGGACAAAACAAGAACATAGATTTTCCCTTCGGTCACCGCTTTTTCCAATTAGATGTTGGGTGCTGTTGGCACAATTGCAAAACCTAAATGAAGCGAGCCCTCTGTGATACTGCTCTTTTTTAAAAAACCTAATTGATTCAATGTCGTAAATGACATTTCTGTGTATCAGTTCTAAAACCGTCAGTGCACCATTCTGGCTTTACTCTCTATATTTCTGAGGTGGCTGGAGGTAAGTTAAGGTTGGGGTTTCTGTTTCATATAAGCCTCGCAAGGCATTTTCTAACTTCATGTTTTTTTGCCCTGTAATTGCTTTGCGAATAACATGTTGCCTCATGCGGGATGGTGGTATGTAATTGAGAAGTGTTTCAAGAGCAGTGATTGAGCTGAGCGTGCCTGCCTGACCTAAGGCTTAATGGCTTTAGCCAACATGGAGAGGGTGCCTTTGTGCCGTGCATTTTGCAACAAGCCTGAGGCAGCAGTCGGAGCTGATCACATTAGGAAAGACACTTCAGGGGTGGTGCTAAACCCAGTTCCTTTGTTCAGGTCAGTAAAGCTGCTTGCCATTGGGTAGTTAGTGAGTACATTTTCAAGCCCTTATTTGTTTTCTTTCCTGTCTTGGATATTGTTCATAGAATTTGGATGCACAATGTTATGGACTTGATTTTCGAGACAGGTTTCTCATTAAAAATATCAAACTTTACTTACAGGCTGCAGCAGCATTTATATGCTTCCATCAAGCTAAACAGCTAGAAGAATTCCCACCCTAAGGTTCCCCACACTTAGAGCTGATTTGTTCGCACTTTCACGTGATACTATGCAACGCATTAATTCTTAAAGCTACAGCCACTGCATTCTTCCAAGCTGCAATCACTACATTCCTCCCCCTTTAAATTTTTTGTGCCATTTGTATTTACAAGAGCATCTACTTCCATGACATTACAAATATATACATGGGTCATGGAATTATAAATTCAGTCTCTCAGGTGGTTTCCTGATCTGAGTGGAATGCCGTAGCTCCATGACTTTTGAATCTCTTAAAGGATCCACATTATCTGAAACCACAGCAACCTCAGGTACCTCTTTATGCACAGACAGCTCAGTGTTATCTACTCCAACAGAAACATCTGGTCTGTCTATCCTTGGTTGAACAATTTCAGGTTCTACAATGGTTAGAGGTGGGAAATCATTCTGTTGGGGTTTCTCCCTTCACCTCAAATGATCCACATGTTTGCGGGTGATGTGGCCCTCCACAAGGGCCTGGTCACAGCAACTATTATACCAGTTAATCACTCGCACCTTGGAAAGTTTTGAGACTTTTCCTTTTAATGCCTCTTTAGCTTCATTCAGCTGATTCTTCAGCTCTTTGCTTGACAGTTAACTTCACTGAGCTGGCACTGCCTTGGGGTTTCTCCAAACTCCTGTCTCCTGGCTGCTTCCAGCTGTATAAGACCCAGGGCTTCCTGTGAGCCCTCTCCAAATACCAGGGCTTCCCCTGAGTCCTTTTCAAGTTTCTTCTGCTGTGCTTCCATTTTAATGTTTAAGATAGTCTTTATTTCTTCATGTTGCTGAATGGTTACACATTCCTTTTGCACTTGATCTTGAAGGACAATCAACTGTTCTTTCAACTGCTTATTTTCTGGTTGCCATCCCTCTGAGGCCTCCTGTTGCCCTTAGCGGAGTTGCCCTCTCGCTGGGGTCTCTTGTTGCCTTCTGCAGAGTTGCCCCCTCTCTGGGGTGTCTTCTTGCCAATAGATCTATATTGAGATTTGCCCTCTCTTTGTGGTCTCTTCTAATTTTCTGTCCATAGCCATTTTTCTTACCACTTCAAATGTATTGCCACTTTAAGAGCAGTTACCATTTTTTTTACTGGGGCTGTCTCTGCAGCTGTCAGCTTTTCTGTGCTGTTTTTTGAGTTTCCCATGCTTTTCACGTTTTGGCGAGCTCAGCGGCAAATGTGGCTGATTTTTTTTTAACTTTTCAAAACTTCGTTCCTGTTAGAAAAAACACAGCAGTGATTTTTTTCTCCCTGCTCTGGGTGACTCTGGGTTTTTTTTTGTTTACTAAATCTGCAGGTTCTTTTGATGTTGGATGTTCCACACTTTAGGAGACCCAGCGGCCTCGTAGCCCGATCAGACCTGTTTTTTTTTTCAATTTGAAACTGCAGCACAGCTTTCTGCTCTATTGCCCTTTTTTAACTTGCAAGCTGTCAACTCTGCAACAAGCATTTTTTTAAAACCCTGCAGTTTTTTATTCACAATGCCCTACAGGTCGCTTTTAAACCTTTCTTTACTTGCCAGCTTCTCTAACCTACTGAGTCTGCGGGACTGCCACCTATTTTATAATATGGACACAGATTCTCTTTTTCCTTTTTCTTATTACCTCTGCAGGTCCTTTTTTTTAAATGTCGGGAGTGGTCCAGAAAATTGCTCAGCCATTTGGACCGGAGCCCATTTTTTAAACTTAAAACGACAGTACTTCTGTTTCTTCTGTTTGAACTCTGCAGAATACCTTTTCTTCTGCTTAAACAAGATACTCACAGTCACTGGGGGAGGGACAATGCTGGACCCGATCCCATCCTCATTGCCAGTTTGTTATGGACTTGATCTTCCTGATATGTTTCTCATTAGAAGCATCAAATCTTATTAATAGGCTGCAGCAGCAGTTCCATGCTTCCATCCAGCTCCACAACTAGAAGACGAACTCCCATTCTAAGGTTCCCCATGCTTAGAGCTGATTCATTCACACTGCCAAGTGATGCTATACAACACAATAAACCTTAAAGCTACAGTCACTACATTCCTTAAAGCTACAATTACTACACACAGCAAACATTTATATTCCCAACTGGCACCGATTAAGCCTATCTTGTACTGACACCTACTATTTCTGTTCCCAAATTACAATCCACATGCATAATTTTTTTAAAATGCAAAAAAAACATACAAAGCTGTGCCACAAATCAAATTTTGACCTGTGTTTCCAGTTCCAGAATCCTCAAGTTTGATAACTATGTGTGAACCATAGTTTTAATAACCTAATTGACTGACTCTGAAGGGTGAAATTTTAATCCACTGAAAACCCATTTAGTTACACAGAGTTAAAATTGAGCCCTGGGAGCGGGACTATTAGAAAGATCTAAGTCCAGATTTTGCTTGAGTTGGGCATCTCAGCATGTCTCGCTAGACTTTGGGCTGAGTTTGGGTTGTCAGCGGGATTCCCACTGGCGATCCTAAAAGTGGGAGCAAACCAAGCTTCAGCTGTCAGTGGGACCCAACTGCCCAAATCCACAAAGAAATCTTGATCACGCTATCACAACGGTTTTGCGATTTTTATTTATTACAAGAAGCTGTGTGTACTGAATTCAGAAGTAATGAGTCCACTAAGACCTTTAGAGACTTTAAAAATTAAATTAAAATATCTATTAATAAAAGAAAAAAATTCAAGCACTACAATTACTTACTACAATAGCAAATCCTAAAATTCCTAATTAATCTGACTCCCATTACACAACCCCTTTAAGGCAACAGCCCAAAATGGATTTTAGAATAAAGAAAGCAAACCGCAAGTTAGCACAGTACTCACTTGACAGTGGAATTCCAAATGTTTTTCTCCAACTTCATTTACTAGACACAACAGACTTATACGCAACTTGCTGGAGACTTCTTAAAGGTTGTTTTACACACTCCTGTTAGATTTCACACTGGCCTCAACATAGCCTTTCATTCTCCTATATATATGATTCTCTCTCTTTAATATGTAAATCCCATTGTTTTATATTTCTTTGGAACTGTACCTTTTCCATAATACAAAACTTTCATGTTGCCAATATTGTCAGTAATCTTTGGGAAAAATAAACACACTGCCTAACCTTGCTTACCTGGCTAGTTGTAAACATACTAACATCCCTTTGAAATCCAAACAAACCCTTCACTTATTTAAAATGCAAACTCCCTTCACCTTACATGCCAAGTCACCAAACATGTTTACACATTAGTATTTCAAGTACTTTTCTACACCTAGCTTCTTTTGATGATTTCAAGCTTGCAGTCTACCTGGCTCCAAATGTAATTAAGTCACCCAGACAGAACCATCTACACTCACACCCATAAACCCACTTTGCAACAAACCAGAAAAATATGAAAATGATTATACTTACGTAACAATAGAGAGAAAAAAATAGATTGAAAGGAAAAGCAAGAAAAAGTTAAATTTTAAATGTTAAAAACCAGTGTAATACCTGTAGAAATGAGAATCCTTTGTTAATGACACTCCCATGTTTTCTGGGCAAGCGTGGTGGAATGGCATTGCAGGAACATAAACATCTTCACTGAAAATATGCTTAGGCTGTTAAGTAGAGGCTGTAACTTTCTGCAGTGAGTTTAATAGGCAAGTGATGTGAAAATGCAGCAATTTCATGAAACTCATGCAGAAGTTGAGGGCAAGTTGTCATTTTTCTTGAGACAAATGCCAAAGTAGTACAAAGCATCCAGTACCTCCTGGCAATTTGAAGTTCATAGGGTCCCTCTTCCTTGTCACAACTTGCTGGACAGTTTATACAATAATAATGGCAAAACACACTAAACTCACTGTTATTCTGGAAGTAAAATCTGTGCCATTGCGGTAGCAACCCATGCCACAACTAGCTGGCAGCCTAAACCTATTACACGCTCAGTATTTCAATGCTTTCTTCCAGGGGTTGAATTGTACCCCACCACCCGCACCACGCAGCGCACCCCCCCACCCCCAACGACCCCTGCCACCACCCCAGCAGCATATTGAAGGTGGGGAGGCAGGTAAAATAAAGCAGGTTGCCAGCTTCCTGCCCACCCCTGACCTGTCCCCCATATTACCATTGGGTACAGGTAAGGAGCCAGGCAGCCTGACCACCCTTAGGCCAATTGAGGCCTTCAAGTGGACAATAAACTGGCACTTCAGGGCCTCATTCCTCCTTTGCTGCAATGTTTCAGTCTACAGGGAAAGTGGGGGATGGCAAGCAGGTGGGTAGCCCTTATGCATGAGCAGCTTGGGGGCAGGAAGGGGATACCTTCTTTGAGGGCACACCACCATCCTCCCCATGATGGTCCCCTGCTTTGTCCCTACCCTCACCCCTAGTCTCTCAAATCTGAAATCTCCATCCCCCTCTTCCCCCCTCACTGGATTCTCCCAGCTGTGCCCTCCCAAAATCCCTGGATATGCCTGAGGTCCAAGAGACATCTTCAGCAATTCCTTGGGACTTCTTGTAGTCCCAACAATAGCCACTACTTTTTTCTGGAGCTGCTGGGACTGCAGAGCTGCCATCCAATCAGATTGACTGGCAGCTCTCTAGGTTCAGCCTTCCTGTCCCTGATGGATAGAAGACCCATTCTGATCTAATTAATGCTGCCACCACACCACCCCCCCCCACCCCGCCCCCCGACCCAGTGTATTATTGTTGCCGGACAGCCAGATTTAATGTCGGCATGGTGCCAAACCACTTTTAGTCAGGGAGGTGGGTGGGTAATCCATCCCCCTATAAAATCCAGCAAGAGGACTTCATCGGTGAGTGAGGCAATCTATGCACAAATTGTTGCTCAGTTTGGGTCAGCTTAACATTAATAAGCCCTTGCTTTCCCAATTTCTCCGATTACCTGTTAGTGAAATACATTACCTTGTTATCAGGATTGGAGTGAAATGAAAGGATAGGGGCAATGCTTTCTGTTTGTGATACTCCTCCTTCTCTCTTTAAAACTAAACACAATAAATTTCTTCCCATCTATCAGGAGGATCCTCCCTCTTTTAGTGTATTCTTAGCCCCATGAGGACAAGTCATTTTGAGCCTCTGCTCTCCTCTTAAGCTTTTATGGTGAGGCAGGTTATATCTGTGTCTCAGAATGGTTCTATTTCTTTTACTGAGAAAATCAGTGCTTCAGGCCAGCCTGGGGCTTAGTACCGTCAGTAATAGTTTTTTCACCTTAAGGCAGGGTGAGCATTTTATGTGTATTTTATGCGATCGTCCTGCCATTTTACTGTTTGTCCCCCATCCTGTACAACCTGTCTCCAGAATGTGTCCTGTGTTTCCGGTGTAGCTGGGAGCCTCACCTCAGCCTCTTTGTTTTTGCTTTGAGCATGCGCGCTGTGACTGCTGACACATTGGCTCATCTTGGTACCACCCCCCTCCCCCACTGCTCACATTCCTCCCCCTACCTTCAACCACAATCTCATGCATCTTCAAAATGTCCATTATTTTATTTCTCAACAGTTGGTCACCCAGGTTTAAGGCGGTTCAGGATTGGCAATAGAAATAATAATCTCCATAAAGTTGAAAATAATTTGTAAAAATACGAATTCATCAACATGTAAAAGTTTTAGTAAATGGTGACAGGCTGAGCTTAAAAGGGAATTGGGTGTTATTGTTCATGAGTCACTGAAAGCTAACATGCAGGTGCAGCAAGCAATTAGGAAGGTAAATAGTATGTTGGCCTTTATTGCAAGGGTATTTCTGTATAGGAGTAAAGATTATTGCTGCAATTGTACAGCCTTGGTGAGACGCTACAATTTGAGGGTCTATATACAACCCCCACTAACATTTTTTGCCCCTTAGTGTTTTTCAGCTCTACCCTTACAGATTCCACATCGTCGGAGCTAATATCTTTCCTCGCTATTGTGTTAATTTCCTCTTTAACCAGCAATGCAACTCCACCACCTTTTCCTTTTTGTCTGTCCTTCCTGAATACTGAATACCCTGGATGTTCAGTTCCCATCCCTGGTCACCCTCCAGCCATGTCTCCGTAATCCCGACTATATCATACCTGTTTACATCTATTTGCATAGTTAATTCATCCACTTTATTGTGAATGTTCCCCGCATTAAGGCACAAAGCCTTAAGGCTTGTCTTTTTAACATTACTTGTCCTGTTCCCGCTATTGTTCACTGAGGACCTGTTTGATTCTTGCTCTTGATTTTGCTGCCTATCACTTTTCTTATTCCCCTTTCTGTCTTTTGTTCTTGTCCTTGATTACCCCTCCTCTGACTCTTTGCATAGTTTCCCGTCCCATTGCCATTTTAGTTTAAACCCTCCCCAACTGTTCTAGCAAATATTCCCCCTAGGACATCAGTCCCGGTCTTGCCCAGTCCAGTTTGTACTGGTCCCACCTCCCCCAGAACCGGTCCCAATGTCCCAGAAATCTGACACCCTCCCCCTCACACCATCTCTTCAGCCATGTATTCATTTGATATATCCTGCTATTTCTACTCTGACTAGCACGTGGCACTGATAGTAATCCTGAGATCACTACATTTGAGGTCCTACTTTTCAACTTACTTCCTAACTCCCTTTATTCTACTTTTAGGACCTCTTCCCTTTTTTTAACCTATGTCATTTGTACCAATGTGTACCACGACCATTGGTTTCTAATCCTCCCCCTTCAGAATGTCCTGTAGCTGCCCTGAGACATCCTTGACCCTAGCACCAGGGAGGCAACATACCATCCTGGAGTCTCGTTTGCCGCCACAGAAATGCCAATTTATTCCCCTTACAATTGAATCTCCTATAACTATTGCATTCACACTTTTTCGTTCTCCCCTGTGTAGCAGAGCCAACCACGGTGCAAAGAATTTGGCTGTTGCTGCTTTCCCCTGAGAGTATCCAAAGCAATATATCTGTTTTGCAGGGGAATAGCCACAGGAGATTCCCGCACTGCCTGCCTAGTCCTCTTGCTCTGCCTGGTGGTTACCCATTCCCTTCCTGCCTGTGGACTCTTAGCCTGCAGTGTTACCACCTCTCTATACATGCTATCCACGATAGTCTCTGCCTCGCGGATGCTCCACAATGTCCCCAGCCACTGCTCCAGCTCTGAAACCTGGGCTTCCAGGAGCTGCAGCTGGAGACACTTGCCGCACACATGCTGGCCCCGGGCACTGGAAATGTTCCTGGCTTCCCACATAGAGTAGGAGGAGCACGCCACAGCTTTGAGCTCTCTTGCCATGACATACCCCGTTAAATTAAATCAAACCTTTTGGAAGATACTTTATATCAAATAATATCAATTACTCTAGGGCCCTTCTTCCCAGCTCCTCGTTGTTATAGAATATTGCCCTTACAAATGATGAACCACAAAATAAGACCTTAAAAACTATAATCAACAAAGTAGTAAATATTTACCCAAACGTACTCACGGTACTCAAAGGATCACCTCGTTCCCTCCTCACCAAACTCCCTCAGTCACTAAACTCCAACTTAAGCATTCTACTGCAGCCCAAAGCAGCACTCCAGTGCAGACCTATAAAATTCTAAACAGGACTATACAGGGTAGATGCAGGAAGGATACCCCCGATGGTGGGGGAGTCCAGAACCAGGGGTCACAGTCTGAGGATACAGGGTAGACCATTTGGGACTGAGATAAGGAGAAATCTCTTCACCCAGAGAGTGGTGAGCCAATGGAATTCACTACCATAGAAAGTAGTTGAGGCCAAAAATTGTATGTTTTCAAGAAGGAGTTAGATAAAGCTCTTGGGGTGAAAGGGATCAAAGGACATGGGGAGAAAGTGGGAGCAGGCTATTGAATTGGATGGTCAGCCATGATCATAATGAATGGTGGAGTAGGCTTGAAGGGCTAAATGGCCTGCTCCTGCTCCTATTTCCTATGTTTCTATGTGTGCAGTGTTGCTATAGAGGGAGTGCAACAAAGGTTCACTAAATGAATTCCTAGATAGGGGGATTGTCCCATGAGGAAAAATTAAATAGATTGGGCATTTGTTCTCTGGAATTTAGAAGAGTGAGAGCTGATCTCATTCAAGCATCCAAAATTCTTACAGGGCTCGACAGGGTAGATGCAGGAAGGATGCTTTCCTTAGCTGGGAGCGTCTAGAACCAGGAGACACAGTCTCAGAATGAGGGCCAGGTCATATAGGACTGAGATAAAGAGAAATTTCTTCATCCAGAGAGTGGTGAACCTTTGAAATTCTCTGCCCTAGAGGGCTGTGGAAGCTCAAGTGTTGAGTATGTTCAAGACTGAAACCCGATGGATTTTCACATCTTAAAGACATCAAGGGATATGGGAACAGTGCAGGAAAATTGTATTGAAGTAGAAGAGTAGCCACAAACTCATTGAATGGCAGAGTGGGCTCAAAGGGCTGAATGGCCTATGCCTGCTCCTATTTCTTATGTTATGTTCTTAAGCGCAAGGGAAAAATCCATCTTTTATTTTTGAATGAGGAGCATTTAGAATAGTTGGAAGACCCAGAGCCCTTTTTTGTTTCGGAGCTTGCGAGACTTTCATTAGCTCCAAAAAAGTGATGTTCTGAATCGTGGTATGAAAAACTGGATGCTCTTGCCCTCTGCTGGTTAAATTTGAATAGGATTTAAAGAGGTTGGCAAATTGTGCCAATTAGGATCAACTGATCTTTTCTAGATCATTTACTGTTTTTTCTATAATTATTGATATGAACTCCATAGCGCTTTGAGACTGGCAAATAAAGCTGACCCACAAAGGAGTTGAAAAGCCTAACTTAATACAAAACTGATTTACAACAGAACTCTGTGGTAAGATTTATACATGTAAAAAAAGTAGAAGATCGAGGGATAAATTTTCAAATAGCTGTCAACAAATGGACAATTCATGAACATTAGAGTATTTTTGTAAATTAAGTCATTTAATTGCAGTATACAGTTTTTTTTCTTGACAAAAAGGTTGCATCATTGAGCTAGATAGGAATGCGCAAATCTTTGGCTGAATTTTAACATTGCAGTCTGCTCAGAGCATGGGAGGTCAGCAGCGGGCCAGAAACCCGAGAGATTCAGCAGCTGCTTTTTCTGTAGTTCTTTAGTGTCAGTTGTGGCTCTTGCCCCTGCTTCACAAGGTTGTAGGTTCAGGTCCCACATAGGGCTTGCGTACAGGAAAAAAGCACCATGGCTCTAAGTCCAGTGCTGCACTGTCGGATGTTTGTCGTTTGGATGAGCTGGTAAAACAACATTTGCATCTGCTCACTTGAGTGGATCTAAAAGATCCCATGGCACCATTTTGAAGAGGAGCACAGGGAGTTATCCCTGGTGGCCTTGTAATATTATAAAATCAATCAACGTTATAAAAATAGATTATCTGGTCATTATCACATTTCCGTTGTGGGAGTTTGCTATGCTCATATTGACTATGTGTTCCCCACATGGCAGCAGTGAGACTTCGAAATGTAATTCATTTACTATAAAGTGCTTTGAGATGTCTGCCGGTCATGAAAATCATGGCCATGAATGCAAGTCTTTCTTTTTTTCTAAATTAAACCATTACATTAGCATCCCACTTCTTGGTTTCCCATCCAAATGGAGTGGGTGGTTGTGATGATGACCCAAATCTGACTGTTAAAATTTCAGTATTTCAAGGGACCCCAGTGATGATAGAACAAAACCATTCTGCAACTGGCAAGAGAAAGACTGCAATTCGAGTGATGGATGGGAACAAGGGAAGGCTGCCCGTCTACCACAACACCCCCCCCCGATCCCCCCCATCCCCAACTAGTTCAGTTTTCTGAGGGACTTCTGGTCATCATGTTGTAATATGTAAGAGCCTACAGATATAATTTTTCCCAGCAGAAGGAAGGAAAAAGCTTACCTCGAAAACCAAGCAGAGGTAGAAGAGGCTGAGGAGGTGAGCAGCAGTAGCGTGGTCCCTTATTCATGGATATAGTGCCACAAGAGTTTCAATGAGCTCAGCAGGGCAGGAGAAGTGAGTGGCATTCCACATTCAACAGCAAACCCCCACACCCTGACCTGCCCAACCTTCCCCTGCATAGCACTCCTCAGGCCAATACCCCGGCAGATCTGCTCATTCCTCTCTTTTTCACATCTCCATTTGCCCATCTACCACTGACGTCCCCATCTTATTGCCATCTCACACTCACCCCTGACAGTCAAACTACACAAATGATGTCCTTCAATCTGCTCTACATATTCTATTTTTCACACTCAAGACTCTCTTCTTTCTCACCTTGAAGAAAACTAGAAAGGGGCAGAGAACGGTTTGGGAGCCTTTCAGTCAGCACCACCCTGACTGCTGCATAATACTGGAGATAAGCAGAGCCTCAGAATGCATGATCATTGGTGATGGAGAGATGATGGTCTCCCAGCTACCTGGGAACAGATTTAGATGGCACACAACGGTGCCCACTCAATTTGCACAACACAACTTGATGCTCAACAAGAACAAATGCACATTCACGGCATCTGAGATTGACTTTCTAGGGCACAGAGTGACAGCGGCTGGAGTAAAACCTATACATGACAACGTCAAAGCCATTTATGTGATTCTAAAACCATCTAATGTGAAAGAGTTGGCATCACTCCCTGGTATGACCAACTTTTATCACAAATTCGTTCCTAAGTACACTGAGATCACAGAGCCTCAGTCAAAACTACTGCAAAAAGATGAATGAACAATCACACAACAAACATATTAAAGACCAAGATTGCATCTCCACCAGTCTTCACGCATTTCAACCTATAGACCAAGACGTATGTCACAACAGATGCATCAGGGAATGTGATTGGAGCTGAACTCTCACAGTACATTGAAGGAAGAGAATGACTAATTGCTTACGCGTTATGTCCATTGTCAGAAACTGAATGCAAGTACTCTACTGGAGAATGGAAAGCACTATTCTACATATACACTGGTGAACATTGGCACATGTATCTCTGTGTTGGAAAAGTTCACTCTTCACACTAATCACCAAGCACTGACTACATTGTTAGCCATGTCAGGATCTGGTCATCAACTTCTATACATCTACAGATGGTCAGATTGTCTTCATCAGTACAACTTTGTGGTCGAGTAATTTGCAGGTTCATGCAACCAAGTAGCTGATGTCCTCAACTATACTGCTATTGCACACAGTGTTAGCGATAATGAAGTGGCTTTCAGCATTGAAGACCACACGATCGTAGTAATTTTACAAGTGACCACAAACCTTGTGACCTGAGAGGAGCTGAAGACAGACAGCGTACTGCAGAGAATAAGCCAGTACCAAAAGAACCAGTGGCCTCCCAAAATAGAGGAAGAACTGGTCCCACAGTATACAATGACTCACATTGTTTGATGACAACTGTACCACATGTGGAACTCAAGCAGTTATCCCAAAAGCACTGCAACAGCGTGTACTGCATCTTGCCCACGAATGACATCTTGGTTTCATTAAGATGATAAAATGATCCCATGAAGCAGTCTTGTGGCCAGCAATAGATTGTTGCATTGAAGAGTTCATTAGAAACTGTGTAGCAAATAAACTCAGTGAAAAATCTGTTAAACCATGACCCGCACCTCTTACAATCAATTCCATGGGCAACAAAACCATGGCAACAACTCCAAGTAGATATTTTTGGGGATGTACAAGCAGCCCCTAGGAAACATGAACAACTTTTAGGAGGCACCTCAAAGCACTGGAGTCATACCATCAACGCTGCCTGCGGAAGATCTTACACCTTAAGTGAGAGGACAGATGCACCAAAGTCAGGGTCCTCCCACAAGCAAGCACCACAAGCGTTGAAGCTTTGATCATCTGCCTTCAACTTCGTTGAGTTGGTCAGATTGTTCGGTTGTCAGATACCAAGCACCCAAAGCAGGTCTTCTTCCCCTTATAACATTGACATCCTGGGAGACCATTGCCTTGGACCGCATCAGATAGCAGCAGAGTCTGTGGGAAGTATCCCAGCATTTTGAAATATAACGACAAAATGAAGAGGAAAAGTGAAAGTGGCGAAAAGAACACACCATGACCCAAACTGATAATACACAACCAGACATCCCACATGACAACAAATGCCCTACATGCCATAAAACCACAGATCTCAAATTGGCCTCAGCAACATTCTTCTAAGGAACAAATGTATGCATTGCAACAGTTATACCTTCCTTTCCAGTGTAAAAACACAACAGGGAAAGGGCCACAGCCATGGCTAACAAAATAAGTTAAGGATAGTAATAGATCCAAAGTGGAGTCGTATAAAATTGCTAGAAAAAGTAATAAGCCTGCGGATTGGAAGCAGTTTAGAATTCAGCAAAGGATGACCAAGAGATTGTTTAAGAGGGGAAAAATAGAGTATGAGAGTAAATTTGTAAGGAACATAAAAGCAGACTGTAAAAGCTTCTAAAGTATGTAAAGAGAAAAAGATTAATGAGGACAAATGTAGGTCCCTTACAGTCTGAAACAGGAGAATTTATAATAGAAAACAAGGAAATGGCAGAGCAATTAAGCAACTACTTTAGTTCTGTCTTCAAGGAGGAAGAAGCAAATAACTTCCTAAAAATACTAGGGAACCAAGTAAAAAGGAGGAATTGGAGGAAATTAATATTGCTAAATATAACAATAGTGTGGGAGAAATTAATGGGGCTGAAAGCCAATAAATTCCCAGGGCCCGATAACCTACATCCCAGGGTACTAAAGGAGGTGGCCATGGAAATAATGGGTGCATTGGTTGTCATCTTCGAAAATTCTGTAGTTTCTGAAACAGTCCCAGTCAATTGGAGGGTAGCAAATGTAACCCCACTATTTAAAAAAAGAGAGAGGGAGAAAACAACAAATTACAGACCGGTTAGTCTAATCTCAGTAGTGGAGAAAATGTTATTATAAAGGATGCAATAACAGGACAATTAGAAAATATCAACGGGATTAGACAAAGTCAACATGGATTTATGAAAGGGAAATCATGTTCGACAAACCTTCTGGAGTTCTTTGAGTGCATAATGAGCAGAATAAGGGAGAACCAGTAGATGTGGTACATTTGGATTTTCAGGAAGCTTTTGATAAAGTCTCACATAAAAGATTACTGTGTAAAATTAAAGCACATGGGGTTGGGGGTAATATGTTGACATGGATTGAGAATTGCTTAGCAGATAGGAAGCAGAGAGTAGGAATAAATGGGTCTTTTTCAGAGTGGCAGGCGGTGACTAGTGGGGTACCACAGAGATCAGTGCTTGGACCCCAGCTATTCATAATATATATCAATGATTTGGATGAGGGAACCAAATGTAACATTTCCAGGTTTGTGCAGGAGTACAGCTTTGAGATAGAGGATCAACCATGATCATATTGAATGGCGGAGCAGGCTCGAAGGGCCAAATGACCTACTCCTGCTTCTATTTTCTATGTTTCTAAGACTATCAGTCTCACTAACAAGGGATAGACAATAATAAAAATAATAATATAATAATAACCTAGCAAATGGCTGGAAATCACTACAACAAATTCCGTAACTATCACTATGGTCATTGACAATTTAGACAAGTTGTTTACAAAATGGAGTTTGCCAGAGAATTTCCCGACAGACAATGTACTGCAGTTAGTTTCCAGTCAGTTCATGGAGTTCCTAGCAAGCTAAGGAATTCACCACCATCTGACATTGTGATACAACCCACAAGGGAATGGCAGCATTGAATATTTCAACAGTGTAATCAAGGACAGTCTGAGATCCAGCATGCCAGAGGGGAAGACATTTGAAAAACCCATTCATATTTTACTTTGCACATATCGATCCATCCCACATTCACTGACCAGAAGACACCGGCCAAACTTATTACTGGTTGTAACTTCCATATGCCAGTCACCATCCTTAAGCCATCACCGTCATCCGTTGAGATTATGAGAGCAAAGGTAGAAGAAATCACAAAGCAACAGGGTAAAACAGAAGTGTACTTCAACAAGTGAACACATGGAAGGAAACCATGCTTTGAAATTGGAGATTGGGCTTGCTTTAATTGGCCAAATCACATTGGCAAGCACACACCATCTCTGTCAGGACTAAAGCAGATCAGGTTGTTGCTCAATACCCACTCTTATCTGTTTCTATGGATGGCAACACAAAGCAGAACGCAAGATGCTTGACAGACCAGGATATGTCAAAGACAGCGATTACGAGGATACATTTCCTTTTCTGGTGAGCGATTGCAATATTGATTATCTGCCTTATCAAGGTGATCACACAAAACCACAACATCAAGTTTGTGGACCTCAGCACCATTATCAGAGACCTTCATATCTCATAGAGCATTTCTGTACTTAGCAAAAATGGAAACTCTGCACTTTAGAAATTACTTGATACACATAGGCTTGTTGTTCATGATGGTTTAATTTGAAATAAGCTTTAGCTTTATCATGGAAAAATATGTTATATTCAATTGTTCAATTGACCAGTGTTTGACTGTGCATGTCTATTGCCAGTTCACTGTGCTGAGTGCTATTAGTCAAGCTTGTGGGTGTGGTTTCAGAAAAACTGAGAGCAAACAGCAAGTGTGAGAAAGCAGACAATTTTTAAAAGCGTTGAAATAAAGCTCTTGCATGCCTAAACCTGGTGTGCGTCATAGAATCAGAGAATCACAGAACTGTTACAATACAGAAGAAGCCCATTCAGCCCATCATGTCTGCACCAGCTCTCCAAATGAGCGATTCACCAAGTGCCATTCCCCCGTCTTCTCCCAGTAACCCTGCATTCTTACATTTCAAATAACAGTCTCATTCTCTTTTGAAAGCCTCGATTGAACCTGCCTCCACCATACTCTCAAGCAGTGCATTCCAGATCTTAACCACTGTGATAAAGGTTTCGTCACTTTTGCTTCCTTTGCCAATTACCTTAAAGCTGTGCCCTCTCATTCTTGAGCTTTTCACATGTGGGGACAGTTTCTCCCAATCTACTCTGTCCAGGTCCCTCATGATTTTGAATACCCCTATCAAATCTCCTCTCAAGCTTCTCTTCTCCAAGGAAAACAGTCCCAATCTCTCCATTCTATCTCCAAAAGTTCCTCAACCCTTCTGAAACCATTCTCATGAACCCCTTCTACACTCTCTCCAAAGCTTTCACATCTTTCCTAAAGTGCGGTGCCCAGAACTGGACACAATACTCCAGCTGAGGCCGAAATGGTGTCTAATACAACTTCAACATAACCTCATTGCTCTTGTGCTCTATGCCCCTATTAATAAGGCCTAGGATTCTGTATGCTTTATTAACCATTCTTTCATCCTGTCCTGCCACCTTTAATGGCTTATGCACAAGTACACCCAGGTCCGTCTGCTCCTGTGTCCCCTTTAAAATTGCACCTTTTGTTTTATATTGTCTATGTAAACTCTCCTCGGCTGAAGAGTAAACCTCAGCTGCTTTTGGATTTTATGTTTCCCCTAACTTCACCATCATCTTTTTGACATGCAACTGAGGCTGTACACCGCTTGGATCTTCACTCCTCCGCAAATCCCTCCATCAGCGCAACCTCCAATTCTCTGCACTAAAATAACTTCTGGATTTCACTCGTTTCATCTGTCCCCAGACTTGGACAAAAGCTCATTGATGCTCCATGTTGATTCTACCCTACCTAAATCATCATTAGTCCACAGTGGGACCTGGAAAAAAACTCCCTCCCAATTCACTTAAAGCTGCACCTTCAAAATCCCAACTCTCTAGCCTGCCTGACCTGCTGTGTATTTCCAGGACTTTTTGTTTTTTTTTCATTTTTGATATTCAGCATCTGCAGTATTTTGCTTTTGTCCAATTGTCTAGCGTTTGACCATCCATTTGCCACAACAATTCTGCAACTGCTGATTTACTCAACCACACCCTCACTTCCACCATTGATGTCCTGGTCCCCAGTGATACTATTTCTGTCATGCTGGCTGTTCCCCAGTACAACCCTCATCTCTGCTCCCTTAAATCCAAGGGACACAGGCTTGAAAGGATATGGCAGATAATAGGTTTATCCATTCGTCACCAGTTCTGGCTGGACCACTTTAAACACAATTGGGTTCTTCTCTCGTTGGCTAAATCTATTCACTATTCCAGGATAATCCTGGAATACAGAGATAACCCCTGGCTGTTTTTCTACACTATTTAAACCCCTCTCCCCTGTCCCCTTCACCTTCACCTCTAACAACAAGTGCAAGGAGCTCATGGACTTCCCACTAAAATTGAGTCAATCTGGTTAGCTAACTCTGTTGCTCCTTTCCACTCATCCACCTGGCCAAATTGTCTTTAACGCTCCCCCCTGCTCTACCTTGAACTCACAACTTCTTCTAGTTTCTTTCATATCTTCCCTCATGCCTTCTCTGACCTCATCTTGTCCATGAGACCCACCTCCTGTTCCCTCAATCCTATTCCCACTGAACTACTGATCACCCAATTTGCCCTCCTGGCCCCCATGATAGCTGATATTTTAAATGGTCCTCTCATTTCAGGTGTTTTCCCCCTTTCCTTTAAATCTGTCATCATCACCCCCTCCTCAACCCTTGACCCCAACATCCTTACAAACCACCACCCCCTTTCCAACCTCCCTTTCCTCTCCAAAGTCCTTGAATGTCACCGCCCAAATTCATTCCCATCTTTCCCGGAACTCAAATTTCAAATCCGTTCAATCAGGTTTTTGCCCCTGCCAACGTACTGAAATGAATCTTATCAAAGTCACAAATAACATCCTATTTGACTGTAACAATGATAAGCTTTTCCTCCTTGTCCTTCTGGACCTGCCTGCAATCTTTGACGGGCTTGGCTATAGCATCCTCCTCCATTGTCTCTCCAATGTCATCCAGCTGGGTGGTACTGCTCTCACCTGATTCCATCTTATCTACCAATCAAGGTTAGAAAATCACTTGCAATGGCTTCTCTTCCTGCTCCAGCACTGTTGCCTCTGGTCCCCCCAAAGATCCAATTCTTGGCCCCTCCTATTTCTCATCTATATGCTGCCCCTTTGAAGACATCATTCGAAGGCACAGCATTAGTTTTCACATGCACGTTGACTAGCTCTACCTCACCACAACCTCTGTCAACTCCCCCAATGTTTCTAATTATCAGACTGCTTATTCGACATCCAGGGTTGGGCGAGCAGAAATTTCCTCCAGTTAACTATTGGGAAGACTGAAACCATTGTTTTTCGTCCTTGTTTCAAATTCCGTTCTGTAGCTACCGACTCCATCCCTCTCCATGACAACAGTCGGAGATTAAGCCAGTCTGCTCACAACCTTGGTGTCATATTTGATCACAAGATAGCTTCTGACCACATATCGTGCCATCACTATGACTGCCTATTTCCACTTCTGTACCATCACCTGATTTCGCCCCGGTCTCAGCTCATCTGCTGCTGAAATCTTCATGCATGCCTTCATTACTGCTGGACTTGACAATTCCAATACATTTGTGGGCTGGTCTCCCACATTCTCCCATACCCTCCGTAAACCTGAGGTCATCCAAAACTCTGCTGCCCATGTCTTATCTTGCAGCAAGTCCTATATCACTATTAACCCTGTGCTCACTGACTTACATTGGTTCCTGGTCAAGCAATGTCTTGACTTTAAAATTGTCATGCTTGTCCTCAAATCCTTCCAAGTTCTCACCCCTCCTTATATCTGTAATCTCCTTCAGCCTCACAGCCTTCCAAGATGTCTGCACTCCTCAAATTCTGGCCTCATCTGCATCATGTTCCAGTTCAGTGGAATGAATTTCTATTTCCCCAGAGCATATAAACTTTTAAGTTTACTGCTGGACCACTGGTTTCCAAGGATACTTGATTTGAAATCTTGTCTGTAGACTGCTGTTAAAGCATGCCATCATAGTATGCCACAAATGTTTCAATCACATGGGTGAATATAATCTCATTTACTACAGCTCCAGTAAAAGTTTTATTTGCTCCAGCATTGGTGGTCATGCCTTCAGTTGCCTAGGCCTCAAGCTCTGTGATTCTCTCCCTACACCTCTCTGCCCCTCTATCTCGCTTTCCTCCTTTAAGACACTTCTTAAAACATAGCCTATTTGACTGAGCATTTGGTCATCTGATCTAATATCACCTAATGTGGCTCAGTGTCAAACCTTGTTTTGTAATGCTCCTGTGAAGCACCTTGGGATGTTTCAATACAGTAAAGGCATAATATAAGTTGTTGTTGTTTCTGAATGGCATATCTAAAATTAGGCACTTGAAATCTGTGGTTAGCTTTTCCACAGACACTAGTTAACAATCTGCCACCAAGGTGATCCTCCTTTCCTTAAGAAGTACTTTAGTCCAAAGAATTTCAGAAGTGATGTAGCCAGGCATGGACAATGCATGAAATTACATATGCATTCCTTAGGCAGCAAAAATTAACACTGTTCCCCATTTCATCGCTCAGTGTCGCTCCTGCTCCAACTGCCTCTTGCTGTGAAGAATCAAATGTTACTGTGGGAGGAAATCTTGCCAAGGTTTTGCCAAGGTTAGGCTTCTTGACCTTAAGCAGTAAAAGGTAAGAGTGAGGAACAACATGAGGAGGGAAGGGTTATGAAAGTACTTCTTTGGAACTAAGAGAGAATGAGGGTTGAGAATCTGAGGGAATAAGACTGTAAGCTTTTGCTCAGCTATTTTAACTACACTGAATTCATGTTCCAGTTCAGTGGAATGAATTACTATTCCCCCAGAGCATGTAAAATTTTAACTTTGCTCCTGGACCACTGGTTTCCAAGGATACTTGATTCAAAATCTTGCCTGTAGGCTGCTGTTTAAGATATTGATCAACCCCATCATAGCATGCCACAAAGGTTTCAGTCACATGGGTGAATATAATCTCATTTATTACAGCTCCAGTAAAAATTGCCAAACTTTACGGAAGGAGCGTCAGACCCAGTGAGATGATAGGTTGTCCCAAAGAGCACACACGTTCATAAAATTGAATGCAAATTCACAATTCATATCCATATATCATTTACAACCAGATATAACCATCACTTTCTGAAAGGTTATCATTTATATGTGCTGCACCTCCACATTGATAAATTCCAACCATTAAAATGTGTGTTGCTATCCTGTGTTAGGAAGCTTTATTAGTTTGTGAAGAAGATTGCAAAATCAAGTCATTTATTGGGAATAGTTAAACAGAACATCATACAGTCCTGAAAAATGTTTTAAACTGAACCACAAATATGCATGGAAGCTTGCAAAGAATTTGTATATCTTTACTTGTTGTAGAAGAAAAGGAAATTGCATTTATGTAGTCTTGCATGAGCTTGGGACACGTCTAAGTGCTTCTCAACCAATGAAATACTTTTGAAGTGTAGTCACTGTAATGTAAGAGAAGCAACAACAATTTGCACACAGCAAACTCCTGTAAATGAATAAATGATAAAAAATGTAATAATGATCAGTTTATCTGTGTTTTTTTATTGTTTCTTGAGGACATGGAGAAACTTTCTTCTACAATTCTTCAAAGTAAAGCTCTTGGGGTCTTTAGCGTTTACCTGAGAGGATGGATGGGGTTTAATGTCTCATTCAAAAGGCATCACCTCTGACAGTGTAGCACTCCCTCAGTACTGCACTAAAATGTCAGTCTGGGTCATGTGCTCAAGTTTCCAGAATGGAGCTTGAACCCACAACCTTCTGTGTCAGAGGGGAGAGTGCCAGCACAAAGCCAAGGCTGACAATTTTCATGATGAGGACAATTAAAGTTAAAGCATGAAAGTAATATCGGCATCAGCTGCATTCCAGGAAGTCACTTCTTATTCTATTTTGATTTCTTTTAAATTATTTCCAATTGCTACATTCTGTTTCTGCCATTAATGCAAAAAGTTATAGCTCTTCCCTGGGAGTTTAATTAATATTCATTAAATAAACAGTGTGTTATCTATTATTCATATATCTATGACTCAATGAATCATTAGACCTGTGATCTCATTCCTAAACTTTATGAATATGCAAAGTTACATTTTGAGGTATCTGATATTTTTTATTCATTGAGGCATATTGTCCTCTGTATAACTGCTATATCCTGGAGACATGTCACTTTTTAGTACGTAATTAGAAGCACAGTGCAGTTATGGATCACTGCAAAATCAAGTTTCACAATTATTCCTGACAAAATGCCTAGAAATTTGGTGGTGCCACTCCTGCTTCTCAGGTTCTAAACATGTGGCTAAACATTGAATATTGTGGCAGGGCAATCCACCACATTGATAAAGACAGATCAAAACTAGGCACCCATGAGGCACTGTGGGCCATCAGCAGCAGCAGAATTGTGCTTCACCACAACCTGTAACCTAATGGTCCGGCATATCCCCCACTCTACCATTACCATCAATCCTGGGAAAACCAACCCTGGTTCACTGAGGAACGTAGGGGAACATGCCAAGAGCATCACCAGATGTACCTAAAAATGCAATGTCAATCTGATGAAGCTACAACACAGGGCTACATGCATGGTAAACAGTAGAAGCAACATGCAATAGACAGCGCTAAACAATCTCAAAACCGACAGATCAGATCAAACCTCTGCAGCCCTACCACATCCAATTGTGAATGATGGTGGTTAACTAAGCAATTAACAAAAGGAGAGGCTTCAGGAGAATCCCCATCCTCGATGCTGGCAGAAACCAGCATATGAATGCAAAAGGCAAGGCTGAAGGTTTGGAACAATTTTCAGTCAGAAGTGCCAAGTGGATGATTCATCTCAGCCTCCTCCTGAAGTTCCCACCATCGCAGATGCCAGTCTTCAGCCAATTCGATTCTCTCCACGTGATATCAAGGAATGGCTGAAGACACTGGATATAGCAAAGGTTTTGGGTCACGAAACAACCTGGCCGGAATGCTAAAGGCTTGTGCTTCAGAACTAGCCATGTTCTTAGCTAAGCTGTTCCAGAACAGCTGGAATACTGGCATCTACTAAACAATGTGGAAAATTACTCAGGTATGTCTTATCCACAAAAGGCAGGACAAATCCAGTCCAAACTGATTACACATCATCAGATGGCAAAGTGATGAGAGGTGCCTTTGAGAGTGTTAACAAGCAGTAATTACACACAAATAATTTACTTACTGATACTGACCTCAGGTTCCACCAGAACCGCCTGGCTCCAGACCTCATTAAAGCCTTAATGCAGATATGGACAGAGTTGAATTCCAAGAATAAAGTGAAAGTCATACTGAGCAAAAGGAAAAATGGCTGTAATTGTTGCAGGCTAATCATCTCAACCCCTGGATGACACTGCAGGAGTTCCTCAGGGAAGCTTTCTAGGTCCAACCACCTTCAGCTACTTCATAAATGACCTTCCCTCCAATAAAAGGTCAGAAGTAAGAATGTTCATTGAATGCTGATTGCACAGTTCCATTCAAGTCCTCATTTAATGAAGCAGCCCATACCCGCATGTAGCAAGACCTGGACAACCTTGAAGCTTAGACTAATAAGTGGGAAATAAAATTCACACCATGCAAGTAATGTACCATATACCAGACGCAGAGCAGCAGCTCACCAGGCCTCCTTCAACAGCACCTTCCAAACCTGCAAACTCTACCACCTAGAACAACAAGGCCAGCAAAGGCATGGGAGCACCACCAACTGCAAATTCCCCTCTAAGCCACACACTGTTCTGACTAGGTGCTACATCACTATTCCTTCATTTCTACTGGGTCACAATCCTGGAAGTCCCTTCCTAACAACACTATAGGTGTACCTACAACAAACAACTGCAACAGTTCATGAAGACAACTCACCACCACTTTCTCAAAGGCAATTAGTAATGTGTAATAAATGCTTGTTTTGCCAGTGACACCCACATCCCACAAACGAATTTAGAAAAGGCATCTAGATACGGCATCTGAAATAGGCATTGGACCCTCTACATATGCAAATTTGGGGCCTCTCTCCTGTCTGATGCCTCTGTGCAAAATTGAGCTGAAGTAACCAGCACTAAGCTGGTTCTGTTCCTTTTGGAAAATATAGTCTACTAATAAGACGTCCTTAGGTTGCCATCAAAAAAGATATATTTCTTCTCAACTAAACAATGCTGAAGGCATCTGCCAACTCTCCCCACCCCCCTCCATTCCTCTCTTTCAATTACTTACCCCCTCCATTCTAGGCACCCCTCTTCCTCCCAATTCTTTCCCCATCTCCCACTCTCCATTACTTCCCCCTTACCTAACCGTCTCTTCCCCACTGATTCATTGCCTCTTTTCCCAGCTGTCATCCTCCCAATCGCTCTGGTGCTTACTCAAGAGCCAATCCTAACCAGCACCGCAGGCTGAAATTGAAATCCTCTTTGCTGACGAGCTGCCAGCGAGGGGGGCATCCAGCCAGTGTCTGCAGTTCACCACTTGCATGCAAATGAGTAAATGCCATAGGCCAACCTCTTCCAGTTCAGGGCCAGGACAAATCAATTTCTAGGCCAATGTTTTCTAGTTATTTGTTTCTCACTATTCTGCTGCTGCTTTATAATTATTTGCCCTTAGCCTCAAGGCTTTCAAAAATGCCAAGTGGAAAAGAAGCTGAATTGGTTTGTAGCATCTGCTGATATCTCTGTTTAAAGGGAGAGGTGATATTCATTGGATAAGCCCCAAAGGTGGATGTGGGGATCACGATATGTGACAAGCCTGCGCCCATTTATTGTGATGCAGGTAGCTCAGAACCATTGTGCTTCTTGCCCCTAATTTTAACATGTGTGCAGTCCATTACTAAACATGCTGATGAGTGGCTGCACACCTCAGCAGAGAGGTCACGTTCAAGTGAGGCTGGCACCACTTGGATCCAGCCTGCACTTTTAAAAAGGGAGCGGCATTCGGGCCACATCAGAGGCTGGGGAAAACGGCCTGGCATGCAGGAAGAATGAAAATGGTGCAACTAGTCTGGAAATAAACTGAATTCTGTGCATGAAATACATTCTGACAGTTTCTCTGAGAAGTATTGACATGCGGCATGAATGAAAATAGAGACACCTCTTGACTTACATCCCTCCTCAGTAATTTGTGAATTTGCCACTGAGGCAGATAGCAGTGTTCTGTACTTCAGGTTATTCCCCTGTGATAAATGATGGAACCACTCAGCAGGTCAATCAGAATCTGTGCAGAGAATGGACGACTCAAAATTCAAGAGGGGGCTCTTCATCAGAACTGTAGTGATGATCCACCCCTGTAAAGCTTGCTTGAACTCTCCATGGGTATGACTGAGATGCTGAAGGTTTCCTACGTTTTCACATTTTGATTCAGACTCCCGGCAGCTGCGGTTTTTTTTGTGTGTGTTTTGTTTCGGAGCTTTGCTAAGCCAGAAAAATAGTTAAACTGTTTACAAAGAGCATGTCTATGATATTCACCATGTTTTGCATACAAGAGAAATCTCCTCTGGTCACACGTACATGCCAGTCTAGGAAACTAGAAAAAGCTGACCAACTTCAGAAAAGCTAACTGCTCAACGTTGGTCTTACATGAGGCACCTATGGCATAAGAACACAAGTTAGGTTGAAAGCAGCGTGGAACATGATTTTGTTATGATGTAAGCTAAATGTGAAGATACCTATATCAAACTGGGTGAATTTCTACTAGGGCTCTCCTGTCCATCGATGGTTCAGCAGAAAACGTTTTAAGACCGCTTTCTGTCTGGTCTAAAGGCTCTTGTCTCTACTCTTGATATAATGGCACACAACAACTTGAGCACCATCTCACTAAATGTGAAACACCTTCATTAAATCGCTATGCAATAGTACATACTCACTAAGACACTGGTTGCTTAGGGATCCCCCAAGCTAGGGTCTCAGTCATCAGCCCTTCAACAGATCTCCCAGCGCGACTTCAAAATGACTGACCAAACCACTCTACCGACTGCGATAACAATGTCCTTGAAGCCTGTTTCTTTAGACACCTTCCTGACTCTGGTCCTTGGCATATAAGGCAATACCTTAAATCAGACCATCCGATTGGATTATTAACCCCACCCTGGCCACCCAGGACCACCTCTAAAGTCCACCTCTATCTTACCCTCAGCAGGGGGGATGTCTCCAGGTGCTTGCCAACAATGGGTGCGCTCACATATTTTGAGGTAGGAAGAGGGTCATTCACACATTCCTGAGTGGCCGTTGCCTTATTCAGTTTCTGTAGACAAAGTGTCTGTGGCAAAGAACCACCTCAGAGACCTGCCCTGACATGCATGTGTGTGTGTATATTTTTAGTTGAAACTGTCTTTATTTTTAAAAGTTAATCATGAGCCTCAGCAATGCCTTCAGTCAAAAACTCTTCTCCGTAGCTCCATCTTCTTATTGGCATGAGATAAACTCTGTCCACAGGACTCCGCCACTTACATTCATTAACATGAAAGAAGTAAAAGCACAGTTACATGGTTAGAAACAATTAATACAAAACCATTTAAGTGATGCATTGGCTGACAACACCCAGAACTCTGGTTAAATATCATTGCTGAGTTTCCCATAATCCTTCCACCAAAGTTACTGGGAACAAGTGAGGCTCATTGAATAGGAAAGTCAGTGTGCAATTGGATAAAAAAAATGGCTTAAAGACAAAAATCAGCGAGTTGTGGCTAATGGTTATTTTTCAGCCTGAAGGATGGTAGACAATGGTTCTGCAAGGGCAAGTGCTAGGACCACTGCTTTTTTTGCTATATATAAACGACTATAATTTTGGAATACAGAGTAGAATTTCAAAATTTGTCAATAATACCAAACTTGGGGGAGTGGCAAACAGTGAGGATGATACAAATCACTTGAAATATGACATAGGTAGGCTAGCAGAATGGGCAAGCAAGTGGAAGATGGAATTTAATAAAGAGAAGTGTGAGATGATGCATTTTTGCAGGAGGGATAGGGAGAGGCAATATGGACTTAATGGCACAATTCTAAAGAGTGTGCAGAGACAGAGGGACCTGCAGGTGTATGGGCATAAATCTTTGAAGGTGACAGGGCATATTGCAACAGTGGTTAGCAAAGCATATAGGATCTTGGGCTTCATAAATAGAGGTATTTGAAGAATCTTGCTTCAGACACCATGAAGTAAGCTTCCAGTCTGGGGTACATTAACAGCAAGTCTTTATTAACAACTATGTACTTATTTACAGTAGAAGTTACAGGCCTGGAGCTGATCCCATTCTAGATCTTAACCCAACTGTGTCCATTTCCATTGACCCTGGCTCTGGACCAGGTGTCTTTTTACATCACTGTGTGGGCTTTACTGTGCTCAGTCCCACAGTCACCCTTTACGTATCTGACCCTTCTACTACACCTCCCCCATGTCTTTATCCCATGGATAAAAAGTTACTTTATTTTACTACCAAGTCTTATATTGTAATAAATCTTGTGCATTAACCTTATTGTCACAATCTTAATGCTATTCCAACAATTTTACTATTATAGTATTAACATTAGCAACATTATTAACAACGTTCTCACTATCCCATTTCCCACCGGTCAAATCCATGAAATTAAGGATTCAGGTGACCTGGAGGCCCTATAACCCTTCCACATCTCATTCGCCGCTCTGTTGAGAGAATGGTAGGTTCTGGTGTTGCTTGTTCTTGTTGTTGGCTTGGATGTTGGACTCATTTTCGGGTATGGTTTCATCCATTTTTTCCACTGTTTGACGGTTAAGCATGCTTGGTTGGTCTGCCTGGTTTGGCTGTGTATGGTTGTTAATTTTGACCATTTTTTGCAGGGTGGACGAAAATGGTATTAGTCTACTTGGCAGTGTTTTTTTCTTGGATCTCAAGTTGAAATAGAAGTCAGAAAGTTTCAAAACATCATCAAATATGGAAGATGATTCCTCAATAGCTGTTGTGCAATGATGTCTGCTATTGACCCAATCGAGTAAAGAAGCGTACTAATTTGTTCTGCCTCGAATTTTTTTAATAAGGCTGTATCTTAAAAACCTTCTCTTCCAGAGGCTCCAATTGTGTGACTGTTCTGAACCATGGGTGAAGCCCAGTGGAGCTGGAAGTGTGGAATTGCAATACGTTTTTGATGATTTTAGAAAGTGTGGGGAACAGCTTTAAAAGATTATAGGCTTCCAAGATAGCGTTACTGCTGAACAAAGGGTCTTCCTACGCTTATAGGTTTTTGCTGGGCTTTTCAAAATGGCAGTGGCATGCTTCTGCCTAAAGAAGAAGGGACCACAATGGCAGAAGAGGTCAGCCAGCTGCCAACTTAGTTAATTTGGCAATATCGCGTTATGAGTCGGGGCTCTTGGAGAAGAACCACAGTCTTGCTGTTTCTGAAACTGAATGGCCGCGAGGTACCCAGAGCAGATAAGGTTAATCATTAATCATGATTTTTCTTTCTTACTGGTCTCGGGAGCCGTGCGCCAAGACTTGGATTGTGGAATTGGGTTTGGCAACAAGTTTCTTTTAAAAGGCACTTCTGACTGGACTGCTTAAAAGAGGTTTCTCAGGGCTAGTTGCCCTGAAACTTTAAAAAATTTATCTCACCCTTTCAGGCTGCGAGCGCTGCTTGCTGAAGCTGGACTTCCAAGGGGGATGCAATAGGAGTCTTCAGCTTCACGAAAACTTCTACCTTTCTTGCCTGCTTCCCGGCTCTTGTGTCTCTGGAGCTGTTCTTTCTGGTGGATTTTTTCAGCGTCTGTAGCTTCAGTTGGGAGTTATATTCAGTGAAGAATGCATTGACGGTGTCTTTTTTCTTAATTTCTCAGGATTCTTGTGAAACTGGGGGTTTTAATCCCCAGATTGCCACCATGAAGAATTTTGCTTGAGACATCATGAAGTAGGCTTCCAGTCTGAAGTATGTTAACAGAAAGTCTTTAATAACAACAGAAACTATGTACGTATTTACAGTAGACAGTACAGATATGGAGCTGACCCTATTCTAGTCTTAATCCAACCATGTCCATCTCCACACTGACCCTGGCTTAGGGCCAGGTGTCTTCTTACATCACTGTGTGGGATGTACTATACTCAGTCCCACATTAACCTTTTATGTACCTGACACTTGTACTATACTATTGAGTACAAAAGCAGGGAAATCTTTATAAATCTGTGCTAGCCCATAACTAGAGTATCACATCCAGTTCTAGTCACCACACTTTATGAAGGATATGAGAGTACTTCAGAGGAAGCAGAAGAGGTTTACCAGAATGGCCCCAAGAGTGGGGGATTTTAGTTACAGGTTAATTTGGAAAAGTTCTGGTTATTCTCTTTGGAGCAAAGGAGGTTGAAGGAGTTGTATAGGTGTTCAAGGTTATGACAGGCTTGCATAGGGCAGACAAGGAAAAACTCTTCCATTAGCTAATAGCACAAAGACTAGGGTTTAGGATTTTAGGAATGAGGTGAAGGGGGAATGTGAGGAGGAATCTGTGTTACACAGCATGTTGTTGGGTTCCTATGACATGAAAAGAAATCCAGCACTGTATGTTTAAAATTTTGTTCTTTCTGCTATTTTGCTTAATGAATTTTCTGCAGAATCAAAACAAATGGCTGCTACAAATCACATGACAGTAGGACTGGCCCTTTGATCTGGCAGCAACAATCAGGAGGTACAAGAACAAAATAATTCCTTTCTCAGCCAGTGGAATCTCACACCTCATTGTATGGATCCCTTGTAATCAACAAAGGCAGAGGAAGTGCAGATGAACTGGCTCCCCAACCAGAATGATCACAAAAGAGAGAGATCGAAACTCATTATATCAGAAGAGATATTAATAGCCACCTTGTCTCTCACCTAAGGAAGAACAATGGAATCCTGGTCAGGAGCACAGAATCTGATTGTTAAGCTGTAATTAACCATTAATGCAACATGTCACATGACTGAAGCCTCTGGCATTTTTTGGATAGTTATAACATTACATCTTTAGCCTCACAAGTAGTCTGCTGTTTAACATTCAACTGGTAAGCCACCAAGATGCAGTCTTCCAGGAAGAACAGCAACCTACTCTTCAAACCTGCCTCTGCTGGAAGATTTCCTACCATCGCTTGCAGAACCAACCCTGTCTCTGTGTACCTACTTCATCTTGCACTATCAGCAACAACTGTAAAGCAAATTCTACAACTCCGGTCTTCAGCCAACTGAACTCAAAATCCTGTTTGGACACCGGCCTTTGGAAATCAAGTGAATTAATAATCATTTTCTGTGGTTGTTGTACTATTACTATCCACAGTTGTAAAACTCCTTTTTATATCCCCTCCTATACTGTGTGTGTGTATGTGTGTGTGTGGTGGAGTGGGAAGTTACAAACACTTTTGTACAGGTTTTCCATATGAAGTAAACTATCCTCCTGAGTTAATCATAATGCAAGATTACTGTAGGTTATTAGTAAATTAGATCACACAATCCAAGGATCTAGGAAAATACGCCACCATATTAAAAATAATTCAAAACACCTGCTTATGGCCACCTGGTGAGAGAAAGTGAGAACCCACTTGTCTGCCTCTGCCCTGTCCATAACAATGTGGTAATAAGCTGGAACTCACTGCCCATGAGGGTGATGGAAGCAGAAACAATCAATGATTTCAAAAGGAAATTGGATGGGTGCTTGAAGGAAATAAACCTGTAGGGCGATGGGGATCAAGCACGGGTGTGGGACTGATTGGATTGCCCCATGGAGTGCCAGCATGGACTTGATGAGCCAACCGGCCTCCTTCTGTACAGTAAACGACTCTATGACTCTAAGTAAGAGAATCTACCTCCTTGTGGCTCTTAGAAACTATCTGCTGATCTTAAAATCTTCTTGTCTCCAGTTCATGTAAACCAACTGTGAGAGAAATTAAAATCTGGTTAATTGGTTCCTTCGATCTTTTCCAACCGATTTGATTTAGTCAATGCTGAGAGCCTCTAATCTCAGTGAAAGGAAAAATTGATTTTTCTTGGGGAACACTAACAAATTGACACATTGATTGAAATGTTGACTCGATCTGAGACCTTCGGGACGCAAAGGTTTGCTCCACAGCAGCCATAGCTTCGATGTTATAGATGCTGTTTTGGTTGAAAAATGTCTTCCATGCTATGGGTGCACATTTCTGGTACAGACAGCATTGCATAACATTTTGGTGAGGACAATAGCACAGGTATTAGGAACGTGTCCTGGTAGCATGCAGAGTGAGAAGATTGTAACATTGAACATTGCATAATGCTAATTTTACACCATACTACCATTTTCAAGCACTGCTCCAACTACCACCCTCTCTTAAGTGCGTACAATTGAACATGCATTCAGCAGCAGAAGGACACCCCAACAGTGCTACTTAAAGGGATCATCAACCACTCCTAAGGAAGTTGCTGATTAATTTCTCTTGGTTCTGTCTCGATTTCTAGAAGTGCTTGTGGTTTGCAGAATTGTTTATAAAGTTGGTGAAGTCAACAGAGAATGGTGCTGCAATTGGAAATGGCCTTGGTTTTGAATTGGATCATGGGATGCTAGTGATTGCCAACCCCCTTTACCCGCAGCATGAGATTGAGCAGAGGCAGCACACTGGAGGATGAGCTGCTTCTAGAGAGTAGAGGAACTGGGTGGAAAAGGCTCTAAGCTGAAAACAATGTCTACTCAGGGTCTTCTGAGAGCCATTCTCCTACCTCAATCTGAACCAAAAGCAGTGTGTGTGTGTCAACTCCATTTTACAAAGGAGGTGCTCACACAAATCTGCTACCTATTGCATGAAGGCTTCAGAGCAGGGCTGGGTTAGCACTGCTATTAGCTGTGAAGGTGACCGTGGCACTGAATTTCTTTGTGTCAAGATATTTTCAGGCTGACGCAGGGATAATATGTCTCATTTCACCACCTTGGGCATGACTATTGCCTGTATAACCTGTAACTAATGAATACATCACAACTGATTAGGATTGATCACCAGTTAAACCAATTACTATGTGATGGGCCTGACTCAACTGAGCCAATCAGCTTTGATGTATTGTTAAGGCATGTTAACAATAGAGTTCAATGTTACTCACAAATTACATAGTATTTTCTTGCATACATACTTTGTATTCAAGATGAATTGTTTTAATGTATGTGATCCTTTATTGTTCGCTAATCATAGAGGATTTTCTGTTTTTACCAACAGTGTGTGCCTTTTAAAACTTTAATATTAAATGTTGTGTTAAATATGAGCCACATGCAAACTGTACTTTATCTTCTTCATGACTGCCACAAGCAAGTTATCTATTTTTTTTATTCTGTGGATTTGGACATCACTAGTAAAACCAGCATATATTATATTTAGGGAGGTGGTGGCATAGTGGCATTGTCACTGGATTAGTAATCCAGAGACCCAGGATAACAATCGGCAGATGGTACAATTTGAATTCAATCAATAAAAATCTGGCATCAAAAGTGTAATGATGACCATACAACCATTGTTGAAAAAACCCATCTGGTTCACTAATCCCCTTTAGGGAAAGAAATCTGCTGTCTTTACCCAGTCTGGCCTACTGTGACTCTAGACCCTCTGCAATATGGTTGACTCTTAAATGGCCTAGTTGTGTCAAACTACTAGAAAGGCAATAAGGAATGAAACCGGACGGGACAACCTGGCATCGACCTAGACACTGGAAATTACAACGGCAAACTCAGCCCTGTCGACCTTGTAGAGTCCTCCTTACTGACATCTGGGGGCCTGTGCCAAAATTGGGAGAGCTGTCTCACAGACTAGTCAAGCAACAACCCGACATAGTCATACTCATGGAATCATACCTGATCGGTCATGTCCCAGAAACCACCATCACTATCCCTGGGTATGTCCTAGTCCACTGGCAGGACAGGCCCAGTAGATGTGGCAGCACAGTGGTATACAGTCGGGAGAGAGTTACCCTGGGAGTCCTGAACATCAACTCCAGCTCCCATGAAGTCTCATGACATCAGATCAAACATGGGCAGGGCGACCTGCTGATTACCATGTAGTGTATCCCTGCCTCAGCTACAGTTCAGTGCTCCTCCATGTTGAACACCACTTGGAGGAAGCACTGAGGGCGGCAAGGATGCAGAAAATACTCTGAGTGGGGGACTCCAATGTCCATGGCCAAGAGTGGCTCAATGGTACCACTACTGGCCAAGCTGGCCGAGTCCCAAGGGACATAACTGCTAGACTGGGTTTGCGGCAGGTGATGAGGGAACCAACAAGAGGGAAAAACATACTTAACCTCATCCTCACCAACCTGCCTGCCGCAGATGCATCTGTTCGTAACAGGATCGATAGGAGTGACAACCACACAATGGAGACAAAGTCCCGCCTTCACATTTAGGATGTTTCCCGCTGTGGAGGCGGACAGGAAACCACACGGTATCTTGGGTTCCTGGCGTTATTAATTATGCAGTCAGGGGTTCCCAACATCCTGTGGGGCAGGGTGGGTTGATGGTGCCATATTTAAAAAGCATATGGACATCCACACTGTCAGTACAATCTACTGAGATATCGGAAAGGGGAGATGAAGGCCCAGCACCGAAGGACAGTGACACCCCCCTGCGCGTCCTCCTGGACTATGTCAAGATCTTGAAGAATGTACCGTAACCGGCTGATAGGAGGTTGAGGCCGAGCAGGGAAACCAAGCCTGCATGTGCGCAGCTGGATGATGGTGTAAGTGCCCAGGGTGTCCAGAGCAGGTCAGCAATACAGTGGCGCAAAGGATGAATGACCTCATTCACTCCACCGCAGTAAGTAAAGCTTCAGCTGCTCACATGAAACAAAATGAGACCAATATGTCAGGGTACATGGGCCTCAGTGGCAATGGCATAGTCATGCCTCAGCCCCACTGTGGTAGAGTGACCACTGTGCCTCCTTCACTTTTCCACATACAGGACGACTGTATGGAAGGCGGGGGGGGCTGGTGGTGGTGGGTGAGTGAGGGTTTGGTGGGGAATGGGCTTAGACGCAGAGGACACCAGCAATCTCCGCAAATCATAAGCTTGTCTGAGCCTTCTCCTTGCATGTGGATGGGCTCAGTGCTCTGGAGGCAGCTGGCCTATAACACTTCTTGCAGCGCAGTAATGTCATTCCACATAACAGTGGGCTATCTTAACAGTGGAGGTATGAGAATTGAATGCTGAATTGAAATGTACCAATGAATGCAACATACAACCCTTCTCAAACCCAACTTTTCTGTCATCTTTGAGCAGGAGAAGATGAGGCACAACCATCGAGAACGGGAGAAGACAGGAGGACTGGGGGATGGGGGTGCAGGAGCGGGCACCCACATCTCTAAGGCCTCTCATGGAGATCGAAGAGAAGGCTGCTCAGCTAGCAGGCGTAGAGCGGGACCGGGCAGTTGGCAATGGGGAGCTTGGACTTGGGCGTCCCACCCAGTAAAGATCCATCCATTGTATAGAAACCGGAGGGTCAAATGTGCTTCCATGTTGGAGACAGCTCATGCTGTCACTCTCTCTCTCCTCTCTCACTTGCAGATGCCACCAGGAAGAGACCAAGGACCGAGGATGAGGACTTCCTGTCAGGCCTCAGCAGAAGCCCTAGCCCAGAAAGGAGCCAGGAGAGAAGACAAGAGGGTAGGTGTACACCTGTAGAAGCGTCACCGCAGACACCTGCATCATCCTCCAGCCCAGTGGTAGGCCACAGAAAATAAAGAAATTTAAAGATCACAACTGGTTGCACGGGTGAACAAATAGTTGTCACAATTGTAACTTCTATAAATATAATCACCTTCATTGTATAATGTCTACTTCTTTCTCAGCGTGGTTCTTAAGGCTTTGCAAACGCAGCACCTCCACCCCCAAGCACCTCTCCTGCATGCACCAAACCCCCCCCCCAAGTGAGTCTGCAGGAAGATGAGTATGTGGCAGGGCCTTTGTGAGCCATGTGCAAGCTCCCTCCCATGCACGCTGAGCCTTCATCCATCAAACTCATATTCAAAGTCACTAGCATTGTCAATACTGTCTGCTGGGGTTCCCTTTCAGTTGTCCAACTGAGATGACCTGCATCCACGCCCTTTTCTCCATTTCCATTGGCCCCCCTGGCATTACCATCTACCCGACAAACCCCCCCCCAACCCTGCCCCCACTGTTACCCTCCAACCAGAACCCCTTTCCTTTGATAAAAGCAAAATACTGCGGGTGCTGGAAATCTGAAATAGAAACAGAAAATGCTGGAAAAACTCAGCAGGTCCAGCAGCATCTATGGAGAGAGAAACAGAGTTAACATTTTGAGCCTGTATGACTCTTCCTCAGAACCTTTCATAATGTCCAGGTAAACTTATACATTCCTTTCCTCCCCAAGAATCCCACCCCCGTGCACATTGTCCTGCCTGACCTCCTCCTGCCCAACCCTGGAGTCCATGCATACCTATTCGTCCCCACCAACGAACCTCACCACACCTTCATGCAACCTCATCAATCCCTCACCCTCCCCCTCTACCGGCACCCTCTGCCCCCTGAACCCTGACCATTCCCACATACGTGTCTACCCTGAGTTCGGCCCCCAGGATTCAATAGCTGATTCCACCAACCCCTCCCTGTGAGCCCCTTCACACCTGGACCATAACCCCCCACTCCACACTTCTGGACATAGCCCCCCGCCCACCTCTTCACATTGCTGGAAATAAACCCCCACTTCGTACCTGGACATAAACCCCACACCCCCCCAACCTCACACACCTGGCGATAACCCCCATTCACAAACCTGGACATGACCCTGCCCCCTTCACACAGCTGGATATAATCACCCACCCCACCCGCCATCACACACCTGTACATAACCATCACACCCCTCTCCACCAACCCCCCCCCACCCAAGCCCCTCCCCCCACCACCACCCCCACCCCCACCCTTCATACACGTAGAAATAACCCCCCCATTCACAAAACCTGGACATAACACTGCCTCCTTCACACACCTGGACATAACCCCATTACCCCCCCTCCCCCCCATCCACCTGGATACAAGCCCCTCTCCCTGCCTGATAACTAACAAACTTCCTCATACCAGGCGCCATATTTAAAGTGTAGCCGCGCACACACCTCTCAGTGCTTCCAGCTGAGGACTGCTGCACAGTGGACATGGCTCTGAAAGGCAAGAAGACTGCAGCCTCCAATTCCACTATGCCTGTTCTGACCCATCAGTGTCATCACTCCGGCTTGGGAGGTGGTGTCAATGGTGGTCAGTGCCAACGCTGCACAGAAGAGGTTCGCCATCCAGTGCAGAAAGAGGATGAATGATCTCATTCGTGCCACCAGGGGAAGGTAACCATTTCATCACTCTAAACTCAAACACTCACAAGCCCGTCACACATTCACTGGCATCTCACTTACTTCCAGCTCAAGGGACATTACCACTCACTCTCTCACACACACTCTCACATCTCCATCTGGCCTCATCTCCTTTGGAGACTGCTTCCTCAGCCCTCACCATCTTAAGGCCACTTGTACAGATCAACTTGTGTCCCCACAGACACCCTGGGATACCACCCCCCCCCATTCCCCAGTACTGCCCTCACCCTGCAGCCTCTTCCCTTGCCTGAGGCCACTTCTCCCCCTTCCCCAAGAAAGTCATTGAAAAGCCACCCCACCTTTCAGCTGGTTTCGTAAGTACCGACCTGCCCCTAAGCCCCCCTAAAAGTGATGTGCTGCTGTCTGTGAAGCTGGGCACTAATGACTGTGAGTGCTGCCCAAAGCAAGGTAAGCAAACAAACCTCAAAGTCCTGAACGAAGTGCAGCTCGCTAGGTGCTCCTCACTTATGTTCAGTTGTGAAACATGTCGGCGTGATTGGGATGATCCAACATGGAGGAATGATTCCAGCGAGCGGGGCTTATAATGATATGCAAATGTATTACAATGAAGTTCCGGATGGGTGGCAGTGGGAAACACGACCTGCCACTGATGGGCAGAGCAGACAATTGCAAACTGGTTTCACAACATCATGAAACCGATTTTTGGCATTCCCGCCATATTGTCCGTTCACGCCTACCATGATGCCCGACGCCAAATGGACATGGAAAATTCTGCCCTATATCTTGGCTCACTTGTCAATTTTCTTTATTTCTACTTTAACAACCTCTTTAAAAGCATTCCTTCTGATCTTGCCTTATTCTTTTTTGTAGATCTAATCTTGTCATCAATAACAATAATAATACATTCAGAATTATTTACATTTATTTGCACCATTAAGGTAGTAAAATATTTCCAGGAGCTCCACAGCGGGATTATAAAACAAAAGTTGACACCAAACCAAATAAGCAGATATTTGTACAGGTTGATCAAAGCAGTAGGTTTAAGGAGCATCTTAAATGAAGAGTGAGAGGTAGAAAGGCAGAGAGGGTTAGGAAAGGAATTTCAGAGCTGAGGGCCAAAGCAACTGAAGGCCTGAACGTCAATGTTGGAGCGATTAAAATCAGGGATGCACAACAGGCCAGACTTGGAGGAGTGAAGAGGTCTCAAAAGCTTGTGGGGCTTAAGGATAGGGAGATACAGGGATAGGGAGTGACAAAAATCTGTATATCAAGGCATTGTTGGACCAGGAGCCAATGTAGGTCATTGAGCAGTTTGGTGATGGATGAATGGGACTGGATGCTTTCTCTGGAATCCTCCCTGGATCGGCTGTGATGGCAATGAAGAAAAAAAAACAAATGTATGTTCCTAAAATAGATGCCAAGTTCGAGGCACGATGGCCTTCCTGTTTTCCCAGTTGCCCAAGAAATAATGACTGTCTAAGATATATGTCCAGTGCTCCAGAGAATTGAAAAGGAAAGCCTTTTCAGTTTGGTGAAAATTTAAGAACTTTGCTGAACTCCAGTTTGTGGAACTTTAGAGTTAATTCATTGACTTTATTAAAACTAATGTACAAGAAGGTAATAGTAGAAATGTTGATGATGTCTGCATATTGTAGGTGAGAGTGACCATCCTACTAGTGGTGATGTTAATTCCCATGGAAATGCCTTTCCCTCATGAAGATGTTCTGAAATACAGGAGTGGAATGGTAATCATGGAGTTGTATCTGATTCAGACCAAAGTTCATTCAAAACTGTTCATTCAGTGGATATAACTAGGGATTAAGCTATTTTAAATCTCATATTGTGCAATGGGGTGGTTTAATTAGTAACCTCATAGAAAAAGATCCTCGGAGAAAATGTGATCATAATACAATTGAATTCCATATTAAGTTTGAAAATGACATATTCCAATCTGAAGCTAGAATCTTGAACTGATACAAAACCAATTACATAGGGTATGAGGGGAGAACTAGCTAATGTTGATTGGGTAAGTAGGATAAAAGTGGTAAATAAACAGTGGGAAACATTTCAAGAAATAATTCAAAATGTTCAACAAAACATGTCCTAAGAAAAAAAAATCTCGGCAAGATAGATCGACCCATAGCTTACTAGGGAAATTAAGGATAGTTTTAAATTGAACGAAGGAGGTTGTAATGTTGCAAAGATTGAAGTATGCCAGAGGATTGGGAATGTTTTAGAAACCAGTGTTAATATAAAGGAGAAAAAAATAGAATGTGAGAGCAAACTAGCCAGGAATATAAAAACAGATTGCAAGTGTTTTTACAAGATTATAAAAAGGAGAATAGCTGAAGTAAATGTTGGTCCTTTAGGCAGACAGGAAAAATCATCATGGGGAGTGAGGAGATGGCAGAGATGTTGAACAAATACTTTGTGTCTATCTTTACAACAGTGACACAAATTGCATACCAGGAGTAGAGGCTAATCAAGGGGCTCATAAGACTGAGGAGCTTGAGGTAAATAATACTCAGGAAAGAAACATTCAGTGAGAAAAAAAGACTCTAAGGGAAGGATGCACCATCTGTAGTGAACTAAGATAGTATCAAGTTGAAATTAAAAGCATATAATTTCTCAAAAGTGAGTGGCAAGTCAGAAGATTGCACAGAATATAAACAGCAAAGAATGACTAAAAGATTAAAAAGGAAAGGCTCCAACAGATTGGAAAATAGCAAATGTGACTCCTCTATTCAAGAAAGGAGGGAGGAAGAAAGCAGAAACTACAGGCCAGTTAGCTTAACATCTGCCACAGTGAAAATGCTGGAACCTATTATTAAGGAGATCATAGCGGGGCACTTAGAAAATCTCAATGCAATCCGGCAGAGTCAACATGGTTTTTTGAAAGGAAAATCACGTTTGACTAATTTATTGGAGTTCTTTGAGGAAGTAATAAGCAACATAGATAAAGGGGAACCTGTGTACGTGCTGTACTAAGATTTCCAGAAGGCATTTGACAAGGCGCCACATCAAAGGCAAAATAAGAGCTCAAGGTGTAGGAGGCAACATAGCATGGATAGAGGATTGGTTAGCTAACAGGAAACAGAGAGTAGTGATAAATTTTTGGGTTGGCAAGATGTGACAAGTGGAGTACTACAGGGATCACTGCTAAGGCCTCAAGTATTGACATTTTATATCAATGACTTGGATGAAGGAACTGAATGTATGATTGCTAAATTTGCCTATGATACAAAGATAGGTAGGAAAGTAGGTTGTGAAGAGGACATATAGTCTGCAAAGGGATATAGATAGTTAAGTGAACAGGCAAAAAATTGGCAATTGGGGTATAATGTGGAAAAATGAGAACTTGTCCACTTTGGCAGGAAGAATAGAAAAGCAGCTTATTATTTAAATGGAGAGAGATTGCAGAACCCAGTGGTACAGAGGGCTCTGGGTGTCCTGGTATATGAATCACAAAAAGTCCATTTGCAAATACGGCAAGTGATTAGGAAGGCAAATGGAATGTTGTCATTTATTCCAAGGGGAATGGAAGATAAAAGTAGTGTTTATTTTACTAAGGTTGTACATGGTGTTAGTGAGATCACATCTGGAGTACTGTGTACAGTTTTGGCTTCCTTATTTAAGAAAGGATATAAATGCATTGAAGCAGTTTGGATTGTGGGGGTGGGGTAGGGTGTTTGATATCTTATGAAGACCTTATTAAGGTTGGACACGCTGGGCGTGTATCCATTGGAGTTTAGAAGAATGACAGGTGATCTTATTGCAACATATGATCCTGAGACAGGGTAGGTGCCGAAAGAATGTTTCCCGTTGTGGGAGAGACTAGAACTAGGGGACACAATTTAAAAATAAGAGGTCTCCCGTTTAAGTCAGAGATGAGACATTTTTTTCTCTCAGAGGGTTGTGAGTCTTTGGAACTGTCTTCCCAAAGCATAGTGGAGGGAGAGTCAATGAATATTTTTAAGGCAGAGGTAGATAGATTCTTGACTAACAAGAGAGTCGAAGATTATCGGGGATGGGCGGGAATGTGGAGTTGGGGCCACAATCTGATCAGCCGTGGTCTTATTGAATGGCAGAGCAGGCTCGAGGGGCCAAATGGCCTACTCCTGCTCCTAATTCGTGTGTTCGTATATCAGCAGAGAAAAGGTATCAAAGAAGCTTAAGGGACTAAAAGCCCCAGGACCTGATGGCCTACATCTAAAAGAGATAACTGGAGAGATGGTGGATGCACTGATTGTGATTTTCCAAAATTTCTAGAACAATCCTAGTGTGCTGGAAGCTGGCAAATGTAACACCACTACTCAAGAAAGGAGGAAGAGAGAAAATGGGCAATTACAAACCAGTTAGCCTAGCGTTAGTCATTGGGAAATTGCTGGGATCTATTATTAAAGAAGTCTTAATGTGTTTGGAAAATTAATGTATGATCCGACCAAGTAGGCATGGTTTTAGAAAAGGGAAATCATGTTTCACAATTTTGTTAGAGTTTTTTGAGTATGTAACCACTTGCGTAGATAAAAGGGAGCCAATAACTTAGTATATTTTGATTTTGAAAAGGCATTCAATAAGGTGCCAAACAAAAGACTATTACACAATTTAAGGGCATATGAAGTTGGGGGTAGTATATTAGCATAGATGGAGGATTGGTTAATTAACAGGAGGTAGAGAGTAAAGACCAACAAGGCAGTTTCAAGTTGACAGGCAGTGAATGCTACAAGGATCAGTGCTGGGGCCTCATCTATTTACAATCTATATTAATGACTTAGAAGGAAAGACTGAGAGTAATGCACCTATGTTTGCTGACAATACAAAGCTAAGTGGGAATGAAAGCTGTGAGGAGGACACAAAGAGGCTGAAAAGAGATATAGACTGGTTAAGCAAATGGTTAATAACGTGGCAGATGGAGTATGATATGTCAAAGTGTGAGGTTATTCACATTTGAATCAATATTTAGCAGTTGCACGGTTTAAAAAAGTAACTGTTTTTCTATTCTTTCTACCAGAGGGACTTGAGTATATTCATATTAAGAACACATGTACCTAGCATGTAGGTACAGCAAGCAATTAGAAAAGCAAATAGCATGTTGGCCTTTATTGCAAAGAGATTAGAGTACAAGAATAAGGAAGTCTTGCTACAATTGTACAGGGCTGGTGAGATCACACCTGGAGTACTTGCGCAGTTTTGGTCTCCATATTTAAGGAAGGATGTATTTGCACTGGAGGCAGCACAATGAAAGTTCACTAGATTGGTTCCTGGGATGAATGGATTACCCTATGATGAGAGGCTGAGTAAATTGGGCCAATATTTTCTGGTATTTAGAATTATGAGAGGTTATCTCATTGAAATATATAAGAATCTGAAGGGGCTTGATAGGATGGACGCTGAGTGGTTGTTCCCTCTGGCTGGGGAATCTAGAACAAGGGGGTACAGTCTGAAAAGAAGGGGCTGATCATTTAGGACTGTGATGAGGAGAAATTTCTTCACTCAAAGGGTGGTGAATCTTTGGTATTGGCTACCACTGGGGGATGTGAATATTTCATCATTGTGTATATCCAAGACTGAGAATGATAGATTTTTGGGAATGAAGGACAACGGGGAGTGGGTTGGAAAGCAGATCTGAGGCAGAAGGTCAGCCATGATTGTATTGAATAGCTGAGCCAGCTCGAGGAGCCATATGGCCTGGTCGTGCTATATACCTATGTTGTTACGTCCAGCAAGGTGAAGGGAAATGGTCTACCTTTTCAGATGACCTGAAAATAGGATTCTTTATCCTCCCTCTCAGTGAGATTCAGTCTTCTTTTAACCTTGAGACTGTCTCCTTTTCGCTCCACTCAAATGTATTCCAGCGTGTTCTTAACTTATTTCCTCTTAATCTCAGACTGCCTGACTTTGAGGAAGTGTTGGTTAGGGATTTTGATGATCAGAAATAACTTCTCATCGCTTGTTGTAACTTCTATCACAGGAACATACTGAAGTAAGCTTTACTTCTTCCTGGGGGCCATATGCTACAGTAACAGCTGCTGCTATCTTCAGCAATTTGGGGTTAACTATATTCATATTACATGGACCCAGCCTCAAGGAAGACTGTTTAGAATTTCATGTGGCTAATTTGAATACATTAGTGCATAACTAGCAGTTTATTTAAATCTCCACATGATTGATGAACAGATTTCCCCACAATACTTATTTTTGCACAATGTGTGTTCACTAAATGAGGACATGAAGTATTGCTAATAAAGTAATCTAAATATTATGCACAAAAGTTATATTATGAAATGAAAAAAAATGCAATCATTTTTATTCAAGAGAAAGTTGGCCAAATATGCTAATAAAAAAGTCAACCTAGCTTTAGGTTATATCGATACACATTCCATTTGCTTTTTTCAAGGTTCCAGGTGATTAATGTTTCTGGGATTTCTTCAGCTGATGCATTCTTGAACTGCATGTCAAACCTTCATTTCCACACCAACAAACAGAGCTATATTTGGATTACTGTGAGGCTTTTATACATAATTTTTCTAAAAAGATATGGAAAGTTTGGTTACCATGATTCTGGACTCTGTAAACCTTCTGATCAAAGATGTTACTACCCTCTTCCAATGCTTTAAAGGAAACCCAGCCAACCATTAATTTTCAATCAATGATTTAAACAAAATGAACCTATTATAATGTTAGTCACAGCTCAATCATTATTATTCATATCAGTTTCAGTTGCACATGCACTCATTTCTGGGGGAACCAACACCTCCCACCGTGCTGCCACTTCCTCGAGGAGGGCAGCAAAGCAGTCATCAGAAAAATGAGGGCTGGCCTACCCTGAAGCCTGGTCTGCTCCGCAGTCCTACCCTGAAGCCTGGCCTGCTCACCCGGACCCCTCTGCTGCGGCCTGGAACTGGCCATTGTGAGCAGCCTACAAAAGGCTGCCAGGCCTTCTTTTAAACAGACTGCGGAGTCGCCATTGGGCCCGGCGGTCTATGTACTCCCACCACCGCCCACACACTCCCGCTATCCACAGAAGTCGGGAAATAAGCTGGGTGGGCCTTAATTGGCCCGCCCGCCTAAAATGGCGGCACGGACCCAATCTCGGGCAGCTATCAGGTCCATGCCCGCCCGCACTCATTCCCACTCCCCCCGCCAACCTCCGCCCCCACCAAGCCAAACGGAAAATCCTGGCCTAAGGATTTGAATGAGGAATTGAGAAGCTAATTTTAATGAATGTCATAAGAAGGATGCAATTCATTTCTAAAATATAACTTCTGCAATCACTTTAGTTTTAATGCACTTGAAGAAAATTAGCAGAGCATTTAATCACAGGAGTATTGTGAACCGAACACAAACTTTGAAAAGTTGAGGTTAATGTAGAGTAGTATTTGGCTAGGCACAAAACCCGCGTTCCCTCAAATCCCATGTGTTTCCCACTGAGCAAACCAAAACAGTATTTGTGTTTTGCTGTCATATAATAGTATTTCATTATAAGAAACTAAATGCATACTGCAATATTTTTGAAAAAATGTTGATAAAATGTTTCCCCTACAATTATTTCTTAAAATCTTGACTTCAAGTGCTAAGATAACCTGGTTGACTGTTTAAATTGGCAGCTTAAGACCACTATGCCAATTCTTAACTGAAAATATCCTAGCAGAGTCCACAAATTCACCAGACAGCCTTTGAATTAAGCAGCCTGCACCAGGATCCCAAAGACAAATGGATGGACAGGCATCAAATGGCTCCAGCACGTCCCAAGATGAGACGCAGGAAAAATCCTTCAACTTCAGTTAACCTTGAATTTCAGTGAACATTATCCCATCTAAATGGTTGGCTCTCATCCCACCACCTCCAAGATAACTTAATTTATTCAGAATCCATACTGTAGATCCCAATCTCTAGAATCAAGGGGAGTCTTTTTCAATAATGGCTGTACATTTTGAACAGCCAGTCTTGCTAAACATAGATATTCAAACTACTTGCAAACTTCAACAGATATTCTTCTAACCACTTGATCAGTTGGAAGCTCTTTGAATTGTTTCACAGCTGTGATTGCTTTCTGGTGAAACTAAGGAAGTAAATTGGTGTTATAGATGCAACACGAAGAGTAGAAAGTAAATTGGAATTGGATTTCACTGTGTGAAATAAAGATAACAAAAATTCTTACAGAAAACTGGCTTAAGAGCCTAGATTAGGTTTTAAAGCAAAAACAGTTTGGCTTCCATACCTCTAAATGGATTCTCTATGGATCAGCTTGTTTTCTGACCTTGATTGATACTCATCTCTACTATATCTTCAAATGTTTTTTTAATGACTCTAGAAATTCTAACGCAGCTATTCAACTAATAAAAATCATGTTGGGTATGAAAACTATTCCAGGAGAAAAAAACCTTATATGTTCAGCCAAATTGAACCTTAGTTAAATCTCAAAAATATATTATTCATATATTTCAGCTAATTTCAGCATGCTTCTGGTTTAAAGGTCCTGTTACCATTTTCTAACTCAGAAAGCAGTCAACTGGGCTTCATGATGCTTCTACCAATCTCAGTTATGACTTGGCCATCACCTGGTTCATTGATGAGTGTTGTAATTTTCCTCCCTTCACTCTGGGGAAGTTACTTGTCTCTATGCCTCTCTATCATAGTTTAGCAATGATTAGCAACTTGCCATCTGTGAAATTGTAGACACAAACCTGCTTCTGCCCAACAAAGTAGATCACTCCAATCACTTCCATTTCTTCTCACCAATGATCCATATCCCTTTGCTTAATCTCACTCCTGCCCCTGCCAACACAGAGACTCCATAGTTGCCTCTGGACTATCGTATCCTTTAATTCCTCCCTTTCCTCACTTACATGCTGTCCTTTGAATTCATTATGCACAGGAATAGCTTCAGCCTCTTATCCATTCTGATGACATCAAGCTTTACCTCTGTAATGTCCTTGATGTCCAGCAACCTGTTTTATCTGACTGCCGATCTGATGTCAAGCCATGGATCGGACAGAATATTTTCCAAATAAACTGTGGAAAATAATTTAGCACCTAGCAAATATTTGGTACCTATGCCTCCAGTTCCATTCACCTACCTGCCTATTGAATCAGATATAGTGTAGCTTCAGTTTCCTACTTCACCATGGACAAACCTTCAATCTCCAAATCAATGAACTCCATAGCCTCCTGCAAGAATAAAATGCAGAACCAAAGACTGGAGGCAGAACCCATGTCAGGCGAGTCATGGTTATCATGCTGCATATTGATCCATTCCATGTTTTGTATCTGACATTTGGTGAAGCGTCCATTCATTTTGGATCGGTGGTCAGAAGTGAAAGACTAAGGGCAGAATTTTACAGCCCCTCCCGCTGACAGGATTTTCCAGTCCCACCAAAGTCAATGGGCTTTTGAACGACTTGCCGTATCTTCTGGCCCCATCTTGCTGCACCGGGGCTGTAATATTCTACCCTGATTGGCAGAAACCAGTTAGTGCAAACTGTGCTGGTGATGGACGGAAGGGAGGGAAGTAGAAAGAATGGAAGGGACCGTGGTGGTAAGGAACTAATTAAGTTCAGAATGTAAATATTGAAGGGTTATAAATCGATTAATTTTGATTTATAAGGTGCCAGCTAGGTTGGGCTGCCAGTGAGAGTCAGGTAAGATCAGAGCTGGGGTGGAGGCAGGGTGCCAGCTGGAATTGGGTTAATGAGAATGACCGCCCATGCATTTCTATGATGCTGTCTGACTGGATTTCTTTGTCCCAGTCTATACCCAGGATTTGCTAAATTCTCATTGGATCACTTCAATAAATTTTGCATGTTTCACAGAATAATCACCATTTCTATCAGTTGCATGCCAATTTAGTGGCTTGATGAGTGTGAAAGTAGCAATGTTACAGATTGCATTTCCCCCACCTTAGTCTACTGCATTCGTTGCTCCCAATGTGGTCTCCTGTACATTGGAGAGACCAAACGTAAACTGGGCGACCACTTTGCAGAACACCTGCGGTCTGTCCGCAAGAAAGATCCAAACCTCCCTGTCGCTTGCCATTTTAACACTCCACCCTGCTCTCTTGCCAACATGTCTGTCCTTGGCTTGCTGCATTGTTCCAGTGAAGCCCAAAGCAAACTGGAGGAACAGCACCTCATCTTCCGACTAGGGACTTTACAGCCTTCCGGACTGAATATTGAATTCAACAACTTTAGATCTTGACCTCCCTCCTCCATCCCCACTCCCTTTCCATTTCTTTCCCCTTCCTTTTGTTTTTTCCAATAATTTATATAGATTTTTCTTTTCCCACCTATTTCCATTATTTTTAAATCTTGTATGCCCTGCTATTCTTTCCACCCCATCCCCACTAGAGCTGTACCTTGAGTGCCCTGCCATCCATTCTTAATTAGCACATTCGTTTAGATAATATCACCACCTTCAACACTTCTTTGTTCCTCTGTCTGTGACATCTTTTGATTATCTGTTCCTTTCACTGCTTGCTTGTCCCTACAACCACACCCGCCCCACTTCTCTCCCCTCAATGCTGCACCCCCACCCCCCCCCAACCTTAAACCAGCTGATATTTCACCCCTTTCCTAATATTCAATCAGTTCTGTTGAAGGGTCATGAGGACTCAAAACGTCAAGTCTTTTCTTCTCCGCCGATGCTGCCAGACCTGCTGAGTTTTTCCAGGTAATTCTGTTTTTGTTTTAGATTTCCAGCATCTGCAGTTTTTTGTTTTTATTTTTATGTTACAGATTGGTTGGTTTGTTTTCAGCTTTGCTATTAGGCTTGGATTGAACAGAAACTTTGGAAGCAAAATGATGCACACCACTATTTTGATTTAGGTTTTTAATAATCCACAATATCTGAAAAATTAACCATTTATTGTGAAAAGACAAAAATATATTTGAAACTTCATGTAAATTCATCTAGTAGTAAATACCAGTATCAGGTTCGGAACATTTTCTTTATACTCAGCCCAAAGCTTGATGCTACCATTGTATTTTGATGCCCGGAGCTCGTCCTGAAGGCTAATGTTTTCTTTCAGCAAATTTGTTCATAGGGCAAATTGAGCAATGCCAGGTCTGGAAAGTGAGCCTTTCTTTTTTCATTCGGACATTGATTAATGAATCGCTTTGCCACGATTAGCATTTACAAATACCTTGAAAGCAAAATAGATATTTCTTTTCCTCACAATTTTTCCCAACCCTCATTATTATACTGAGCTCGTGGGAAGTAAGGAAGAAATTGTGGGATCATGTATCTTTAGCATCTTAATTTTGAAAGGAAACATATGCAGGTTATAAACGAGGTTAGAAACCCATGATTTGACATTATGTAATGGGTTTGAAAATATAAACAAATTAGTGTAGTTGACAGTGAGGTTTAGACAAGATCCTTGAATGGGACAGAGACTAATGACCAATGTGCTTTCAATGGACATTATTTTCACAGCAGTATTCAACAAATCAATAGTGTATTAAAATAAATCTCCTTCAGCTCAATGTATGGGACAAAGCATTGATAAAGAACAAATACCTAAAAGTTTGACTGTGTTGTATCCATTTTGCAGGCACAAAACTGGTAGCTCAGCCTCCAATATGGTGAGTTGTGCTTGTGCGCATATCCTATGCCACAAGTCTGCCACCTGCCATATTGGATCAGGTGCCCCTTAATCATTCTGAGTGTATGCTGAAAGTATGTATATAGATTACGATAATATACAAGGATATTGCGCTGATTTCCCCAGTGCCTGACTCCCATGTGATAAACAGGTCCAGAAAATCATGGTCAAAGGGCCTTGCAGGAAGGCAGTTTAAAGAGCTCATCCTCTCCATACAAGTTAGTTGTGAGTTTGAAACAAAAACAGGAAATACTGGAAAAACTTAGCAGTCTGGCAGCATCTGTGGAGGGAGAAATAGAGTTAACGTTTCGAGCACATATGACCAAGAGTATTCGGAACGTTAACTCTGTTTCTCTTGCCACAGATGCTGCCAGGCTGCTGGGTTTTTCCAGCATTTTCTGTTCTTGATTTCCAGCATCGGCAGTATTTTGCTTTTATCTTAGTTGCGAGTTTGCTCTGTTAGGCTGCTTGTAAACTCCTGGCTTTTTGCTTGGCAATTTTTAAATCCTATAACTGAAAAGTACGTTTTGGAAAATCTTTTTTTTTTGGTGTTGAACTGCCTGGCAAATATTTTATGTGTGTTCTGCCTTTGGAGCTGGAGGAGGAGGGGCAGCAGCCAAGATGATTGGAGTAGGCAGGATGAAAGAAGAGGGGAGATCTGATGCAGGAGGCCCTGCCCACAGCAAGTCTTCATGAAACCCTATGATGGAGGAGAATATGAGGTGCATGTGCTTCACCAAGGAGATTGTCATCCCCTACGGCCACAAGTAGAGCCCCACAGTAGGGCATGGGTACACAACCCCTGACTGTCAAGGTTACCATGGTCCTGAATTTCAACACCACAGTGTTGTTCCAAGCTGCAGCAAGCAACATTAATGACAACTTACAGTTTGCTCTACATTGCTGCATCAGGATGGTAACCAAGGCTCACGACTCCAGGAGGATCAGCCAAATTTCCTTCATCATGGAACAAGTGAAGCTGACGGTGCCTGATGCAACTGGTTGTGTGGCAGTGACAAGGACAATGGTGAACTGGGTAACAGGGAAGCTGGTATACGGTCATCCTGACAAAGGACAGCAAGTGCCTCCCCCATGGAGCCAATTCTATTCTCCTGAGAGCATGTTTCAGCATTCCTACTGCTCTGTGTGAGAACAGAATGCAGGGGTGATGCGATGGCCTTAAAGAAATGATCCACACTATCCTTCATGCTTTCAAAGCAAGGAGGCACATCGGCCCCTAGAGTTTTAATGACAGAATTCTGAGTTTCCATAAGGGTGTGAAAGCTGTCAGAGCTTGCACCAGAAGTTCTATGTTGATGACCCCCAATACAGTGTTCATGGAGCTATCCGCCTGTCCCTTGGTTGATAACATGGTCATGCTCTGCTCAAAGATGAAGCTGGACTCTCCATGGCCTCATTTTCTGCAAGCTCACCGACAGACAGCTCAGTTCATTCATGTTATGATGTGGTAGATAATGTGTGGCAGGCAGATCAAATCCATGAGGGAAACTTGATCACATGGTCACAACTGCTTTGCAATTTATATTTTATTTTGAGATGTGTTCCCTGAATTCAGAAGTAATAAGACTATCACGGCTCCAGAGGCATAGATGTCTACAGCACAGAAAAAGGCCCTTTGGCCCATTGAGTCTGCGCCAGTCAAACAAGTAGCTAGCTGTTCTAATCCCATTTTCCAGCACTAGGCCCATAACCTTGTAAACCATGGCATCACAAATGCACATCCAAATACTTCTTAAATGTTATGAGGGTTTCTGCCTCTACCACCCTTTCAGCCAGTGAGTTCCAGATTCCCACCACCCTCTGGGTGAAAAAATATTTCCTCACATCCCCCCTAAACCTCCTGCCCCTTACCTTAAATCTATGCCCCCTGGTTATTGATCCCTCCACCTAGGGAAAAAGTTCCTTCCTGTCTACCCTATCTTTGCCCCTCTTAATTTTATACACCTCAATCATGTCCCCCCTTAATCCCCTCTGCTCCAGGGAAAATAACCCCAGTCTATCCAATCTAAAACTCTCCATAACTAAAACTCTCCAGCCCAGGCAACGTCCTGGTAAATCTCCTCTGCACTCTCTCTAGTGCAATCACATCCTTCCTATAATGCGGATTCCAGGACTGCACGCATTACTCTAGCTGTGGCCTAACCAGCATTTTATACAGTTCCAGCATAACCTCCCTGTTCTTATATTCTATGCCTCAGCTAATAAAGGTAAGTATCCTATATGCCCTCTTAACCACCTTATCTACCTATCCCGCTACCTTGAAGAGCCGGTGGACATGTACCTCAAGGTCCCTCTGATCCTCGGTACTTGCCAGGGTCCTACCACTCATTGCGTATTCCCGTGCCTTGTTTGTCCCACCCAAGTGCATCACCTCACTTATCCGGATTAAATTCCATTTGCCACTGATCAGCCCATCTGACCAGCCCGTCCATATCCTCCTGTAATCTAAGGCTATCCTCCTCACTATTTACCACCCATCAATTTTCATGTCATCCACGAACATACTGATCAACCCTCCTACATTCAAGTCTGAATTGTTTATATATACCACAAACAGCAAGGGGCCCAACACCGATCCCTGTGGAACCCCACTGGACAGAGGCATCCAGTCACAAAAACACCCCTCGACCATTACCCTCTGCTTCCTGCTACTCAGCCAATTCTGGATCCAATTTGCCAAATTGCCCTGCATCCCATGGGCTCTTACCTTCATTATCAGGTGGTCTCCCATGTGGGGCCTTATCAAATGCAATTTGTTAACATTACAAAAGATTTCAAGCACATACATAGGTCTACAATTTACTACTGTAATAACTCCTAAAACCCCTAATTAATCTGGCTTCCAGTTATGCCCCTGTTAAGGCAACTGTAAAAACAAATAGATTTAAACAGACCCAGGCAAAGCAGCACAATACTCTGGATAGGAGAATTTCTCAGCTTCTGTTCCTGTAGGCAACAACTTGGTGCACAGAGGCTGAAGGCTTTTCACATTTATGTGCAGGCGGGGGAGGAATGAGAGTCGGGGGCGCACAAAAGAGCGCAGAAATCTCCCTGAGGCACAAAACTGCCTCAGAGAAATGAATTTGAGTTGAAAAATTGAAAAAAAGAAATTTAAAAAATTATTCAGACAGGTCCCCTCATGTGATCTTGTCACATGAGGTGGGACATGTTTATCAATTTACATGAACCATTTTATTAAATTAATAAAGCCTTCATGAAATCTCATCCCACCCATGGATGAGGTTCCATGAAAATTGCGAAGGCCGCCTGGGCTCTTCGCCTGCCCACTAACCTTAAGGTTGGATGGGCAGCCCTTACAAGTGCCTCAATTAGTTGATTAATGGCATTAACCAACCTTTGACAATTTAGTGGGTGCGTAGCTGACTCCGGTGCATGCCTACCAAACTGAAGATTAGTATGACGTGCGGTGACGCAGGATGCAAGCCCGACATCACCGCGTGTCATTTTACGCGTTGGTATGCAGGGCTTGCCCCCACACGCCGACCAGAAGATTCAGGCTATAGTCTCATTTCCTTTATACATGTTTTTCCCTCTTTAATACAAATTGCATTGTTCCAATATGTCTTTGGAACTTTACCTTTCTCATGATATAAATCTTTTCATTATGTTCATATTATCAGTAATCTTTGGGAAAAATAAACACACTGAGCTGAGTTTTGCCCTTGACGGGTGGGCAGGCCCGACCAACTCGGCAGCAGCTAATCACCGCCACTGAAACTGGCCCCGCCGCCATTTTCCATGGGCGGGCCAATTAAGGTCCGCCCAGCGTGACGCCCAATGGGAAGCGCAATGCACTTCCTGTGTGGGCGGTGGGGGGGGGGGGATTACCCAACTGCGAGAGTGCACTCTTTCACGCATGCGCACGAAAGAGCACACATCTCCCTGAGGCTACGTGCTGCCTCAGGGAGCTTACTGAAAGGTGGTGAAAGATTAAAAATAGAACAATAAAAAAATCATTAACATGTCCCCCTCATGTGAAAATGTCACACAAGATGGGGCATGTTAATAAAGTGCACAAAAACTTTATGAAGCTTTCTTAAATCCGAAATCAAACCTTATCCCGCCACCGGATGAGGTTTGTTAAAAAAATCACTTAGCCATCTGCCCGTTGGGCCCATACGCCAAGACAAAGTTCACACGGGCCCCTCAAAATCATTGTCAATTGGTGACTTAATGGCCTTTAATTAATGGTGGGCACACATCGCGCTGCATAGCGCGCCCGCCGACCTAAACATCGCGATGCCGCGCGCTGACATCGGGACGTTAGTGCGACATTTTAAGCGCTGACGTGTAGGCTCTGCCACCCGCATGTCAGCCAGAAAATTCTGCCGACTGTTTGGCTTAGCTTCTTCTAGCCAGGTATAACATTTTACCATCTCTTTGAAATTCAAACTACCCTAATTTATCTAAAAATGCTAATTTTCCTCACACCTCACATTCTAAAACTTCAGCTCTGTTTATGTACTTAGCATTTCAAACCAAGCTTCCTGTTGATGACTAAAAGCTTCCAGACCCACTGTCTCCAATTCAATTAACACCCCCCCCACATATACACACACATATACACAGAGAAACTATCCAAACCCCACTATTAACCCACTTTTACAATAAATCACAATAATATTATGAGAATTATTACATTTTCATGACATTCAGCATTTCCTGGTGTATTACAATGAGCCTTAATTTTTAGTCCACTCCGAGGCTTTGAGCGCAAAATTTAAATCAGCATCTCAGTGCAGTACTGATAAGATGTTATACTGTGGCTCTCTCAGCCTCTCAGGTGGATGTAAATGATCCAATGGCACTATTTTGAAGAAGCACTGAAGAGTTCTCCCCAGTAACCTGGCCAATATTTATCCAAAATCAATCATCATGTCATTATCATGGGCAGAATCTTTGGCTCGGCAAGCGGGGGGGCGGGGCCTGCTCACAGAAGTGTAAAATGATGCACAGTGATGTCGGGCGTGCGTCATTCAGATTTCCAGTTTGGCGGGCGCACACCCGAGTTGGCTGCGCACCTGCCGAACTGTCAAAGGCCTATTAAGGCCAGTTAAATCTCAGTTAAATCAATAAACGGAGCTGCCCGTCCAAACTTAAGGTTGGCAGGCAGGCGAAGAGCCCAGGCAGCCTTGGCATTTTTCATGGAACCTCATCCACGGGCGGGGTGAGGTTTCATGAAAGTTTTTAAAGTCTTGTAAAAATTTTTCATAAAATTAATGGACATGTCTCAGCTCATGTGACAATTTTACATGATGGAACATGTCTTAATTTTTTTTTCTTCCTTTATTATATTTTTTTGCACTTAACCTAATCTCCCTGAAGCAGCTCTGTGCATCAAGGAAATTTCTGCGCTCTTTTGCATGCATGGGTGAAAGGGTGGAGGCCCCAACTCAGGCAACCCCCCCTTTAATTGGCCCACCCACATAAAATGGTGGCATGCACACTCACGCCCACTCCCACCCAACCCCCCTGACAGGGAGAAAATTCTCCTCTATGTTACTGCTTGCGGAACCATGCAGTGAGTAAATTGGCTGCTTTATTTCCTATATTACAACAGTGACCCCTCTTCAAAAATGCTTCATTGGCTGTAAAATCCTTTGAGATGTCCTGAGGTCATGAAAAGCGCTATATGAATTCAAGTCTGCCTTTCATTACAATAGAACTGAGAGGAGGAGGTACAGAGTGTGTGAGTAGGAACTAAAGGAGGTGAGTGGAGTGATTATGAGAAAGTGAAATGAAGGAGAGACGGGGGTGGAGTTACAAGTAGTGATGCTATCGTCTTATTCATCCTTGTGAGGTAGGCATCACTAGTGTGGCTTGCATTTTGTCCCCAACCTTAGTTGCCCCGATAATCTGGCCAGATCACCTTTGTTTCAATTAAGTGGCTTGCTAGGTTACTTTAGAGGGCAGTTAAGAATTATGATATGACACTGGAATCACATGTAAACCAATCCAGGTAAGGCCAACAGGTTTCTTTCCCAAAAGGACTTTAACTTCCCTGCCTTCCCCCACCACCCTACCAAGTCCAAGCAGGTGCCCGGCTTGTATGGTTGAACATAAATCATGTATTGATAACCCATAACTTTATACATATCCAAGGTGCTGCCATGCATGGGTACTGACTCCATACTGGCTCTTTCCAGACTCTACTCCACTGTGAGAATGGATGTTATTTGTTTATATTTTAGGGAGTGTTGCGTTATTCTGTAAAGAAGGTTGAATGTCTGTATCTGTGTGTGTACGATTTAATTAAGTTGGGCAAGAGTTTGATAGGACTCAGATTGTTTTTGAAACATGAAAAGGGTAAAGGTGTTAAGTTTGAGGTACAAGTAAATAGGTTAGATCTAACATGTGCATTTTTAATTAAGTTGAGAAGTTGTTTGAGTATCAAAGGGGAGTCAGAAGTAACAAGAAAAATGTTTGCATCTTGCAGGAGTTCATAGGTAAATAAGTAGTGGGGATTTTTTTTTTATTCATTCAGGGGATGTGGGCTTCGCTGGCTGGGCCAGCAATTTATTGCCCATCCCTAGTTGCCCTTGAGAAGGTGGTGGTGAGCTGCCTCCTTGAATCACTGCAGTCCACCTGGTGTAGGTACATCCACAGTGCCGTTAGGAAGGGAGTTCCAAGGTTTTGACCCAGCAACAGTGAAGGAACAGCGATATATTTCCAAGTCAGGATGGTGAGTGACTTGGAGGGGAACTTCCAGTTGGTGGTGTTCCCACCTATCTGCTGCCTTTGTCATTCTACATAGTGGTGGTCATGGGTTTGGAAGGTACAAATTTTATTATAAATATTTTATTGACCCAAAAGTAAAGAGAAAATGGAAAACCAGGGAGGCGCTGGCATAGCAGTATCCTTATTGGACTATAATCCAGAGATCCAGGGTAATGCTCTGAGGACCAGCATTTGAATCCCACCATGACAGATGGTGAAATTTAAATTCAATTGTTTAAAGATCTGGAATTAAGAGTCTGATGATGACCATGAAACCATTGCCAATAGTTTTAAAAACGCATCTGGTTCATTAATGCCCTTTAGGGAAGGAAATCTGGCCTACATGTGACTTCAGACCCACAGCAATGTGGTTGACTCATAACTGCCCTCTAAACAAGGGCAATTAGGAATGGGCAATAAATGCTGGCCCAGCCAGTGATGTCCCTATCCCACGAATGGATCACAGAAAACATGAAAGATTTTATAGTTCGGTTTGAGTTTCAATGTAGTGTGTGAGAACAATGGAATGAAGATGAAAGGGAAAAAGGTATAGTATAGCTGTTGAGAGAGATGGCTATATAGCTGTTAAGCTGGAGATGGATAGCTGGTGCTGTTTGAGCTGCTGAGAAGTTGTGAGCTGCAGCACACAGTTTTATTCTGAAGCGGATTCTATGGCAATGTGGAAGAGGGTAAAGGTCATGTGGTACACTTTTATTGAAGCTACAGCAGTTTGCCTTGTGTAATATTGCTGGATTTTTCATATTTAATCATCCATATGGGAGTGTTGGCTGGAAGGTGTTTATTTGTGGGCTTAACCAAGTGGAGAGTTTGCGGGGAATGTTTTATAAGACTAACCTTCATTGTGTAACTGTAAAGTTGTGTGCTTAAGTTTTCTTTTATTTTTGATAATAAAACTTTTACTTTTAATTAACAAAACACAGAATTGTTACTGGAATTCTTACTGTTGAGATCGGTACATCTTCTTCTCATTATCAGAAGCCAAGTTTCCCTCTGGGATTTGGTTTGCGCAGCGATTGGCACCAGCTGTGGTCATATCACCCGCACAGTCTGCTATGTGACTCTTTACATCATACACTGGTAGTACTGTTCTCCTGTCCCAACTTCACCCTTACTCTGCCGAGCACCCTTATACTACAATGGCATGCTACAACACCCAGACAATAAGCAATGCAGTAGCACTGGCTGCATGCCTGTCTAAGCATTATAGGCAGGCAGCCCATAGTCCCTGTGAATATGTGAATAGATGGCTGCTGTCCCTGCATGTCGTCTCTCAGCGTAATCAAATTTCTAGGTCACAAGATGTGTTGTTGTCAATGTTGCAGTTATTGGTTTCAAAAAGACACAAAAGGAAGACAGAATTTGGCACAGCCAGGTATATTAAAGCATGTATTTTGTGGCTTATCCAACGTGTATGTGTTTCATGATTTCCTTCAAGTGCAGAAGTTCAAGTGCCATTTGCTCAAACCTCATTGCAACATAGTCCTAAGGATCAAAACATATGTTCTATTACAGCGATGTGATTACAAATACAGAATGAGAAAAAGCTATTATTTACTCCATTCAGTCTCCCAAGGCATGTTGGCTAACTGCAGGTATAGTTTCCAAGCAGAGAAAATTGCAACACTTCTCCTTGAGGCGTTTGACAAGGTATCACAGTCAGAGGACGTTGACCATAAATCAAAACACGTTATTGTAACCTTAAGGTAAGTTCAGCAATCCAGCACTCACCAGTAAAAGAAGCACATTAAAATGGAGTGCAAATCAGAAATAAAGCGACCATATTATAAACCCGATTTGATGGCCCACACTCCCTTTCAGCTGAGATTCACTATTAAGAGCACAGGATTGTTGAATTTAGTATTTTGACCATTTCTGAGGTGCTAAAATTTGAACTATATATACTTGCTGCATCATGTAGATTTGTTCAGTTTGTTTGCCCTCTCAAAATAAGTCAAATAGAAAATGAGTTTTGTCCATGCCTTAGTGGGTTAAAATTCAAAGCAGTAAAGAAACTATCCTTCCTGGATAGTTGCTAAAGTTTGTAAAGTTACTGAACATTCCACTTAATTGTTTTGGATATTTGCTGTGCAACAACTCAACTCATATCAAATAGAAACACAGATGATTCTGGTCCAAAGATGTAGAAATCTTAGCTGAAAATGTTACGCATTCATCGCATACCACTCCTGCAGAGCTAGGCACAGTAGAGTAATTTTGCATTCAGCTCTCTGTTTCTCAGCATGTTGGCACTAATTGGGCTATAAAAATACCCAAAAAAAGCCCTATTCACAATACAACCAGACAATACAGATGCCTGAGACACTTACTGATAGCTTATCCATGACTGGTTGCCATGTTAGCTTTACGGTGCACAAAGAGGTCCGTGAATTGCAGGTAATGACCATGATTTTTCCCTCTGGCAAGCAAATCCAGTGAATGCATAATGGATCCTATCACAAAATGCACTCTACTTGTTAAGCTGTAGACTTCAGCAAGTTTTATCAGGGTATGTTAATGCCTGACAGCCAGGAAAGCTGAGCTGCAGCAGTTACCTTTCCATAGCAAAACCACAATTTACTAGAACAATATCTCGCTACTGGTGACACAAAACTAATTTCAAAATCTGAAGATGACACAGAATTTGGTAGTATAATGAGCTGTGAGGAGGATAAGATAGACTTTAAGAGAAGACAGACAGGCTGATGGACACATGGCAGATGAAATTTAATGCAGAAAAGTGTGAACTGATGCATTTTGAGAGGAAGAATGTGAAGAAGCAAAATAAACGAAAGGGTGTCATTCTAGGAGGAATACAAGAATAGAGAGGCCTGGGGGTGTATGTGCACAAGTTGTTGAAGGTGGCAGGGCAGGTTGAGAAAGTAAAAAGGCATAGGGAATCCTGAGCTTTATAAATAGAGATATATAATACAAAAGCAAGGCGGTTATAGTGGGTACAATTGTTTCCTTGGCGGGGATGGGTAGGGGCGGTCAGGATGCCGACCGCTGCCTGCGATTGGCTCCTCACCGCAATTTAACGCAGATGGGCCAATTAAGGCCCACCCAGCATGGAATGTGAGCAGTAGCGCTGTGCACTGCCTGTGCTGGGGGCAGTGGGGGGGTGGGGTGGAGAGGAAGGAGAGCCAGGCTTAGAGTGCTCTGTCACATGAGCTGGGACATGTTTTCAATTCAAAATAAAATTTTTATTTCATGTTTATTTGCTTTAGGAAACCTCATCCCACCCGTGGATGAGGCTTCCTAAAAAATGTAAAGGCCGATTGGCCTTTTTGCCTGCCTGCCAACCATTAGGTTGGATGGGCAGCGTATAGTTGACTTTAATTAGCTTCTTAATGGTCTTAATAGGCCTTTAAATTGTTGGCAGGCTCGCAGCCAACTCCATTGCGGCCCGCCGAACAAAATATCGCGAGACTGTACGATGACATCAGGACACTCGCCCAACGTCATCACACGTCATTTTATGCTCCAGCATGTTGGGCACGCGCCCACACACCAAGCATAATATTCTGCCCAGTGAACCTTTAGAAAACATTGGTTCAGCCTCAACAAGTGTATTGCATCCAATTCTGGGCTTAGCACTTTATGAATGATGTGAATGCTTTAGAGAGGGTCCAGAAAGGATTTGCAAGAATGGTTCCAGAGATGAGGGACTTCAGTTCAATGGATAGATTGGAGAAGCTGGGGATGTTCTCCTTAGAGAAAAGAAGATTGAGAGGAGATTTGATAGAAATGTTCAAAATCACCAGAGGCCTGACAGAGTAAATAGAGCAAAACTGTTTCCATTGTTGGAAGGATCAAGGATCAGAGGAGATAGATTTAAATTGTTTAATCGCCCAAAGAATCAAAGGTGACATAAGGAAAAATGTTTTTACATAGTGAGTGTTTCAAATCTGTAATACACTGCCTGAGAGAGTGGTGGAGACAGATACAATTGTGGTTTTCAACAGAGAATTAAGTAAACATTTGAGGGAAAATAATTGCAGGCTTAAGGAGAAAGAGCAGAGGAGTAGGACTAGCTAAATTGCTCTTGCAGAAAGCTGAACTCAATAGGCTGAATGGCTTCTTTCAAGGCTGTAACCATTCTATGACTCCATAAAATGGCTGTACACGCAGAATAAACAGTGGCTGTTCCCTTATTCAATCTTACACATTGTAAATGTCAAAAAGCTCGAGCATCAGCACAACCTGGGGTGATCCAGGATCAGCTCCAGGTATATTAGATAATAATTCTGAAGAAAATATTTATTGTGACTCTTCCAAGTAAAAGTTCTGCTTTTAACAGATTTGGCTTGGAAACTGGGAGATGACAGCTGTTCTGTGCCTAAAATTGTGTTCACTGTGCCCACGCACTTTCTGTGCCCATAATCAGCAAGCAGTTGTCATCCAATCTAAATCCCACACACCAAACTACAAACTATAAACCCTTTCATCTACTTTTGTTAACTTTTAATGTACAAAGCACTGCGAGATATTAATGTGACCTAAATTCTTGCAAGAACACTTTACATTAATTGAAGTCCAATGATGCCTTCAAAAATTTCTGTCAACCAATCTACAAATGTTGAACATTAAATTTGGACCAAAGTAGAAAATAGAAGTATGAAACGATATACAATTTTACTCAAAGCGTTCAGGAAATAAATACTTGTCAAATTGTAAGGAGCATATCTTATTATTTCTGTTGGACTGTTGTAAAGAACATATCTTTTTATTTTCTTTTGGACTGGGGGATTAACATTTCAATGGCTGCAGATTGAAAGACATGTCCACTGGATCAGGATGAGAATTACATAAAATGCTGGAGTCCTCGAACAGAGTGTGCTATGAAAGACAGAATGATGCCGGAAAGGGGTCCTGGACAAAGGGAGCTGCCTGATAACAACATTTTAATTGACTCCTAACCAGGTGACCAGGGTTTTGTGTGAAGAGCAGAGTAGCTGAATAGCTCCTAGCCTGACAAGAATAAGACCTGAATCCTCTTTCTCCTGTGTGTCTGGAAGATTCCAGTAAGTCCACAATAATAGCTGGCTTTTCTTCTCATATCTCTATAACCTGTTCTCTCTCTGAAAGCCCCCGTCAAGAAGAAAAAGGGGAAATCACTGTTAGAGACATTGAAAGGCTAGTGCTCAACCAGTGAACTAAATACTGAAAGTGCTGGAAGACCACCTCATGTCATCAACAAGAACTGAACGGAATTTGGAAGACATTGATCAAAATCAATCCATTGAATCCTATACTCCAGAATTGGTGCCATTGAATGTTTTATCCCACCCTTAAAATCCATGTTTTTGTGTGTCTTATGTGTCTTGTATGTGTGTGTGTGTGTGTGTGTATACAGGTTTAAGAAGGGGTAGAGTTCAGGTTATATAGTAGAAATTAGCAGTTCATATTTCTTTCTTTTGTCACTGGTTAATGACAGTTTGTTTAATAAACAGTTATTTACTTATTCAGTTTACAAACCTGGTGCTCTTATTCTGTTAACCTAAATTAAACAGTCAGGCAGAACTGGGGCAATCTGGTGGTTTGATCAAACTTTTCACATTTGTTGCAGCTCAGGGAATAGCGGGGCTTGATATTACAGTGCACTATCCCCAGTGAGTTGTGACAAAATTCTCATATTTTTTGATATTGAAACTCTTCATCAGCACTTAATGAGGAAGGCAAGGCTAGTGGAGTGTATTTTGTTCAAAATGCTCTTTTACAGAGAAAAATAATAGCTACTTAACTTTTCCTAAATGTCTATTTTCTGAGTTGCTTTGTGTATGCTATTGGGTTTACAACCCCCCTAGACTTCTCCATACATCACTACTAGGAGTTATCCAATGCATCTTGGAGCCACTTTACTCATAACAACAGAAATTACAACTTTAAATAAGCTTGAGAGCCAAATTAGAATTGTACAATCCTGGAGAACCACACTACCAGATGGCTGCTCACCAATGGTCTAAGTAGGGGATCCCTGAAGCACAAGGTTGGAATCCAGCTGACTAGTTTCTATAAGATCCCAGGACACACTTTCAGGGGTCAGGTCTCAGATGTCACTCCACTATTTAAGTAGGGCAGGAGAGGGAAATTAGGGAATTATAGGCCAGCTAGCCTAAATTCTGTTGTCTGGAAATTTTTTGATTCGGTTGAATTTTATGTGCCCCCAGCAGCTGTGTTTCCTGTGGGGGTGTCATGTAAAATGGGGTGCCCACCCCCCACTCCACCACCATCCCACCCAACCCGGAGCTCATTGCCATAATACAGGAGCCCGGGCAGGTGCTGAAATCAGCAGCCGGCTTGCTGTATTAAAATGAGCAATTGAGAGTCGATTAGGCTTGTTATAAAGCCTAGCAACCCAAATAATATGCTGCCCACAACACAATATGTTTGGCATGGACAGCAGAGCGAGAGCAGGGAGCCAGATTTTTAAACTGAAATGGTTAAAGGTTGGGAAGGAAGGTCACTCTTCCTTTCCTTTAGCATTCGTTGGGTGGACCCCTTAGACCGAAACCTCCCCTTCCTTCCTACCCACTTCCTCAAACTCAACCCTTCCCCACCACTGCCCCATGCTCTAATGATCCCAAACTCTCCTGGCCCAAGGCCCCGGACTTACCCGCTCCGGGGATCCTAGGCCTTGGACCTCACTACAATCCTGCTGTCCCGGTAGCTACCACTAACGCCTTCTTGGTGTTGCCAGGGCTGATGGAGCTGCCGGCCAAATCCGATTGGCCAGCAGCTCCAGAGGGCAGGTCTTCCAAAGACATGAACAAATCTCGCAATGCTTTATCGCTGTGGGGCTGGTCAACGTGAAGTGCATCGACTCCACGCCAACACAGTTTCCAGGGGGTTGGGGCGGGTTGCTTTCTGTCCAACACCCCACCCCCATAAAATTCAGTCCAATAATTAATGATAGAGTGATTGAAAATCTCCAAAATTTTCAAATGATCAGATAAAGCCAGCATGGATTTGTAAAAGGTAGATCATGCCTGAATTTTTTTGAAGAGGTGACTAAAGTTGCAGGCAGGGGAATATCTGTGAATGTTATTTATATGGACATCCAGAAGGCATTTTATAAAGTCCCTCATAATAGACTATTAACTAAAGTTGAATCTCATTTAATTGAAAGTAAATTATTGTCCTAGTTGGCTGAATTGGAGGAAAGTGAGAGAGAGTATGCTGTGAGTTACTCTAAATGGCAGAATGTGGTCAGTGGTGTCCCACAAGGAACAGAGCTGGGTCCTTAACCATTCACCATATTTATAAATAATTTAGATAAAAAGCCAAGTTTGTCAATGATACAAAGATAGGTAACATTGTAAGCATTGTTGGCAGAAGCATAACACTACAAAGAGATATTGATAAATTAAGTGAATGCATGGGCAAAACTGTGGGAAATGGATTTCAATGTAGGCAAATCTGAGGCCTAAAAACCATAGAACACAGTCCTTTGTAAATGGCGAAAAGCAAAAAAGAGTGGAGGCCCAAAGAGACTTGGTGATCCAGGAACATAGATCATTAAATAACATGAATAGGCAGAGAAAAATTTCAGAAAGATTAATGGAATGTTAGCCTTTGAATGCAGATGATCACAACACAAGAGGGTAGAAATCATGCTTCAACTACATAAAGCTCTGGTTAGACCAGGCCTGGATTACTGTGAGCGGTTCTGGGTACCACACTTTAGGAAGGATAAACTGGCCTCGAAGGGAATGCAGAGTAGATTTAGCAGAATGATACCTGGGCTCCAAGGGTTAAATTACCAGGAGAGGTTACATAAGAGCTGTATTCCCTGGGGTTTAGAAGGTTAAGGGGTTATTTGCTCGAAGTTTCCAGGACATTGGGCACTCAGAGGACTGCTGGAGGCCAGAAATTTGCTGTGCCCAAGTCAGATGACGAGCCTCTGGACTCGGTCATGTCACAGTTGCTGGAGCTGCGAAGGCAAGCTCAGGAACATCAGGAAGGGATGTCCGCTGCACTTCTCAGATTGCAAGGCATGAAGGAGGAATCCATCCGCCTTCACGCTGAGGTGGTAGCGCTGACATGCCAATGCACCAAGGTCAACATTGATGGGACGCCATGGAGACTTTGGTCCAGGACATCACTCCTGCACTGCTGCGAGGGCTGAACTCCATCACCGAAGCCGTAGTTGGCGTGCAAGAGAGGTGTGGGGCAGACCAACCTCACTGCAACTACCCCTTCTCCTCAAGGAGTCAGCCTAGGGCCTTCGGGCACCCATAGGGAGGAGGATCAGCAGATGTTCCCTGGGGCTGTCCATCCAGGTGACTCTGAGAATGTCTGGCTCATCGGTATCCCCTCTTCCTGTGACCTCAGCAGCTTGAGGAGAGTGCCACTGCAACACAGCAGGATCCCGAAAGCACACCGGACCCCACCAGGTCTCAGTCCTCTAGAGGTCACCCACCAAGGAGCACCAGGACATAGCGGCAGGGTTAGGAAGGTTAAGAAGATATAGTTGCACAGCCTGGGCACTGGTGTTAATCACTTGTATATAATGTTCATAATTGTCAATAAACTCCCAACAATGTCCCCCTGCCTATGGCTCCTTGTTCTGATGAGCAGTGTTCTTGTCACTCAGATGTGAAACTTTCCTGCACAAGATAAAGGCAGGTGTCTAAGTCCAGGGCCTCTTCCCTGTGATTTGTGTAGCCTTCAGACCAAAGTGGTAGTGCGGCTTCACATACACCCTGGACATATTAGTGATGCCTGCACTTCAACAGTGCTTATAATTGCTGCCAGAATGTCGTGGGCAGGCTTCACAGAGTTCTGTCATTCTCTGTATGCTCTCAGCACATTTAAGGTGGGGCTTCAAGGCCCCCATCTCTTCAGCATCTGTGGCCGGTGATGCTGTGCTCCTGGAGGGGTCAGGTACTGAAGGCTGACAACGGATCAGGTGCATTAAAATTTTCATGGCTAGGTCTCCATGATATGACCCTGATCACATTGCGCAAGTGAGCTGCCTTTGGCCAGACATGAGTCAGACATTCTCAGAGGCACTGTGAAGATCTAAGGTGTGTCCTCACTGCATGTCATCATCATCCTCCTGCCATCAAGTGACTATTAGGATCTTGTTGGATCCAGTGCCCTTTGGTTTGTTAGAGCCAAAAGATCTGAGTTACACGCTTGTATTCGGGGTGACCAAGTTTGTACAGAGACAGAGAACATCAGGAGATTGTTGTTAGAATAAACACATGCTGTTTATTTACAAACTAAACTCAGCAGCTACATTTCTGTGCTCACAACTCAAAACTCTGTCTTCACTCTTCAGTGTCTAACTCAAGGCCCTCCCACAGAGGTAGCCCGCGCTACTTTGCTATTAGGTATTAAGATCATGTGATCTTACATTACAACATTTGTCTTAAAGGTATATTACACATCAGATTACTAGAGGCCTCCACTGCATCTCCATGACAGAAGCATTATCACTGAGCGTAAGTGTTGCCATAAGCTAGACTGGAATAAAACTTTCATAGATGCAATGTGAGGATCTGTAGTGTCTCATCACTGCATGTCGTCATCATCCTCCACAAATCCAGCAGCAATGAGCCCTTCTGAGTGCGCCTGCCTCATCTGGCCAGTGTGAGGGCCTCATCGTCATCATCGTCACCTTCGAGGACCTCTTCACCCTCATCACCGTCAATATCCTTCTCATTGGAGGAGACCTCCAGCTTCTTCCTCAGTCAGCTCCTCTCCCCGTTGCAGCATCAAGCTGTAAACAGCCCAGCAGGTGACGGCGATGCGTGACATCCTCTATGGGCTTTGTTGCAGGGCTCCACCAGACCAGTCCAGCACCGGAACCTCATTTTCAGCATCCCGATGGTTTACTCCACCAGGTTGCAAGTTGCAGAATGAGCCTTCGCTCTGCTGCAGTCTGAGGCTACCACACAGGTGTCATCAGCCACGTCATCTGCGGGTGGCCCTTGTCCCTGAGGAGCCATTCCTGCAGCCTCTGTTTACCCTGGAAGATGTCAGGGATCTGCGACTGACTGAGAATGTAGGAGTCATGGGCACTGCCTGGAAACCATGCACAGGCCTGCAGGATGCATTTGTGGTGGTCGCACACCAGCTGCACATTCAACGAATGGCATTACTTGCAGTTGGCATGGTTGACTGCTTGTCGTGATGGAGATCTGAGTACCAAGTGAGTGCAGTCGATCGCACCCTGAACCTGTGGGAAATCCAAGATCTGGGCAAATCCAATTGCTTTTGCATCCTGGCTCTCTTGGTCCCGAGCGAAATGCACAAGCTGCGTGCCCTCGCGAAGTGGCATCTGTGACTTCATGGATGCATTTGTGGGTGGAGGCTTGTGGTACGCCACAAAGGTCACCTGTGGAGCCCTGAAAGGAGCCACTGGTGTAAAAATTGATCACCATGGTCACTTTCATGGACACTGGCATTGGGTGTCCTCCATGTCCATGAGGTGCCAAATCCGGCAGTAGCTGGCAGATGTGAGTGACCAGCTTCCTAGATGTGTGCAGTCTTCGGCGACACTGGTTATCAGTCATCTGCTGTAATGAAAGGCGGTGTCTATGGACCCTGGATCTCACTAGGTGCTGACCAACAATGGCTCGTAGTGGCTCCTAAACAGTGTGTGCAGGAGCCCCAGCCGTCCCTTCTTCCTGAGTGTGCTGCTCCTCCCTCTGTGCACCCTGGCGCCTCCATTGCTCACTTCTCCGTCATCTTCACTCTCTGTACGCCATGAGGCATATAGTTAATTTGCAGGATGAAAGAGAAAGATGCATGGGTTAGCATGGGCTGTGCAAAGAACCTGTCCTGGTTAAGTCTGAAAGCCCCTTAACCCATGCCGGAGAGTGCTGGCCACCGCTTGGATGGCCAGAGTTTAGAATGCTGCATGGCTGCCCAAAACACCACCCACCTCTGCTCTACTCCACATGACCGATTGGCAGCAGATTTGCCCACCGGACTGCATGCTGTGCTCTCAGCTCAGGCACAGGGCATTCTCCTAACCCATACTGCAAGGCTGCACTGTTAGCTTGAACCATGGGGTAGACTGGCCCAAACCCAGATGCTGACATTGCAAGGGGCTGTGAGCGCCTCCAGCAGTGACTGCTCCATGGCCAGCTTTAGTGAGGAGATTGTATAATGTACCCAGTCATCCAACTGCTCTGCAATCCACTAAAAAACTCATTAGTTTGCAGTCTGTGCCCAAGGGGTGAAAAGCTCTGAAGCAATTGGTGACATTTTTATGCCTCTGCATTGCTTGAGTAGGCAGTTAAGCTTGAGGCCCAATTCCACACACGTCAATGGCTGCATCTGAAATGCCTCAGTTGCTGAGGAGTGGTCACTTTATACAAAGCTCCCTTAATGCATGGCTACTTCCAGCCCCAACATCCTGCACATGCTTGTGCACCACCTTCAACCGCATGGCAGTCCTTGCCCCCCTTCCTCCAATGCACCTCAACCACAGGACAGCCCTTGCCCCCACCTCCAAGTCACCTCAAACACACGGCAGCCCTTGCCCCCACCCCCAATTCACCTCAACCGCAGGGCAGTCCTTGCCCCCACCCCCAAGTCACCTCAACCGCAGGGCAGTCCTTGCCCACCCCTCCAATGCGCCTCAACCTTGAAATCCAACAAGTGACTTGGGCATGAGCTGCGCAACATTGCTGTGTACTCACCTCCGAGTTCCCCTCAAAGTGCAGCCTGCCAAGTGAACGCCTTATATAGTCTGTTAGTGAACACTTTGGCGTGCAGTCACACCGACTTGGGTGGACGATCCAGTGGGGGAAAGGTGATTCTAGCAGGCTGGCCTCATAATGACATGCAGATGTATTACAATCAGCTTCCCCACATCCGATGGAGAGAAACGCGGCCCACCATCAATGGGCTGAGCAGACAAACGTAATCTGGCTTCATGAAGTTGTGAAACCAATTTCTGGCCTTCTCGCCATCTTGTCCGCTCACGCTGCCGAACACGCCCAATGCCAGCGGGCAAGGAAAATTCCACCTAATAAGGGGAACAGATATGGTGGAAACTATTTCCACTAGTTGGGGAGTCCAGGGCTAGAGATAACACCATCTCAACATGAGCGGCAGCAGTTTGGGCTGGCAGCCTGACAGACAACAGCAAAGGCACTACCGGAGGGCAGTGGCGGAAGCATGAATGTCAACATCCTGAAAGAGGACAATAGACTCCTGCACCATGGAGCCATTGCCAGTCTCTGGCACAGCAACCCTAGTAACCTGTTGGAGGACAATTTATGAGACTCCTCTGGCACCCTGCAAGACCCTCTGAACATCCACAGGCATGATGGCAGTAGCCTGTACTTGAGGGACAGCAGTCTGAGATAGCTGACTTCCGGGTTTCCACTGTAGCACTCAGAATTCTGCTTGCTTGTTCTGCAATGAAAGCTGAGATATTCACTATCAGATGCTGCATCGTGGGTGGCTCACTAATTCCATGCTGAAAAAAGGTGGGCTCCAAGCTCTGCTCAAAACTCTGTACCAAATCATTGCCGGACTCCCCCTCACTCCTTGACAATGAAAGCAGGCTTGCTATCAGGTTTCCCAATGTACTTTGTGCTATACACCTTCTGGCCCACCAAAGTCCCGATCGGAGTCATCGTCAGCAGAACTCAAATGCTACCAATAAGCTGGCACATGTGCTATTTTTGCCTCCTACCCAGGCTGCAGTGCACTTGTCCCCATGTGCAGAGGCTGTCTCTAATCTTGGACACGTGATGCGTCAGTATCTGAACTGAAAGCTGCCAGTGTGGAATCAAGTAACTCCATCAGTACTCTCTTCCTGATGTTGCTCCACTGCCCGGCCAGTTTGTACTTCTTGGGTGCCCAAATGGAAAAAGACACAAGGCTACAGTTGTGGTGAGAGGTGAGGGAGGAAGTAAGAAATGCATGTACACTTTGTAAGTCTGAATAGGTTGTGGGATGAGGAGGAAGTGGGATGTGAGAAGGAGAACTAACTATGCGATACTATCACCTTCAATGGTTTTGGCTCCACCACTGGCCACAAGCCCAGTTCTCAAACTATAACAGTTGGATTTGAACTCATGCTTTAGCTGAATTATTAGTCCTGGCTTCTAGGGTTATTCATCCAGTCACAGAACTATAACCCACTATAGCTATACACGTATTAAAGTGAATGGGCGAGAGTTGGGGAAGTAACCAGTTGACGGTCCACAAGAAGAATTTCTTCATATGTAGCCACGGAATCAATATTTTCATTACTTAAGATAGTTACAATGACCTTGACCAGCTACTGAACTAAATTGCTACATAGCAGACTTGAATTAGCTATCAGGTTGGACAAATAATATTGAGAAGGTATATAAACTAGAGCCAAACGCAAAGAATGTGCCCAAAACAGTTTAAATGAGCCTGAAAGTACATTTCTTCAGGTGATGACCACCGTGCATTTTTATCATCTTAGGAGAGGGTATTTATACATATTTGACCAGAATAAAACAAAGAACAGTCCTCTTGCCCTCACCCCTGACCCCCTCTCAACCCCCACATGTTCCCCATGCCAACCTATGCCACCCCATGCCCCATACTCCCTATGCCAACCAATGCCCTTCCACCCACCCTTCATACCCCCTATGTCAAACTATGCCTCATTATCCAACCCCTAATGCCCCTCATACTGCCATGCCCCCCCACAACCCCATGGTTCTAAATAGCCCCTATGCCAAATCAATGCCAACAAATGCCAACCCAAGCCCCCCACCCATCATCCTTTGCCCTTACTCCTTCCATACCAACTCACCTAATATCCTTTGACAGCTTTGACAGTTCCTTGACAGCTTTGTCAGTTCCTTGCCAGCTTTGACAGGTTTAACAGTTCTGATAGTTCCTTGACAGATTTGGCAGTTCCAATGTGTTTATCCACTTTATATGCACTATCATGTTCACTTTTAACAATCTCAAAGGATGCCTTGCCTCTCCCAAAAATTGTCTTAGCCCTCTCAACAGGGGTTCCTTATTCCAAAGGGTGCCTTACCTCTCACAATGGTATCCCAGCACCCCATCCAAAGGAGTGCCTTACCTCTCCAGAGGGCTGTCCAAATGAATCCGCCAAGTTATGACCAGCTCTTACCTAGTCTAACCTGCACACTCCGGGTTTCACACTCCTGGCCGACCAAAGTCCCACTTCAGTGGAAGCAGCTGGTGATTTAAATGGCTTCCTGATTCCAGTCCTGCCCCTGCAAAAATAAGAACTGCCGTGTTCAGGCACAGGGCTTAGAAATTTCAGCTATTTCTGCCACTTTGGCAAACATCTCTTTGGTATGCTGCTTAAAACTGACTACTGTTTGAGAAGAGAACAAGTTCACCATTTGAAGGTGTTATGAGGCCATTATCCAATTTACATATTTCCTGTGGTTGCAAAGAGTTGAGTTCATAAGAGAAAGAAACAGAGGTGAAGGCATGTAGGACTCAAAAAATAAAATAAAAATTCAACAAAAAGCAAAAATGTGATAAAAATCATGGAGCAGTAACTTGTTTGCTTACGTCCTTCCAAGGGCTGACTTTTTAATGTTCAATTTAAAGTTAATTGTTACACCTATTACAGCCTGGTGGAGCCAGATCTAGGGATCTATTGTAATGTACAGGGAGAATTTTACCAGGCAGGATCACAAAGGTGGGATAGGTGGTGGGGAGCGGTAAAATCGGAAGGAGCCATGTGGATCGGCTCTCCGGCCATTTCCCATCACCAGGGAATGTTACCAATGAGGGACACTGACTCCAGACAGGCTTTCCAACACTAAGAGGCAGGAAGCAAATCTAAATATTCAAATGGTCCACTAAGGGCCAGTTTACCTGACCTTCAGCATTTTGCTGATGTTGGATCAACCCCTCCCACCCGCATCCGTCAGTGAATGGAGGTGGTCTCTCAGCAGCAGCTGAGATTGGCACAATTGTTTTTTATTCAAAGGTGGGGCCAGGGGCAGGGAAAGCAGCTCCCATGATCCCAGTGCTTAGCTCAGATGGGTTCTCCCTCCATCAAAATCATTTTTACATTTCTTTAAAGTTTCTTTGGCCTACTTAGCGTAGACTGCAGAGTCCCTACCTTCCTCAACAGTGGCCACCCATTACTGGTGGTGCTGAGTTATGGACCCTCTGATTCGGCCCTCTGATTGGGCCAACAGTTCTAAGACACTAGTGGCTGCTACCTATAAAGTCAAGGGTGGAATATTGTGCCCTCCCCTGTGATGACTTTGGTGGCAGGCGTCATTTAATTGGGTAGGAGGGTAACGGGTGGGGATCCCACCACCTTCCCATCTCCACCCCAAGTCCGTGGTGGGAAGGCCCATGGTCAGCCTTCCCACTCTGCTGTCAATTGTGGCCCTTATTTAGGCAAGTAATAGCCACTTAAGGGCTTCATCCTGCCACCTCTGCGATTAACCCAGCTGCAGGCAGAGGGTACACCATGTGGGGAGCACAACAAGCTAACCCCGATGTGGCCTCTCAGAGGGTCGCTCGTTCAAAGACACTAAGTGCCTGATCGAGGGGCCCAGCATCAGGAAGTGGGAACCAGCTGTTAGCCACCCCATGCCCTTACTGCCGAATCCCCCCTTGAGGCCCTTGAGCCTGGGGCAAAGCTCACCGCTGGCCTGTCAAGTGCCTGAGTGGCACAAGATGTAGCGGTCCTTCCTGAAAAGTGGCAGCGCAGGAGTCTCACTGGCTCTCTAGCCAATGGCCAAAACCCCTGGGACAAGTATTGCAGGCTGTCCTCGTAAATCCAAACTTTTTTGGGAAAACTCTGCCCTTTGGCTTTATGTTGCTTGACTACCCTGGAGCTACGCTTCCGAGCTGAGCTGTGCGAAATCAAACATGGGGGAAAGCGCAAAGAAAAACTACAGATTTGCATTAAGTGCGGTAGTGGGCATGAAAGATGTTTTACCCGCTGGCCACAATTGCAGGATTTTGCATTGTATTGTACCCTACCCAGCATGTCCCACCTCATTAATAATGCATTCAAGGGAAATGCTTCGGATCATTGATGGGCAGGCTCTGATTTCCTGACACGCCGTGACCTCAGCGCTTCCTCACTCCGGGCGCCATGTTTAAAGTGCACCAGAGCGTTAGCCCAGTCCACCAGGACTGCTCCAGGCGACAGATGGCCCCGAAAGTAAATGTGACGGCAGGCCCCAAATTTAGTGAGGCCTCTCTGGGACGCCTGCTGGACACATGGAAGACCACCATGCTGTCCTCTGCCCCCGCACTCTCTCAGGAGGTCCACCAGAATCATCACTCCAGCTTGGGAAGCAGTGGCAGCAGCATCAGCACCACTGGAGCACAGAGTAGGACAGCCACCCAGAGCAAGAAGAGGGTAAATGGTCTCATCCGTGCCGCCAGTGTAAGTCAACCAACTCATCACTCTCAGCTCACACACTCACACATCCACAGGGATCTCACACCTCAAAGGACAACACCGCTAACTCTCACACACACCCTCACATCTCCATCAGGCTCATATCCTCTGGAACTCACATTCTCATCTTGTCCATGGCTCCGCTCACCACACAATCGTTCCACGCGTTGCCATGCATCCTGCTCACACTTTCTCCATCTGTTTTTCTGCAGGAAAAGCTGACTCACAACAGCAGGGGGAGGTGCCAGACCAAGGGTGAAGTGGCCCACATTAGGCCCCTCACTCACTTTGAGGAGCGTGCCATCGCACTAACTAGTGATGATGTGGATCATGCCTGTGGCAACATTGAGGTCAGCGGCGAACACCCATGTGAGGATCCTGCACCACCTCATCCCTCTCTCATCGCAAATGTGAGTGCTCTCCCTCCTGCTTTTGGCTCTGCTGACATGCACTACTTTGGTTCACAGAGAGCTCTGCCAAGCGACTGACACCCTCAGCCAGCCAGTCCCTCAGCTCCATCCAGGTCCTCACCTCCAACCAAGAAGACACCTCCTCCATTGAAGAGCTGGAAATAAGCAGCCTGGGAGACTTATCACAGCGCTCACCCACATCCTCCACCACACTGAAACACACACCTTGGTAGGACCCAGATCTAGAACAGGCTCAGGTTCACAATCTGGTGGCCATTGCACAGACACATGCCCACAGCAGGAGGAGGAAGGTTCAACCAAGCTCCCTGGCACTCGGAGGACTGCTTGGGGAAGAGGCATCTGTGAGGTCTCTCTGAGTCTCCTTTGCCTGTGACCCCCTCAACCTCGTCCTCTGTCACAACAAAGGGGGCAGCTGGCTCACAGTAGGACAGCCAAAGCAAGCCGAGGCCCTCAAGGCCTTGGTTGCCCAGTGGACCCATGCCAAAGTCATCAAAGGCAACAGGGCCAAACATTGCACAGGCTGTCTCCACCCTTGCTGCAGATGTCAGGGCAGCACCTGGAAGATGTGATAGGCCTAGAAAAGTTAAGAAATTCTGATCACAAGTGGTTGGACGGGTGAACAAATTTTGTCACTTTATGATCTGAAAATATATTCACTTTCACTGAATAATGTATAACGGTGTCTTTCAGTTTCATTTACAGGCTTTGCGAGTCCTTCCACTGAATCCTCCCCATTAACAATTCAGCTGCACACAGCCGGATCAAGAGTAACTCTAGAGAGAGAAGTGTGTGTGTGCCTGGGTCTTTCGGAGCCTCATGCAAGCTCTCTCCCACTCACACAGGGCCTCATCTATCACACTCATCTCAATGTCCCGAGCATTTTCAATGCTGCCTGCTAGGGTTCTCTTTCAGTTGTCCCTCTGGGCTGACCTGCACCTCCACCTGCCCACTGATTACACTCCCATGCAGTACCTATGCCCGTCCAACATGAGGCTCCATTCACTTTCCATTTCTGTGAAATGGTAGCTGTCAAGCATATGGTAAGTGCCCCTGCTCTTTTCCCTCCCCCCAGTCACCCATTTCCTTTTCACCATCACCGCTGACCGCCCTGGCATCGTCTTCCACCTCCCCAACGTCACCTACCAACCAGAACCCTTGTTATTCCAGGATGTCCAGGTGAACGTGCACATTCCCTACCTCCCTGAAATCCCCCCCTCATCCACATTGACCTCCCCAACCTCCTCCTTCCCACCCCTAGGTTCTGTATCTGCCTCTGTCCCCACCAACCACTCTCACCGCCTCTGCTACCGTTACTGAATCACCCTCACCCTCCCACCCTTCTGGGTCCCTCTGCCACCTCTCATATTCACCATTCCCTCCTCCATCCACCCTCTGTTCACTTCCCAGGAGGCAGTCATTGACTCCACAGACCCCTCCCTTGTATATTCACCTGGACTACCGCACCTTTACTCCCTCCTCCTCACCGGACACCTTCTGCTGTCTGATCTCCCTCCTTCCCCTGGACATTTTCCTCTCTCCAAACTCCCTCCTCCCACCCCCGGACACCATCCCCCCTGCGAACTCGCTCCCTTACACTTTCCTCTTCCCCGACACTTGTAGCATTCTCTCCCCATTACACCCTCCTCCCCCCGTACTCCCTCCTCCTCCCATTCACCCTCATTCCCCCTCCCAACCTCCCCTTGACACCTTTGACCGCCCCCCCCAGCCCCCCTCCAAACCTCACCCAACTTGGCACATATATTCCCCTGACCAACCTTCTCCCCACCCACAGTACACCTTCCCATCCCACTCACAGCTGGACCTTCCTCTCCCCCTTTGCCGATCATCTGTAGCAGCCCATGGCCAAGAACGTGATGTTCCAAAGCAGACCCGAAACATGAACGTAGACCTCCCGCCTTCTGAGAGCTGCTTCACAGCAGAACCATATCTATGGGAATCCACCCAGCAAGCGATACCCATGTTCCTCTAGGGTCCGGTAGCTGTAGGGCTCCAACATCTTCTCCTTTGCTGTCCATGACCTGAGCAAGGCCCTAATGATAAGAGCCAAATTCTGCACATCACACTTGTCCAGATGTGCTCTGGACTGATGTGTTTTCCCGCCAATGTAACAGTAAATTAGGCGTGATGGGACAATTCCGGTTGGGCCTTACTTTGCATCCTATTAGCGGGATGCAAGGTGGGTTAATATCCGCCTCTGAGGGGATTGGCGTTCGATCATGACAGACAACATCAGATGATTCCACTGTGCTTTCACACCAGCAATTTTTGTCCCTCACACTGAACTGTCCCCCACCCACCTACCCCACCCCCTCCCGTCCGCCATGACACCTGCTGCCAACAGGACCGGATGATTCTACCCTATTTATCATCACAGCGATTAATCAGATTTTGGTGTCAGTAATTAGCCTTAAGTGAAAGCATCAAAATAACATGGTTTTAAATGAATGATCAGCAAATTCTCAGATACTCATTTGTCATGCCCTGTTTTTGAAGTTGGTGAAGAATGGTAATTCTTTATAATATTATCCAGGTCACTGACTCACAGTGAATGAAACTGAAACACAATTTGTCTTATTCAGAGAATTACAAGAAGGATGGAGGAGTAAGCGTTCCATCTGTGTGGTTTCCAGGAAGAAGCAGGCTCAGTCCCTAGGGCAGCCTACTCTGGGCCTCTGCAATATGGGGCAGTCCAACAGCTTGGCCTCCAGGTCCAGGGATGTGTAGGTTAAGGGGTCCATTCTCAGAAGGGGACCTTAGTGCCTCAGTACCTCAGATTGCTTTTTTGGGGCTTGGAGGACCGCTCCACAGGCTGTCCACAGGCCTCTCCACCACAGGACTTAGCTGGGTTGGAAGTGAGAAGGTGTTGGGGCACCACCCATGACCCTCCTACCCATGTAGATAATGCATAGCACATCCACCACCCTGTTGAGTCCTAAAATGGCATTCAGAGTCCAATGTACAGCATAGGATGCTGATCTCCACATTAAAATGGCCTACTGCCTCATTGAGGCCACCAGTGGTAGGCTCTTGAGGACATGGCAAAGGTTACACCATTGTTGGGAAGAGGGTAATAAATCATCACTCCACCAGTTCCAGGCTGCTGCCACCACAGGTGGTCTTATGATCTCCTGTTTCAAATTCTCTGATAGCATACCTATTTACTTGTAAACTGGAATGATAGTTTTCTCCTTTACTCCTTTGGTGCTAATCTGACAAGGCAGCTCACCCATGACTGCAGAACCCATCTGATTTTCACCTCATAATATCAGTTGTCCAAACTAAAGGCCCCTTCTCGATGGATGGGTTAAGTTGAGATTGGGCCTTATAGGTACACATAGAGAGAACCAGTCTAAGTTATTCATCTTTCATTGAATGCATCGATAGGTGCCAGTGATGGTGAACCTTACTACAGATACAACTGGCTCAGGTGGTTTTAAGTCTGTGCTTATATCTAACAAATACATAAAGATAAAATACAGACTATTTTTTATTACAGGAAGTTTGTGAACTTCATAAAGGTGAATACATCTTGTAAGTTTTATTGCTTGATAAGTGTTATATTCCTATTAGAGTAAAGGTGGTGCCCCAAATGGTAGATTTATTTAGCAGCAATGACAAAGTAAAATGAATTACTGCTCATTTGACTCATAACTGAACTGAACAGGTAGAAAATATAATTCAGCCTTGAGCTTACTGTGGCTTGCCATTTTAATTCTTCACTTTGCTCTCACACTGACATCACTGTCCTTGGCCTGCTGCACTGTTCCAGTGAAGCTCAATATAAGCTCGAGGAACAGCACCTCATCTGTCGATTAGGCACTTTACAGTGTTCTGGACTCAACACTGAGTTCAACAAGTTCAGGCCATGAACTCTGACCCCCAATTTGTTTCTGTCTTTTTTTTTTGCATGTGCTGGTCTTAACCTTGTTTTGCATATCTTTGCTTTCAGATACGGCTGTTCATTGTTCTGTCATTCACACCCACTCTGGACAAATCTTTTGCTTCTTTTTGATCTTTACTGCAACCATTACCACTGCCTTTGCCCTTGGTACCATGAAATATTTTGTCAGTTAAGGCCTCTTACCCTAACAACCTATTACAGACTTTCCCTTTTGTTCTTCCTCCCTCTCCCCCGCACCCCTTCACTTACTCAACGCCTATTACATTTCTCTCTTCCTTCACTGCTGAAGAAAGTTCCTTGGCCTGTAAACACGGGGCAGAATCTTGTGGAGGTGATAGAGATCTCAGCCACTGGCTGGAAACCCGGTGAGAGCACACATCACCACTTTTAGGGAAGACCTACCACATCCTGTGCCACTCAGGCATTTGACAGGCCAGCAGCAGTCCTTCCCCGAGGACGAAGGACCCCAGAGGCAGAAGGCACAGCTCGCCGAGAGCTGCAGGCCAATCAGAAGTTGGTGGCTCTTCTATATTCAGCCACATCACCATGGAGGTGGTGATTGCTGCCGGCAAGACACCTACCCAAGGCTTTGGATCAAAGAAGGACCTAGGCATGGCTGAATGATAGTGGAAAGGGAGTCATGGGGTGGGGGCCACAGGAGAAAGGGGGAAAGGGAGTTGGCAGCAAGGACAGGGGAATGGCTTTCAGCTGCCCACTCCCCCCAACTTTCCCAATGCTAGATCCCTCCATCAGGCTGAGTGCCTTTGAACAAGGGATTTCCTCCTGGGAGCCCACAAACTCTCCAAGGTTTGCTTGCTGTGCTCCCCACATGGCGAGCCCCCCACCTGCCACTGTGTTAATACCAACTGCAGCAGGATGAGGCCCTTAACTGGGCACTAATTGCCCGCTTAAGGGCCTCAATTGGCAGCGGGACAGGAAGCCCATTGACAGGTCTTCCCAACACTGACTTAATCAGGGTAGAGGCAGGAAGGGAGTTGATCCTATCCACCACCCTTCCACCTGATTAAATTCTCTCCAAACTCATCCCAGGAGAGGGCACAAAATTTCGACTGTTTCTCTCTTCACAGTTTTTTTACTCTTTCAAGGTACGTGAGCATCTTTGGCTCGGCCAGCATTTGTTATCCATTCCTAATTCCCTTGAGAAGGTGGTGGTGAGCCGCCTTCTTGAAGCGCAGCAATCCACATGGTGTGGATACACCCGCAGTGCTGTTAAGAAGGGAGTTCCAACTCAGTGACCCAGTGACAGTGAAGGAACAGCGACAAAGTTCCAAGTCATGGTGGTGTGTGGTTTGGAAGGGAACTTGCAGCTGATGCTGTCAGACCTGCTGAGCATTTCCAGTATTTTCTGTTTTTGTTATTAAATCATTTATTAGTTTGATTCATATTAATATTTAATTATGCTTTCCACAAGTCAGAAGGTGATATCTAAATTTGGAGCACTGAGCATTTCACTACAATGTCTTAGTTCAACTATATCTTCCCTGATTAAGATCAATTTATTTCGCGTAAAACAATGAACAGTCAATAATAACTGAGAAATCTCCACTATTAATGCTAAAAGGAAAATATATCCTGAATGATTGCTAAAATCCAAACAATAAACTTGGATAAATAGTTAATTGGTTTATTGAAAAAACATCATGGTGGCACGTGACAAATTGATGATACAAATAAAACAAGTAATCATAATTCATAACATAGTTATAGACAATCATTAAACTAAACAGAGCGTAAAACAATAAATGGATTGCACAATTATGAACATTTAAGTATAGAAATAATTACAATATGTTGCAAAATGGACGTCTCCTTAACTGACAGAATAAAAATGAAAGGCCTACTTCGCTCTGCGTTTTGTATGTCCATCGATCATATGCACTAGAAAGGTTGCAGAGGACATTTACAAGAGTGTTGCCAGGACTGGCAAATTGCAGCTCTGAGGAAAGATTGGATAGGCTGGGGAGGGGAGATTTGATTGAGACGTACAAAATTGTGAGGGGCCTGGGTATAGTGGATGAGAATGGCCTATTTACTTTAGCAGAGAGATCAGTGACTAGGGGGAATAGATTTAAAGATTCAAAGTCATTAGTAGAAGGATTAGAAGGTGAAGAAAGCTTTTTTTCACCCAGAGTGATTTGGAAGTCTGGAACTCGCTGCCTAAAAGTGTATTAGAGGCAGAAACCCTCAACTCATCTCTGGATATGCATTCATAGTGCTGTAACCTTCAGGGCTGTGGACCAAATGCTGGAAACTGGGATTAGGCTGTGTGGCCGTTTTTCAGTCAGTACAGACCCAATGGGCCAAATGACTTCTTTCTGTGCTGTAAACTTTCTGTGATTCTATGAATTTATATGTTGTCAGGTTGAGTTCATTAAATTCTCAATCAATTAAAAACTATATATGTGTTTTATAAAGTAGGGGATTAGGCTACCTGGGAGTCTATTTGTTCTACAGAATGGTTACTTTTCTCCTGAATTCCATTGCAAATTTACTTTCATATAGTTGTGACAAGAAATAGTGGGAATGGGAGAGGGGATTGAAGATTTTTCTAGTGAAGCCCAGACAAAGCTTTTTCCACTTTTCAGCAATGAAACATGTGGCTAATTGTTTGATTCTGTCAGATGTATGACCTAGGATCATTGCTTGTTTCTGGATGCTTTTTAGTTTGTTCACATGCTGTTTGGTAATTGGCACTATTATCCACATATACCACAAAGAGTACATCATTGTACTAGATTTTTTTGCTACTTTACATATTTTTTACTTGGACAACTTTCCAAAATAACTTCCAATTATTGGTTACCCTTTGGTAAGATCCCTTTTTCTTGCTACATTTGTGGCAATTTAAAGAAGGAAGAAGCAACATCAAACAAGACAGTGAAACAGAAGTTATTTATTGAAAGATGCTCCACAACCATCATTAATTTATGTATGCAAGCAAATATTGTTCATCTCCCTCCCCAACGTGTTAATCACTTTTCGGCTACATTGGGCAGACAATTGGAAAAATCCATTAAAGGTGGTGACAGGGCTGGAGAAATTTTCTAGTTATAAGAAATAATGCCAGGGTTCTGCAAAGGCCGTATATGTCTATAAAATATTGGCAAACAGGTAAATATTCTCAACACCAGAATCAATGCCATACCAATCTATTGAAATGGAAGAGTTTGGTTGACACTCCATTTTCTACACACCTAGGTTGCTGCTCTCCTCCAGGTTCATAGCAAATTGTTACCACTCAGAAGGAGGCTATTTGGCCCATCGAGTCTATGCAGGCTCCCTGCAAGAGCAATTTAGATAGTTCCACTCCCCCACCCTTTTCACAAAGCCCTGCATTTCTTACCCTTCAGGTACTTATCCAATGCCCCTTTGAAAGCAATGATTGAATCTGCCTCCACCACACTTTCAGACAGTACATTCCAGATCCTAACCACTCACTACACAAAAAGGTTTTCCTCATGTCTTCATGAGAAAGTTCACTGCAGTTTTGTGTCTTCATGAAACGCATTCATACTTATAGGAGGAGCAAAGCATGGTTACAATTTATCCTCACCATTTCAAATCAATCTATCAAGTTTTAGGTATTTTGAGAACTTGAGGCCATGGGAGGTTATACAACCCTCTGTTAGTACTATAACAAAAATTGCTTGGACTTAGCACTGGCTGCACAAAATTGTAACATGCTTTTTCCATCATTGGTGTTCTTAGTCGATGGCAATTTTGTAAGATGTCGGCCCTCGGTATAGTTGTCTTCAGGGGGACTATGCATTAAATTGCTCTGTAAATATCATCACCTTTAGCACATCAGTCTGCTGCAGTAATAACTCCAGCACACCTACAGAAAATTTAAGGAGCAAAAGTCTCCTGTGAATCTTTGTCCTATCTGCTTGAGCAGGGCACTTGAGTTCCATTTAAATCAAAGCTGTCCCTTTTAAAATTAAGCCCTGGTTAAGTATCCCACTTTAAAGATACCATTCTCGGCTTCGTGAAGACTGGGAGTCTTTGTGAATATTGGCACAGAGAAAGTGAGTTAATTGGTAGGTGAGAAGCAATATTATTTGATAAGATCAGCTCTGCTCTGTCTTGAAGAGCCTTTGGCAGCTGCAGCTGGCCCATGGATCAGAAAACTTCCATAGTCAGAATGAGGCCAATAGCTTTCTGTGATTCTGACGTTGTCGGGACAAGCTCGGTGTTTGCAAAAATAGGTGAAGAGAAATAGACTTCACAAGGTTTTAAGTGCAACTTAATGTGTTCACTGACTTTAATAGGACCGAGCAGCATGATTACTGCTAGTATAAAATATGTAGTACAAAATCTGGCACAGGTTAAACAGTTCTTTGACTTCAATTCGGAAAGGTGAAAAAAGTCTTTACACCATTGTAGTAGAGAGAAAATTGAACTTTACAGAGAGAAATGTACCATTCATTTGAATGGAACCTGTTATACCCTCTCAATAATACTGTATCCCCCAAAATATACTGTATAGCTTTGGAAATAACCAGGAATGATAGAAAAAATATCACATGATAATGTGCAGAGTGCAAACCTGAATTAAAATCAATCACAAAAACAAAATACTGCAGATGGAAGAAAATCTGGGATAAAAGTAGAAACCAATTACTTATGTTGCTTAAAAAAAATGCCTATCGTAGGTATTTTCTACTTTTGAACAATAGCATTTTTTGAGTTTTTTGAGGCAATATTTTGGCCAGAAATATTATCTGTCATAGGTTTGTGATACCTTTGGTCCTTTTTGAGTCATTTTTGAACAATGGGAATGATAATGTTGTTTCCCTGATAAAATTAAAAAAAGAGTTCCAAAGGAGTGTTTTCAGTTAGAATGCGCATAAATTTTCTTAAACTGGACACAAAGCAGGGAGACATTATTGGGATAAAAACAAATATAAAAACAAAAAAACTGTGGATGCTGGAAATCCAAAACAAAAACAGAATTACCTGGAAAAACTCAGCAGGTCTGGCAGCATCGGCGGAGAAGAAAAGAGTTGACGTTTCGAGTCCTCATGACCCTTCGACAGAACAAGTTCTGTCGAAGGGTCATGAGGACTCAAAACGTCAACTCTTTTCTTCTCCGCCGATGCTGCCGGACCTGCTGAGTTTTTCCAGACATTATTGGGAATCAGCTTGGTTCTGACATGTTGTAACATCCTTACATAATGGGCAGGATTTTACCATTGGAGAGCGGGGGCGGGGCCCACTCGCCAACACGTAAAATGATGCACGGTGACGTCGAGCAGAACCCCTGATGTCACCGCGCCCGATTTAAATCTTCAGGAAGGCGCGGGCGCAGCAAAATCAGCTGCGCGCCTGCCAACCTGGCAATGGCCAATTGAGGCCATTGACAGATCAATTAAAGTAATTAGTGGACCTGCCCGTCCAACCTTAAGGTCAGCGGGCAGGCCGGGAGCCGCAGCGGGAAGTAGAAAAAACATGAAGCCTCATCCACAGGCGAGAGGAGGCTTCATGTCGGGTTTTAAAAATTTTAATAAAGTTTTCTTGGAAATTATGAACATATCCCAACTCATGTGACATTGTCACATGAGGGGACATTTAAGGCAATTTTTTTTTCTATTTTCAATATTTTTGAAAGTAGAGGTGATCTCCCTGAGGCAGCACTACCTCGCAGTGCAAATCTGGGATGATTTCACCCTAAGAGAAAGGATAAATTGTCATATAGAACCATTATAAAAGTCTCTCTCAGCAACTTATCTACTTGCCGATGAGCTTTGCTGTGAGGCAGGCTCCTGCCGTTCAAATATAAGAATGGGAACAGGAGTAGGTCATATGGCCCCTCAAGCATTCTCCAGCAATCAATAAGATCACAGCTGATCTTCTACTTCAACTCCACTTACCCAGTCTATCCCCAAATTTCCTTAGTGTCTAAAGATCTATCAATCTCTGTCTTGAATATACTCAATGGCTGAGCCTGCAGAGTCCTCTGAGTTAGTGAATTCCAAAGATTCATTACCCTCCGTGTGAAAATCTTTCTCCTCATCTCAACCCTAAATGGCTGACTGCTTATCCAGAGACTATGACCCTTAGTTCTAGACTCTCCAGCCAGGGTAAACAGCCTCTCAGCAACTATCCTATCAAGACCTTTACAAATATTATCGAAATTCCTCTCCCCAACCGCACCCCGCCCCCCACCACCCACCCACTCCGCGCCCCCCCCCCCCTCCCCCACCCCCACCCCCCACCCCCCACCCCCCGGCCGCCACCCCCACCACCCACCACTCCCCTCAAGCTGGTCGCCTGCAGTTGTTTTCCTCTGTGTTTCCAGCAGGCAGTTGACCAGTGGCAATGCAGGTCAAGCCTAGGGCCTAAATTTACCCAGGACTAACCCTGCCCTGGTTAAAATATAGGCCTGGATTTTGGGTGGGTGTTTTAGTCAGTGAACTGCTAGCATTTGCTGCATTACCCCTCTGAATCTGACCACATTTTCGGGATTTAGTGCAAGCACAGTTTAATGTGGAAATTCTGGGCAGAATTTTTCGTCCCCTGGCCGACCCGATCGGGAGTAAAATAATGCGCAGTGACCTCGGGCGAGTGTCCCGACGTCATCGAGCATTCGAGTGATATTTCACGCGGCAGGCGTGCACAAGAGCTGGCAGCGCGCCCGCCGACAATTAAGAGGCCTATTAAGGCCCTTAAGGAAATAATTGAAAGGTTTTTATCGCTGCCCTTTCAACCTTACGGTTGGCAGGCGGGTGAATAGGCCAGGCAGCCTTTGCATTTTGTACAAAACCTCATCCACGGGCCGGATCAGGTTTCTAACAGTAAATAAAAAATCAAAAACTTTTAAACATAATTTTTAACATGCCCCTCTTGTCACATGAAGAGACATGTTTATATCATTTGGTAAATGTTTATTCTTCATTTTAAAATTATTCAGCTCCCTGACGCCACTCTGTGCCTTCAGGGAGCTTTCTGTAAGCGCTTGCCCACGCCTGCGCTATCTTCAGCGCTCGCACTCCTCCCGCCCTCATCTTGGCAGTGCTGAGGCTCCCAGCGGGTGTCTCACTGGTAATTGGCCAGCCAGCATGAAATCGCAGCCAGGGCCTGATCACGGGCGGCAGACTGTTTCCTGGCCACTTAAAGGGTCCCGCCTACCACACTCGCCCAACGAGAGGAAAATCCTCCCCTCTGGTGTTGTAGTCTGACAAACACGCTTCATCACAAGGCTGCACTGTGGATCCCACAACACTCCTGCACACCATCACGCCCAGCAGAGTGCCCAATCAGTGAAATCAGTTGATGTATAGACAACTTTCACTTTTCCACTCCTACATTGCTGTTGAACACCATAAAAAGACTAGCCATGTTCAATGAGTTGTAACTGTTTCTTCAGCTGAGCTCAGATAATAGCTATTGTTGAACAACAGGTATGACCTTTAAAAAATATATGGAATAATATTAGATGTCTCTGCACTGATTAATTATTAGCTTTTAAAACTTAATTTTTAAAAAATAATAAATAAAACCAGTTTTTCATGATATTTCAGGTTCTCCCTTCACCTCATGAATATGTCCCCAACTTTATTTCACTCTCTGTAAATTTTTAAAGAGTAATTTTATTTTCCTGCTTTTCCTGGTGGTTTGCCTATGAGAATTCTTTAATGTGGCTGCTTGGACAGCTTGATAGTATCACTGAAGTCCTATGCTGGGAAATCTCATTAAAGAACACTGCAATCCACTGCACAGCAAGAGAGATAAAATTCTCACCCCGGAGGTTACTAGATCTCTCAGCGAGGTTTTATTGGAGGTCAGTGGAGACCACTGTTGCTTTGCCGCTGTCTGCAAATTGCAGGCCTTGATTAAACAACAAAGTCTTCAGTTATAGCTTCTATTTATCAGGACAGACCTGCAGTTCCTTTCGTTGCATTGGATTACAAAGAAAGTCTGAAGATTTGTTCAGAACGGAAGCCCATACCAGCTTCAATCTACATGTCATTCTGCATAGTAATGCCACAAGCTTCCATATCCCAGTTACTAGGGAACTCAAAAATGCAAAATACAATTACATGGATTTTCATCTAGTTGCAGAGTTGCAGATGTTATATTTCCAGCTGTGAGCAGTATTTGGGTGCTCTGAAAAACAATTAAAATAAGCAACACGAATATTATTTTCTTCTAAACAGCTGCCCATGTTACTTGTTGTGAACTCAATTATTTTATTTACATTTGCCATCAGCCCGGTAAAGCGAAAGCAGATGGCTTAGTTACCCAGGAATTCTGTTGAATCCGTGACATTAATATATTGATCAATTAAAGCACAGGATTCTCCAAAGAACTAACAGTAGATTTTATATGAATGGGCCAAAGATAGTAAGGATGTTGGCAATGACTGCAAAGTCATGTTACACAAGGCGTGTCGCAAAATAAAAATCAAGATTTTCTGGGGTAAACGTAAGATGCTAACATATCTTCATTACTGCTGCAAGATTGTCAAAGCAGATAACATCCTGTAACATTGGGGGCATTTTTAGTCCTCCTTCAGGGACCATAGACAGTCAAGCAGGTGCTTAAAGCAGCAAAAGTTTGAAATTGGACTCCAATCCAGTGCAAATGGCAGTTTAACTAAGATGGGTTTGAGGAATCCTTGTCTCAAGAGGTGGATCCATCTTTATAGTATTTAATAATATAAACGAGGTTCCATTACTTAAATTTTGACCGCCATTTGAATTGAATAACTGTGGAATGGATTTCCCATGCCCTGGTAAACCCGCCCGCTAAAGGGAGGCAGGAATGGTCAGATCCAGCAGGTAAGTGCTTTAGATACAAGTATCGCAATTTCTGGGACCAATAGGATAGTGGTTATGTTGCTGGACAAGTAATTCAGGCATCTGGACTAAGATCCAAAGACATGAGTTCAATTCCCACCATGGCAGTTGGGGAATTTAAATTAAATTAATTAAACAAATCTGGAATTAAAAAGCTGGTAACAGTGATCATGATCATGAAACTACAGGAGTGTTGTAAAATCACGCTTGGCTCACTGATGTCCATGAGGGAAGGAGATCTGCCACCCTTCCCTGGTCTGGTTTACACGTGACTCCAAGTCCAAAGCGATATGGTTGACTCTTAACTGCCCCCGAAATGATCTCACGACCACTTTTATAAGGGCAATTAGAGATGGGTAATAAATGCTGACATTGCCTGCGACACCCACATCCTGTGAATGAACTGTGGTACAAAGGGTTGATGTTGAATATGTAAATATATAGTCTACATGATCAATGATATAAGATCATATGATACCGATGACAACAGAACATGGAGAGAGATGGTCTCTAACAATGCTGTACATACAGCTACCTTGTAAATAGTTAGCATAATGTTAAAGAAAAGCTAGAGTTTGCTAACAATATTGCCTCCAGCCTGATCAGTAAGTCCAGGACCATAACTACCACAGTCAACAATAACAGATGGTGGCAACGGTTAAAAATGATGAAAGGAGCAACCAGTGGCAAGCCCAGCAACTGAAAGCGGCAGCAAAGGAACCAACTGCAGGACAAGGACATTGTGGGAAAATCTTCAACCGTGCTCCAGAAGAAACAACAGTAGGAAGAAGAGATGAGAAAAGTCCTACCTTTACTAGAGTGCTTCGACCACATGGAAGGGCCTGATCAAGTTGAGAAGCTGCAGAACTGGCATTGCAGATTCACCAGATACAGAACAGCCCTGGGACTAACAGAAAAGTCTAGCCAGGAGCAGGTCAGTACTTCCCTCTAGAGGGTATGATTCTGCAATCCTTCGCCAAGAACAGAAGAACCTTTGATAGTATCATCATTTCCATCCAGATCCTGGGAATGTTTTGGAATGGACCTGTCCGAGCTCATGGGAAATACATTCCTCATAGTTGTTGATTGTTACCCCAGATGGATTGAGGTTAAGTGTCTTCATGGTTCAACCTCAGAGGCAGTCACCAATTCACTGAAAGAAATTTTTGCCATACATGGCATTCCAGATCTTGTCATTTCAGACAATGGTCCTCAGTATGTGAATGAAGGATTCAAGAACTTTACAGAAAACTATGGATTTGTCCACATAATTAGTTTGCCCAGATGCCACAAAGGAATGGTAAGACTAAGCGAGGAGTAAAAACGGTCAAACCTTTGTTGAAAAAGAATGATGGTCTCAATTTAGCACTATTGAGCTACCATTCCACACCACTTCTGAATGGGTTAGCTCCTTCAGAACTACTGATGGGAAGAAGCTTGAGCACACAACTTCCTTTTCTTCCACACACACTCATACCATGTCTGAAAACCTCTGACATGAGAGAGTAAGTGAGAGGGAGGATGAGTATTGTGTAAATCACTCAAAGAATTACAACCACCACCATAGTGTGCAGGAGTTAACAGAACTCCAAACAGGTGAATTAGTCTGGATTAGAGCCCAGAAAAGAGAAGGCCAAAAAGGAAAAGACATTGAGTCCAAGATCTTATCTGGTTGAAACACAGAATGGGATAGTGAGAAGATATAGAAGTGCACTCATATCAACAAGAAGACCATCAGTTGAATGGTATCTATTCAATCAGAAGGCAACCTGGACATAGTCTCTGAAGGTTCACAAGCTACTCAACAGAGATCAAGAGAGAACAGGTAGAACCTGATTCCTACACAACCACAGGGAGAGATCCGAACAAGGTCAGAGAGATTGGTGAAACTACCACAACACTTGTCTCTGTGAACCAGAGATGAAGACAGAGTCTTTGGCAGGAGATGTAGGATAATGTAAATAGTATTTATTGAGTCAGAGACTTAGGAGATGTATTATAAAGGGTTAACATTGAATATGTAAATATATACTCTACATCATCAGTGATGTAAGATCACATGATAAGCATGATAACAGGGAATGGAGATAGTTCCATGTAGTGCATGGTGTAGAGATTACCTTGTAAATAGTTAGCATAATATTAAAGAAAAGATAGGGGAGATAGCGATCAGCTGGGTGCTGCCATTTTATGTGGGCGTGCCAATTAAGGCCAGCCCAGCTTGACACACACCGGAAGCACTGAGCGCTCCCTGTGCGGGTGGAGGGCATAGGCTGAGTCGGAGAGTGCACTTTTTCACACATGCACAGAGCTGCCTCAGGGAGATTCATTAAAGTTCTGAAAACTTTAATAAAGAAAAAAAAATTTTTAAGACATATCCCCTCATGTGAAAGTGTCACATGAGCTGGGACCTGTCTATGAATGTTCTTAAAAATTTCTATAAAAGTTTAAATACCTTCATGAAACATCATCCTGCCCCTAGATGAGGTTTCATGATAAATGCAAAGGCCACCTGGGCTCTTTGCCTGCCCGCCAACCTTAAGGTTGGACGGGCAGCTCAGTTTATTGTTTTAATTGATATTTAAATGGCCTTAATAGGCCTTTGACAGTTCGGCAAGCGCATGGTCGATTCCAGTGCGCACCTACCAAGCTGAAAATCTGAATGACGCGCAGTGATGTCGGGATGCACGCCCGACGTCACCACGTGTCATTTTACGCATCAGCGAGTGGGCTGCGCTCTGAGCCAAAGATTCTGGCCATAGAGTTTGCTAACAGTATTGCCTCCAGCCTTATCAGTAAACCCAGAGCCACGACTATCACATACCAGACCAAAACCAACAATAACAGATGAACATAAAAGAAACTGACTGAGCATTCACTCATAATCTCCAGAACTACCTCACAATCTTTAGAACCCTGTTGGATTACCCATGATTCCCTTCATGATGCCCAAGCATCACCACGCACCCCACCCCACCCATCACAATGTTCACATTCCCTCACAATCTCTCCATTGTTCCCTTCCAACAATCCGCCAACCAACACCACACCGCCCCACCCCTCCACCCTCACTCCCCTTGATCTCTCCCTCCCTCATGATCAGCCAATTCCCCTCCACCCCCTGCCCCGTGATCTCTGCCTCTCTCCCTCCTTACTGCTGCACTATGAGCCAACACAACCCCAACATGCCCTCATTTCCTCCACCGACTAGGGAAGAAATCCCCACTGCAACCTGCTCTTGTTGCCTTTCCCTCTCAGCAGACACAAGTCTCTCACTCTGATGAGCTGCTGGAGGATGGGGGGACAGAGTTAAAGAATGCTGTTAAGGTCCTGCTATTGAATTTGATAAGACCTCTTCCTTCTACACCCTGCCGATAATGAGGCAATTTTGGCAATTTTGCTGTTTGAAAATTGACATTCTGAGCCAAAATGGCATCGGAGCACTGGTCCTACCCCGCAAAACCTGGTACCCACCATTTTTTCTGGAGGATGGAGAATGGAGGCTAGTTGTAATTTGCATATCTGTGGATCACAGAGGACGTGTGCAGCTGCTTTCAAGCAGAGCCAATCTTCATTACTGGGATTTCCAAAACATGATTCATAGGTTTAGACATTTGAGTAAAATGTCTAAAGATACTGGAGTTATTTGGAGAAGTCCAGATATCCTTTGGGAGACATCAGGTACCCTTTGGAAGAGGTCAAGTACCCATTTGGAACTGTTAAACTTAGACATGAATGTGCATAAAAAGTGGATAAGCTCTGTGGAACTGTCAAGCTATCAAATCATTTAAGTCTCCCAGCTCTTTAAATTTTTTAAGCAAAGACATCCAACCTACAATTGAAAAAAATCAGTGCTTGCTATTTCACTGTTTTTTGACATTTGGGTTAGTGCTGATTGACTGCTTCTGCAAACTATCATTATCACAGTGGGGGACTTATAAGTCCACAGATTGATTGACCTTCAAGTAGTTATTAGGAGATTAGATGTCTTGATGTGGGGCTATGGATATAAGTGTTTATTTTCATAAGAGAGTAAGTACCTGAAGGAAATGTTATTTTTATAAGGGATTAAGTACTTGGAGTATTTTAATTGTTATCAATGAGAGTGTTTTTTTTTAAATATAGTGAAGCCATAGACACTTGGAATGTTATTTTATTTAATCTCACCATGGCTCCTGAGGTCTGCCAGTGTTGGATACTGGTTGGGTTGGTATGGAGGATGTAAGAGCAAAGGGTGATGGGTGAGGGGCATGGCTTGGCATGAGTTGGCACTTAGTATAGGGGCAATAAAGGGCTATGTGGATGAGTGGGGGAGGTTGAGTGTTGGCACAATGAGGAGTCATGGGGGTGGATAGAGGGGCATAAGTTGGCATGGAGAGTATGAGTGACCATGGGGGTCGGTAGAGGAGCATAAGCTGGCATGGAGGATATGAGGGCCCGTGGGGGGTAGATAGAGGAGTATAGGTTGACATGGAGGGTATGAGAGGCCAAAGGCGTGGGTGGGGAGCATGATGTGGCATGAGCAGGCATGGATAGGGCATAGGAAACGTGTGTAGAGTGAGGGAATGTGATTAGTGTGGGCTAGAGGGCTGTTTTTTGTTTTATTGTTTTTACTGTAACTGGGACAAAGTCCCAGAATACTGAGGCAAGCCTTTTAAACAACTTTTGTGACTGTCACCAAATTCTTTCCAGGGTCGGCAGGCCCAACTCCTGTTAACACCCATGCTGCCCCCTTCCCCACACCGCCCCCCCCCTCCACCAACGCCAAAAATCTGGATTCAGTGCACTTTCTCCCAAGTCGGGTTTGGAGATTTGGGAACTTATCCGAAAAGGCATTCTCAACTCAGGAATGAAAATTCAGCCCTTTGAGGACTGAACGGTGGCCTGGTTCTTCTCAAAATTAATCGATTGTCTATTAATAGATTACACTCTCTCACTGCTGTTTTGCCCAGTCTACTTCAGTTTGTTATTACATAATTATAATTACATAATTATGCATTACATTACGATTATAATTACATAATTACAATTACAATTCTGCCACTACCACAAACCTCCCTAAATTGCCTTCAAGTCTCCGTCTCTTATTTTGCATCATTCAGTGGTCCGTATCAAGCCCCCAGAATAATAACAAATTCTATTATTTCTTTATTCTACATAGACAGCGTCTTCATTAAAAACTTCTAATTCCATAGATGAAATAGGCCTTTTATAATAATTTGTTCAGGCTGCCGGCGCCTAGCACACTAGTAATGTAGTCATTTCCACAATGGATGAATTTCAGGACATTTGCCTCACCGGAATTCCTGGAAGGAGGTGGAGAACAACGAGGGGGAGATTGATCACAGGTTGGCAGTTCTTCCTCAAATTTTAGGCACAAAATGTCTTCACTTTTTTATTGGCAGCTATTACTTGTTAGCAGCAACTGCTGAAGATTCCTGAGCGGAGTGGGCCCAGCGTCTTCTCTAATGAACGACAGCCAGGTTAGCAGAGGGATTCTAAGGTATACACTAGAGGTGATGGTGCAGTGGTATTGTGGTTGGGCTAGTAATCCAGAAACCCAGGGTGTTGTTCTGGGGACCTGTATTCAAATCCCACCAAGGCAGAGGGTGAAATTTGAATTCTATAAAAATCTGGAATTATAAGTCTGATGATGACCATGAAAACCCATTTGGTTCATTAGTATCCTTTAGGGAAGGAAATCTGCCATCCATGTGACTCCAGACCCACAGTAATGTGGTTGACTATTAAATACCCTCTGATAATAGGCAATAAATGCTGGCCTAACCAGTGATGCCCACATCCTACGAATGATAGGAAAAAAGGTCCCTCATTTACTTGTGTAAGGAGCATAATACCTATTATAGGCATTTACCTGTATGGAATTTTTCCGGTACCCTTGGGAGCACATAGCAATCGCCCCCAAAACAGATACTATTTTGTTTCTATTTTCTGTCCAGACAATGGATACCTTGAGGACCAATTCCACGCCCTTGGTCGTCCATCATAAAGTATCCCTAATGCCCCAGATTTGTACTAAGTGCAGTAGCGGGCAGGAAAAATTATGTTTAACCCATCGGATGCAATGCCGGCTTTACACATCGTATCGTCCCAATCCCGCTGCATTAATTATGCACCCCCAATTATGCTGGTTCAATAGCAGACGGGGTCTCATTCGTCCGCAGCAGCATCGCATCTCTGTCTCATCACACCAGGCACCACATTTAAAGTGCAGCCGCATGCATAACTCTCAGTGCTTCCAGCCCAGGACTGCTGCACAGAAGACGTGGCTCCGAAAGGCAAGACTGCAGTCCCAGGTTTAATGAGGCGTCCCTCGAGTTCCTTTTGGATGCCATGGAGGCCCCTTTTGATGTCCTCTACCCTCGCTCTGGCCACAGGATGAGCAGCAACATCACCAATCTGCCTTGGGAGGCGATGGCAGCAGTGGTCAGCACCAAGGCCCTACAAAAAAGGACAGTCATCCAGTGCCGAAAAAGGATGAATGATCTTTTCCATTTCACCAGAGTAAGTCACTCTGCTCATCACTCTCACCAACTCACAAACCCATCACATATCCATAGGGATCTCACACCTCAGGGGACAACACCACTAACTCTCACACACACCCGCACACCTTCCTTAGGCTCATGTCCCCTGGAACTCAGGGGCTCATTCCATCCATGTCTCCACTCACCACACAAACATTCCACGCGGTGCCATGCGTCCTGCTCACACTCTCTCCATCTGTTTTCATGCAGGAGTAGCTGGCTCACAACAGCAGGGAGGACCAGATCTGGGGTGGAGTGGCCCACATGAGGCCCCTCACTCACCTTGAGGAGTGGGCCATCACACTGGCTGGTGAGGATGTGGACTGTGCCCGTGGCGACAGCAGGGTTGGCAGTAAACACCCACATGAGGATCCTGCACCACATCATCCCTCTCTCAAAGCAACTGTGAGTGCACTTTCTCTGGCTTTTGACTCTTCTGCCATGAACTAATCACCTCTACTTTGGTTCACAGGAAGCTCTGCCAAGCAACTGATGCCCTCGGCCAGCCTGACCCTCATCTCCATCCATGTCCTCATCTCCAGCCAAGAGAACTCCTCCTCCATTGAAGAGCTAGAAATAAACAGCCAGGAAGACCCGTCAGGGCTTACCCACACCCTCCACGAGAGCAGAGACACACACTTCGGTGGGACCTAGATGTAGAGCAGGCTCAGGTTCACAAACTAGTAGTCATGCATGGACACATGTCTGCAGCAGGAGGAGGCAGGTTCAGCCAAGTCCTCCAGTACTTGGAAGACTGCTGGGGAAGTGGCATCTGTGAGGTACGAGTAGGAAGATGAACAACTGGATTCAGTCTTCCAACTCATCATGGAGAGTCAGCAGAAGGCGGGGAAACACCATGCAGAGTGGCACGTGAGTCAGAGCAGTGGGTCTTCCTGCTCTCTGATAAAGTGGTGCCCACATGTGCGTGTATGGAAGTCTCCATGGGGAGGATGGCAGATGCCATGGTGACCCTGGTCCAGCAGAATGCAGGCAGAGATGTGTACAGACCTGCACTCCATCGTGGGAGCCATGGATGAGTTCCTGCAGTGGTGACATGAGAGGGAAATGGGGCACCTCGACATCCCTCCAGGCGCTCCTTCCCCTCAAGGAGTCAGGCGAGGACCCCTGGGCACCTGAAGGGAGGAGGAGCAGCAGCTGGACACCCTTATGTCATTCACTCAGGAATCTCGGAGGCTGTCCTCTCGTTCCAGGTCCCTTTTGCCTGTGAACCCCTCAAGCTCGTCCTCTGTCACTGCAGGAGGACAGTCAAAGCAAGCCAGGACCCCAAGGCCTTGGACCTCCAAAGGACCAACACCGAAGGCATCAGAGACAACAGGGCCAACCATTACACAGGCTGTCTCCACCCCTGCTGCGTATATCAGGGCAGCAAATAAGGCATTTAAATGTTAAGAAATTCTGATCACAATTGGTTGCATGGGTGAACACATTTTGTCACTTTACAATCTGGAAATATATTAACTTTCATTGAATAATGTGTAATGGTGTCTTTCAGCTTCATTGACAGGCTTCGCAAGTTCACCCACTGCAGCCCCTCCCCCACTCCCTCCCCCACCCCACCACCTCCCCCCGCCCCCCATCCCCCCCCCCCCCCCCCCACCCCCCCCACCGACCCCCACCGCAGGAAATGTGGCCCGTCATTGACGGGCTGAGTGGATGATCGCAAACTGTTTTCACGACATTGTGAAAGCAATTTTTGGCCTTCTCACTGTATTGCCCACTCACAGTACCGAACACGCCCAACGCCAGCGTGCAGGGAAAATTTCGTCCTTTGTGTCTAATAATCTGCATATCCACATATAAACACTGCAACCCAAAAACATTCATACTCATCGATAGTCTTCCCTTTTCTATTTGTCCTTATTTTATCTCTATTCTTCTCCTTAAGCTGTCTCCCTTTTATCCTGAGGTACATTTTTTCATATGGCCAGTCTCTTGTGCTTACTGTTTTAGGCTCCTTTGTCCCTTTAAAATCCCAATTCTTAATCCCCCCTCACTCCATAGTTCAAAAGATTTGTCTTTCTCCTTGTTATATGTAGTTCTCCCCATGGCTCTATGTATTGTCTCTGTGAGGACATTGTTACTGTTTCAGTTTCGATGACACCCTGACGCCTGTGGAGAACTCATGTCAATGCCCAAGAAATCAGAAACACCCCCTTTTGCATCAAATGTCAGGTTGTGCATCAGCATGGGTAATCCTAGTGCCCAATTGGCAATAGGATGGCACCAGGGTTAACTTTGATGTTAAATACCCTGGAGCTCCAGCTTTTACCTGTTTCAAGTGTCTTCTCAAACTCACTATGCAAGACTTCCATCATGTTCTTTCTTCATCAGTAATGAATCATAACTTTGGGCAGCCTGCCATATCTTTCCACAATATTCTAGGGCTACTCCTTTTTTTTTCTTACCCTGGCACTTGGGATGGAATAAACCATTTTGAACTCACAGACAATGTTGCAGAAAATCACATATGACTATCACTTGCCTTTTCTTCACATTATAACTTCGCTTCTCATTTGCAACTTACCAAAGTTAACCACTTTTTAATCATAAAGCAGTGATTCTGTTTGGGGTTTTGCATTCAGTATCTAATCTTTTCATATCCAACATACTGAACAAGTGGAAAATCTGACTCAGGGTATCACTCCATCTATGTTATTGTCATAACTAGTGGTGTCAGCTTCTCTGTAACCACCAACCCAAGGCTATTAATGGTATCTGGAGACAGCTCTGCTAGCAAAGTCCATTAAATTTTATGAAGAAGAATATAGCCCAGTTATTTTCTGTAATATCTATGCTTAAAGGTTGAAGTTTAGTAAGCGTTACACCTCAGCCAGCTAATATTGGTCGGCATCTAGCAATAAGAGCCAAACTCCTTAATAAGAAGAGGAATGCTTGCAATTTGCTTTTTTTCCCTCAAGAGACAAATTTCAAGAGTCCTCATGCAGGTAATTGAGTCTAGATAAGAGAGCCTGGAGTTAAAGAATTTTCTAAATCTCTTTGATGGTACCTCTGGGGAAGCAGAATGAGTTTCATTGAGTTCAGCGAATGCAACGGAGACATTTCATTGCTCTGAATAGCCAAGCAGTTTGGAAAATAACAAAACCTTAGGCATGCATTTTGGGCAGCATTTGCTAGGCAAAACAAGAGAAATTATATTCAAGGGAAAAAAGGAACAGAAGATCTATGAAAGAATGTGACCACTAAAGGTTTACAACAAAGTAGAGGAGTTAGCAGAGTCATTTTACAAAATTAAAATTTCAATCATCTAGTGAATCACCCATGTTACCGTTCTTGGTAATCAGTGGACTGAGGGAAACAAATATCTTGCTAAAAACCTAATATTGTTTGCATTTCACATTTAACTGCAAGTGCTGTTTAAATTCTAAGTCTCTTTCAGGATCTAAGCAGGGAGATAAAAGCTATCTACTGGCAGCAGTTGAAATAGTTAATTAAGCTTAAACTGGTAAAAATAAAAATACCTGGAAAAACTCAGCAGGTCTGGCAAAATCTGCGGAGAGGAAGATGCTGCCAGACCTGCTGAGTTTTTCCAGGTATTTTTATTTTTATTCTTATTTTTGTTTTGGATTTCCAGCATCCTCAGTTTTTTTACTTTTATCTTAGCTTAAACTGGTCTTGCTGTACCTGAGCTCAGCTAGTCCCTTTGTTTAGAACAAATCAATTCTAACATTCATAATGTGGCCAGCTGACCGAGTTCAGTGAGGAGAGGAGCGGAGGTGCTCCTTTCGTTTTGCAAACTCTTTCACCCTGTAGGAACTGGTTCTTGCTCTATTGCAGGGGAAGAAGCTAACTATTTGGTGAGCATCTGGTAAGTGATCAAGGTCTATTCTATTCCTAAGGTTTAAAATAGTACAGCAATTTGTGATAGGATTAATAAATATATCAAATGAAATAAGTATTTAAATAAAATAATTAAGTAATTAATTAAAGCACATAAGGTTGGTAGGGCAGGTGATGTGTCATGGCTGCAGCATGTGGGAGCTCCTGGATACTAGTGTTATCCAGGGCAAGCACATCTGCAGTAAGTGTCTGCGGCTTGAGGAGCTTCGGCTCAGAGTCACTGAGCAGAGGTTGAGCTGCAAACACTGCGACATCAGGGAGGGTGAAAGTATTGTACCAGGAGGTGGTCACCTGTTAGGATAAGACCTTCTGATTTGGAAGGTGGTCAGGGACAGGAGGGTGTGACTGTGGCTGCAGGTAAGGGTACCCAGAGGGCAGGGGTGCAGGAGTGTCAGCCTTTGCAATTGTCCAACAGGTTGGAGATTTTTTCAGCTCGTTTGGATGAGAATGGTGGCTGCAGGATAGATGAGCTGACTAACCATGGCACTGACCATGGTACAGGAAGCCATTCAAGTGGGGGCAGCACAAAGGAATAGGAGACAGTATAGTGAGGGGATTGACACTGTTCTCTACAGCATGGAGCAAGAGTTCAGATGGCTATGTTGCCTGCCCAGTGCCAGGGTTTGGGACAGTTGCTCAGGGCTGGAGAAGAACTTGCAGTGGGGGTGAGGAGGAGGAGGATCCAGTGGTCATGGTCCATGTAGGTACCAATGACATGGGCGGGTTGAGGAATGAGGTTCTGCATAGTCAGTATGAGGAGCTAGGCACCAAATTGAGAAGCAGAACCTCAAAGGTAAAAATTTCTGGATTATTACCTGAGCCATGGACAAATAAGATTAGAGAAATTAATGTGTGGCTCAAAGGCTAGTGTGGGAGAAGTGGGTTCCAGTTTGAGGACCACTAGCACCAATATTGGGGAAACTGGGATCTGTACTGTTGGGATGGGCTACACCTGAACCTGTGTCCTTGTGAGCTGCATAACTAGGGAAGTAGAGAGGGTTTTAAACTAAATAGTGGTGCAAGAGATCAACTTTTGGAAGATGTGGTAAACCAAAAAGTGAGACAAGGCAAGAGAGGAAGGTATTAATATGGGAAATAATAAACCATAACAAGAAGAGACAGTGTACAAATTTGAGTAAATCAGCAGATAAGGCTAAATGCTCCAAAAATAAGAAAAGGACAAAACTAAAAATATTACTGTGGGATAATATAGCAGGCTAGTAATAAAAATACAAATTGTAAATCATTGTGATAGCTTGGCAAGTTTCCCTTTGGGATTTGATCAGCTCAGCAATTACTGCCAGTCATATCACAACAATCTAAACACCTGTAGCATTCGAAACAAAACAGATAAACTGATAGCGCAAATAGAAATAAATAAGTATGATCTGATAGATACATGGCTACAGGATGACATAAATTGGGACCTGAATATTGAAGGGTATGTGACATTTAGGAAGAACAGGAAGTTAGGAAAAAGTGGAGGGTGGCTCTGTTAATTAATGATGGTATTAGCACATTGGAGAGGGATGACCTAAATTCAGGAAACCAGGCCATAGAAGTGATTTGAATTGAGATGAGAAATGATAAAGGCCAGAAGTCACTTGTGGGAGCAGTGTAACTACATGGTAGGACAGAGTATAAAAGAAGAGATAATGGGAGCTTTTCAGAAGGTACAGCAATAACCATGGTGGATTTTAATCTAGCATATAGAGTGGAAAAATCAGATGGTCAAAGGTAGCGTAGATGAAGAGTTCATGGAATGTTTTCATTATAGCGCCTTAGAACAGCACATTCTGGAACCAACCAGAGAACAGGCTATGTTAGAACTGTTATTGAGCAATGATATAGGATTAATCGAGAACCTCATAGTGAAGGCACCCTTAGGTAGCAACGATCATAATATTATTGAATTTTACATTCATTTTGAGGGAGAAACGAGTGCGTCCAAGACTAGTATTTTAAACTTAAATAAAGGCAACTATGAGGGTATGAAAGTGGAGCTAGCTAAAATGAACAGGCAAATGAGGTTAAGGGATAGGTTAATTGAAGTTCAGTGGCAGACATTTAAAAGGATATTTTAGAATACACAGAATAGATAACATTCTAATGAGAGAAAAAATTCCAAGGGCCCACCATCCATGATTAACTAAAGTTAAAGACAATATCAAACTTAAAGAAAAAGTATATAATTATGCAGAGATGGGTGGCAGGTCAGAAAATTGGAAGAAAGCAAATAATGACAAAAAGGTTAATAAGGAGAGAAAGTATGATTGAGAAAAAGCTAGCTAGCAATATTAGGACAGATAGTAAGAGTTTCTATAGATATTTAGAAAATAGTTAACAAAGTGAGTGTTGGTTCTATAGATACTGTGTCTGGGGGAGATGGCTGATGAATTAAACAAATATTTTGCTTTGGTCTTCACTATAGAGAACACAAGTAACATTCTGGAAATAGCTGTGAATCAGGAAATGGAAGGGAGGGAGGATCTCAGGAGAATTTATTACAGTCACCAGAGAAGCAGTATTGAGCAAATTGTTGGGGCTGTGGGCTGACAAATCCCCAGTTCCAGTCACACTTCACCCTAACGTCTTGAAAGAAGTAACCAGTGAGATAGTTGATGCACTGGTTTTCATTTTCCACAATTCCCTAGGTTTGGGGGAGGTCCCACTAGATTAAAAAATAACAAATGTAACTCCTTTATTCAAAAAGGGAGGAAGACAGAAAGCAAAGAACTACAGGCCAGTTAGCCTAACATTTGTCATAGGAAAAATATTAGAAACTATATTTAAGGATGTTATAGCAGAGCATTTAGAAAAATTCAAGGCAATCAGGCAGATTCAACATGGTTTTGTGAAAGGGAAGTCATGTTTAACCAATTTATTGGAATCCTTTGAAGGTGTCACATGAGCTGTGGATAAAGGGGAACTGGTGCACGTACTTAGGTTTCCAGAAGGCATTTGATAAAGTGCCATATCGAAGGTTATTGCAGAAAATAAAAGTTCATGGTGCGGGGTGTAACTTATTGGCATGGATAGAAGTTTGGCTAGCTAACAGGAAGCAGGGATTTGGCAGAAATGGATCATCTTCTGGTTGGCAGGATGTGACAAATGGTGTGCCATACGGATCAGTGCTGGGACCTCAACTTTTTACAATTTATATAAATGACTTGGATGAAGGGACTGAAGAAATGGTTGCTAAATTTTCTGATGATTAAGATAGGTAGGAAAGTAAAATTGTGAAGAGGAGACAAGGAGGCTGCAAAGGGACATAGATAAATTAAGTGAGTGGCCGAAGATCTGGCAAATTGAGTATAATGTGGGTAAATGTGAAATTGTCCATTTTGGCAGAAAGAATAAAAAAGAAGCTTATTATCTAAATGGTGAGAGATTACTGAGCTCTGAGATTCAGAAGGATCTGGGTGTCCTGGTGCATTTATCACAAAAGGTTAGTATGCAGGTACAGCAAGTAATTGTGTAAGCTAATAGAATGTTATTGTTTATTGTGAGGGGAATTGATTACAAAAGTAGGGAGGTTATGCTTCAGTTGTGTGCACGGCACTGATGAGACCACACCTGGAGTATTGCGTACAGTACTGGTCTCCTTATCTAGGAAAGATGTAAATGTGTTGGAAGCAGTTCTGAGAAGGTTTCCTAGGTTAATACCAGGAATGGGTGGGTTGTCTTATGAGTAAGGGTTGGACAGGTTAGGCTTGTATCCACTGAAGTTTAGAAGAGTAAGAGGTGACTTGTTTGAAACCTTTAAAATCCTGAGGGCTTTTGACAGGGTGAGTGTGGAGAGGATGTTTCCTCTGTGAGAGAATCTAGAACTAGGGGTCACTGTTTAAAAATAGAGGGTTGTTCATTAAAGACAGAGATGAGGAGAATTTTTTTTCTGAGGGCCATGAGTCTTTGGAACTCGCCTCCTCAAAGGCAGTGGAAGCAGATCTCTGAATATTTTTAAGGCAGAGCTAGATAGGTTGCTGATTAACAAGGGTGTGGAAGGTCATCAGGGGTAGGCAGGGATGTGTGGTTGAGGTTACAATCCGATCAGATTTTGGAGCAGGCTCTAGGGGCCGAGTGGCCTAATCCTAGTCCTAATTCATATGTTCGTAAGGGCCCTATTTTAAAAGGACAGACGCATGATACTATGTAAAAAGCAAAGCTTCCATTGACTTGCATGGAAATAAAAATGAAAAGAGATGTAACACAGGCTGCTGACTCGCTATCACCTCTTCAATGCTATTGCTCAAAATCAAGATCTACCCCAAAGGGAATGATTCTCATTCCCCATGCCAGCCATTGGAGCCTACATGTATACGCAATATAGGAGAGGGCCACAAACTTCCCAGTAATGGACAAGGCCTTTCTTTAGGGACATTCTTTTCAGCGGCCTCCAGCAATCTCTTTCCCAACTAGGCTATTGGTTAGGCTATTTATTGCTTGGTAGGACTGAGCAGAGCATGCATTGCAGAATTCCTCAGCTGTATCTAAAAACTTAAATCAGCTCCCTACATCCGGACTTACTATTGAGTTCAACAATTTCAGATCATGAACTCTCTCTTCCATCCCCACCCCCTTTCTGATCCCCCTTTTTTCCATTAATTTACAATTTTTTTTACGAATATATTTTTCTTTTCCCTCCTATCTTAAAAAAAAATTTCGATCTATTGTTTCATCTCCACCTTTTAGCCCCTTTCGATCCCTGCCCCCCAACCCCACCCCCACTAGGGCCACTTGCCACTTGCTCATCCTGCTTTCTACCCTTAATGTCCCCATTAGCACATCCTTTAGATAATATCACCACCGTCAACACCCCTTTGTCCTTTTGTCTATGACATCTTTGGCAGTCTTTTCTTGGCTTCCACCTATCACTGGCCCCCTATCGAGCTCTACCTGTCCCACCCACCCCCCTCTACCAGCTCATATTTCATCTCATTTCTCTATGTCTTAGTTCTGATGAAGGGTCATACGGACTCAAAACGTCAACTGTATCCCTCTCTGCAGATGCTGTCCAACCTGCTGAGTTTTTCCAGGTGTTTTTGTTTTTGTTCTAGATTTCCAGCATCCGCAGTATTTTGCCTTTATCCCTACATCTAGCATTGGACTCCAATTAGCATATTTCAGGCCCCTCTGAAAACTGCATCTGGCAGTTCTTGGGTGTCAATGGGATGGATGAGGTACCCCAACACCACCACCGCTTGCCCGCAGCTCTGTGATATTCCACTGATAGCTGCCCATTTTCCAGCAAGAAACAGGTTACTGGCAGAGGAAAATCATGTCTTTTGTTGTTATATTGTTGAGGTCCAAGTCCTTGCAAGCGTGTGATTTCAAACAAGGTTCAATTAAAAGCTGCACATGTTGTGGAAAAAAAATTGGTTTTATTTTTGTCCATTGCTTGGGATCAAAATAGGGATCACAAAGTCTATTTCAGTAGGATGATTCTCCAAGCTGAAACAGTTCTGGAAGTACAGACAGTGCCATTTTGGTTGAGGTGCTTGTTAGATGTATTAGACGGTCACCTGAAACAAACGCAGGTTGCAATATGTCAGTTTAATTTGTTAACTAGCAGTGCCTGTAATAGTCACTTCCTTAACCCATCCAGCATATCGCAAATCCAACAGTGAAAACCAAGCCACCCCACCACCATCCCCAAGTCTTCTCTGAGGAAAAATGGTCAAAAAATTCAAGTATCTAACAAAGGATGTCCTAATATGCAACTGTTTGTAACCTCTTTAGAACTGAAAGAGGGGAAATGGCAGAAGACAAAACAATAAAAGCTAGTATTCAACAATCAGAAACATTTTAAATGTTAAAATCAACTGAAAATTAAGCATTTCATGATTTATTTAAGCCTGCTGGGTACACTCAATCAACACTGGAAACTATAATGATGGTTGATATTCAGCATTAACAGTGGGGCAATCAGGCATAAGTCTTCAGTATATCATCGCTGGCTATTTGAAATGGGGACAGGTACTGTTGGCATCATCTAAGTTTAGAAAATCACTTGGGCAAGAAGGTGAGTGAGATAACTGGTATAACAGGTTTTCTCTCTAACTCCTGCCCATTAGCTGATCATCATTTGCAGCAAAGCCTGGAAAACTATGCTTCATACATGTGCTGTTGAGTTTCTCAGCCTCAGTGCCCTTTTGTGTTTTACTTTCTGCCTGCTTCTTCTTTTTTCCTTCTTTATTTTTCTTTGTTTTGTACTTGTGTCCATCTGTTTGTATGATGGCACACATTACTACACCTAATCTCAACAGGCCTGAAAAATATACTACTTACCTTCAGTAGTAAAGTGCGCTGTTGATATTTTTAGTACACTCCTGAATCCCATGATGTTGACCCTCCTATTACAAAATATGAAATCTTGTCACTTGCTCCTAACAAAATAATTAAATATAGCCTTGATATACCTGTCCAGTTTGGTTACATCATAGATGCTGTTTGTTCTTGTTCATTTCTAGTCTGTCATTGGGGAACACAAGGCTTGCCCAGTACATAAAAGCAGTGACACCCCAACCAAATCCCGTTCAACAAATTGTGCTGCAGATTATCTGCGTACCAATACCTTAGTAGGTTGAATGAAATTTCAACTCTCATGCCTCCTGAAGAGGAGCTCTGGATTGGGTTTGCCATCTGTCATTAGAGGTGCACAATTATATCTTTTTTTTTACGCCAATTAGTTTATGTATAATACTTCTGGTCACATTTAAGGCTACAGTTCTCATCATTGTCATAATGTAAATTCTCTCCTCGCAGTCGGCTAATTGGCATATTAGATACAGAACTTGAATAGAGGAAGAAACCCGAGTCACGAGCGACGTTCACTCTAGCTTTTTTCAGAGCGCACTGTGGTTTGTTTAAACACACACAGGCACTTTAAACCTTTTTGCATGGCCACATATGGATGGTAATTTAAAGGGGCTGATTTGTGCGTGGCCTGCACAGGGATTTGTGACCATCCGGTGTAGAGGAACAATTGGTCACCAATGATTAAAGCCTTAGGGCAGAATTCTCCCTTTGGCTGCTCTCACTGTGACAAGAGCTTCAGGCGATCGTCCAGCCTGTTGATACATCAGCGAGTTAACACTGGGGAGAGGCCATTCACTTGCTGTATGTGTGTGAGAAGGGATTCATTAATTCATCCAATCTGTTGATACACCAGTGAGTTCACACTGGGGAGAGACCTTTTAAATGCTCAGAATGCAGTAAGTGCTATAAAAGTTCCAGAGACCTGGAGCACCATCAACCAGTTCACACTGATGGGAAACCGTTCAGGTGCTCTCACTGTGGGACTGGGATCAGATAATCGTCTGACCTCACTGTACATCAGCGAGTTCACACTAGGGAGATGCAGTTCACCTGCTCAGAATGTGGGAAGGGACTCACTCCTTCATTCATCCTGCTGATGCACCAGCGAGTTCACAAGTGACTGCAGATATTGGACTCTGCTATTATTGTTACTGTTAACCACATCCAGGACAGAACCCTGTTCATTCTGAGAGTTGGGATCTGTTTCTGATGATTTAAATAAACTCCAGTCCAGTCATAATTGTTCAAATTCTGGATAAGTGTCAAATCAGCTTTGTATTAAACACAGTGTGTTGTGTCTTTTTAAAAAAAACACCCAACCCACTCACCTCAACCCTCGCCCCCCCCACCCCCACCCCTCCCCCACTCTTATTTTAGGACTGACGCTGAAGAACAGCATTGGTGTAATTGCAACAAAAAATGCAAATCAAGTTGAAAAGGTTTTTCAAATCAATGAATTCAGCATCCTCAGTTCTGCCACTAGTTTGCATTGAAAACTTCATTTTAATGTATAAGCCTAGAAATTATGCTCTGCAATATTAGTATACGAATACTTAAAGGCTTTATACACACTTTCAGCAGAGCACCAACCAGTTAAAAAGAAACAGGTTGATTCTTTCCTTAAAATAGTGGCAAATGTTATTCAAAATGAATGAACTTAATGTTTGTACATTCTAGCTAGTCATATAAATCAGTAAATATCTGGGGTTCACAGATTAAAAAGAGGAGATTTTAACCCAACGCTTTATGTCTTTATCAACCACTTCCATTCAAGTAGAATAATATTGTTCTTTATTTGTACTTAATTAAATACAGTTCTCCCCTTGTGGGGCTGATAGCATCAACTCAACCATTTGATGTGTTCATGCCTTAAAACACATTGCAGACTACATGTTATGCTAATGTTAATGCTTCATTACCAAGACAGCTTTGTGCAGTACAGTGTGATATGTGTCACCATGGTTTTAACGCAGTGGCTACTGAGATTACATCAATGCATGTATTCATTTATAATTAGCCTTAAGGCCCCTTTTACTGGAAAACTGTATTATTTTAAACATAAAGCAAGAATTTCTGATTTTCAGTGGTGCTTTGCATCCATTTTAATGCAATGCTAGAGAATTCGAAATTATCACCCAAATTGTATGGGTCATTATTTTTGTCTCAACGACAACTTCAATTGGCCTGTTAGGAATAACACTCTGATGATGAATTAGCATAAAACAGATGGGGAAAGAAAGAAGAATGAATGTATTTCTTCATGTCTCATTCCTTTGGGTGGGCGGTGAGGTTTCGTGGGGGAGGGTCCGGTGGGGGGATCACAGTAGGACATTCTTTCATCAAAAATAACTGAAAAATGCAAATGTTTGAGTGCCTATATTTTGCTTCTGTGTTGATTAAGTTTACATTTGCCTAAAAGGCCAATAACCTTTTGGATGTAAAACATTTGTCGCACTGGAGCACTTGAACGTCACAAAAATAGAAATAACTCTCCTGTAGATCTTGGCCATGTGTGACTTTGAAGACAATGGAAATTAAAATCGAGAAAGATGTAAATCAGCGGCTGACTTGCAATCTCCTATTTTACATTACCTCACAAAGTCAAGATTTACTTTGATTTGTGGTTAACTTAAAAAAAATTATTGATTTATTTTATTTCACCACAGAAACCTCATCCCGCCCATGGATGAGATTTGAAGAAAAATGCAAAGGCTGGCTGGCCAATTCACCCATCCACCAACCGTAGGGGCAATGTAAAATTAAAGACAATTGCAACTCTAAAGACCTCAGTTGACCTCTTACTTGTCGGCAGACGCACTTCCGACTTTTGCGTGTCCAGTTATCAAGTCCATTAAGTCCAGTTGCCAAGAATGCTATGATAGAAAGTGCTACAAATAAAAAGGTTCCATTCATCACTTGCATCAAGCTTGACTCTGTATTTGCACTCATACTTCAGAATGCAGAGGGTGTGTTCAAAATCATCCTTTAGAGACATCACTATCCATTGAATGGATGTTTTGTGATTAGTTCCTGGATCTCTCCCTCTCCCCTCTCTCTCATTCACAGCTATTAGAAAATATAAATATTTTAATCACTATGAACAAAACATGGGTTGTAGTTGCACCTTCAACTCAGTTACTTTTTATGTTGAAATAAGATTAAATAAAAAAAGACATCGAGAGAAATTGGTTTCACCTCAGATCCCAGTGTGTAGCATTGATGATGAACGTTTGAGGCTTGCTCAAGAATACCAGCAAGCAATGACTATTAATCAGGCATCCTGATCCAACTTGTCGACCGAGGCCTTCTCGAAATTGTCCAGGTCAGGTAAAGTGCGAAAGAAGCCTCCGCCACCAGCAAAAGACATGGGGCAGAATTTTTAAGTCAGCAGGCGGACGCAGGCCTGACTTGATTGGACGCAAAATCGTGCGAGGTGACGTTGGGTGAGTGTCCCCAGTGTCATCCCACGCTCGTGCAATACTTCAGTCAGGCGCACACAAACGTCGGAAGGGCGCCCGCCAATAATTACCTTAATTAGCCTCTTAATTGAAGTTGCAATTGTCTTTAATTTTACGCTGTCCATCCAACCTTACAGTTGGCGAACGGGCAAATCAGCCAGACGGCTTTTGCATTTTCTTCAAATCTCATCCATGGGCGGGATGAGGTTTCCGTGAAGAAATAAAATATGAATAAATTTCTTTGTACAGTGTTTTCAGTAGCTAAATTTTCAGGTGATTTATAACAATGCACGGACGTTTTTTTTCAGCTTCTGAAACTTTTATTTTAGATTTTTCAGGTTTTCAGCTCCCTGAGGCAGCTCTCAGCTTTCACGTAGCTTTCATTCAGTGCTCGCCCGTGCTGACATCAGCGCCCTCCCTCCTTCCGTCCTCATTCTGGCAGTGCTGAGTGTTTCAGTGTGCATTTCACGCTAGCTGGCTGTTAATTGGAGGCCAATCAGGGTTGGCAATCCATTCCCCAACCGACCCCAGATCTGTCAATCATGCCCGCCCACTCACCTAAAAATTTCGCCCATGACCTCACCACCTACCCTTGATGTTTGGCATGTCCTCCTCAACTTGGGAGAGGTGTACAAGTCACATCCACATTTCCCCATCTCATGTGCTGCCTTGTGTTGTGTGTGGACTTCCTCTGCAGGAAATAAGGGAGTGTGTCAGTGAACAGTCTTGTAAGCTGTTTTGAGAGTGTACATGTCATGATCAAATTGTGCAGATGTTGTGTGAAAGGTGTGAGGCTTGGCCAAGTTCCGAGAGGCCAAGATGCAGAGTGGATAAAGGAAGCAGGCCATTGGGAGCAGAAAATAGCTTTGGACTTGCTTTTGACAAAGTACGGCACCAATGAGTCCAAGTAAAACTGAAGTCAATGTGAAAGATGGGGAAAACTCTCTGTTAGCTGGAGTCTTGGCTAGTTCAAAAGAAGATGGCTATCATTCTTGGAAGCCAATCATCTTATCCCCAGGGCATTACTGCAGGAATTCCTCAGGGTAGTGTCCTAGGCCTGAATATCTTCAGCTGCTTCATCAACGACATTCCTTCCATTGTTCAATTCCTGTAGAAACTGATAATTGTCAAAAAGATATTTGAATTTCCAGTGGCTGACTGAAAGGATCACATGATAAGATTTCAAGTTTTATGACTCCTACTCTAACTAACAAACCAAAAACAACATTGACTAAACACTATTTTTGTAGGCAATTTAAACTCTAGACTACAGTAAAGATTCTCCCATTTAACTTTTAAAACAATCAAAATCCCCTGCCACAATTATACCTTATGCTGTGCCTTAAGTGGACATTTTATACCCCTGGAACCAATCCAAAGCTATTTTCTACTCCTGATGGCCCACTTACTTTTTCCTTTCCCAGCTAGGTAACTTCTAATCCTAGGATTTACTTTCACTGTGAGGGTCACCCTGGAGAGATTCCTCTCTCTAGCCAAAGCTGGTGAAGTTCCCAGCCCCGATTAAACCCTCATGAACTTGGTCTCTTCAATCTGAGTGTGAGCTCCCACCTGCCTTTTGCATGGTGAATAATAAAGATAGCATTTTCTCTTCTCTAGATGCAGGACTGGCTGCATCTATCTTCTCTCTCTCTCACTCTCAATCTCTCACTCTCTCTCTTGCTCTGTAACGTGGGCTTCCTTTTGACTTTTCTTTCCTTAAGCCCATCCCTATGGCAACATGAATCACATGGGCCTTGTATCCAGGAAGAAATGCTAATTATCTATCTTCTGGACCCCCGCAATTCCATTCTATCTGGGAATTAAATAGATGGCTTAAAGTATAACCAGTCATAAAACCTGACATTCTAACACCTCCCTGTGGGACCTGGAGACTAACAGTCTACCCATAGCAAGTACAGAGGCTCTTGCCATTGTCTACGGCTATGAATATCTTGTACCTTCTTCCTAGTAAATCCACCCAACCACCAGCACTCCACCTTTAACTACCAAGCCTTCTTGATTAGCTTCTTGTTGGAAGAATGCAGAGCAGGTCACCTGACCCACATCATTCCACCATTTTACCTTAAATTAAAAATACTGTTCAAAAATATAATAATCTTATAAACTTGGTATTTGTAAGGTCAAAAGTGGGGATGTTTGCTGATGATTGCACAAAGTTTAGTACCATTCACAACTCCTCAGACAGTGAAGTAGTCCATCCGGACAAAACTCAGGCTTGGGCTGATAATATGCAAGTGACATTTATGCCATAGTGGTGCCAGGCAATGACCATTCTAATCATCTCCCCTTGATATTCACAGCATTATCATTGCTGAACTCCTCATTATCAACATCTTGGGGATTACCATTGACCAGCAATATAACTGGACCAACCATATAAATACTGTGGCTGCAAGAGCAGGCCAAAGGCTGGGAATGCTGCAATGAGTAGCTCACCTCCTCACTCCTCAAGTCTTGTCAACATCTTCAAGACAGAAATCAGGAGTGTAATAGAACACTATTCACTTGCCTGGATGAGCGCAGCTCCAACAATACTCAAGAAGTTCAACATCATTCTGTATCGACATCCTATCCACCAGCTTAAACATTAACTCCCTCTACCACCGATGCACAGTGGTATCTACAAGATGCACTGAAGCAACTTGCCAAGGCCCCTTTGATAGCACCTTCTAAATCCATGATCCCCACCACCTAGAAGGTCAATGGCGCAGATGCATGGGAACACTATACCTGCCGAAGATCCCCCCTCAAGTCACACCCAATCCTTACTTGGAACTATGGCGCTCCTTCACTGTCACTGGGTAACAATCCTGGAACTCTCTCCTTAACAGCATTGTGTATGTACCTACACCAGATCGACTGCAGCAGTTCAAGAATGAGGCTCAGCACCACCTTATCAAGGGCAATTAGGAAAGGCAACAAATACTAGCCTTACCAATGGTGCTCACATCCCAAGAATGATTAAAAAACAACTGAAGCTCACCCAATTGGCTGAATCACATTTTCTCACTCCAGCTTACTTGAAGTGTTTTTACGAAATATATCAGATTGTGGCTGCCAATGGATGCTGAAAGGAAATGAGTTTGTTTTGAATTTCAGAACAAAGTTGATACTTCATTTTTATCGAATGCCTTCACAATGGCATTTGCAACGCATTTCCCCAAATTCAGATATTGTATTTTGAGTACTCTCTTACTTACAACTGCATGGGTGGTATCGTCCCAGATTTGCACTAAGTGTGGTAACGGTTGGGAAAAATGACGTTTTACATGCCAGCTGCATGGCAGCTTTTCACACCGTATCACCCCAATGCCACCTCATTAATAATGATTTCCTGGGAAGCGTGCTGTTTCAATGGTGCTTTCGCCCGCCACTTCATCACCTCGCCAGTTCATCATGCCAGGCACCATGTTTAAAGTGCAGCCGCAAGCACACTTCTCAGTACTTCTAGCACAAGACTGCTGCACAGAAGATATGGCCTCAAAAGGAAAGAAGACTGCAGCCCCTCCCTGGTTTAATGACGTGTCCCTCAAGTGTCTGTTGGATGCAGTGGAGGCCCGCCATGATGTCCTCTAACCCCATTCTGGCTGCAGGAGGGGCAGCAATATCACCAATCTAGCATGTGAGGCAATGGCAGAGGTGGTCAGTGCCAAGGCCCCACAAAAGAGGACAGCCACCCAGTGCTGAAAAAGGATGAATAACCTCTTCCATTCCGCTATTGTGAGTCACTCTTCTCATCACTCTCAACTCTCAGACTCACAAACCAATCACACATTTACAGAGTTCTCACTCTGCCAGTTGAAGGGACATTACCATTCACTCTCTCACAATCACCGTCATTGTCCTCATCCTATCCATGACATGCCATGCATATTTATCACCTGGCCTGGCAAACGTCCTGCTTACACTCTCTTCACCTGTTTTCATGCAGGATAGGTTAGCTCACAACACCCGGGAGAGGTCGTAGATTGGTGAAGCAATGCCTGAAATCAAGGTCCTCACAGACTTTGAAAACAGAGCCATCCAGCTGTCTGGTGAGGATCTGGACCATTCCTGTGCTGATGGTAAGGTTGGCGGTGCTCTACCAAGTGAGGATCCAACAGTGCAACATCCATCAGACAACCATGCTGTGAGTGATGTGTCTGGTTCCCTAATCCCCTGCCAAGCACTAATTATCTCCCCTTGCTTTCGCAGGCACATCTGAGAAACAGCCAACAGAGTCCATGACCCAGGGTCTCCAATCAAGCCCTGAAGAAATCTCTGAAGAGGAATCTGAAGCCATCTTCTTTAAAGACCCGTCACAGCGACCAGTGCAGAAACATACAACTTGGTGGGACATAGCTTTAGAGTAGCCTCAGGATCACAACCTGTTGAGCACTTCGCACTGTCTGATCCACAGCAGGCAGCAGCAGGGTCTTCCCAGGTCTTCGGCACTCAGAGGACAACTGAAGGCCAGAAATCTACAGAGCCTGAGTCAGATGAAGAGCCTCTGGACTCGGTCATGTCACAGTTGCTGGAGCTGCAAAGGCAAGCTCGGGAACATCAGGAAGGGATGTCCGCTGCACTCCTCAGATTGCAAGGCACAATGGAGGACTCCGTCCGTCTTCAGGCTGAGGCGATAGCACCGACGTGCCAACACACCAAGTACAACATTGGTAGGATGTCAGCTGCCATGGACACCTTGGTCCAGGGCATCAGTCCTGCACTGCTGCGCAGGCTGAACTCCATCGCCGACGCCATAGTTAACCTCCAACAGTGTGTATGTGAGAAGGGTAAGGGGCAACTCGATCTCACTCCAGCTTGCCTTTTTCCTCAGAGTCAGACAGGTGCCCTTGGGCACCCATAGGGAGGAGGATCAGCAGATGCACACCCTGAGGCCATCCACCCAGGTGACTCTGGGAATGTCTGTCAGGACCCCGAAAGCAGGCCAGGGCCATCCAGGACTCGACCCTCCAGAGGAGGCCCACCAAGGTCACCACACACTGGGCATAGCAGCCAGCAGACTGCCTCCACCTCTGCTGTGGGTGTTCGGAGCGCACCAAGACATAGCGGCAGGGTTAGGAAGGTTAGGAAGATGTAATTCTTTTCAGTCAAAGCAATTAAACTAAATTAACAAAATCAGGGATAAAGTAAAAGCACCCCATTAAAGGGAAACTGCAAAATCAAAAGATGAATTTCAAAGGAAACTTACAAACATCAGACCAAAATATGATCAAAATGGTCCAACAAAGCACCCAAGTCTCTGCAGTGCCCACTAAGCATGGAAGGCCTTGTTGCTGCCAGAAGTGCTCCCTCTCCAGGGACACCCGACCACAAACGTAGCCGCAGAAGAGGGGCAGACAATCGGGTTGGATGACCCGCTCAATCACCCGCTGCCTGAGCCTGTTAATGGCCAACTTGGCCAGGCCCAGGCACAGGTTCACGAGGAAGTCCTCCTCCCTCCCGGCCCCCATCTGCACCAGGTGCCCATAGATCAAGGGCGTGGGACTGAAGTGCAAACAAAACAGAAGCAAAAGGCTTTTCAAGTAACTAAAAAGGGGGCGCAGTCTGAATAACTTACTTACACGTGGTCCACAAGCCGCAAAAAGTGCAGGCATCTTGGGAGTCAGTGAACTGACACATTCTATGGTTGTATGGGACCTGCTGCATGCAACACCTTCCACCCCAGGGAGGACAATGGGGGGGGGACACCCCCACAGAGGGCCACCCCACTGGGGACCTCCTCTGCTGGATAGTTAAAGTGCCAGTACGGAGACCCCCTCCAAGTGCAGAACAGAACGAAATCTGCCCACACTAGACGGTGGTCCGTGCACAGCACCTGCCGCACAGAAGCCGATGGAACACAGGACACGAACGCCTTGGAAACATAAAGGCGGTCGAGTCTGGACACTCCGACTCCAGGTGACACAAAAGTGAAAATGCTGGATCAGGATGGAGATGTCACCAGACGTCCACCAAGTCAAAGGACCCGACCAGGCTCCGCAACTTACTCACACCTAGCATGCGGTGCTGGGCACCATGACGGTCCCTGGCCGCAAGGGTACAGTTGAAATCCCCCCCTAAGGACGATGCACTCGCTCATGTCAGTGGAGCTGAGATGAGCTCCTCAAAGAACCTTGCTTGCTGCTGCGCGCCCAGGGGAGCGTACACATTCACAAAGTGAAGTGCTGCGCCCCCCAGGCACACAGTCAGGTGCAGCAACCGGCCTGGCACCGGCTCCTTGACCCCCAAGATCTCCGGCTGAAAATGTGGGGCCAACAAGATAGCCACCCCGCCAGAAGTGGAGGCTAAGTGACATGTAGACTCCGCCCCCCCCCACCCCCTGGCCACTGCAGGAGCCATGTAGCTTTGTCTCCCAGAACAGAATGTGTTTCCTGCAGGAAGCACACCGCATACCTCCCATCCCTGAGGAGCGAGAAGTTCTGGAACCTGCGTTGTGCGTCCCTGCTGCCGTGGATGTTGAGGCTAGCTATGGTAGTCTTTATTGCCAGAAGTATGTGATACCATCACCAGGCTAGTGTAAGAAGGAGAGGACTATATTAATCCCTCCTCTTCTTCAGGAGCCCAGCAAGAAATGTGGAGGCCCTCCTCTTGGCGCCCAGGGGCCTTGTGGGCCTCACAGGCAGACCAGAACACAAGAGGAAAAGAATGCCACTGGCCCAGGGCTGACTGGACCCTGTCTTGGCAGCTGCTATTACTCACTAAAAAATCCTGGAGCTCCCATAAAGGAGTGAGAGGAGGGCACCAGGGAATCCACAATCTCACTTGACAAAGACTTTAAATCGTCCCAGGTGCTCACCACCAACATTCCGTCCTCCTCTAGCTGCCAACCCTCTCCCCTGTTCTGAGTCCAGGGGCTGGTTCGGAGCTGCCAGCCTGCTCCTCCTCCACCTCAATCCCACCCCCACCCCCCAAGGGAAGAGGTGTCCTCTATGGTCTCCCTTTCTGGTTCTGGACCACAGGGCAACAGCAGGTCAGAATCCCGCTCCTCCTCGGGCACCAGGTCGCCCGATGAATCCGCAAAAGGCTCCAGACCCAGGATGGAGGCATCTGGCGCTAAAGGTTGGGAGAGAGTGGGAAGGCCTTCTGCACCACTGTTGCCCGATGGCCCAGTGCTTGGGGCCATGAAGGGATTGCTGCAGTCCCCTGGCAGTCCAGATAGCATTTTGGGGCTACAAGGTGGGTCGGGGTGGGGGCACCATCACAGGGGGATACCCTGAGCGACCCCTGAGGGGATTTGCTCAGGGGACTGCAGCAAGGGGATGGGGAACTGGACATCCCCCAGAGGGCAAAGCGAGAACTTACGGGCCACCAGCTTTTCACTGGGGGGAGGGGACACATCCGACCTCATAAGTCGTGAGGTCCTCCCACTCCGAGGGGTGGTGTCTCTTCCGGGGTAGGCTGGGGGCTGGAGGGCACTCCATCTGCGAGGCCCCCATCGCCTCATCTGGCCCCTCTGGACGCTCTGCCCTCTGGGGTTTGGGCAGGTCCACCTTCTTTAATAAGGCCACTGGCTCGGGGTCGCGCACCCAATCATTGCCGGAACCGGGGGCCGCGCATGAACAAGGCTGGGCCCAGCCCATGGCACCGAGACGCACACACGACCCGGGAGCACAGACACATCGCCGGGGCCGCATGGTGTTTTTCTCCCTGAGCCGGTGTCCCTGGGAATCAGGGTTGGTTCAGGGGGATTGGGGGCTGCCTCCAAATGCTGGCACTTCCTCCGCGCCTTCTTCCGGTGCCTGGGCTCTCCCCCCGCCTCGCCAGCAACCGAGGTGACAGTGGATGCCAGCGGTTCCTGCCCTTGCAGAGAGGAAGATGTAGCAGTGGTGGGGGGGAAGGAGCGGTGGTGCCAGCGTGGCCACCTGGGTGGTATTGGCGGCCTTGGAGGCGGGGCAGTTCTTCCTCACGTGCCCCACCCCCTTGCAGGCATGGCACCACACGTCGTCCACCAACCAAAAAATGCGGTAGACAGCCTCGCAAAGATGACATCAAAACCCCCCTCAGTGCACACCTCCCGGGCCAGGCGTACAAACCCCTGGCGCCGGAAGGAGTAGACGTGACAGAGGTGGGCCTCCTTCAGGCCGAGCGGGATTGGCGCCAACCCCAACCTCACCTCCCCTAGATGACAAAGGCGGGGGAGGAGGAGCCCATCGGGGACGAATATGATAATATGAGTCTCTGGGCGGTGGCCTCCAGGGGGATCACCGCCAGGGACGTCCCACCTACCGTGAGCCCCTTATCGAGGGCGAGGTGCATGGCCCGCTCGGCCTTCAAAAAGAACACGACCTTGCCATACACCTTGGAGGCTGCTACTATGGCTAAGGGACCCACAACCCCGGCCAGAGCCTGCACCCATGCCTCAATCGTCAGGGTGGGGTGGGTGTAGCACTTCACCCCGAGCTTGCAGATCAGTAGCCTAAAGGGCAACAGGGCCATAGGGGAAGCAGGAGCCGAAGAGGCCACCGCTCCCGCATAGGTGGCCCAAGTGGGCCCCACCACCGGCAAAGTCATTGACGCTGTCAGGGAGTGCTACACCCACCCCAATGCAAGCAAAATACACACAACTAAAGAGCAAAGGGGAGTGAGAGAAGGGGAGAGCAAGGGGGAGGGGGAAGGGGAGACAGAGGGGACAAAGGCAAGCAGGTGGGGGTTTCTTGATGTGGGGGGGTTCCGATGTTCCACTGCAGGGGGAGGAATCTTCACCTGGGCAGCTAGCACTGCCCAAGCACAGGTCAGGAACAATGGTAAATGTTCATAGATGCAGCTGGCTCTGGGCAGTGCTAGCTAATCCAGGCAAGGGAGGGCAGAGTGGGGTGCAGGGCTTCTTCCCCTCAAAGTTCAGTCTCTCACAGTCCTCCCTGCTCAGATGTTCTATTCCTCCCCCTGCACACAACCAAACAGACAAAAGGCAGATCTTTTGTCCCCCTGGCATCCACCTCTGGCAGCAAAAAGTCCTCCCCTTTCAGCCGGAGTCTGGTCCTCTCTCCTCCAGCTCTCTCCAAACTCCCACTCCCAGGCTCTTCAGGCCTTGCTAGGCCCCACCCTGTAGCAGCAGCACCAGGTTGTAAGAGCCTCCAAAAAGAAGAGAGTCCAACTCCCAAACTCCTTTCTCCTCCCAGTGGGCAGCAGGCTTCTTCCTCCAGGTGAAGGCCAAAAAGAGAATCCCCAATAGCAGCTTTTCCACAAGTAGAAACCACAGGAGCACCAAACAGCAGGCAGCAACACACACTCCCAACTGCAGCTCAGGCAGCAAGTAGCTGCACCTGAGCCCAAACAGGAAGATGGAATGCTTCACAAATTTGCGTGTCATCCTTGCACTGGGGCCATGCTAATCTTCTCCGTATCGTTCCAATTTTAGTATATGTGCTGCTGAAGCGAGATGGAGTTGCACAGCCTGGGCACAGGTGTTAATCGCTTGTACATACTGTTCACGATTGTCAATAAACTCCTAAGAATGTCTCTCTGCCTGCGGCTCCTTGTTCTGTTGAGCAGCATTCGTGTCACTCAGATGTGAAACCTTTCTACACAAGATAAAGCTAGGTGTCTCTTCCTTGTGCAGCCTTCAGACCAAAGTGATAGCCTGGCCCTGGGTACATTACTGATGCCTGCACCTCGACAGTGCTTGCCATTGCTGCCACAATTTAATGGGTAGGCGTTGTACAGTTCCATCATTCTCTCTGAGTGCTCTCAGCACCTTTAAGGTGGGGCTGGCCCCATCTCTTCAGCATCTGTGACCAGTGATGCTGTGCTCCTGAAGGGGGTCAGGTGCTGAAGGGAGACAAAGGATCAGGTGCATTTAAAGTTTCACAGCTTCATCTCCATGATCTGACCTTGATCACAGAGCACAAGCGAGCTGCCCTCGGCCAGACAGGAGTCAGACATTTTCAGAGGCTACGTGAAGATCTAAGGAATGTCTTCACTGCATGTCATCATCATCCTCCTAGAATCGAGTGACTATTAGGGCCTCCATTGCATCTCCATGACAGGATCCTTGTCACAGAGAGTGTGTGCATTGCCATCAGTCAGACTAGAGTCAAACGTTCATAGATGCAACGTGAGGATCTATGGGGTCTCCTCACTGCATGTCATCATCGTCCTCCACAAATCTAACACTTATGAGGGCCTCCCGAGCCGGCCTGCCTTGTCTGGCCAGTGCAATGGCCTCCTCACCTTCACCCCCTTTGACATCCTTCTCATCAGAGACCTCCAGCTCCTCCATCTCCTCCTCAGCCAGCTGCTCTCCTTGTTGCAGCACCAGGTTGTAAAGGCCACAGCAGGCAACAATGATGCATGACACCATCTGTGGACTGTATTGCAGGGCTCCACCAGACCAGTCCAGGCACCAGAACCTCATTTTCAGCATCCCGATGGTCTGCTCCACAAATTGCGAGTTGCATCATGAGCCTCATTATACCTTCGCTCTGCTGCAGTCTGAGGCCACCGCATGGGTGTCATCAGCCACGTGCTCTGCGGGTAGCCCTTGTCCCCAAGGAGCCAACCCTGCAGCCTCTGTGGACCCTCAAAGATGTCAGGGACCCTCGAAGATGTAGGAGCCATGGACCCTCCCAGAAGAGCTGTGTGCAGACATGTTTGTGGCGGTCGCACACCAGCTGCACATTCATGAAATGGAAGCCCTTGCAGTCGACATTGTTGACTGCATGATGCGGCAGAGAACTGAGCACCACGTGAGTGTAGTCGATGGCACCCTACACCTGTGGGAAACCTGAGATCTGGGCAAATCCCACCACTCTTGCATCCTGGCTTTCCTGGTCCTGGACGAAATGCACAAAGTTGTGTGCCTTCATGGTCACAGAATCACACAGTGCAGAAGAGGACCTTCTGCCCATCGAGTCTGCTCTGATGGTGGCATCCAAGACCTCATGGATGCATCTGTGGTTGGACGCTTGCGAGATCCAAAAGAGGTCACCTGTGGAGCCTTGAAAGGAGCCACTGGCATAAAAATTGAGCTCCGAGGTCACTTTCACGACCCACTGGATGCCCTACATGTCTCCGTGGCACCAAATCCTGCAGCAGCTGGGAGATGCGACTGACCAGTTCCCTAGATACACGCAGTCTTCAGCAACACTGGTTCTTGATCATCTGTAGAAATGAAAGGCCCTATCTATAGACCCTGGGTCTAGTTTGGCGCCGACGAGCAGCAGTTTGCTGTGGCTTTTCAGTGGTGTCTTTGGGAGCCCCCGCCCATGGACAATTGCAAACAACGTCCTGAAACCAATTTTTGGCCTTCTCGCCATATTGTCCGCTCATGCCACTGAACATGCCCAATGCCAGCGGGCACAGAAAATTCCACCCCATGTGTCTTTTGAAGGCCAAGCTGATGTTGTTGTACCTTGGTTGTATTGTCCTGAGGCAAACCAAATAGAGAGATTACACTTGTATAATTTCAGGCTTAAATGAATGAACACAATAAAAAACTGCAGAGCACAACAATGTAGAGATTTGCTCTGAACCAATTTTCAGTCAATTGGCAATAATATTGCAGCTCTACAGGTAAGCAACTAGACTATAAAAACCCCAGTGGCATTTGTACAATTTTTTTCGATGGAATCTTGCAAAAATCTGAAAACGCAGCCTAGAATGACTAATGGTCCAGAATCTTGTGTTTATCAATTCTGCTAGTGTTGCGAAGAACAACTGCTCCAAGTCACATCTCTGTATCTACTAAAAAACAGCCGTGCACTTTCCAAATTTTATCAGTAGAAAGGAAGAACACTCGATTCCTTGCTGTCAGTATCAGAATTTTGAAGAACAACAGCAGTTTCTCTGCTGATAAGTTACAGAATATATGGTAAGAAACTTTGTATCGCATTGCAGAGGAGATAATATTCACCTATAGTAAAATGTTATCAAGAAGTGCGATTAAGAGGCTGAGTTATTTGATTCCAGGGAAACATTTTCCTAATGTTTTCCTTTTTCCTTTTTTATTGGATTGGTTTGTTCTATATTTACATTAATAGAAATCATTAATATATTATTTAGGGATAAGGTCATAATAGTGCAGAATTTCCTGTCAATTTGTACCAAGAAAAGACATAATCATAGCTTAACGTTAACTTCAGGTAAAAAAAGATTGAAGAAATTTTAGCCTAAGTGATTTGTGCCTCTTTTTACTCTAGGCTCAAGTCTACTTGATTCTTTGCACCATTTCAGTAAAACCTCTGCCAAAATCCTCACCACTCATTAACATTTTATTGCCCCTTGCAACAGCACAAACTGTAGTTCTAAGTTCTTAGTTTATGCCCATTGTAAACAGGCTGTAAATTTCTAACAGAACTTGAAGTTAGACTTGCGGTGCTTTATGATAATTTGTTTCAGCAATTATTTCTTTATTTATCACCAAAACTTTTTCACATCTCTGAATGCATTGTTATGGCAAGGGAATGATTTGCATTAAATATTGAAACACTTCAACAATTGCAGTTTCTTTAATTGGCTTAAATGGCTTCCTTGTGGGGGGTGGTGGTAGTGTCTAGAACCAGGGGACACATTTTAAATTAGGGGTCTCCCACTTAAGACTGAGGTTAGGAGAATTTTTTTCTACCTGAAGCAGTTAGTCTTAGGAATTCTCGTACCCAGAGAGCAGTGGGTGCTGGGTTATCGGTGTATGAGTTGGATGGATTTTTAATCAGCAAGGGAGTCAAGGGTTATGAGGGACAGACAGGAAAGTCGAGTTGAGGCCACAATCAGTTCAGCTATGATCTTATCAAATGGCAGAGCAGGCTCGAGGGGCCGAATGACCAAATGACCCTAACCCCAACCCTTGCTCCAAATTCTTGTGTTCTTATGTAAGTTGACCTGTTATAGCAAAACTAGGGAAAGGGAACAATTGCACTTCTGTCTTGGAGTCACAGCTGCTAGGAATGCACTGATCAGGAATTTGGCTTTTGCAGTCCCACACTTTTCCATCACAGGGAGCATGCTTTTAAATTCCGCATAGGAAACCTGGCAGGCAAGGCTCAGCTAAATGATAGGCAGCTGAAGACATAGCCACAGATAAGTCATCAAGGTCAGTCTTTTCTGACTGAGAGACACAAAATTGTGGATTCCCAGTGGACTATTTCTGCATTATGAAAAAATATGGGCAGTACATTAATTTGAGAGTACCTCTCAGAGTAATGCTTTTAGGATGAATTATAGAGCAAACACTGTTATTTAATTCAATTCAATGAGACACTCAAATTCTCTTTATTGGAGACATAAGGATTTCTCATAGATTAGAATAATTGTATGGTTTGCAACAATCCCAGGATTTCCTTTTTGGTAAATCCATTCTGTTTTTTGTTAAACCTATTGCAAAGTGCTCATGTTACGTTGTCGCTTGAATTATCCAAATCTTAAACAGTCCATATTTTGTTGATCAAGCAATATTCTTAAGCTTTCCTCTTTATGTTTTTGTTCTCTTTCATCCATACCATTGCAATGTCTTAAGTTTGTCCTTGGTTCTTTTCCCCATAATTTTTTTCCTTACCTTATTAAGAATGTACTTAAATCATACTCCAGTCTGTCCCAGCCTGCCTTTTTTTTTGTTATTGACCCTATTTCAAATTTATAAAGCATTTTGCTTATTCTTTCCAATTTGCTCAATTTTATGTAATTCTCCTGTCAATATTTCCATACAGTACAGCTTTTCTCCAAAGCCTCCTCAGTCTGCCGATTAGGAGATAAGATTGTTTTATTTCCTCAGGATTCAGTAATGAGAATTACCACCTCCCTATCTTCTTGCTACCTCTACATCTCTACAATTTTACATGGGGTGACTCACCCAACTTTGGGCCTTTTGAGGCACTTAAGTGGCTAATTAATGGCCTCATCATGCCACCAGTGATATTTTACTCATGGCTGGGGGAGACCCACGCTATGGAGGAAGCTTTAGTTGCACAGGCTGGGGTCGCATAAGAGCGGGGAGACATCATTTGTGGATCCACTGGACCCATTTGAGGCAGCCCCCTAGAGGTTATTTCCCTCACCCTTTAACTCTCCCTCTAAGTCTCTTGAACATGATCCACACAACCCCTGCCCTCAACAAGAGCCCCAACCCTGGATTTATCGGGCTCTTCAGCATTGTGGGACTGCCTGTAATCCCAGCTAGAGAGATTACAGATCTTCCGACCAATCAGGTTGGCCAGCAGCTTTCTAAAGCAGGACATTCTCCTGCGATAGAGGCAGAAATTTCACCTTAACACAATTAACGCTGCTCCCAGCATTAAACTGCTGTGGGGCAGCAATCGGAATTGAGGGCAGGCTCCCCACTGACATTTTAGTCGGCAGTGGTGGAGACCACGTTCTGTAAAATCCAGCCCAACATTTCAGGTTGAAGCCTTTTCACCCGAATTTTATTTCCTCCAATTCCTGTTTTGTTATCTCTGACACATTTAGGTAAACTGCAGGAATGTTATCTCAGGATGTAAATGCCTTACTTTTACACTTTAAAGGCTTGTTTTATTGGTTTTGCAATGCTTTTACATGCTTGGTCCATCAGAGCTAAGATATTAGCTTATCCTTGCTTTTTTTAACACAGAGACAGAGGCTGATATTTTTCGTGCCAACCGGCATCGGGCATGCTCGTTAGCATGAGCGGGCAATATGGCAATCGGTTTCAAGATGGCGTAAGGATGATGACAACATGCAGTGAGATCACTCCATAAATCCTCACATAGGCTCTGAGAATGTCTGACTCCTGTCCGGTCGAGGACAGTTCGCTTGTGCTCTGTAATCAGGGTCATATCATAGAGGCACAGCCTTGAAACTTTAGGAAGACCTGATCCTTTGTCTAACTTTGGCACCTGAGCCCTTCAGGAGCACAGCATCACTGGTCACAGATGCTGAAGAGATGAGGGCCAGCCTACCTCAAAGGTGCTGAGAGCACACCAAGAGAATGAGAGAACTCTGAGGTGCCTGCCCACGACAGCAATGACAACACCACCGAGGTGCAGGCATCACTAATGTGTCCAGGGAGTGTGAGGCCAGACCATCACTTTGGTCTGAAAGCTGCACAAAGAACAGGGAAGATACCCTGGACTGAGACACTTGCCTTTATCTTATGCAGAAAGGTTTCACATCTGAGTGACATGAACACTGCTCATCAGAACAAGGAGCTGTAGAGAGTTTATTGACAATTGTGAACAGAGTGTAGAAGTGATTAACACCCACTAATTCTTCTTAACTTTCCTAACCCTGTTGCTATGTCTTGGTGCTCCCCGGACATCCACAGCAGAGATGGAGGCAGCCTGCTGACTGCAATGCCCAGTCGGTGATGACCTTGGTGGGCATCCTCTGGAAGGCCAAGACTTGGAGGGCCCTGGCCTACTTTTGAGGTCCGTCTTGTGTGGCAGTGGCACCCTCCTCAGCTTGTGGAGCTCGATTTGCTGAGGTCACAGCAAAGGGGGATTCAGATGGGTCGTACACTCTCGGAGTCACCTGCGTGGATGGCCCCAGGGTGTGACCCTGCTGATCCTGCTCTCTATGGGTCCCCAAGGACCCCAGGCTGACTCCTTGAGGAGAAGGAGTAGTTGGAGTGAGATCGGGCTGACCCACACCCCTCTTGCGTACACACTGTTGGAGGCCAACTATGGCATCAGCGATGGAATTGAGCCCATGCTGCAGTACAGGACTGATGTCCTGGACCAAGGTCTCATGGCAGCCAGCCTCCTACCAGTGTTGACCTCAATGCACCATCACCTCAGCCTGAAGGCGGATGGACTCCTCCATCATGCCCTGCAATCTGAGGAGCACAGCAGACATCCCTTCCTAATGTTTCCGAGCTTGCCTTTGCAACTCCAGCAACTGTGACATGACCGAATCCAGAGGCTCATCATCTGACACGGACTCTGCAGATTTCTGGCCTCCAGAAGTCCTCTGAGTGCCGGACACCTGGGAGGTCTCTGCCATAGTCTGCTGTGGATCAGACAGTGCGATGTTCTCACCAGATTGTGAACCCAAGGCTATTCTAAAGCTAGGTCCAACGGAGATGTGTGTCTCTGTGCTGTTGAAGGGTATGGGTGAACGTTGTGATGGGGCTTCAAGGGGGATGCCTCCAGATTCCTCTTCAGAGACTTATTTGGGGCTTGTTTGGGGGCCCTGGGTCCTGGACTCTATCAGCTGTTTCCCAGATGTGCCCGTGGAAGCAAGGGGAGATAATTAGTGCATGGCAATGGCCTGTGAAACAGGACACATCACTCACAGCTGGAAAAACTCAGCAGGTCTGACAGCATCTGCGGAGAGGAACACAGTTAACGCTTTGAGTCCGAATGACTCTTCATCTTCATCAGATTTCCAGCATCCGCAGTATTTTGCTTTTATCTCACATCACTCACAGCATGGTTGGCTGATGGATGTTGCACTGCTGAATCCTCACTTGGTAGAGCACCGCTGACCTCACCGTCAGCACAGGACCAGTCCAGATCCTCAATGGCCAGCTGGATGGTTCTGTTTTCAAAGTCAGTGAGGACCTTGATTTCAGGCATTCCTCTGCCGGTCTGTGACCTGCCCCTATTGTTGTGTGCCAGCCTGTCCTGCGTGAATAGAGATGAGAGTGTAAGCAGGACGCCTACCAAGCCAGATGATAAATATGCCTGGCCTGTGTGGTTGGTGAGTGGTCCCATGGACAGGATGAGGACAATGAAGGTGTGTGTGAGAGAGTGAATGGTGATGCTCCTTGAATTCCCTGTGAATGTGTGATGGGTTGTCAGTGTGTGAGTCAAGAGTGACAAGAAGAGTGACTTCCCTGGCAGAACGAAGGAGATCATTCATCCTTTTGCGACACTGGGTGGCTGTCCTCTTTAAAAGGGTGTTGGCACTGAACACCGCTGCCACCGCCTCCCAAGCCTGATTGGTCAAGCTGCTGCCCATCCTGTGGCCAGAGTGGGGATAGAGAACATCACGGAGGGCCTTCACAGCACCCAAAAGACGTTCCAGTAACGCATCATTAAACCTGGGGGCTGCAGTCTTTTTGCCTTTCATGGACATCTTTCCTGCAGTAGTCCTGGGCTGGAAGCACTGAGATGTGAGCACACGGCTGGACTCTAACCATGGCGTCCGGGATGCTGAAGCAGCAATGTGATGGCGTGGCAGGCAAATGAAAGCCTGCCCACCATGGAAATGGCATGTATCCCAAGAATGCATAAGTAAGGTGGGTTGGGATGATACAGCGTGAAAACCCACCATCGTGGCCGGCGAGTAAAATATCACATAGTGCAAGTCTGGGACAATTCCACCCAGAATACCACATTGCTCGCAATAGGGACTTATGTTTTTAAGATATTTACTCCAGTTAGTTACATCTGAAACCAAGCTTTATTCTCTTGGTTCTGCAGCGGCACAGAATTTCTAATCTATTTAAGATCAGGCAACATAGTTTTCCAATCAATCATAGTTGGTCTAGAGTTAATGCTGACCACCAGTTTCTCTGCCAGTTCTCTGGATAGAATGCTTTTAAATATGTATTACAGTTGGTTGATGCTGCATGCATGGGGTGAACACTAATAAACCCTTCATTTATCTATCTTAATTAGTGCCTTCTTCTATTCCTTGTGAGAATAATTCCAGCTGTAGTTATTCCATCAATAGTCCACTTGGAGAATATCTCCTCCTCATAAACTGCAAGGAGTAACTTTCTCATGCATACTGAATCGCAATTATCTCAGGTAACACATTATCTCAGGTATTACAATTTTGATAAATAGTATAAAGTGCTAGGTGTTCTGGAAGATTCTTAAGAAATACTAAAAGCTGCTTGGTTATTAATAGCTATAATTGTTTGGGATGTATTCTGTCGCTCGAGATAAAAAATTAAGGGCTTCCTGAGTGTAATTGCGCTCTTGTAGATGTTACAAAATATTAGAATGTTTTACTGCTGACTAATTACCTTAGATTATATGAAATGTAGTGTAGGCCCCTTAGGAGAATGCCTAATGTAGTAGCAGTGACCATTTCACTGAATTTAAGTGAGACTGCTATGGATCTAATCCAGTAATTCTGGAATAAAGGCAAGATCTAACTCTTCCTATTTGACCTCCTTAATGGAAACTTTAATATTATTATCATCATTGGCACTCCTCATGTCAATAATGTTACAATAGTTTCTCCATAGTGTTCATTCTTTGGCCGCAGCTTACCAGCCATATGCTAATGAGGCACGCAATTAAAAAAGCCTGGGCTCCCACCGCCAATGTTGGATGGGTTGCTTATGGTTGGCTGGGTTTAAGTGAGATTTCAGTGTCGGCTATGGGCTCACAGGTGACTTATGAGCACCCTTTCTTAGCATTAACGTCTCTCCCACATTGAGGGTATTGGTTGTTACTGGTACAGCTGGTGGCAAATTGTAAGTTCGAGCAGTTTTCCATTCCTCTTGCCATTCTCTCTCAGTTGTAGTCCTTGTTAATTGGCAGGTCTTGACACCATTTTGGATGATGGATCGCCATTTTGGTCTCGATTGGATACCTGATTCCTGATTCCTATGTGTTGATGTTAATAGCGCAGACATTCGTGGAGGTTTTGAGATTGTCTTTGAAGCATTTCCTTTGGTCCCCGTGGGAATAGACTCCCTGGCTCTAAAGTGTTCTGTGTAGAGCACCTGTCTGGGCAGTCTTGAGTCAGGCACTCTGACAACATGTCCATCTCAGCTGATATGAGATTATTGTGACCTCTATAATTGGCATGTCCATATGGAGGACACTCATGTTTGTCCTTATGTCCTCCCACTTGATTCGCAAGATGCTTCTAAGACAAGGCTGATGATGCTATTCTAGCGGCATAATATGGGGACTATAAATTGTCCATGCTTCAGCAAGAAGCATGGGAAAAACCACAGGCCGATAGACTTTGAGTTTAGTGTCAGGCCTGATATCATGATTCTCAAAAACCCAGGTACTTACTTTACCATAGGCTGAGATAGCACATTGAATTCGGTGGTGGATATCTTGAAAGCTATCTATCCAAAAATATTAATATATAATAGCGTTCAAGTAAGAACTGTTCAAAAGAGTAAGTTTGCTTAGTGGAGTTGATCTTAATTGTAAGCAATTTGTTGCATTAAATAAGTAATTAATCAAATAAAAACCGTAGCATTAATGTACCCATTACCTGCTGAGCAGGTAAGGAGTTTCTTGACACGATGCAGAAGGCATCACAACTGCATAGGGCAGACTAGAAGGCTGGTCTTTCTATGTTCAATTTTTTGCACATTTACATATGCTACACCAGATGTAGCTAACATCGTGTCCATTCAGATTAACCTACTCTTCCAGCCCAAATGAGCAGAGTGTATAATGAGTGGCTGATGCACCATCACTTGCTCCCTGCCTCCTCAGAAGATAAATTTAACCATTGTCTTGCCAGATAACAGGTAACTTGATGATCTGCTTCGTACTGCTTCCTCTTAGAGTTTTTCTTTCCATGCTTAGTCTTCTTCCGTTTATTCTCCACATTTTCACCCTCAGCCTTTTCACTGCTCCCCCTCCATAAATGGGGATTTAAACTCCTAGGCAGAAATCCAAAGGGAGGTCAAGGAGTCTCTGAACTTCCTATCCCAGGAGTCTCTCCAGGAAGTCCCTCCGATATTAATGACTGGGACTCATTAACAGCCTTCCACACACTGCCTGGCACTCCAGTAACTCAAGGTAGATTTTCCCTTGGTGCAGCATGCTGGTAATCACCCAAATGATCATGCCAGCTGGCCATCCAACATTGGTGGTGGGAGCCCGGGCTTTTTAATTGCGTGCCTCATTAGCATATGGCTGGTAAGCTGTGGCCAAAGAATGAACACTATGGAGAAACTGTTGTAACGTTCGCAGCACACAAGTGCCAGGCAATGACCATCTCCAACAAGAGAGAATCTAACAATCGCCCCTCGACATTCAATGGCATTACCATTGCTGAATCCCCCACTAGCAACGTCCTAGGGATTACCATTGACCAGAAACTGAACTGAATCACAAATATAAATACTTACCTACAAGAGAAGGTCAGGGGTTAGGAATCCTGCAGCGAGTAACTCATCTTCTGACTCCCCAAAGCCTGTCCACCATCTATAAGACACAAGTCAGGAGTGTGATGGAATATTCTCCGCTTACCTGGATGAATGCAGCTCCAATAACACTTAAGAAGTTTGATATCATCCAAGACAAAGCAGCCCACTTGATTGGCACCCCATCTACAAACATTCACTCCCTCCACCACCGACGCACTGTGGCAGCAGTGTCTACCATTTACAAGATGCACCTACCAAATCTACGACCAATACCACCTAGAAGGATAAGGGCAGCTCACAGAAGGGAACTTTACCACCTGGAAGTTCCCCCTTCCAAGCCACTCAATCCTGACTTGGAAATATATTGCCGTTCCTTCTCTGTCACTGGGTCAAAATCCTGGAACTTCCTCCTTAACAGCACTGCTAACACCACATTCACTGCAGCAGTTCAAGAAGGCAGCTCACCAGCACCTTCTCAAGAGCAATTAGGGATGGGCAATAAATGCTGACCTAGCCAGTGATGCTCAACTCCCATGAATGAATTTTTAAAATTCTGAATAAACCTGGCCCACTTCGGTGGCTTGAACAATAGTTTAGATGGACTGTGTGTTGCCAAAGTCCTTTATAATACCCTACATTCCTATAACGTCTTTCACATAATGTAGCATGATAAGATACAGAGAGTGCTGTGGACATCGTAAATGAAGAGGAGAAGCCTAAGATATGATAGAAGTTGTGAGGTTTAAAAGGAGCCTTTTATAGTGAGGAAAGAGGTTGCAAAGAGTTTGAGCAATTAAATGCAAAAATAAATTGTTTCTGCTTTCAACCTATTTTCACAGTCATTGTTTATATAGATCTATAGACAGCACAGAAACAGACCATTTGGCCCAACAGATGCATGCTGGTATTTTGCTCCCCGTGAGGCTTTCCCCAACTTTCTTCATCACATTTTATATGAATGACCTGCTATTCCTTTCTTCCTCAGTGTTTATCCAGCTTCCCCTTAAATGTATCTATGCTATTCGCCTCCACTTCTCCTTAGAGTAGTGAGTTCCACATTCTAACCATATTCAAGATAAACAAGTTCATTTGATTTCATTTTGCAATGTACAGAAAGCCACACTGCCTATTAGATGTAGCTTTGTGATTTGTATCACCCATTCTCACTGTGCAAAAGTTCATTTTGAGTCACTGTGCTGTAATATCATGGGTGCAATATTTATTTCTCTGCAAAGTTTAGCAATAAGGCAAAAAATTGAAGCAATAAATATCACTAGAATAAGAAATAATAAGATATTAGGTGGAGTCAGAGTAAGGGGAAATGCAATAACTTCTAAATTAGGTTTATGTAAATGCACTGAGTTTAATAAATAAGTGGTGAACAGCAGGTGCAGATAGCCAAGCGGACGTATGATATTGTGGTGATAACAGAGACCTGGTACAAATGGTGCAGGACTGGGTACTAAATATTCCTAGATACAAGGAAAGACAGGAAAGAAATAAAGAGGGATGACAGTACTGATTAAGAGATATTGCATTGCTGGAAGAGAGAACATTCTCGAAGGGTCAAGAACAGAATCTATTTGGTTAGAGCTAAGAACCAAGAGGTACAATTCCACTGCCAGGTGTGGTAAATAGGCTACTATTTAGTGGGAAGGATGTAGAGGAACAAACTTGCAAGGAAATTACAGAGTGATACAAAAACTTGAATAGTTGCAATTATCCTAATATAGATTGGGGTATAATAGTGTAAAGGACAGAGAGCAGGTAAGAGTTTCTGAAGTGTATTCAGGAGAATTTTCTTGATCTGTATGTTTCTGGCCCAGTGAGGAATGAGGCGTTGCTGGACCTGGTTCTGGGGAATGCGGTAGGCCAGGTAGATCGAGAGTTAGTCAGGGACAGTGATCATAGTACAAAGTTATATTATCAAGTTTAAGCTAGCTATGAAAAAGGTCAAGGAGCAATCCAGGATAAAAATAATTAATTAAGGAGGGTCAACTTCAGTCGGGTGAAAACAAATCTGCTCCAGGTAAATTGGAATCAAAGGTTTTCAGGCAAAACTGTCACAAAACTGTGGGCTGCCTTTAAAAATGAGATAATTTGGGTGCAGTGGAGCTACATATCCTTGAGGGGGTAAGTTAGCCAAACAAAGTCAGAACTCCCTGGCTAATGAAAGATAGAGTAAGGTAAAGTACATAAAGTGTGCATATGGCAGATGTCAAAGTGATAATACAAGTGAGAGCCAGGCTGAATATAGAAACTTAAGAGGGATGGTGAAAAAAGAAATAAGAGAAGCAATGAGAGAGTATGAGAAGAGACTGGCAGTAACATAAAACATAATCCAGTGGTCTTCTGTAGGCAACCCACAGTTAACCAATTTTCTGGTGTACTGCCACTTTCTTTCTTTCAGACATAAGCTGTAGGCTTCATTCCCTCCTTAGATAGCTCCACCACTTCAGAAAGTTGATTTAGTTCCTAAAAGATGTTGTAAGTCAGAAATAACAAAGATAGACTTAATTATATAGCATCTTTCATGACCACAGAATATGTCAAGGTGCTCTACAGCCAATGAAATACTTTTGAAGTGCGGTTGCTATTATCATGTAGGAAACGTGGCAGCCAACTTGTGCACATCAAATCCTACAAACAGCTATGTGATAATTGCCAGATAGCCTGTGTTAATGATGTTGATTATGGGCCAGGATACCAGGGATAACTCCCCTGCTCTTTATTTTTAACTCTTTCACAGGACATGGACATTGCTGGCTAGCCCAGCATTTTTATTGCCCATCCCTAATTGCCTTTAGAAAGGTGGTGATAAGCAGCCTTCTTGAAGTATTGCAGTCCCACAGTGCTGTTAGGAAGGGAGTTCCAGGATTTTGACCCAGAGAGAGTGAAGGAATGGCAAAATAGTTCCAAGTCAGGATGGTAAGTGGCTTGGAGGGGAACTTGCAAGTGGTGGTGTTCCCATGCATCTGCTTCCCTTGTCCTTCTAGGTGGTGGAGGTCACAGGTTTGGAAGGTCCTGTCAAAAGAGCCTCAGCGAGTTGCTACAGTGCATCTTGTAGATGGTATACGCTTGCTGCCACTATGCATCGGTGGTGGAGGAAGTGATAGCCAATTGAAAGTGGTGGATCGGATGCCAATCAAGTGGGCTGCTTTGTCCTGGATGGTGTTGAGTTTCTTGAGTGTTGTTGGAGCTGCACTCATCCAGGCAAGTGGAGAGTATTCCATCACACTCCTGACTTGCGCCTTGTGGATGGTAGACAGTCTTTGGGGAGACAGGAGGTGAGTTACTCTCTGCAGAATTCCCAGCCTTTGACCGGCTCTTGCAGTCACAGTATTTATATGGTTGGTCCAGTTCAGATTCTGGTCAATGGTAATCCCCCCGGATGTTGATAGGGAGGGCTCAGTGATGGTAACACCACTGAATGTCAAGGGAAATTATTTTGAAATAGTGCTATGGGATCTTTTATGTTCACCTGAGGGACAAATGGGGCCTCAGTTTAACAACTTCTTTAAAAGACAGCAAATCTGATATCACAGCAATTCTTCATACTGCACTGGAGTGTCAGCCTTGATTTCCATGCTCAAGTCCTAGAAGGGAACTCAAACCCACAACCTTCTGACCTAGAGGTGAGATGATTCATAGGTTTTGCACATGCTACAGTGGAATAGCTGTCATTTATACTGACCAATTTAGCAGCCTGAGAAGTATGCAAAGATCATTATTATGGTTGTTTTGATCCATTAATTTTGTTTTGTTCCAGTAACAATTCCATTAAGTTATCCACAGCAAACTCATGATGAGCCATCATTTTGAGCTGTGTCTACAAATGCTGATGAGAATAATCAACACTTGACTTGAAAAAAGGGAAAAATGTGGCCCGAAACTCTTTAAATATCTCCAATATTTCTCATTGTGACTATTCAATAACACCTTCCCAAGCTAAGCTAGTAAGTGTAAAAATAAATCATGGAAGTTCAGCTAATGAATATGTTTAAGATGAAAGGAAATTTCATACATTCTGTTGATAGGAGTCTATGCATTACTTCAACTCGAGATTTACCAGATGGTAATCTCAGACCTGTCAGTACAGCCATAATGTTATTGTTGAGAATTAATGTGCAGTTATTTTACTGAACACATCTGCTTACATGACTATTGTAAGAGATAAAATTCAGCCCGGGCAATTTACATGTCACTCCAGGAATATAAAGCCAATTTAATCTCTTCTAGGGAGTGCTAATTATATTTTCTTATAACGGGAACCCAAGTCAACATTTTAAGGAAAGATTTAGTGCTCCTACGGATAGATTTCCAAAATCATTTTCAATTGTCAGTAGCTATTTTATACACAGCTGTTGATAACAGATTCAATTGTCACCCTGCAGCAATTATTAACCTCTCCCATATGTGTGTCCATGTTATGCTGGTCACAGCAATTACACATATATTTCATTCAAATCAGCAATCCGCTTTTGTCGGTAGGATTAGAAAGTATATATTTGTACTCAAAACAGTTTTATGGGCAGGATTTTCGGGTCATCGGGCAAGCATGGTGGGCAGGTCCGGTAGCAGCCGATTGGCCCCCGACAGCAGTTTCACACTGACTGGTCAATTAATGGCCAGCCAGCGTGATAGGTGTGCTGAAAATCTCAGCGCTGTCAGGGTCGGGTCAGGAAGAGGGCGAGCGCTGAAGTCAGCGTGGGTGCAGGGGAGTGCACACTGAAAACTCCCTGAAGGCAGAGAGCCTCAGGGAGCTGAAGAATTTTAAATCCAAAAGAAAACATTTTGAATTTCCAGAAAAATATTTCCACCCATAAGAACCACTCACTTAAACATGTTGATGATAAAAATTGTGCCCAGACATTTTTACTTTTTAAATTAATATTGGAAACCTCATCCCGCCCTTGGATGAGGTTTCCTCAAAAATCCAAAGGCCGCCTGGCCAATTCGCAAATGCACGATGATGTTGGGACGCTCGCCCAAAGTCATCGCACACTATTTTACGACCGATCGGGTCGGGCGTGCGTCCGCCCGTGAGACATAAAATTCTGCCCTATGAATCAGGCTTTCAGTTATCGCTTGAAATAGCATAATTTTTTTATCCATCAGGGATTGCAGCAAATTGATATTACACCCACTACTCATTAAGCTTTTCTGAATCAATATGCTATTGGTGGTCACGTGGTACTTCTGGCTAATAATGCAGTGAATAAAGGTGGTTACTTTTCATGACAGGAAAAGCAACCCAGAAATCTACCTCATCCTGCTCATCCTCTTGTTTGCGCTGCCCAACTTCACTGTTTGCTAACTCTGCGGTACTGCTTCTTATGTTTGGGGATTTTGAAAGGCTGGGCAGCAACTGTTTTGAAAACCTTCTTAGAAGTTTATTATGGTATTAACTCAGTAGCAGGTGGGGTGCTCACCATGCAGGGAGCATGATAAGCGAACCAGTGCACGGTTAATTGTGGGCTCCCAGGGGTGTCCCTCTTTCAAGGGCACTCAGTGCCAGATTTAGGGACCCAGCATCAGGAAAAGGGCACCCACTGAGAGACCCACCTTCCTTCCCCTTCTGCTGACCCTCCTCACCCTATGACTCCCAGTCCGCAACTCCCATCCTGCCATCATTCAACTGTGACCTGGGAGCCCTGATTGGCTAGCAGCTCCTGTTGGGCTGGACTTCCATCCCCAGGCTCCTTGATCCCAGGGAAAGGCTTGCCGCTGGCCTGTCACATGCCTGAGTGGTGCATAAAATGGTGAGACTTCCCAAAAAGAGGGTCTCCCTGGTTCTCCAGGCAGCAGGTGAGCCCCACACATCTCCATAAGATTCCAGCCCTGGGTACACTCTCATGAATCTTTTCTGCAACCTCTCTAATGCCTTCACATCCTTCCTAAAATGTGGTGACCAGAACTGGACACAGTACTGCAGCTGAAGTCAAACCAGTGTTTTATAAAGGTTCACCATATTTCCTTGCTTTTGTACTCTATGCCTCTCTTTATAATGCTCAGGACTTCATACCTTATTAACCACTTTCCCAACTAGTCCTGCCACCTTCAGCAGTTTGTGCACATATACCCCCACCGACCTCTGCTCATGAACCCTCTTTAGAATTGTACCATTTAGTTTATATTGCCTCTCCTTTTTTCTAATTCACTACATGAGGAAATTGTGTGGGAAAATAGAACATTCTACCCAGATGCTGGGAAGAAATGATCTTCAAACATAAAGGGCCTTTTATATTGTGAAGCTGTCACTATCTCCCCCCAAGGAACATTTCCTGGTGCTAGCTCATAGGATTATGTGGAGGATGCATTTAGAAAAATTTGCAATGTAGTGTGTGAAAAATCTTACCATTTTTAATTACAAGCATGATGACAGGAGTCAAATACTCACCTGTTGCTTTGGCTTCTTCTGTTTACAGCACTGAATCCTGTTGACTTTCATATTTCACCTTCAACATCTCACCTTCTTCAGAACCAGAGAAAACATTTCAATTCTGTTGCAGAGTCACGTTCCAAGATAACAATCAAGTAATGCACTGAATAGGTTTTAGATGCTCTATCATGAGTGTGAAGCGAGTGATAGTCCATGGTGCTGGTAAGATTAAGATATGGATTTAGATTACAGCATCAGGAGAGCACATTGTAGAGGGAACATTGATCAAGGCAATAGCTTTGTAATCTCCCAGGAAATTGGGTGAAGTGGGAAAATGTCAATATGGTGTGTTGAATGCCCTTGATAACATGGTGATCCTTACACTAACTGCAGCCAGTGAAGAGATATTTCCAGTTACATTAACCCACTAAGTCCTAAATCTCATTCTGATTGCAGGTAGTATATATTGCAGCTGTCCAAATCTATTTTGCCCCTTACTGATCTGCTTCATTGAAAAATGCATTGAGTGCTGACTCCAGCATCTTTTGCATTGGCAGTAGAATTTATTTGGGGGTAATCATTGAAGGGATTTAAAGCTTAATGTTAATCCTCCCTTTAGGAGTTGATTTTAAATATTGCTTTCAGAATAAACACATTGTTGATTTTCCCAGCTATTTTCTGTAAATTTTCTCCAGGCCCCTCCTATGTTGAAACCATTGACTTCTTGTGCTGTACAGTTTCATATGTGGCTGTCTGCCACTTGTACCTTGCTCAATTGGTTATTATTCTTTGTGAGCCTTGGGAGTGAGTAGGCTCAGAGACCACAGGGGAAACCATAATCAATTCAAATCTTCTCTTCACCTGACATCAGCAAACATGCACTTCAGGGGTAATAATAAGAAGTAGAACTGCTGTCTGATTTCCCTTTCCTATTATTGGAAGACAAAGAATACCTCTACCTCTAAGATTAGCTATTCAGCACATTCCAGGAACTATCCTGGTCTGCATGGTTAAACCTGCACAGCTCAGCTGCTATTTAGGTAAATTCACTGATCATTAGGGGAAACGTATAAACATATGAGCATATGGAAATGCTGAACAGGAGAAAGGCTAGCTGGTCCATCAAGCCTGCTCCATACCTCATGAGATCTAGAGCATCACAAGGAAACATTTCCTAATCCCTCCTCATCCCACCCACAACCCCACAGCCCCACAGCCATGATGTCTCCTGGGAGTGGGAAAACAAGACCAAGAAAGAAGAAACTGGAAAATTCCTCCACCTCTTCAGATGATCAGCATTCCTGGAGATCCCAATGCTTGTGTGTATGGTAATGTGTATGTTAAGGCCCAGACTCACTATAAGGCCCAGATTTTCGTCCACGGGTCAGGCTTGCAGAGTCGAGAGATTTCCCTGCTCAGCAAACGCAACTTTTAAAAGTGTCCGCCTGCAGGTCAGATTTTCAGGCGGTGGGGGTGGGATGGATAGGAGTTGAGGTGGGCTAGTCTGGAATGAATGTGGAGGCTGACAGGTGCAGAGACGGGTGGCCTCCGTGCTCCGGCATTGTGTTCAAATAAATAAAAACAGAAATAAACAAAAAACAGCCCTCAGTCCTCACACCCCTCAGCCCCCACCCACTCCCTATGTCCCATCCATGCCAACACATGCCAACCTGTACCCCTTCTACACACACACCCATGGCCCCTCATACCCCCATACCAACCCATGCCCCCAAACCACGCCCCCATGGCCCCCCATACCCCCATGCCAACCCATGCCCCCAACGCCCCACCCCCGGCCCCTCATACTCCTATGCCAACATGTGCCTCCTACCCAGCCCCTTATACCCCCATGCCACCTTAGTGTCAACTCATGCCAACCCATGCCTCCTATCCACCATCCTTTGCCCTTACATCCTCCATGTCAACTCACCTAGTACCCTTTGACACTTCCTTGACAGCTTTGACAGTGGGGACAGTTCCAATAAGTTTGTGCATAAGAAGCGCATAATCGTGTTCACTTTTAACATTCCCCAAGGGCACCTTACCTCTCGCAAAGAGGTCCTGGGACCCTATCCAAAGGGGTACCTTACTTCGCCAAAGGTCTATCGAAATGGATCCACCAAGCTCAGACTTCCTCTTACCTGTTCTAATCTGCACACTCCAGGTTTCACATTCCTGGCCTTTCAAAATTCCACTTCATTAAGGGACCAGCTGCCTCTGCAAACCCCAGACCAACTCCACTCCCATCCCCGCAAAGATGAGAAATACCAGGCTCGGAGGTGAGACTTCGAAATTTCAGCCATTTCCAGGATTTTTGTCTCTCCGTTAGGCAAAAATCTGGGCCTAAGATTTCTGAGCTGAAGGGGAGGTTTTAACTCCAAAAAACAGCAGGTTTGGATAAGGTGGGAGTTTAAAGCATTAAACATCTGCACCCTGATCCCAAACCACTTCCAATCCACCCTCTTCTAGTTTAAATGGAGGTGGGACAGGGAGTGGGGCTGAGCAACCTGCTTATAATAAATATTCTAATAAGGCAGAAATACAAAAATACCTGGAAAAACTCAGCAGGTCTGACAGCATCTGCGGAGAGGAACACAGTTAACGTTCTGAGCCGGTGTGACTCTTCAACAGTTCTGATGAAGAGTCATACAGTCTCGAAACGTTAACTGTATTCCTCTCCGCAGATGCTGTCAGACCTGCTGAGTTTTTCCAGGTATTTTTGTATTTTTGTTTTTGTTTTGGATTTCCAGCATCCGCGGTATTTTGCTTTTATTTTATAACTCATGGCAGCCTGGTTTCCCCGGTCTCGGGAATCCAGCAGCTAAATCTAGCTGAGGACTGCTGGATCCAGGGTTTGCATCCTTGAGGCAGATAGCAGGAGTCGAGAAAATTCCCTGATCGGGTCGAGCCACCTCTGGAGAAAGGAAGGATCCTCACTGCCAGGGGGGAGGTTGGATGGGGGGAGTTGGGGGCATTTGGGGGTGGGGGGGTGCGGGTGCAGGGTGGAGTCGAGCCAGCCAGCCTGGGAAATGTTTGGAGGCCACGATGGGGGCTGTCGAATGTGGAGGGGACGGTTTAAAAGGCCTGCTTCAGTGCGGTGGGACCAATTAAAATAAAAACACAAAGGCAATCCAGCCCTCACCCCTCACACCCGCTCACCCTCCCCATTCCCCATCATGCCCCCCATGGGCCCTCAGACCTCCAATGCCAAGCTTTGCCCTTCCACCCACCCCTACGCCCCCTCATGCTCCCTTTGGCAAGATCTACCCTTCCACCTCTATGATCCCTCATACCTCCAATGTCAAGCTATGACCTTCCACCCACCCCTATAGCCCCTCCTACCTGCTGTACCATACTCTGGCACTTCCATGCTCATTCTATACTGTATAGAACCAATGAACCCTATAGCGACAGTAGGATGTTTTAAAAAGATATTTTAAAATGTAATTCGTTCATAGCTTTCTACTATGTGAAAGATGTCATTTCACTTAGAAGGCAATAAAAGTGTCAGTCATCCAGAGCCTTTAAATTATCAATGACAAAAACCACAAACCATTGAAACCACTTAACATTGTGTAAACAAAAATTGTGAAATTGACAGCAGAGATCAGAGAGACTGAGCTGTCAGTCAAGCAAGATTTTTCCTGGGGCACAGATGTTTCAACAAACATAATGGATTTGTTGGCTCTTAGCCAAGAATATATAATGGATCAATGGACATGGGAGTGGCAAAGCTTGGCATGGGGGCATGAGGGACCATGGGCAGTGGGTGAAAGGAAAGAGCATGGCATGGGGGGCATGAGGAGCCACAGGGGCTGGGTGTGGGGGCATAAGTTAGCATAGGTTAGATCTTCTAAAAAGTACCCTCATGAAGATTAGGGTTCACGACTCCTGTGAGGGGCCATGAACCATGGCAGGCCCGACTCCATGAAAATTATAGAGGGGTAGGATGTGCCTATCTCCACAATGGAGCCGGCCAGGCTGGGAATTCCGGATGTGGGCTTTTGACAAGAACCAGCCTGCACCCTTTAAAGGCACAATGAAAAGAATCCCAGAATCAGGACCTGCCCACCATTTTTAAAGAGCTCCTGAGTCATCCCTACTCGATGAAAATCCAGGCCTCAGTGTCTTTCCACTTACCTGCCTTGTGCAGCATAACTACCATGTGAATCCCCACCCCTCCCCAATCGGACAACCTCTGGCTTTTTCAATCTCCCCCCACCCCCCATCTCCCCAGCAAGTCCTCCCATTATCCCTCAGGCCTCCAATCTCACACTCCACCATGGCCTCCTCAAGTCTCTGATCTCACACTCCACAATGGCATTTGATCTCGAAGCCTCTGACTTCCCACTTTCCCCCACTCCCCATCCTTCAATCTCCCATCCCCCCCCCACTCACCCCACTACCAGCCTCTGATTCCTTAGGCCATCAAACCACCAGCCCCCAACACCCCAGCCTCTGTCCATCCCAGTCTCCAACCCCACCCTAGGCTCCAATCTCTACACTCCATCCCATCGGCCTGAAACCACCCATCCCTCCCAACATGATCCCCGGCCTCTGATCTCTAACGCACCCACTCAGCCCCCAACACACCCTCTCCATCTTCAATTTCCCCCACACCATCCCTGCCCAGGCCTCCAACACCCGCACTCCAGCCTCCAGTCTCCAACCAGCCCCTGCCCCAGCCTCTGTGCTCCACTACCCCACATCTCCTCCCGCCCATCATCTTTTCTACTCCCGGGCTCCAGTCTGGGTACTGAAGGCTTTCAGGCCTACTCACCCAACAACCAGCCAGCCTCTCAACCTGGAAAACTGAGAATAAAATGAGAACTAAGTCCAGCCATTAAAATCAGCAGGGCCTGAGGAAAACTCAAACTTCCGGGTTTCCCACCTCAATCCAGCTTCCCCCTCTCCCCGCTCTCTCCCCATCTCTGAGGAAAAACTCAGCCCTAAATCTTTGAATATGCAGAATTATATTTAACACAATTCTACAGTGGAGCTTAATGAAAAATCTTCCTAAACACAGACGTTTTAAAATGACCTGCTGAAAATAGAGATTAAATTGTGGCCTTTTCAGCTGGTTTCAACTTATGTATACTTAGGTTTTTACCATACATCACATGTCCAATCAATTGTAAATGTCGTTATTGGTTAATAATCTTGTATTTACATCATTAAAAATTAACAATTTATGCTAATGTGGAGCAAGTTAAATGCATTCCTCACAGCTGATGTATTTTCTTGTGTCAAACTCTAACTGAAAACTGGATTTTTTTTTATTCTTTCATGAGAATGTGGACGTCACTGGCAAGATCAACATAAGTTGCCCATCTCTAATTGCTCTTGAGCAAGTGATAGCGAGCTGCCTTCTTGAATCGCTGTAGTCCATGTGATGTAGGTACACTCAACAGTGCTGTTAGGAAGGGACTTCCAGGGTTTTCATCTAGCGACAGTGAAGGGATACAGTGTGGTGTGGTGTAATATTTGGAGGGGAACTTGTGGGTGGTGGTGTTCCTAACGGAGAAGCTTTATGTTTGGGCAGACTGCGTTGGTGATTGAGGGACTAGTGTTCATTTAACTCACATCTCAAATGGTTCCAGTATTTCTACAAATCTAGCTTTATAAATCAGTTATCAATCAAATCAGCAAATGTCCATTTGATGAAAAGACAAATGTTAGAATAAATGTTAAAATTCTGAATAAAAATATAAAAGATTGAAATGCACAGCAAGTCTACTGCCATCTGAAATGAAAAAAGACAAAGTAATATTTCAGGCACAGACAATTTTGATAAAAGATCCACAAATAAAACATTAAATATCCATTCTCTTTTCAGATGCCAACTGACATGACCTACTGTGTCATTTGCAACATTTTTACGTGCCTCCAATATTAATATGATGGATGTATGATACACACTCCTAAGCAAGCTTTAATGTGATGTTTACTGATCAAACTGATCTCAGAACATAAGAGTGCATTAATTAATGAAAGAACTGGTATTGATTTATCATGTATCCCAGAGGGAGAGCAACCACACAAATAGTATATTATCTCCACTTCAAATGTCATACATCTCCCATATAAAACAAATTCTGCACACATAGTGTTCCCTCTTACCAATGTGCATTGCCTTTTTATATTGCTTTTGCAGTCAAGAGAGATTGCGAAGAATTGTAATTTTAAAAGTTAAAGACATCATTTAATAGCAAGGTTCATGAGTAAAATAACTGAAAAAGTAATAGCTTAAAAGCCATCCTTCCTGTGTGTAAATGTTCATTTTCCATCCTAGTCTGCTCTACACTGCAGATTCATTCTGGGAAGCACTTCAATTTCTCTCACAGCTGTAGGCCGATGTTATTAGTATCAGATATAGGACATAAAACAATGATATATAAAACCCATGAACATTTGAATCCCAAAATAAAAAAAGACATCAGATAATGTTTACAAGTATGATTCATAATTAATGTGAATTGAAGCTATTGATCACAAAGCAGATTGGATGAGGCCAGCTCTGTAGGAGAGTGGTAAGGCTCTCTTTAGAGTCAGAGTGTAAACACTAATGCTCTCAACTTCTTTTCTCTTTAGGATGATCCTTAAAACTTACCTCTTCAACCAAATATTTGGTCATCGAACCTAACATCCCTTTGCGGCTTCTTGTTAAATTCCATTTGATAATGCTCCTGTGAAGTCCCTTGGGATGTTTTGTTATGTTAGAAGCCCTTTATGAATGTAAGTTGTTATTATTGAATAATATTCTTTTTTATTGCTGACTCCAAGTGGCAAGAGTATCAGTGTAGATTTATTTTGTGTGCCCTTCTTCTGTCTTCATGCCAAAAGGCCTCCCCACCTCCACCATCAACAACTCAAGTGTACTGCCTTTCCTGGGCTATTTTTCAAAAATAATGAGATATAGGCCGTCTCTGTTGTATCCCCTGAGGCTACCAGTGGCATTACCTTCACAGTAACTGGTCATCCTGTCATCAGCATAGAACAAAGAGGCTTCACATCTTGCCACAACATGAATCTCTGAAGGCCCTCACAGATTAATCACTATGGAGACATTAAATTCATCAGCATTTAGTTTGAGCTGAATTCCAGCTCAGTCAGAAAGATCCTTTTCACTACCGATGTACCAAGTCTGCTCAAGCCAACTAACTTGATCACTGACAGCCCTGGAAAACTTTTTCAAACTCCACCAGTCATATCCAAGCCAGGTTCACACAAATATAAAATCGTTATTTCCATGAAGACAATACAATATTAGCCTGAGAGGGAAATCTCTATGTCAGATCCCTGTTTAACAATGAGTTAGGAATCTGTCTTAAAGGCAAGGGAAACAGTTTTCACCCGCAACAAATTATGAAAAAGATTAATTAAGATTAACATTTGGACACACCACACCCTTGACCCAGCCACACAACACACTGAACTGGTCTGTGTCTTTCAGTACCACACCACAAGGTACATTCAGCCACTAAACGGTCAGGTGCATGTTTCATGACAAAAAATCTCACTTCAGAGCAGCCTGAAAAATGGAGGTCAGTAGGTTGAGTGTGCTTCTCTCAGAAAAGATCCAACTGTTTTCCTGATACCTGCAACAGCTTTTTACTTTATGCTGTTCGCATCTGTCTTGACTTTTGTCTCATGTTAAAATCTAATGCTGATTCTTAACAAATCCAAACACATACCCATCACCTACCTACAATGGGCTCTCTGCCTGAGCTCTGGTGAGATCAGTAAAGTGTCTATCGGGACTGCCTCTCAACATATTTATCTAGCTAGTTGGGTGATATTTATAGCCAGGTGCATTGTACATCCTTGCTTTGTTTTTTTCAAGTTTACAGAGTAAAATATGTATCCATTGATTTGACCTTTATGAACACTTTTTTTTTAGAATAACATTTGCATTTTATAATTGTGATTTACAATGTATCCAACCCATTTAATCAAAGCAGAGATTTAAAAACAGGCTCCAGCAAGAGGAATAAATCAAGGCAGGAGACAAATACATTTTGTAAATTATAACATGCATGGTAGATGGAGAAAGTTTTTACACTTGCTTTATTTGCACATGCACTAGGCTTCTGGCATTTGTCAACTTAGTAACCTCCTCAAATATTTCAACTAGTTTGCTGAGACAGACATTTTTGCCCAGGAGCCATATTGAAATAAGTGGTTGGTATACCTACGCCACATGGACTGCAGCACTTTAAGGAAGCTCACCACCACCTTCTCAAGGACAACTGGGGATAGGCAAGAAATGCTGACATTGCCAGTGGCGTTCACAGTCCATGAACAAATTTTTTAAAAATCCAACCGAGATTTCTTGATCAGTTTTACATCACTTTCTACAATAGCCCAATTATTTATCCAGGCTCAATTCCTGCACAATTTTGTTGACAACTGCCTCACTATCTGCCTTTGTCCCATTTTCTATGGAGCTGCATTTTTCCCTCTCCACCACCATCTCCACATTTTAATCATGGTACAGTGCCTTTCCCATTGAGTTTCTCTCAATATATGGTTCTTGGAAAAAGAGGAGGAACAATGGAGGCCTGCTAGGCCAATGCACCGGCAGCAAAATAACATAATCCTCATGTGTCAGTACCCCCATATCAGATTGTACAGGCAACTGTGTTCAGTTTAACAAAAAGCAATTTCTTAATTTAGTACTCTGTGCTGTTGGAGGTAGCAAAGCTGGTACAAGATGAGGCTGCCTCCTCCGCAGCACAGTGATGTAAGTATGATATTAAAAGGTAGCATTGACTGAAACATAATTCCACATTGCTCTGGCTGAGTTTAATCTAAATTCTTAAGGGTGAAAGGATGCTTACCTGATCTCAGTTTTTCACTTCTTTGTCACATCATATCAAAAGCATGTTACATTTGCTCATTCAATCAAATCATGTTAGGTTTACAATCAATGAATTAGTTTTGAGGTATAGTCCCTGTTGTAATGTACAAAATCATGACAGCCAAGTTACACATGGTTAGGTCTCACAATGAAATAAAGCATGAAATAAATGATGAATTGAAATGGTTGGTGGTAACGATGGAGAAATAAACATTAGCCAAGACACTGGGAGATCTTCATTCTTCTTCTTGGAATAGCATCTTGGAAGTATTTACATCCACCAGAGAAGGCAGTCAAGGTCTCATCTGAAAGATTTCAGCCTAACATTCTCTCAGGAGCATCAGCTGAGTTTAATCTGTAGTATTTTGCCTTTATCTTGCTATGCTTAAATTGCACAATGAGCTTCCTTTAATATCTTGCATGACCTGTTATTTCAACTAACTATCAAATTATACCAATTGGCAATTTTTCCTTTGAATAACCTATATTTTGGAAAGATTTCCAATAGTGTTGAACTTATGACTAGAAAATGAATATGCATTTCACTGTAAATTCCTAAGGGATGAAGTAACTGCACTTGACAAGGGAATCAAGGAAAGCAAGCCATTTTTGAATGGGAATCAACTATATTGCCAGAGAGAGAGTCATTCTAAATACGTCATTTCCAGATAGCAGTGTAGTAATTGCAGTTGAATGCATTCTAAGTATGAGTAACTCCTATGCATTGATTGCTAGCAAAGCAGCAAAGACTTCATATTAAATATTGCACTAAAATGGCTCCCTATGTGATAGCTTAGTCTCTAGTTCTTTCTTATTCTTTTACGGGACTTGGACATCACTGACAAGGTCAGCATTTGTCGCCCATCCCTAAGCACCCTTGAGAAGCTGGTGGGGAGATGACTTCTTGAACCACTGGAGTCCATATGGTACAGATACACCCACAGTGCTGTTAGGAAGGGAGTTCCAGGATTTTGATCCAGTGAAAATGAAGGATCGGTGATATAAGTTCAAATGGTGAGAATGGTGTGTGGCTTAGTTGTGTACTTGCAGGCGGTGGTGATCTCATGTATCTACTTCCCTTGTCCTAGGTGATAGGAGTTGTGGGCTTGGAAGGTGCTTTTGAAGGGCCCTGGTGAGTTCCAACAGTGCATCTTGTAGATGGTACACACTGCTGCCACTGTGTGTCAGTGGTGGAGGGAGTGAATGTTTGTGGATGGAGTGCCAATCAAGCGGCTGCTTTGTCCTGGATGGTGTTGAGCTTCTTGAGTGTTGTGGAAGCTACACTCATCCAAGCAACTGGGGAATATTCCATCACCCTCCTGACTTGTGCCTTGTAGATGGTGGACAGGCTTTAGGGTGCCAGGAGGTGAGATACGTGCCATAGAATTCCCAGCCTTTGACCTGCTCTTGTATTTGTATGGTTGAAATAAAAAGAGAAAATGCTGGAAATACTCAGCAGGTCTGACAGCATCAGTGGAGAGAGAAACAGAGTTAACGTTTTAAATCCATATGACTCTTCTTCAGAGCCACATGGACTCAAAACATTAACTCTGTTTCTCTCTCCACAGATGCTGTCAGGCAGGTCTGTCAGCATCTGTGGAGAGAGAAACAGAGTTAATGTTTCGAGTCCAAATGACTCTTCTTCAGAGGCATATGGACTCAAAATGTTAACTCTGTTTCTCTCTTCACAGATGCTGTCAGACCTGCTGAGTATTTCCAGCACTTTTTGATTTTATTTCAGATTTCCAGCATCCGTAGTATTTTGCTTTTATTTATATGGCTGGGACAGTTCAGTTGTTTATCCCTTTCAACTCTCCACCATTTATAGTGATTTATTGCAGAGCATCTTTCTTTGAATTATTGTGAGAAATTAACATGTTTCAGCCAACCAGAGATGAAGTAATAAACTCCAGTAGCTAATAAATTTGTCAATTCTATGTAATATCTGTGGGGCAGAATTTTAAGCTGACCATTCGGGCACGCGCCTGACCCGATTGGACATGAAATTGCGTGGACTGACGTCGGGTGAGCAAGCCAACGTCATACCACGCTCACGCGATATTTCAGTCAGCAGGCGCACGCAAAAGTCAGAAGTGTGCCCGCCGACAATTAAGAGGGCAATTAAGCCCATTAACGGGGCAATTGACTCCAATTTCTCGTGGTCCGTCCAACCTTATTGTTGGCAGACAGGCGAATCAGCCAGGCGGCCTTTACATTTCTCATGAAACCCCATCTGCGGGCAGGATGAGGTTCCTGTGATGAAATAAAATATAAGTAAATTTCTGTGGGCAGCCTTTTTAGTAGCTAAATTTTCAGGTGATTTATTATGTTGCTTGGACACGTTTCCAGCCTCTGAAACTTTTGTTTTTCATTTTTCAGGGCTTCAGCTCCCCGAGGCAGCTCTCTGCCTCCAGGGAGATTACTCTCAGCGCTGGTCTGCGCCCACGTTGACGTCATTGTGCGCCCTCTTCCCACCCCCACCCTGGCAGTACTGAGCTTCTCAGTACGCGCCTCATGCTGGCTGGCTGTTAATCGTCCAGCCATCATGAAATCCCAGTCGGGGGCCAATCACGGTCAACAGCTGCATTTGCTTGTTTAATTACTTCTGAAGTTCCCAAGGCACTGAATCCTGTCTGGTATCATAGCAAGTTTGAGAATCACTAAGAAAGTTTTAGCTTGTTTGACAATCACTTTGACATGTGTGTTGCAAAGATACATATTTGCCTTCTCTTCCACAAACCTGTGCAGTTTTTTCGAAACCTGAACTAATCCAATTTAGCTTGGTATAGAAACTCCTAGATGTTTCTATAAATGGACTCATTCAGATTCAGATGGCATTCATCAGCAATTTAGAAGTCAACCGTAGTTTCGGTTTTCCATTGGGAAAATGCAGTGGGTTCAAAATATTCTGAAGTTGCATTTCATGAACTGCATTGCAGAACATCAGCAACAAAGCTCAAGAGAAGATTTCAGATTTAAAGAATGAATAAATGAGGATGGAATCCTACATCTGAATTCACTAAGAATTCATTTTCAAACCATTGCTACTTGACATTAAAATAATGGATTGGAAGATCGCAATAAGTTAAATCAATTTCTGCACACTGCTGTTGTAATGTCATATCCATTTTTCTCAGCTATAATGATTTTCCCATAACCAGTGGCACGATCTTTGTCAACAAAGCCCTTAATAGTCAATGAGATAAGTTTTAGGTAAACTGAAAATGCTGATTGTGTAATTTTACAATTTAAATCTGAAAGACCCTGCATGGTAATTTTTTTGCTCAATAAGGGAGACTATGTTGGCAGATATCTTGATCGTTAGGAATAACAAAACAGCAGAACCTTGAGCTGTCAGATGTCACACTGAAGTTGTCATTCATCAATTGTTCCAAATGAAGAACTTATTAGGCTAGAATTTTCATTACAAGAAAAACAGACTATTTAATGCTGGTGCAATGACAGCCTTCATTCGTGATGAGGTTTTCATTGGAAACTTATTTGTGACTGTATTGCACCATCAGCAACATCAGCCAGGATTTCTACTTGTAAAGATGGGAATTTGAAAGCTGGTTTTTAACTACACCCAATACTTCTTGTTCATCTTGTCAGTGTAAATTATTGTAAAGGTGCAATTTTATGTATATTCTTTCTATTCAGCTAAGTAATTGTCATCAGTATTGCTGTTTTTCCCCATTGGCCAGTTTGCATTGTGGAGCATATGTTACACAATTGTTCTATATGCATCTCCACTGAATCGTTCAATATACCATAAATACACTCCAATGATTTAGATGATACAGTTAAGCTTAGTAGATGTCATGATATCCTACTCAAACATAGTGATAAATTCACAACTAACTAACTTGTTCAAAACATGTTCATTAAGCACATCCAATTTATTTGTTTCCACAATCAACTGGAATAGATCCAATATTGCACTACAATCAGTTGGTTGCTGTTGGTTCCAGATTTTTTCAAGCTTTCTACCCTTTCCCAGTGGGATTCAGATTGTATTCCTTCTGGCAGGAGCTGCTGACAGCATTGAGGCCCTTGGGGAAATTCCTACAATATTTTCTGCAGCAGTAACATATATATTTCCTATATTTCTGCAGCTCTAGCCAATCATGACACTGACTTTAGTAGAGGATACACATGGATTACAGGTGGATGATATTTATAAAGGCTTACCAGTCTTGTCTTCCAAACAGCAAAATAAATATCTTGTGCTAAAACATTTATCATTCAATTAATGTTTGTGTTATGTTATTTTAATTCCCTTGAATTCTGTGATCAATGGGTATGAGGTAAATTAAAATGATTTTATGTTTTCCTGTATAAAGAATGGTTAATTTCACTGAAAAGTGAAATTGTAATTCAGAATATCATTCTTGCTTTGTTATCACACTAGTTTTCCTTGCAATAGTCTTCATAAGTAACTCCTGTATTAAGAAGAAAGTCCCTTCTGGGTTCAACCTGGGTGAAATCATTGGAGTAGAAATCCATGATGACTCACTTGGTGTCACATCCCACCTACACATTCATATACAGTCTTTCCTGTTCATCGAGGCGAGGTAGAGGTGACTTGAGAAATTGCTTTGCAAATGGTTGATTGATGCTCGTAGTTGCTGTTTCTGGAATTTGAAAGATGCCAAGAGCATAAAAAGTGAGAGTAAGGATGACCTTTATTGGAAGCAGCAGTCCATAATTTGTGGCACTGCCACACTCCAAATCCTCTTTTAACTCCCCCCATAGGTCATACAGTACATCATCTGTTTGTTAAATCTAAATTCCCCCAAACATGTCAGGCCGGTCAATAAAACTTATTCAGTGTCTGGAGATCCTCGGGGATGATTCTTTCCACAGCCTCACCACACTGGCTCCAGCTGCAACTGTTATTTTCAACCCTTTTTTCCCTCAGCAGAATCGAGTTGCCTTTCAAACAGGATCTCATTCTTTACACCATTTCCTAGTGGTGTTAACAAGGATGATAAACAATGACTCTTTTTACCCCTGAACTGGTTAACAGAATAGCAACTTTGGTGCACAATGAACTCAAAGTTGTTGCATTTGTGTGAGTCGGCGATGTGCCACAGATTAGATATCAGTGCAGGTCATTGTTTGTCAGCCAAGGACACAGGACATGCAGCATGCCTGAACACAGTAACATACGGACTCGAAACATTAACTCTGTTTTTCTCTCCACAGATGCTGTTAGACATGTTGAGTTTTTCCAGCATTTTCTGTTTTTGTAACAAAGTAAATGGCGCTGATTCACAAAATACAACTTAGGGCTATACATTCATGGAAGTAAAATTTACAATTATTAATAAAATACTAAAGGTTACATTATGAAGTGCTGCCACAAATCCTTTTACAGTAAATTGTAAAAATTTCTAGAAGAAATTTAGCGCCACTTGTTTTGACATGTGTATTACAATGTCTGGTATATTGGTTACTCTTGTACGTAAGGCACTCAGGTTTGCCTTGAGAAGGTGGTGGTGAGCTGCCTTCTTGAATCGCTGCAGTCCATGTAGTGTAGATACACTACAGAGCTGTTAGGAGGGACTTCCAGGATTTTGACCCAGCAACAGCGAAGGATTGGCGATATGTTTCCAATTCAGGATGGCGAGTGGCTTGGAGGGGAGTTTGCAGGTGGGGGTGATCCCATGCATCTGCTACCCTTGTCCTTCTAGATGGTAGCAGTCATGGGTTTGGAAGGTGCTGTCTAAGGAGCCTTGGTGAGTTCCTACAGTTCATGCTGTAGATGATACTTACTGCTACCACTGCTCATCGGTCGTGGAATGCTTGTGGATGGATTGCCAATCAAGTGGCTGCTATGTCCTGGATTGTGGAAAGTTTCTTGAATGTTGTTGGAGCTGCACTCATCCAGGCAAGTGGAGAGTGTTCTATCGCACTCCTGACTTGTGCTTTGTAGATGGTGGACAGGCTTTGGGGAGTCAGAAGGTGAGTTACTCGCTGCACGATTCCTAGCCTCTGACCTGCTCTTGTAGCCATTGTATTTATATGGCTAGTCCGGTTCAGTTTCTGGTCAATGGTAACCCCCAGGCTGTTGATAGTAGGGAATTCAGCAATGGCAATGTCATTCCATGTCAAGGGGTGATGGTTAGATTCTCTCTTGCTGGAGATGGCCATTGCCTGGAACTTGTGTGGCACAAATGTTATTTGCCCAAACCTGGATATTGTCTAGGTCTTGCTGCATTTGGACATGGACAGCTTCAGTATCTGAGGAGTCATGAATGGTGCTGAACATTGTGCAATCATCAGTGAACATTCTCATTTCTGACCTTATGATGGAAGGAAGGTCATTGATGAAGCAGTTGAAGATGGTTGGGTCTAGGTCACTACTTTGAGGAACACCTGCAGTGATGTCCTGGAGCTGAGATGATTGATCTCCAACAACCATAACCATCTTCCTTTGTGCCAGGTATGACTCCAACCACAGGAGTGTTTTCGCCCTCATTCCCATTGACTCCAGTTTTGTTAGGGCTCCTTGATGACACATTCAGTCAAATGCTGCCTTGATGTCAAGGGCAGTCACTCTCACCTCACCTCTGGAGTTCAGCTGTTTTGTCCATGTTTGAACCAATGCTATAATGAAGTCAGGAGCTGAGTGACCCTGGTGGAACCCAAACTGAGTGTCAATGAGCAGGTTGTTGCTAAGCAAGAGCTGTTTGATAGCAGTGTTGATAACCCCTTCCATCACTTTACTGGTGAGTAGACTGATGGGGCGGTAATTGGCTGGGTTGGATTTGTTCTGCTTTTTGCGTACAGGGCAATTTTCCACATAGCCGGGTAGATGCCAGTGTTGTAGCTGTACTGGAACAGCTTGGCGAGGGGTGTGGCAAGTTCTGGAGCACAAGTCTTCAGTACTATTGCTGGAATATTGTCAGGGCCCATAGCTTTTGCAGCATCCAGTGCCTTCAGCCGTTTCTTGATATCACATGGAGTGAATCAAATTGGCTGAAGACTGGCATCTGGGATCGTGGTGACCTCCAGAAGAGGCCAAGATGGATCATCCACTTGACGCTTCTGGCTGAAGATTGTTGCAAAAGCGTCAGCCTTACCTTTTGGTTCAACTGAAAGTATACATTGTAACATTCCATTAATGAAGCAAACTATGCACCTACACTGCTTAACATAACTTCCCTCTGGCAATGAAGGAAAATGTTTATCTGCATAATTGGGTCAGCCAAGGTAAAAGTACCCTCTATTACATTCCATTAATTCAATGGTCTAGACGATCACCTTATAACATATTTAACTACTTTCAGTGCTAGCTATGTTGGCCTAGTATATTACAGGATGAATTTAGCCTCACCACTGTTTAGTTGAATGTGTTAATTCACTCACATCCTTGCATACAAGCAGGCCAAAATGACTGTCCCATCTGATGTAGCTGCATGATGCACGTCCATGTTATCAGCTGCATGCTGACATTGAGTATCAAGATGCTTGTAATCACTCGTTTGCAGAAGAAGACAGACACAACAAAGGAAAGCAAATATGAACAGCAGAAAGACCTTTTTGCATTCATTCACCGGTTTCACATTGCACATTATTAACTGATGCCCTTAGTTGTTGTTTCTGGGGCAGAAAAAGTGAGAGTAAGGCTGACATTTAATGGAACCAGCAGTATATAATTCGTGCCACATTCAAAATCTTATTTTAACTCCTCCCATAGCTCATACAATACATCATTTGTTTGTTAAATCTAAATTCCCCAACATGTCACTGAGCAATAAAACATATTCAGAGCCTGCAGGTCCTCAGGGATGATTCTTTTCACAGCATGACTATGCAAGTCACTTCACATCACACATCATTATTCACCCTATTCATCACAATCACTTGCTCAGATACGCACATCCCAAGAGCATTGCATATTATTGCAACTGTGAGGGACCATGTCAAGCAGCGCACCACAAAACACAGCTAGTGTAGAGCAGCCCACTATATTTTTTTATTCATTCACAGGATTTGGGCGTCACTGCCAAGACCAGCATTTATTGCCCGTCTCTAATTGTCCTTGAGAAGGTGGTGGTGAGCTGCCTTCTTGAGCCGCTGCAACCTATGTGGCGTAGGTACACCCACAGTGCTGTTAGGGAGGGAGTTCCAGGATTTTGACCCAGCGACAGTGAAGGAACGGCGATATATTTCCAAGTCAGGATGGTGAGTGGCTTGGAGGGGAACTTTCAGTTGGTGATGTTCCCAATGTGTCTACTGCCTTTGTCCTTCTAAGTGGTAGCAGTTGTGGGTTTGAAAGGCGCTGTCTCAGGAACCTTGGTGAGATGGTACACACTGCTCCAACAGTGCATTGGTGGTGGAGGAGTGAATGTTTGTGGATGGCACGTCAGTCAAGCAGCTGCTTTGTCCTGGATGCTGTCAAGCTTCTTTAGTGTTGTGGAGCTGCACTCATCCAGGCAAGTGGAGACTATTCCATCACATTCCTCACTTGTGCTTTGTAGGTGGTGGACAGGCTTTGGGGAGTCAGGAGGTGAGTTACTCACCACAGGATTTCTAGTCTCTGACCTGCTCTTACAGAATTTAGATGTGTGGTCCAGTTCAGTTTCTGGTCAATAGTAACCCTTAAGATGTGGATAGTGGGGGATTCAGTGATGGTAATGCTATTAAGGGGCGATGGTCAGATTATCTCTTTTTGGAGATGGTCATTGCCTGGCACTTATGTGGCACAAATCTTACTTGCCTCTTGTTCAGCCCAAGCCTGGATATTGTCCAGGTCTTGGACTGCTTCAGTATCTGAGGAGTCGCAAAAAGTGATGAACATTGTGCAATCATCAGCGAACATCCCCACTTCTGACCTTATTGATGGAAAGAAGGTCATTGATGAAGCAGATGAAGCTGCTTGGGCCTAGGACACCACCCTGAAGAACTCCCACAGTGATGTCCTAGAACTGAGATGATTGACCTCCAACAACCACAACCATCTGCCTTTGTGCTAGGTATGACTCCAACAAGCAGAGAGTTTTCCCTCTGATTCTCATTGACTCCAGTTTGGCTAGGGCTCCTTGATGCCACACTCAGTCAAATGCTGCCTTGATGTCAAGGGCAGTCACTCTCACCTCACCTTGCCTAGCTACATGTGTGCAGTTTCGAATGACAGTTTTGCAACAGAAATGTTTGCAGCAGCCTTAAGGTCACTCAGTAATTTTACAGTAAAATTGGGCTCAGGATGAACCATTCAATCCAACATCAGCAAACTTAGGTTATGGGCTGCTGAGAATCATAAGTTAACTCTTCCCTGATTCCAACACTTTACAGCCAATGAAGTATTTTTCAAAGTGTTTTGGTACAATGATCTCATGCTGCTGTACCTGACAGCCAATCTCTGCACAGCAAGCTCCCACAAACCTGCGATGTAATGATGACCAGGCAATCTATTCTTTTTAGCAATGTTGATTGAGGGGTAAATATTGGCAAGAACACAAAGGAGAACTCCCCAAGCTTGTTCAAAACTGTGCCATGGGACTTTTGCAGCCACTTGAAAGCGAAGGCATGCCATCAGTTTAGCATCTTACCCAACAGATGGCATCTGTCAACAATGCAGCCCTCCATGTGTACAGTACTGGAGTATCAGCCAAGATTTTGTGTTCATATATTGAGAGTGGGATTTTAACTCATAAGATTTTGACTTAGAGGCGAGAGGATCACCATGGATCAATGGTTGATATTCACCACTGCCTCCAAGAGAGAGTGCTGGAATCAAATACAAGGCACCCACATATATGGGGTGAAAAATCTGGTGGAATTGAAGTTGTATTTGCAACGAGTGTTCTTGAAAAGCTGGTGCTGTTTTATCACATGGTATGAACAACAGGACTACACGACTCAAATTATAGGTTATTGTGCCACTATTGATGCCATTGACAAAGCATGGCTGTGTTACAATTGTCACGATGGCCCCTGAGTGAGGTGGAAAGCTGACAAAATGGGTTCAATGATGGCCTGAAAATATTTATAACAGTCTTCAAATGAGTTTTTCAAATTGTTCCCGTATCCCTTTGTGCTTAGCAATGCTGGGCACATGCTTTTAATGAGCAGAAACACAAATAAACACTACGCAGGTGGGAATGGTAAAAAGCACTGGTTGTGGAATCATGTATTGGTATTTCATTATGATGAAGATCCTGCCAGTTTTCCCTTCAGTTACATCCACTTTACAGCTGATTGTAAAATCAGGCTAGAAAGTCCCTTCTGAAAGCATATGAAGAATAGTCAGTAAATTTATAATTTAATGGTTTAGTTAGTAAATCTTTAGCTGTGCAGACCAGAAGGTTCTAGGTTCAGTAACTGGTCTATGTTGAGTCAGTTGATCTCAGCATAGACATTAGTTGGGGTACTACAAATTGCTTTATTCCCTCTGGGATATAACAACTGGAAAATACATTGAGAGAAGACACCTTCCATAGTTAATAGCCTGCTAGGCTTCAAATTGAAGAATGGCCACTTGGGCAAGAGTCAACACCTTCAGGAGAAGTGAATTGGGGAAATAATTGCCACAAAAGTAACCTTTCACTTCAGTGTAATTGTGGTGTATGTATTGAAGCACTGTAGCAATGATAACAAAATTGCCCTTCAGGAAACGTGGAATGATTACACTGAGAGAGGAGATGTGAAGCAAACTTAACAAATTAAACACTGATCATTTCTCACTTACAGTGGCATTTTTAAACAGATTCTAATATCAGGAAGATGGCATATCTGTGCAGGCACAAAGAAAGGTAAAGCTCATCTAAAATTCAAATGTACAGCTCACAATGCTTTCTATTAAAATAATCATATATTCACAAAGAGTAGTTTCCTCTTTTTTTTACCAATGCATATCAATCTACAGAAGGCACATTATTATGAGCTTCTGATCTGCTAAGGGTGTCCAAAATAAATACATTGAAGCTTGTGACATGCTATTGCTTTTAGGAGGATATGCTTACCATGTTGATTAAGAACTGGCTACTGCCTAAATAATCAGCAAACAATGCCAGAAACATAGCTATCGTATGCTGTTACTATAAGGGAAGGAGGTTTAATACTGAAATGCCCTTGAGCATTTGCTAAATGAGCAATTGTCTGAAATTTTTCAATACTTTAAAGATTGTACGTTAGTCAAAGAGAAATATTAGCAGGCTTTTAAAACAGTAATATCTAACTTCTAAGTTAAAGCAGGAAGATGTCCATTGCTACCTCGTTGACAGTGTTAACACTCTGTGGGCCTGTTCCAGAACAATTTCCCTTTGTTATTGAAGATGGGGTTTCTTGTGTACATATAGTCACCTGTTGTGCATTCTAACCTGGCTATGGAACCCGACTGCAGACCTGCATGGCTTTCCACAGTGCCGGCAAGGATGAATCGTCTGATTTTGTTAGGACTGCCCAATCTATCTAACTTGCCTTTTGTCTTTTGCTATCTGAATTCTTTGCTGTTTGAAGGAAACAGCATCACTACTTGAGCTTGCTCTCCAGGTAATCCTTTCATTCACCCTGCATGAACAGCTCCCCTTCCAGCACCTTAAACATTCACTCCTTCCACTACTGGTGCATAGTGGGAGCAGTGTGTATCATCTTCTAGATGCACTATGGCAACTCACAAAGGCTCCTTCAACAACGCCTTCAAGACCCACAATCTCAACCACCCAGAAGAACAAGGGCAGCAGAGACACAGGAACATTACCACTAGCAAGATCTCCTCCAAGTCACAAACCTTCCTGAATTGGAACAATATCACCATTCCTTCACTGTCACTGGGTCAAATTCTTGGAACTCCCTCCCAAACAGCACTGTGGGTGTATCCACACCATATGGATTTCAGTACTTGGATGGGCAACAAATGTTGACTTTGCCAGCAACACCCACACCACATGAACAAATAAAAGAAAATATGCTTTGTGATTGTTAAAAATACCTATTGAAATAAAGAACACATTAGATGCTCTCACTAATTTTGTAAGATTTATTTTCCATGGAATCATTTAGAGAAAAAATATTTAATGACAATATATCTTCAAGGAATGATAGATCTACATTACTGCGGATGAGGAACATGCTAAGGAGTGTTGACAGATTGTGCAAAGGACTGAGAAATCAGTCCTATGGTGAACTACCCTGAAATACAGCAGCTGTTGTTATGTAGGCAAATGCTGCATTTTGTACACAGGATTCCAGAAACACCAATTAAATAAATGATCAGTTATTCTGGTTTTGGTGATGTGAGTGAAGAAAGAATATTGTCTACAACAGCAAGAAAAGTCCTTGATATGTTGAATTATGCTGTGGAATCTTAAACATCTGCTGATATCAGGCAAACAGGCAGACAGAACTTCAGCTTAATCCCTTATCTGAAGGATGGCTGATCTCTGATTATGTAGCATTCCCTCAGTGACGTACTGTATTGTCTACCTAAATGACATGCTAACGTCCTGAAATGGACTTGAACACATACTTTCACACTCAGACAAGCAAGACCACCAGCAGCTGAACCAAATAATTTATTGAACAAGGGAATGCCATTCACCGAAAAGAATGAAAATCACTTGCATTTATTAGATACCTTCGAAAGACCTCAGGACGTTTTACAGCTCTTCACATGAAGTAAATTTGAAGTGTGGTTACTCTTTTAATGTAGCAAAACATAGCTGCTCATTTGTGTTTACAGTACTAAGGTCCCACAAACAGCAATCTGTGTATGTTTCCATTTAAATCAATTCACGAACCCCCTGAATTATTGAATTCAGCAACTTACATCACAGATCAGCCCACTGAAGAATTAAGGATTCTTTTGTCTCCTTTCTCTGGTATTTTCTTTGAATTTCCAGACTCAAGGCTGAATCGTCTCAGATTTGCATGAAGTGCTGTAGCAGGCGGGAATAAAGACATTTTACCTGCCAGCCGCAATAGCAGGTTATCGTGCCATATCGTCCCATTCCCGGTGCATTCCTCCTCATTAAAGATACATTCCCGGGAAACACAACTGGATTACGGAAGGCCTGAGGTGGTAACAGGGTAGCTCCTGATTTGCCTGCCTCACCGTCACCTCAGGCCCTCGGTAATCCGGGTGCCATATTTAAAGGTCACCCCTGTACAGAGATGGCATTCCTAAAGGATCGGTAGCTGCTGCAATGGCATGGCTGCCAAAGAGAGGTAACATGCTGTCCCCAAATTTAGCAACATCTCCCTCGGATGCCTACTGGATGCAGTGGAGGCCTGCCGTGATGTCCTCTACCCTCACTCTGGGCAATGACCAGCAAGCAAGGTCACCAACCCAGCATAGGAGGTGATGGCAGCGGTGGTCAGTGTCAACACCCTGCAAAAAAAGGACAGCCACCCAGTGCTGAAAGAGGATGAATGATCTCCTCCGTCCCGCCAGCGGTAAGTCACTCTTCCCATCACTTTCAACTCACACACTCAAAAACCCACTAGACACCCACAGGGATCTCAATCACTGGCAGTTCAAGGGATAACACCATTCACTCTCTCACACACACCTTCATTTACCTGTGGATTCTGTCCTCATCCCGTCCACAGCACCACTAACCACAAACACATGCCAGACATGCTGCTCAGCTGGCCTGGCAGGCATCCTGCTTACATTCTCTCTATCTATATTCATGCCAAGCAAGCTGGCACACAACAAAAGGGCGAGGTCACAGACTGGTGGAGGAACGTCTGACATCAAGGTCCTCACAGACTTTGAAAATAGAGTCATCCAGTGATGATCTGGACCATTCCCGTGCTGATGGTGAAGTCATTGATACTCAACCAAGTGAGAATCCAACAGTGAAACATCGATCAGACAACCGCGCTGTGAGTGAGTTTCCCTGTTCCGCAGTCCCCTGCCATGTACTAGTTATCTCTCCTTGGTTTTGGAGGCACATCTGGGAAGCTGCCGAGAGGGTCCACAAGCTAGGACCTCAGCTCAACCTCCGAAGACACCTCAGAAGAAGAATCTGATGACACCCTCATTGAAGGCACGTCACAGCGCTCAACCACATCCTCTACCAGCACAGAGACCTAGTTCTGGAGTGGCCTTGGGGTCACAATTTAGTGAGAACATCGCACTGTCTGATCCACAGCAGGCAGCGGCAGGGACTTCCCAGGTTCCTGCACTCGGAGGACTGCTGGAGGCCAGAAATCTGCTGAGTCCAAGTCAGGTGATGAGTTTCAGTTTCTGGAGCTGCAAAGGTTCCATCAGGAACATCAGGAAGGGATGCCCGCTGCACTCCTCAAATTGCAAGGCACGATGGAGAGTCCATCTGCCTTCAGGCTGAGATGATAGCCCCAGTATCCCAATGCACCAAGGTCATCGCTGGTAGGATGGCTGCCGCCATGGAGACCTTGGTCCAGGACATCGCTGCAGCACTGCTGCGTGGGGTGAACTCCATCCCTGATGCCATAGTTGGCCTTCAACAGTGTCAACGTGAGAGGGATGTGGGGTAGCTTGATCTCACTCCAGCTTCCTGTTCTCCTCAAGGAATCAGCCAGGGGCCCTCGGAGACCAATAAGGAGGGGGATCAACAAGTGCAAACCCCAGGGCTATCCATACAGGCAACCCCAGGAGTGTCCAGGCCATGCAAATCCATTCTTCCTATGACCCCAGCAACTCCAGCTCCACAGGCTTAGAAGTGTGCCACTGCCACACAGCAGGACCCCCAAAAGCAGGCCTGGGCGCTCCAGGTCTGGCCCTCTACAGGATGCCTGCCAAGGACATCGCAGACAGGGTGTAGCAGTCAGCAGGCTGCCTCCTCTTCCACTGTGGATGTCTGAGGCACACAAACGTTTAGCAGCAGTATTAGGAAGGTTAAGAAGATGTAGTTGCACAGATGCAGTCCACTATTGTAAATAAACTCGCATGAAAGTCTGCTTGCCTATGGCTCTTTGTTATGATGAGCAGTGTTCATGTCACTCAGTGGTGAAGCCTTGGTTCCTGCACAAGATAAGGGCAGGTTCATTTAAAGTTTCTCAGCTGCATTTCCATGTTATGACCCTGATCACATAGCAAAGGCACGCTCAGCCAGACAGGAGCCAGACATTCATGGAGGCAATGTGAAGATCCAAGGAGTGTCCTCACTGCATATTGTCATCATCCTCCTGGAATCTAATGACTAGTAGGGCCTCTGCTGCACCTCCATAGCTAGCGTCTAAGCACAGAGGATATGTGCACTGCCATCAGCCAGACAGGAGTCAGACATTCACAGATGCAAGATGTCAGGAGTGTCCTCGCTGCATCTTATCATCCTCCACAAATCTTGCGGCTAAGAGGGCCTCGTAAGCATGCCTGCCTCATCTGGCCAATGCAATGGCCTCATCGCCGCCATCCCCTTTGATGTCCTCCTCATCGGAGAAAATGTGCAGGTCTTCCATCTCCTCCTCAGCCATGTCCTTCCCCCATTGCCTGGTTGTGGGGTGTGAAGCTTTATTGCCGAGCTTCCCCGGACCAGTCCAGGCACCGGAGCCTCATTTTCAAAGTTCCTATCATTTGCTCCACCAAAGTCACGTTGTGGCATGAGCCTCCTTCTACAGTCACTCTGCTGCAGTCTGAAGCCACTGCACGTGCATCAACAGCCACGTTCATTTTGGGTAGGAGCCAAACCTGCAGCCCCTCTGAACCCTGGAAGATATCGGGAATCTGACACTTGCTAAGGATGTAGGAATCGTGGATGCTCCCTGGAAACCATCACAGACCTGTAGGATGTGTTTGTGGTGGTCGCACACCAGCTGAATATTCAGCGATTGGAAGACCTTGCAGTTGACGTAATCGACTACTTATTGCCATAGAGATCTAAGCACCACATGAATTCTGTCAATGGCACCCAGCACTTGTGGAAACCCTGAGAACTGTGCAAATCCCAGCAATCTTGCTTCCCGCCTTTCCTGATCCTGGCTAAAATGCATGAAGTTCTGTGCCATTACGAAGATGGCATCCATGACATCTTGGATACACTTGTCATGAGGACTTGTGAGATCCACCTACACAGGTTACATGTGGAACCCTGGAAGGAGCCACTGGTGTAAAAATTGAGTGCTGTGGTCACTTTCGTAGCCACTGGCAATGATGCCCCCATGTCCCCGTAGGGCCAACTCCTGCAGCAAGTGGCATATGTGACCCACGACTAGATCCCTAAACATGCGAAAATTTTGGCGATATTGGTTCTCAGTCATCTGCAGGAATGGCAAGCACCGTCTATTGACCCTGGGTCTACGAGGCACCTATCAGCAACGGCTCTCTGTGGATTTTCAGCTACGAGCGCAGCAGGCCCTGGAGCCCCTTCTTCTTGAGGGAGGTGCTCCTCCCTTTGCTGAGCCAGATGCCTCCGTTGCTCTCTTCTTCTTCTTCTCTGCTCTCTGTAAGCCATGAGGCAGACCGCTAAATCACCAGGGTCCATGATCCTGATGTTCTCCTCCTTGCATGATCAAAGAAAGAGACAGGTGGATTAACATATGTGTCCTATATTAAGAACTTCTCTTGTTTAAGTCTAAAGGCCCCTTCACACATGCAGGAGAGCGCTGGCCACCACTTGGATTGCCAGTGTGTAGTGAGCTCATTGGCTGTCCGAAACCACCCAGCTCCAACCACTCCGCCTTACCAATTGCCGGCACCTTCTCCCACTGGACTGCATGCTGTGCTCTCAGCTCAGCCACTGCCATTCTCCTAACCTGCACTGCAACGATGCACTGTTAGCTTGAACCATGATGGATATTGGTCTAAACCTTAATAAAGACATTGCAAGGGGCTGTGAGAACCCCCCTCCAGTGACTGTGGCATGGCCACCTTTCACAATGGGATTCTACAACTTGTCCAGTTGGCCAATTGTTCTGCCACCCCCTAAAACACACATTAATTTGCTGTCTGCACCCAAGGGGTGAAAAGTTCTGGAGCATTTGGTGGCACGTTCATGATTTTACGTTTCTTGAGTGGGCAGAAGAGCTTCAGAGGCCCGACTCCAAGCACCTCAATGGAGCTGCAGCTGAACAGACTCAGCTGCAGAGGAATGCTCACTTTTGTCATACCTTTCCAAGGGCATTGTCCCCTCCCTCAACACCCCCCCCCAGCCGTGGCATGTGCTTGTGTACTTCTTTCAGTCTGTGCTGAAGCGAGCCTATCTGAAGTCACGCTGAGGTGGGCGGTAAATTTGACGTGAGTGGATGATTCTAGCGAGCAGGGCTTATAATCAGATACTAACGTATTGAAATTAGGTTGCCAATGTGCGTCGGCAGGAAACGTGGCCTGCCATTGACAGGTGGAGCGGACAATCACAAACTGGTTTTACGACAGTGAAAAACCAATTTTTGGTCTTCTGGCCATATTGTCCACCCCGCCCGCCCACCATGACCCGACGCCAATGGGGTCAGAAAATTCCTGCTGCAGTTTTAAAAACTTCCGCGTAATTTATTCCCACATTATGTTAATGATTTAATCATATCAAATGTTAATCTTTAATTAAAGGGTACTCAGGTACTCAAATTCAGAAGAAACCTCTTTGCCAAAGAGTGGTGAGAATGTGGAACTTGCTGCCACAGAGAGTGGTTCAAGCACATAGTTTAGATGCATATAAAGGGAAGCTAGACATTTTGAGGGAGATGGAAATAGCTGGTTATGATAATAGAATTAGATGAGGAAAGATGGGTGGAGTCTAAAGTGGAGCATTAATACTGGCTTGGACTGATTGTGCTGAATGGCCTTTTTCTTTGCCATATATCTTAAATAATCCCATGTAGAAAATTCAATTTTAAGCTAAGGACTCAAACTGAACTCAATGGCCTGAAAAGCTTAACAGGTTTACATTTTGCAGAGTGATGCTTCATGAGAACTTTACTGGGTGTATATTTTATAACTGTTGCTGTTCCCATGCAAGTATGCAATGTACTACTGATTAGTTTTATTTCGTTCATCATGGGATATGGGCGTCGCTGGCTAGGCCAGCATTTATTGCCCACTCATAGTTACCCTTGAGAAGGTGGTAGTGAGTGCCTTCTTGAACCACTGCAGTCCATGTGGTGTAGGTACACCCACAGTTCTGTTAGGGAAAGAGTTCTAGGATTTTGGCCCAGCGACAGTGAAGGAACAATGATATATTTCCAAGTCAGGATGGTGACTGGCTTGGAGGGGAACTTCCAGGTGGTGGTTTTCCCCTGCTCACCGTGGTGTACAGTTCCTCTGAACACTATTTTACCACACTGTTAACCAATTTAAAAGAACTGGATTCATTCTCAGGTTAAAAGAAGCATACGTAGGAATCAATTCATTGATCCAATGCTCTGAAGAGGAAGCCCTGCTTCTAGGGAACCCAAAGGTCAGAAGATCAGAGTTACAGCAATGCAGAGCTGTCTCTAACACACATGTTTTCCTATCCTGTTCCCTGCTGGGTGCACAGGAACTTGGAATTAATCCTTTTGATACAAGCATGTAAAACATTCATGCAGAAACAGCATGGTCAGAAAATATGCCACTTAATATTTTGATACATGATCACACAGAAAACATAATGTATTTTCTCTTTCAGATGCTGACTAGCCTGACACATTTTACCCACATTTTTCAGTTTTCATTAATAATATGGATGATATTTCCAAATCTATTCTTTTTTTAAAAAAACTCTACATTGTTCAACTGGTGACCTAGCAATGGTTAGAATGGCAATACCAAGGCATTTTTAAAATAGAGTCACTGAGGATATTGAATTACAAATGCCCTTTTATGAGTGTTAAAGGTCAATAACTCATGAGTGATGAAAATACAAATGAAAAACGACAGACTTTGGATGTTAAAAAACCGGGAACACCTGGAGCTCACAATCAACTGGTGCTCTGATACTTTTAAACTGCAATGGCCATGATCATCATGTAAATACATTTTAAATGTGATTATTATTCTGTACAGAATCATATAGTGGATCATGTGGTACTTCACTCACCAGTCAGAGAAGGCCATACATAAAGGGAAAAAAGATGACATTTTGACTGCTTTTTATCGTGTTGCCTACTACTGTATATGTCCTGAGTTTCCTCATTGCTATTCAACAAAAACAAACACAACTTGCGTTTAGAATCTGATAAAACATCGCAAAGTGCTTCACAGGGGAATTATATAAACAAAACATGACACTGAGCCACATAAGTAAACTCTAAGATGGATGCCCAAAAGCTTGGTCAAAGCTGTAGGTTTTGAGAAGTGTTGTAAAGCTAGGTAGAGAGACAGAAAGGCTTAGGGAGGAAATTCCAGAACTATCGCTGAGTCAACTGAAAGCACAGCCACCAATGATGGAGCAATTAAAACCTGGGGTGCTCAAACGACTAGAATTGGAGGAGTGCTAAGAATGTTGTTGGGTAGGAGGAGATTATTTTTTATTAATTCATGGATGTGGCCTTTGCTGGTTGGGCCAGCACTTATTGCCTATCCCTAGATGCCTTCAAGGAGGTGGTGCTGAGCTGCCTTCTTGAACTGCTGCAGTCCATGTGGTGTAGGTACGCCCACAGTGCTGTTAGGAGGGGAGTTCCAGGATTTTGACCCAGCGACAGTGAAGGAACAGCGATATATTTCCAAGTCAGGATGGTGAGTGACTTGGAGGGGAACTTCCAGGTGGTGGTGTTCCCATCTATTTGCTGCCCTTGTCCTTCTAGATAGTAATGATCGTGGGTTTGGAAGGTGCTGTCTAAGGATCCTTGGTGAATTCCTGCAAAGCATCTTGTAGATGGTACACACTGCTGCTACTGTGCATCGGTGGTGGAGGAAGCGAATGTTTGTGGATGTGGTACCAATCAAGCAACTGCTGTGTCCTGGATGATCTCAAGCTTCTTGAGATTACAAAGATATGAGGAGCGAGGCCATGGAAAGATTTGAAAACAAGGATAAGAATGTTAAAATTGAGGCCTTGCTTAACTGACATCCAATGAAGATCAGCAAGCACAAGATTGCTAAATGGGACTTGGTGCGAGTTAGGACACGGGCAGCAGGGTTTTGGAAGCCTCAAGTTTATGGAGGGTAGAGTATGAGAGGCTGGCCAGGAGTACATTAGAATGGTCGTGTCTAAGGTTAGCAAAGTGTGAATGAGGATTACAGTAGAAAATGAGTTGAGGTGGTACAGTGTCAGCAGATGTTACGGAGGTGGAATTAGGTGGTCTGAGTGATGATGTGATATGTGATTGGAAGTGCACCTCATAATCAATTTTGACACCAAGATTGCAAAAACAGTCTAGTTCAGCCTCAGAAAATTGCCAGAGAGATGGAGCTAGGGCATTTCTCCTCATTGCCTCTTAGTTCAAATTAACCTAGTTAACAACGTACCAATATATTGAAATAAGGCTGCTCACTGTTTTTATTTCACAGCCTTAATTTGGGATGATGCCCAATCTATGAATTAGCATGTTGGCTTTTTTCTTCAAATGGTGACCTAGCAATGGTTAGAATGGCAATACAAAAGCATTTTTAAAATAGAGTCACTGAGGATAGGCTGGACAGTGAATTAACGAAAAATCTCCCTCACCTTGAAGTCAAGAATGATAAGTAAATTAATTTGTTTTCAAGTGACCCTATCCCCTCAAAAATACCATTGTCCTTTAAAATTAAAACCAGCAATTTGAGATTCTATATCTAGCAATTACTTTATTCTTTATGTCAGTCTGTAGTTCATCAATGTGCATTTTTGGCATTATGTATATATCATGTCGGTAACAGGGGACAGATATTAGGGCCAATTCCCCCACATAGAAATAAAATCCTACAATTATATAGTGCCTTTCATGACCACCAGATGTCTCAAAGTACTTTACAGCCAATGAAGTACTTTTAGAAGTGTAGCCACTGTCGTGATATAGGAAACACAGCAGACAATATGTGCACAGCAAACACCCAGAAACAGTAATGTGATAATGTGATGTTCATTGAGGGATAAATATTGGCCAGGACACCAAGAATATCTCCCCTGCTCTTCTTCAAAGCAGTGTCCTGAGATCTTTTACATATTCCCCAGCAGGGTGGATGGGGACTCAATTTAATGTTGCTCCTGAAAGATGGCACTTCTGACAGTGAAGTACTCCCTCAGTACTGCAGTGGAGTGTCGGTGTAGGTTTTTGAGCTTAAGCCCGAGCGGGACTTGAACTCAGAGACTTAGAGGCAGGACAGCTACTAATTGAGTCATAGCTGACACATAACGAGAGGGAGAGGATGGATACTCGAGATGGACCAGTCATCATGCATCCTTTTACCCCCTTCTTTCTCCCCACCTTCCAAACACCATACGTACATTGGCATTAAAAAATGGGACATCCATGTGTAATTCCTCACATTCCTTAAAATCTCAGGATACAGTGCAGATCTACTCCAAAAGCAAACTTTGAAATGAATGCCCCAAAAAACAATGAAGTGAATAGTGCATGACAAATGGTACTTTTGAAAATATATATTAAGAATGGTGATTAAAGAATGCGAGCAAAATAAATAGTAATATTTATCGAAATCTCCAAGCTTTATTTACCATGGGATAAAATTAACTGTAGTAATCTACGTTGTAACCTGAAACATGGTCAAATATCTCACCCAATAAAATATTTACAAGCTTTTTAAAAAAAAAAGGTCCATTAACTACAGCTTATAATTAGTTTTGAAATACAGGGGGAACCTAACATTATTATATTTACATGACTTCAATTACATTTACAAAATTAATTTTGTCACATCATGCTAAGAGAAGAAAAAATATTCTTTTTTCATTTTAGTCTTTTAAGGATTGTCATAGCTACAAGCATATTAGAAACAACTTCAGAAATATTTCACTTTAATTGCATTCTGAAATGCTGTTTTTATAGATAAACGTCATTTATTTTGTGAATCCTAAGAGATTGTCGCTGAAGAAGGTAATTAGAATGAATTTAGAACTGAAAGCTCAACATAACCATTATCATGCATTATTTTCCCCATGATGAATTAGTAACACTGGAAGCTCATTACTGCTCAATTGTCTGAACAAGTGATAAACATTTACGATAAACAAAAAGCACAATAGCCAAACAGGGGGCTCTTAATGTTTATTAAACTCTTTAAGAATGTACTGTTTGCTATTTAAGCCTTATCCAAGATCAAAGTTACCACGAAGACAAGAATTACTCGCAAAGCAAATTATATTACAAAGAAAGAAATTAAAGCACCGACAGAACAATGCAATATTAAACATCTGAGAAAATGGTATGCAAATATTGTTTGCTATTAGGAATGAAGGTGAAATATAGACTTCAAATATAAAAAAAATCAATCATTCATAATTAGTCAAATATCAACAGACATTAAATTTTGAAATAAGTAATATAAAGCTTTCTCTGTGTCCTCTGTGTAATTGATAAACCAGTTCTTTCAAAACCCCATAACGAGTAAAGCATTCACTATAGCAAAACACGTATATCACGCTACCAAAAAAAAAACATTGGAACACTACAGTTTTACTGACCATGGGTGATTTATAGAGTCATGACCAATTTCATCTGAGACACTTTGAAATAGCCATTTGACATATACATTTTTTAAACACCTACAGACACTGAGTGTGTTTCTACATGGATAAATCATTGAAGGAATATGTATTTCTGCAAACTATGCATTAAATAGGAGTGTAGAATGAAATTCACTTAGCTAAAAAGGATTTGTAAGTCAATTTTTAAACCACTACTTGCACAGTTTACTTTTCAAGCAATAGCATTATTTGGGTCAGAGTCCTCACATACATTCGGCATACTTAAGACTAAATTCGACACAAATAAAATAAGTTTAATCTATTAGCTCTTGTAGTGACAGATACATAACATTTTGTATGAAAATTGCACTATACTGTCATCTGTTGACCGTTATCAGCAATACTTGGCAATAACATTATTCTACTGAATGCAGTTATCACTAGTGCACAGTGCCCCCTAGTGCAATCCTTTAGCAATGAACATCAATGATGATTGCAAACTCTCTCACCTTGTCAGTTCCATGTCTTTCATCTCCCACAGGTCCCACTAGCATCCCTGAACAGCTGGTGCAGGGAGAGATTAAGGCCTTCTGAGAGGACATGCCTCACTTTGAGAATGCACCATTGCAGGACTCATCCATGCCCTCCACCAGCTTAAATGCGCACACCTTGATGGGCCCACAAAGACAAGTAGTTGGGTTGTCACATAGTGAAGCTCACATCACAAGTGAGCAGGATCAGGCGCTGGGGGCAGGTACAGCAGTGGAGAGCCCTCATTCGAGGGTGCAGGATTCTCCAAACTCTCCTCAGATGGTCTTGGGGGTCACTGACAAAGAGGAATTTTCTGGAACAGCGGTGAGATTCTGTCAGCCTTTCCAGCCACACTGCACATGATTGGAGAGAGACATTGGAGGACTCCAACCCTAGCATGAGTGCCATGATGGCTCAGACCTTCATGCTGATGTCTACGTCCATGAAAAGAGTGGTCATATGCATGAAGCATTAGATGCAGCAGTCTACCAAGTACATACTGGCCCAAACCAATGGCCTGCACACTCAAGGTAGAATCTTGTGCCCTCCCCCATGACAATTTTGGTATGGAAAGGCATTTAGTCGGGTGGGAGGGTGCTGGACCTTCCTGCCTTCACCCCAATTAAGTCTATGGTAGGAAGGGCTGTGGATGGCCCTGCCACCCCAATGCCAATTGAGGCCCTTAAGTGGGCAATTAGTGCCCACTTAAAGACCTCATGCTGAAGCCACTGGTATTAGTCCAGCGACAGGTGGGGGTCTCGCCACGTGAAGAGCGTGTTTGCTTGCGGGCTTGTGGAGGGGCAGTCCCTCTTTGACAAGCATTCAGTACCTGGCATTGGGAAGGATGGGGCACTGAAAGCCACCCTGCTGCCCTTGCTGCCAATGCAACACCCCTCCCGCTATCAATCACCCAGGCCTGGGTCCTTCCTTGATCCGAGACATCAATGGATGTAATATAGGCAGCAGCCACTGATGGTGGTGCTGCTAAATACAGGAGAGCTGCGGGCCTCTGATTGAAGAACAGCAGGAGGAGGATGAGGAGCCTAATGGGGTGAAGGTACCTGCAGTTACTCACTTTGCCGCCAGGATTCCCAGGACTTCTGCCCGGGATTATTAATCCTGGGGAAGGCCTGCCACTGGCCTGTTAAGTGCCTGAGTGGCACAAGATGTAGCAAGCCTTCCCAAAAAGAGGCAGCGGGGGGGGGTCTCGTTGACTCTACAGCCAGTGGCCTAGACCCCTGTGGCCTCCACAAGATTCTGCCCTTGGACTCCCACCTTAAACAGGACGGAGCAAAAGCTCTTCTTGTCATTCAGAGCTTCACTGAAGGACAGCAAAGTGCTCACCAGCACTTGGCAGCAAGGAAATGCGGGTGGGCCTTTGGACGGAAGGTGGAGGAAGAATTGATGGAATTGGGGTCTCTGCTCAAAGCACCTGCTCCCTTTCCACCCCCAATGCCTGTCCCACTGGCCACGTCCAGCCCTGCACAAGTGCAAGTGGGGCCCAAATAGGCCCCTGAGGACGCTGGCCAAGAGCACCTGAGCAGTCAAAGCAGGGAATCGAGCAGCTTCCTCTGGCTCTGCTGAGGCCACAGGAAGAAAAACGATTTATAGTTGTACAAGGGCGTTCAACTGGGTGTTGAAGACTGTCAGATTGTAACATTTTCAGTTCAACGTTTATCAAGCATAAACTTTATTTCGAAACACCATTCATTGCTCCATCCTCCCAAGTTTTTTTTTTTTTGCTGCCAACTATGTGGCCTTCTGCCTTGTGAAAAATGGTATGGCTAGAATGAAAAATGAGTAATCAGCGCCCATGAGAGTGATCGATTGTGGATTGTGAGACTGCTTTGTGTTGGGAGATGGCGTTGGGAGGGTTGGGATGCACAGTTGGTTCAGAATTGATATGCTAGAATGCTCCATTGCCTCCGAATAGTTGAATCGAATCACCCCGGGTATCCTGGCGGCTAAGTGAGTGGCTATAGGTTTCCTCACCACATTAGGTTCCTCATCCTCCTCCTTCTCCAAAAATGGAGAGCAGTCATCACCTTCTCCCTCTTGCACCTCCAGTCCTTGCTGCTGCACAACGTGGTGCAAGGCATGGCAGGCCACTACCATTCTAGAAACCCCTGCTGCTGCATAGCGAAGGACACTCCCAGGGCAGTGCAGCAACCTGAACCACATCTTCAGCAAGCCGATGACCTGCTCAATTACCATTTTTGTGCTCATGTGGCTTTGGTGGTATCCTTCATGCACATCAGTGGTAGGGCTCCTCACCGAGTGTCATTAGCCACATCCTTAGAGAGTAGGCCTTATCTGTGGGTGGCTTGATTAGCAAAGGACGAAGAGATCATGGGACTCCTGAGTGAGTTGCACAGAAATGCAAGCTCACCTTTTAGTGGTTGCAGAACTTTGATAGAGGGTATTCTGTTTTGATTGATGAACTCCGCTGGGTGCCACATGTATGACTCCCTATACCTGTGGGAATCCAGCAAATCTGAGGGCTATCCCATTCTCCTGGCCTCATCAGCTGTGAAGTGCACATAAGTGTCGGCCCTGGCAAACATGGCATCAGTCACCGGGGAGATACATTTATTGGTGGCAGATTGTGAGATTTTACAAATGTCACCAGAAGGAAAGCCAGAGACAATGAAATTAAGTGTTGTGTTGATCTTGACTGCCACAGGCAAATAAATTCCCAGCTGGTCCACTTGGCAGAAGGTCTTCTTCCAGCAGGCTGTAAAATGTCCAGAAAGTTAAGCCACTGCCTGTACATCTATGCTGAGATACTACCTGCAAGATAAAGTTCTGTGTTCACCCCTTCTGTCCTGTGGAGTGGCAGGTGGCTGAGGAGAAGGCTGCTGCTGCTGCTTCTGCTGGTGTGGCTTCTGCTGCTATTGGTGCAGCTTCTGCTGGTACGTCTTCTGCTGGTGCAGCTTCTGCTGGTGTGGCTTCTGCTGCTGCAGCTTCTGCTGGTGTAGCTTCTGCTGATGCGACTTCTGCTGCTGCTGCTTCTGCTGATGCGGCTTCTGCTGATGTGGCTTCTGCTGGTGTGGCTTCTGCTGCTGCAGCTTCTGCTGGTGTAGCTTCTGCTGATGTGGCTTCTGCTGGTGTGGCTTCTGCTGCTGCAGCTTCTGCTGGTGTGGCTTCAGCTGGTGTGGCTTCTGCTGGTGTGGCTTCTGCTGGTGCAGCTTCTGCTGGTGTGGCTTCTGCTGCTGCTGCTTCTGCTGGTGTGGCTTCAGCTGGTGTGGCTTCTGCTGGTGTGGCTTCTGCTGCTGCAGCTTCTGCTTGTGTGGCTTCTGCTGCTTCTGTTGGTGCTGCTTCTGCTGGTACGGCTTCTGGTGCTGCTGCTGGTGTGGCTTCTGCTGGTGCAGCTTCTGTGGCTTCTGCTGGTGTGGCTTCTGCTGGTACAGCTTCTGCTGGTGTGGCTTCTGCTGCTGCTGCTTCTGCTGGTGTGGCTTCTGCTGATGTGGCTTCTGCTGGTGTGGATTCAGCTGGTGTGGCTTCTGCTGGTGTGGCTTCTGCTGCTGCTGCTTCTGCTGGTGTGGCTTCAGCTGGTGTGGCTTCTGCTGGTGTGGCTTCTGCTGCTGCTTCTGCTTGTGTGGCTTCTGCTGCTGCTGCTTCAGTTGGTGCTGCTTCTGCTGGTACGGCTTCTGGTGCTGCTGCTGGTGTGGCTTCTGCTGCTGCAGCTTCTGCTGGTGTGGCTTCAGCTTGTGTGGCTTCTGCTGGTGTGGCTTCTGCTGCTGCTGCTTCTGCTGGTGCGGCTTCTGCTGATGTGGCTTCTGCTGGTGTGGCTTCTGCTGCTGCAGCTTCTGCTGGTGTGGCTTCAGCTGGTGTGGCTTCTGCTGGTGCGGCTTCTGCTGGTGCAGCTTCTGTGGCTTCTGCTGGTGTGGCTTCTGCTGGTACAGCTTCTGCTGGTGTGGCTTCTGCTGCTGCTGCTTCTGCTTGTGTGGCTTCTGCTGCTGCAGTTTCTGCTGGTGTGGCTTCTGCTGCTGCTGCTTCTGCTGGTGCGGCTTCTGCTGATGTGCTTCTGGTGCTGCTGCTGCTTCTGCTGGTATGGCTTCTGGTGCTGCTGCTGGTGTGGCTTCTGCTGGTGCAGCTTCTGCTGGTGTGGCTTCTGCTGGTGCAGCTTCTGCTGGTGCGGCTTCTGCTGGTACGACTGCTGCTGCTTCTGCTGGTGCAGCTTCTGCTGGCGTGGCTTCTGCTGGTGCAGCTTCTGCTGGTGTGGCTTCTGCTGGTGTGGCTTCTGTTGGTGTGCTTCTGCTGGTCCGACTGCTGCTGCTTCTGCTGCTGCTGCTTCTGCTGGTGTGGCTTCTGCTGGTGCTTCTCCTTGTGGTGCTACTCCCCCTGTTCCTCATCACAGGTCCAAGGCAAGGCTGCATAAGTGGCTGTCATCCTGCTCAGAAGGTAGACCATTGGGAAGAGCAGACCAACAGCAAAAAAATCCAAGGTAGCAGAAACGACCTTGACCAAAGCAATTAAAGACACTCTTAGAACAAGACATGTGAGCAAAAGCCTTTCATTTAGTCAAAGAAGTAGCTATGAGACCTCAGCATTTAAAGGTTTGCACAACCCCATGAACTCCTACTGTTCTCTCGCTTTGTTCAACCTGATAAGGTCCGGGAAGCTTGGGAAACCCCTGGGCTCAGAATTAGACAGCATCCGGGGTTAAAACTGTGGTTAACTGGCATTTAATGTATGTATATGTCAGACTCACCAACACACCTCGCTGTCCCATGGGGATTTCCCGCTCGCTAACAAAGTTAAGTGCAGGAGTCGTCAAGTCCCTGCCGTCTTCCCAACAGGCTGGCAGTGTCTGATGTTTTAACCTGTATCTTGCTCAGAGTCACCTGCTTTGACAGGGTAAAATCCAACTTAATCTTTCATAAACCAATTGGCTACTTCTCTTTCAAGAGAGCATCTTAAAGTAGCCACAGAATAAAAGATCATGCATTGAATTGGCACAGTGCATTTTGGAGGGTATAGTGCCAGTCACCTCTGAACTATAGTATTGATCAGATTCTCAGTCCAAGGTTAAGCTGATAGGGTTGGATGAAGAGGTATGGGAGGAAGTTCTTGTGGACCATGAACACTGATATAGATCTTTTGGACCTATTGGTCTGTTGCTCTGCTGTAGTTTGTATGTAATTCCACCTAATGCATTGCACAGATGATGGTAGAATTGCATTTTAGCATTCCAGCTGGAGAGCTTCAGAAGTCCAGGGAGAACAGACCAACTGCAATTGGAAAGGCTTGGGCAGAGGCCCAGAGAATGCTTGAAATGAAAGTTAATTATCTGTTTCCATTGCATAAATTGAGGTGAACATAGGTTGGGAACATTTTTAGCTTGTTTGTACTTTTAAGAGGACAGGAATATTAAACCTAATTTCCCTCTCCAGTCAATTGAGGTTTGTTTGTTCAGTTACTGACACAAGGTTACCCAACAGCCAATCGAAACATAAATTCTTGCATATGGAGACAAATATTGTTTCATCCTTTATAAAACATCCGGATGACTATGAAATATTTCTTAGCCTATTCTGAAGCTTGCAAGGCAGATCTAGCAGCCAAAGATGGTGAAAAGATTTAGGGAGGATCAAAATGGAGGCAACAGCAATAAACAACAATATTGTACCTTTAACAAATAAATACACTCCAAGGTTGTCACTGGGGTGTAAATCAACACTGAGGAGATATTTGGAAGAGTGGTTAAATGTTTGGCCAAACAGTTGGGTTTGCAGAAAGGTTTTAAAAGGGGGGAGATTGCTGGAGAGGCATAGTTTAGAGAGAGCCTTCTTAGGGCCTAGACAGCTGAAGGTACAGCCACCAATAGTGAGGTGAAGGGATTTTGTAATACTCGGGGGCCATCGTAAAAGGAATGCAGAGTTCCCTGAGGATTGGAGGGCTGCTGATGGTTACAGAGATAGGCAAGCAAAGGGGTGAGTGGGACTTGGTTCAGGATAAGACAAGGGCAACAGTATTTTATATGAGCTGGTGTTTGAAGAGTGGCGCACAGGGGTCCAGCCAGAAAAGCACTGGAACAGTTGAGTTTGGCAATAACACAGGTATGGATGAGAGTTTGAGCAGCCAATGGGCTGATTCAGGGATGGAGACAGACCATGTTACAGCAATATAAGTCAATGTTTATAGAGAGCATATGGGAATGGAAGTCCAACTCAGAGTCAAGTAGGATGCTGAAGTTGCAAACAACCTGAAACAGCAGCTGTGGAAGGTGTTGGAAGGTAAGGGTACATAAATTGTGATATGCCTTGAATACAATGGTCTTGGGTTTTCCAATTTTTGACTGGAGAAAATTATGGCCAAAATTAAAGTCTGACATACCCTGGTGGAGTGAAGTTGACTAACGAACTAAATAGAGTCACTATGGAGAATCAGCAAACCAATTACTAGGGCCAGAATTTTCCGGCTGTTTTGGCGTCAGGTGTGATAGCGGGCAGGGAGGGACAATATGACGAGAAGGCCAAAATTCGTTTCCACATCATCGTGAAACCCAGTTTGCGATCAACCGTTCTATCCGTCAATGACGGGCTGCGTTTCCTGCCTCTGCATGTCGAGGACCCAAAGTCAAATTGAGCACCCACATCGTTCAGAACAGTGTGCTTCAGAACTGCCTTTAAAAGGTGTGCACCTGGCGATCTGAACTTTGAGGGGAACTTGGAGGTGAGTTCACACAACCTTGCACAGTGCATGTGAGCATCAGCCATAGGACACCAAGGAAGAGGGTCCGCGCTGCGCGGGGGATACAGGCGAGTCATTTTTTCCCAGCTGCCTTTCAGTGTGGTGGTGGGGCGTGGGCTTTAGTGCGGGCCAGGCCTGTGGGGGGAGGAGGAGGTTGGTGGGGGTGCTGGTGTGGAGCAAGGCAGCACAGGTCGAAGGTAGTACACAAGCACAAGCCAGGGGGGCTTGGGGGCAGGGCAGCACAGACCGAAGGAAGAACTCAAGCACATGCCACGGGGGTAGAGGGAGAGGGGGTGATGAGGAAAGTGAGCACACACTTGGAAAAGCTTGTCAAAAGTGAGCTTTCTTCCGCAGCAGAGACCATTTAGCTGCAGCTTGAAGTCGGACATCTGAAGCTTTTCTGCCAACTCAAGCAATGCAAAAGCATGAAAGTGCCGCCAAATGCTCCAGAACTTTTCATCCCTTGGGTGCAAACTGCAAATTAAGGTGCATTTTAGGGGGCAGCAGGACAATTGGCCAATTGGGAAAGTTGTAGGATCCCCTTGCGAAAGGTGGAGATGGCACAGTCACTGGTGGAGACGCTCAGAGCCCCTTGCAATGTCTTTATTAAGGTTTGGACCAGTATTCATCATGGATCAAGCGAACAGTGCAGCCTTGCAGAGTGGGTTAGGAGAATACCTGCCCTGAGCTGAGAGCACAGCATGCAGTCCAGTCGCCCAAGCTGTTGCCAAGTAGTCAAGTGGAGAGGGGCGGAGGTGGGTGAGGTTTTGGACAGCCAGTGAGTGCACTACACACTGGCCATCGAACTCTCCTGCATGTGTGAAGGGGCCTTTAGACTTAACCAAGAGAGGTGCTTCAGACACATATGCTAACCCACGCATCTCTCTCTTTGATCCTGCAGGAGGAGAACATCAGGATCATGGAGCCTGGTGATTTAGCAGTCTGCCTCATGGCTTATAGGGAGCAGAGAAGAACAAGAGAGCAGTGGAGGTGCCTGGTTCAGCAAAGAGAGGGGCACCTCCCTCAATATGAAGGGGTGGCAGGGCCTGCTGGCATGCAACTGAAGATCCACAGAAAGCCTTCACTTGTAGGTGCCTCTCTAGACCCAGGGTCTACAGACGGCACTTGTCATTCCTGCAGATGATTAAGAACCAGTGTCGCTGAAGACTGGGCATCTCTAGAGAACTGGTCGGTCACATATGCCACCTGCTGCAGGAATTGGCACCGTGGGGAACATGGAGGACATCCACTGCCAGTTGATGAAAGTGACTGCGGTGCTCAATTTTTACGCCAGTGGCTTCTTCCAGGGCTCCACAGGTGACATGTTCGGGATTTCGCAAGCCTTCATGCACGTGTACCCAGGAGGTCACAGATGCTACCTTCACAAAGGTGCAGAATTTTGTGCATTTCACCCAGGATCAGGAAAGTCAGGAAGCAAGTGTGCTGGGATTTGCGCAGATCTCAGATGCTCCACAGGTGCACGGTGCCATCAACTGCACTCACATGATACTTAGATCTCTGTGGCAACAAGCAGTCAACTATGTCAACTGCAAGGGCTTGCATTCGCTGTATGTTCAGATGGTGAGCAACCACCACAAACACATCCTACAGTTCTGCGCATGGATCCCAGGGAGTGTCCACAACTCCCACATCCTTAACAGGTCTCAAATCCCTGACATCTCCCAGAGTCCAAAGAGAACATAAGAACTAGGAGCAGGAGTAGGCAATTCAGTCCCTTGAGCCTGCCCTGCCATTCAATACGATCATGGCTGATCTCATTTCGGCCTCAACTCCAATTTCCCACCCTCTCCCCATAACCTTTCAACCCGTTACTAATTAAAAATCTGTCTATCTCCTCCTGCAGGGCTGACTCCTTGGGGACAAGGGATACCCACAGAGGTCGTGGCTAATGACGCCTGTGCAGCGGCCTCAGACAGCAACAGAGCGACAATATTCCGGGGCTCATGCAGTGACCTGGTCTTTGATTGGGCAAACAATAGGAATTTTGAAAATGAGGTTTCAGTGCCTCAACCCGGGGGGTGGACCACTGCAATATAATCCACCGAGGGTGTCACACATCATCGTCACTTGCTGCGCACTCCACAACCTGGCTCTGCAAGGGGGAGAGGACCTGGCTGAAGAGGAGATGGGAGAGTTGCAGGTCTCCTCCGATGAGGAGGACATCGAAGGGAATGATGATGATGAGGCCCTTGGAGCTGAGGATGCTGGCAATGAAGCCATTGCACTGGCCAGGATGAGGCAGGCGCTAGGGAGGCCCTCATAGCCGCAAGATTCGTAGAGGATGATGACAAGATGCAGTGAGGACAGTCCTGACATCCTCACCTTGCATCTGTGAACATTTGACTCCTGTGTGGCTGATGGCAGCACACATACCCTCGGTGCTCAGGCTCATGTCATGGGGATGCATCGGAGGCCCTAATAGTCACTAGGCTCTAGGAGGATGATGATGACACACAGTGAGAACACTGCATAGATCTTCACGTTGCCTCCATGAATGTCTGACTCCTATCTGGCTGAGGGCAGCTCGCTTGTGCTTTGTGATCAAGGTCATATCATGGAGGCGCAGCCGTGAAACTTTAAATGGACCTGTTCCTTTGTCAGTTTTCAGCACTTGATCCCCTCAGGAGCACAGCATCACTGGTCACAGATGCTGATGAGATGGGAGGCCAGCCCCACCTCAAAGGTGCTGAGAGCACACAGAGAGAATGGCGGAACTACTTGATGCCAGCCCACGACATTCTGGCAGCAATGACAAGCACCATCAAGGTACAGGCATCACTAATATCCAATCAGTGTGAAACCGGACCATCACTTTGGTCTGAAGGTTACACACTGCACAGGGAAGAGGCCCTGGACTGAGACACTTGCCTTTATCTTGTACAGGAACCAAGGTTTCATACCTGAGTGACACAAACACTGATTGTCATAACAAAGAGCCATAGGCAAGGAGACATTCTTGGCAGTTTATTTACATTAGTGAGCATTATGTACAAGCGATTAACACCCATGCACAGGCTGTGCAACTATACCTTCTCCTGGCTTGGCCTAAATAGCCAAGTGGTTATGGTACTGGGCTTGTAACCCCAAGCTCAAGAGTTCAAATCTCACAATGGCAAACTATGAAACAATGTAACTTCATCTGAAACAGATGGAAATGTGTTTGTACTCAAAAGCGTTATACCTTCTCCTGATGTAATTTTAGTTCTTGAGGTGGCCCCGGTGCACGGTGGTCTTCCAGCTGAACGTTCCCCTGTTCGGACGGAATTCCACATTGGCCCCAAGCCCCGAACCCTCCCTCGGGTGCTGGTGCCCCGCAATATGAGCCGCCTCGGAGACATGCCCTCCGTGCCATTTGGCACGGCACGGAGGAGCTTTATGTACGGACTGCTGCTGCACACCTTCCATTTTCTCAACCTTGTCCACCGCCCGGACATGCCCTGGCGTGCCTTGTTGCCGTCCGGCGGTGGAGGCCCCCGATGGGAGGCCCTCTACAGAGGTGTCCTCCCTCTTTCTATCGGGGACCTGGGTTGGAGGGTGTTGCATGCGGCAGTCCCTTATAATCGTAGAATGCACAGGTTCTCAGCCTCCCAGGAAACCTGCCCTTTCTGTGGTCTTGTGGAGTCCGTGGACCATGCTTATATAGGGTGTGGTAGGCTGCACTCCCTTTTCAGTTATTTGAAAAACCTGTTATTAATGTTTTGTTTGCACTTCAGCCCCACGCTCCTGATCTATGGGCACCTGGTGCGGAAGGGTGTCAGGAAGGAGGAGGACCTCCTCGTGAAACTGCTCCTGGGGCTGCAAAGTCGGCCATTAACAGGTCCAGGCAGCGGGCGATCGAGGGGGGAGTCCCGCCCGATTGTTTGTCTCTCTTCCGCGGCTACGTTCGCGGCCGGGTGTCCTTGGAGAGGGAGCACGTGGTGTCTGCCGGCACACTCGAGGCCTTCCATGCTCGGTGGGCACCACGGGGACTGGGGTGCTTTATCGACCCCTTTAATCACATTTTGGTTTAAAGTTTGTAAGTTTCCTTTAAACTTTGTTCTTGGTTTTACAGCTGACCTGAATTAGGGGCTGTGCCTGATTTATCCCAATTTTGTTAATTTAGTTTGATTGTTTTAACTCCAAAAGAGTTACACCTTCTCCTGATGTAATTTTAGTTCTTGAGGTGGCCCCGGTGCGCGGTGGTCTTCCTGCTGAACATTCCCCTGTTCGGATGGAATTCCACATTGGCCCCAAGCCCCGAACCCTCCCTCAGGTGCCGGTGCCCTTATACCTTCTTAACCTTCTTAACTCTGCTACTACGTCTTGGTGCTTCCCTGACATCCACAGCAGAGGTGCATGCAGCCTGCTGACTGCTTCACCCTGTCTGTGATGGCCTTGGTGGGCGTCCTCCAGAGGGCTGAGGCCTGAAGGGCTCCAGCCTGCTTTGGATGTCCTCCTGTAAGTTAGTTACACCCTCCTCGACCTGTTGAACTGGAGCTGCAGGATCACAGAAAGAGAGGATTGGCTGGACATTCCTAAAGTCACCTGTATGGATGGCCTCAGGGTATTGAGCTGCAGGTCCTTCTCCCTATGGGTGCCCAACGGCCCCAGGCTGAGTCCTTAAGGAGAAGGGAAGCTGGAGTGAGATCGAGCTGCCCCAGACCCCTCTCATGTTGACACTGTTGGAGGCCAACTATGGTGCCAGCGATGGAATTCAGCCCACGCAGCCACATAAGATCGATGTCCAGGACCAAGGTCTCCATGGCAGCCATCATCCTACCAGTGTTGACCTCGGTGCGTTGGCATGCCAGCGCTATTGCCTCAGACTAAAGGCAGATGGGTTCCTCCATTGTGCCTTGCAATCTGAGGAGTGCACAGACATCACTTCTTGATGTTCCTGAGCTTGCCTTTGCAGCTCCAGCAACTGAGGTATGACCAAGTTCAGAGGCTCCTCAACTGACTCAGACTCAGCAGACTTCTGGCCTCCAGCTGTCCTCCGAATGCTGAAAACCTGGAAAGTCCTTGCCTCCACCTGTTGTGGATCAGACAGTGAGATGTGCTCATCAGATTGTGACCCTGAGGCCACTCTAGAACTAGGTCCCACCAAAGTGCATGTCTCTGTGCTAGTGGAGGGTATGGGTGAGCGCTGTGATGGGAATTCAATTAGGGTGTCATCAGATTCTTCTTCCAGGGCTTCAGTTGATTCTTCTTCTTCAGCGTTTGAGTTGAGGACTTGGCTTGTGGACCCCCACAGCTGCTTCCCAGGTGTACCTGCGAAAGTAAGGAGAGATAATTAGTGCATGGCAGGGGACTGGGGAACAGGGGAGCTGACTCACAGCATGGTTGTCTGATGGTGTTGCACTGCTGGATCCTCACTTGGATGAGCACCGCCAACAATACCATCAGCACTGGAACGGTCCAGATAGTCACCAGCCAGATGGTTGACTCTATTTTCAAAGTCTGTTGTTATGATCCCAGCTGACGTTACTGCTGGATAAGCCCGATCTCAGGTTGGAACCCGCATTATTAGATCCTAACTTTTATTTTTTGTTTAGATACGTGGAGAGTTGCTACTGAACAGAGTCACAGAATTCAGATGATGAACGTTTAACGAAAGAATAACACATTTATTAAACACAAAAAGATGAACTATATTACAATACTCTTTACATATATATACAGGTTTGTAAGGATGACATAAGTTACAAAAGATATCTTATATTCTAATGTTCACAGTGAGTACACAGTCCATGTAAACCAATAGGTGACACACCCCACTCTGAAACCAAGTGACAGATGTCACCCCAAACAGGTAATATGGATCTCTCCTCAGGTCCCCCTGGACACTTGTCACACTGTGAGCCAACCAGTCTCATTGAACTCCAACTTTCACATGAGGATTTCCAATCTCCACTCTCCAAAAACATGCTGGGAATCTTCTCCCAAATGATGTTTTCTCTCAGTCAACTTCCACAAGGTTCCAACTCCAGGGTTTTGAATTTTCCTGGATCACCATGTGCATTCCAGCTTCCTTCTACGCACGCTGCCTCACTGTCTCAGCCATGCCAACAGAACACTGCTGCTTCACATGCCCATAGTAAAGAGTTACAGACCTTCAACTGTCCCCTTGGATCTTTCATCTTCTCATACGCCTACGTTGTTTTAAGTCTGTGTCCTGCAGCTTTCTTCTTTTTAAGCATGAAGCTTGAAGCCTTCCTCTCTGCTCCTTACTTTCACTTCCACAGAACAGGACGTTTTCTGCATTCCTGTTCTTGTCCCTTGACTAGACGCTCCTCTTTGGAAATTCCTGTTCAACCCCCCTGTATTTGGCGACTTTCTTCTTTAGTTTCTGGAACCTGCTTCTACAGTTTCCTCTCCTGTCCAGCTTCCCCTGGCAGCTGGCTTCAACTTCAGTTTGGGACTTGCTTCTATGACCCTCTGCTGTCCAGCCTCTCTGGAAACCTGGCTTCAATTTTAGTTTGAGGCTTGCTGTCTCTCCCTCTTCTGTCCCTCCTATGCTGGCAACTGCTTCCAACTGAACTCAAACTCCTTTAAACTGAACTGAAACCACTTTTCTGTCTCTGTGGGAACTCTTTTCTCTAAACCCCTGTAGCTAGGCAGCAGCACAGTTTTTTCCTACTCTTGTTTGCTCCACTCCCCTTCAAGAGTCAGAATATCTTCATTAGAATGAAGGCATCTTTTAAAGTAAAACTAAAACAACTTCTCCTTTTCTTAACACACAAATATGGAACCACAAATCAAACTTAAACGTTAAAGCTAAAACTCATTCCTAACCCCCACAAATAAAATATAACTTAGTTAAAACTATCTCTATGTCCTAACAATGTGAGGACCTTGATGTCAGGCTTTCCTCCACCAGTCTGTGACCTCTCCCATTACTTGTGTGCCAGCTTGTCCTGCATGAAGACAGATGGAGAGAGTGTAAGCAGGATGCCTGCCAGGCCAGATGAGAAGGATGCCTGGTGTGTGTGGGTGGTGAGTGGTGCCTTGCATGGGGTGAGGACACAATCCGCGAGGCAGATGAAGGCATGTGTGAGAGAGTGAATGGTGATGCCCCTTGGACTGGCAGTGAGAGAGATACCTGTGGATGTGTGATGAGTTCGTGAATGTGTGAGTTGAGAATGATGAGAAGAGTGACTTACCCAGGCAGAACAGAGGAAATCATTCATCCTCTTTTGGCATTGGGTGGCTATCCTCTTTTGCAGGGTGCTGGCACTGACCACCGCTGTCACCACCTCCCATACTGGATTAGTGACCTTGCTTTCTGGTCTTTGCCCAGATCGGGGATTAAGGACTTTGCGTTGGCCCTCCACTGTGCCCAGTGGGCACCCAGGGGAGGCATCGCTAAATTTGAGGGCAGCATGTTTCCTCCCTTTGGCAGCTATGACTTTGCAACAGCTTTCAATCTCTTAGAGAGTGCTAGCTCTGTGCAGAGCTGCCCTTTAATTATAACGCATGGATTGTTGAAGGCCTGAGGTGACCGGGGGAGTGGGTGAACCAGAGGCCACCCTGCCAGCAATCCAGAGTGTACAATGAAGTGGCACGCACCGGGAATGGATGATATGGTGCAAAAACCTGAATTGCAGCCAGCAGGTACAACAACAGGTTTCAGAGACAGTTGTTGGAGGAATGGGGTGCAGATAAATCAAAATGCGATCAAATGGATTGTAGTTAAATGACATTTTGGTAGAGTACCTATTTCATAGCTAACAAAATGGACATCCAGCTGCATGAATGGAGTGTCTGTTACTAGGGTCACCCCATTTTGGTACCCCCCTGAATGCCACAACAGATAGTGACCTGACCCAATGCACATTACTTGCAAGACCTGAGAGCAACTGTATAAGAAGGTGGCACATTCTTGAGAAGCCTCCCAAGGAAAGAACAATGTGACAATGTGACATCAGACAATGTGCTCGAAGATTATGCCCCACCTAGCATTGTCCATTAATCCTTCCCTAATTTACTGCTCACCAATGTCAACACGCCACACAAACTTATCTATTGCATCTCAGTTATACCCATACCTCAGTATATCACATCTTCATGATGCAACATATAATTTCCATATCTAATTCATCCAGGATCTTCACACCTCAAGTTATTATAAACAAACCTAGCTTCATGATATCTAACTACTTACTGACACCCAAGGTTGGAAGTCAGGTTATGCACATATCCATCATTGTGCATTGACTGTTTCAACTGATGTTCAATGAAGAGTGCAGGAGGGCATGGCAGGAGCAGCACCAGACATACCTAAAAATGAGGTGTCAATTTGGTGAAGCTAAAAACCTGGACTACTTGCATGCCAAACAGCATAGCAAGCAAGTGATAGACAGAGCTAAGTGATCCCACAGTCAACGAATCAGATCTAAGCTTTGCAGTCCTGCGACATCACGTCATTAATGGTGGTGGACAATTAAACAACGCACTGGAAGAGGTGACTCCACAAATATCCTCATCGTCAAAGATGAAGGAGCCCAGCACATGAGTGCAAACGATAAGGCTGAAGCATTTACAACAATCTTCAGTCAGAAGTGCTGAGTGGATGATCCATCTTGGCCACCTCCAGGTATCCCTACCATCACAGATGCTAGTCTTCAGCCAATTGGAGTCACTTCACGTGATAGCACAAAATGGCTGAAGGCACTGGATGCTGCAAAAGCTATGGGCCCATATAACATTCCAGCAATAATACTGCAGACTTCTGCTCCAGAACTTGCTGCGCCCTTAGACAAGCTGTTCCAGTATAGCTACAACACTGGCATCTACCCAGCGATGTGAAAAATTGCCCAGGAATGTCCTGTACACAAAAAGCAGGACAAATCCAACCCATCCAATTACTGCCCCATCAGTCTATCTCGATCATCAGTAAAGTGATGGAGGGGTCATCAACAGTGCTATCAAACAGCACTAGCCTAGCAATAACCTGCTCACTGATGCTTAGTTTGGGCTCTGCCAGGGTCAGTCAGCTCCTGGCTTCATTTCAGCCTTGGTTCAAACATGGACAAAAGAGCAGAACTCCAGAGGTGAGGTGAGAGTGACTGCCCTTGACATCAAGGCAGCATTTGACCGAGTGTGGCATCAAGGAGCCAGAGCAAAACTGGAGTCAATGGAAATCAGGGGGAAACTCTCTGCTGGTTGGAGTCATGCCTAGCACAAAGGAAGATGGTTGTGGTTGCTGGAGGTCAATCGTCTCAGTTCTAGAACATCACTACAGGAGTTCCTCAGGGTAGTGTCTTAGACCCCCAACCATCTTCAGCTGCTTCATCAATGACCTTCCTTCCATTATAAGGTCAGAAGTGGCAACATTCGGCGATGATTACACAATGTTCAGCACCATTTGCGACTCCTCAGACACTAAAGCAGTCAATGTCCAAATGTAGCAAAACCTGGACAATATCCAGCTTTGGGCTGACAAGTGGCAAATAACATTTGCAGCACACAAGTGCGAGGCAATCATCACCTCCAACAAGGGAGAATTAAATCATCAGCCCTTGACATTCAATGGCATTACCATCGCTGAATCCCCCATTATCAACATCCTGGGGTTACCACTGACTAGAAACTGAACCGGACTAGCCGTATAAATACTGTGGCTATAAGAGCAGGTCAGAGGTTAGGAATCCTGCAGCAAGTAACTCACCTCCTGACTCCCTAAAGCCTGTCCATCTACAAGGCACAAGTCAGGAATGTGATGGAATACTCTCCACTGCAGCTCCAACAACACTCAAGAAGTTTGCCACCATCCAGGACAAAGAAGCACGACAGATTGGTGCCCCTTCCACAAAAATTCACCCCCTCCATCACCGACTAACAGTAGCAGCCATGTGTACCATTTACAAGATGCACTGCAGAAACTCACCAAGGCACATTCCAAATCCATGACCACTACCATCTGGAAGAACAATGGCAGCAGACACATGGGAACTCCACAACCTGGAATCTCCCCTCCCAGCCACTTACCATCCTAACTTAGAAATGTACCACCGTTCCTTCACTGCCACTGGGTCAAAATCCTGGAACTCCTTCCCTAACAGCACTGTGGGTATACCTACACCACATGGACTACAGCAGTTCAAGAAAGCATCTCACCTCTGGTTCAGGTAAGACTTTCGGGCTGAAGGACAAATTTATTTAAGGAGTGGGAGATGAAAAAAAGAAAGGGAATGAGACATTATACTTTTAACAGCCAACACCTAACAATGCACGAAACTAAATGCAGCAGAAGCAAATCAAAAATGCGAAAGTAATTTCAGGCTTGCTCAGAAACTAGATAGAGATGCATTTAAAAAACTTGGTGCTGAAAGTCAGGGAGTGAGTTTGGAAGTGTACCCATTTTATCAGTGTTCAACAATAAGATTAGATTTCAAGAGCAAACCAAGAAAACTGCAAGGGAGGGAAGCAAAAACCTCCAACACACAAACACGGCCTCAATGGGAAAATATTCAGTGCACAACCAATGCAGATTCAGGGCAATACACTGATAAAACGGATGTACTTCCAAACTCACTTCCTGACTTTCAGCATTAAGTGTTTTAACTGGCACTCTATCTGGTTTGTGAGTGAGCATGATCTGTGATTGTTTTTGAATTTTTGGTTTGCCTCCCCTTATCGCCAAACTTTCTTCCTGCTCCCATGCCATGCCCACCAACGGGACCCTGGCACAAAAGTTCTTTTACAATTTTTGGAGATGCATGAGGAGACATTGATGACTGTATCTCCAAGAAAAAGATATTTTTGTGGAATATGGTCATGAAGAAAATGGAAAGATTTTGTATAAAATGACTGATGAACAGCAAAAGTAGAAAATAATCAATTTAAAAGGTAGAAAAGACCCAATCAATGAAAAAGAAAAATAGGCACTCAACCAACAAGCCCAAAGAAAACTGATGAACGTTTGAAGCAGACATTACAGACACAACAGACACAGTTATCAAGTCCACTCCAAGCACCAAACTTTTTATTATATATAGATAGATTGCATCATGTCAACAATAAAAAATCTTGATGCTTCTGTCTGGCAGATATTTTCAATTCAAGATCCATCTCTGAGTTATCGCCATATAGATTTTTCTCTATCTGACTTGCTTTCAACAATAAGTTTTTTACTGTCAGAATGAAGAACCCTCAATTTCAGCTACTGGGGTTTCAACATCATGTCAGTCACAATCAGTGAGTCATGATAAAAATCAAACTGTTCAAATAGAGGTGCTTGCGGATTGCATAAAACTCATCATATCATTCCCAAAGAGCACTATAGAAATGCTCAGAAACGGTATTTTACTTTGTGAAATATTCTCTTTAAGTTGTTTGGACTCCTGGAATTGCATGAAGTTGTGAGGAATCTTCTGAACAGTTGAACAGGTGAGATACATCAAATACACATTTAAACCTCCATCAGTAAATAACCCATGCACAGCATTTAAAAATATTATAAAGGGGTTGAAATATTTGTGGCCAAACAATGAACATAGTGAGAGAAGGGGTTTTATCAAAAACATTCTATGAAAACAACTTGGTAGTACATGTAAAACGCATTGTTTGATTTACCAACCAATTTTAGATTTTGTACAAAGGACACTACACTTCTCCAATTCTAGCCTCTTGCATATCCCCAATTTAGTTGCTCCACAATTGGTGTCCATGCCTTTTGCTGCCTAGGACCTAAACTCTGAAATACCATCCATTAACGTCTGCCTCTCTTCCTCTCTTCTTTCACAAAAACACAAGAGATAGGAACAGAAGTAGACCATAGGGCTCATTGAGCTTGTTCCACCATTGAATATGATCATGGTTAATCTTGGGCTTCAATTCCACTTTCCTGCCTGCTTCCAATATCCCTTGCTTCCCTGAGAGACCAGAAATTTGTCTACCCTAGCCTTAGATGTAGTCAACGATGAAGCATCTATAAATGGTCCTCCCCTTATCCTGAGACTGTGCTGTAGACTCTCCAGCCAGCAAAACAACTTCTTAGTACCTACCTTGCCCAGTGCCTTCAGAATCTTGTATGCTTCAATGAGATCACCTCTCATTCTTCCAAACTTCAGAGAATACAGGTCCAATTTACTAAGCCTCTTATCATAGGATAACCCTTTCATCCCATGTACCAATCTAGTGGACCTTCACTGTACTGCCTCCAATACAAGTATATCCTTCAGTATATGTGGAGACCTAAGTTGCACAATGTACTTTAGGTGTAGTCTCAAAGTTCTCTACAGTTGTAGCAAGACTTCTTTAAGTACTCCAATCCTCTTCCAATAACACATTTGTGTTTATAAATGTTTGCTGTACCTGTATGCTAACTTTTTGATTCCTTGTACAAGCATATCCAAGTTTCTCAACATTTAAAAATATCACGTCTTTTAAAAAAGATTTTGCTTTTCTATTCTTATGACCAAAGTGAATAACCTCACACTTACCCATGTTATACTCCACCTGCCATCTTGTTCCCAGTCTCTTACCCTGTCTATATCTCTTCCCAACCACTGTGTGTCTTTCTCACAACTTACAGTTCCACCAACTTTGTACCATTAGCAAAGTTAGCATTACTCTCTGGGTGGAATCATCCAAGATTTGCTTTAAGTGTGGTAGTGAAAAAGACATTTTACCCGCCAGCCGCATTGGCGGTTTTCACGCCATATCGTCCCAATCCCGCCTCATTAATTATACATTCCCGGGAAACAAGCCGTTCCGATGATGGAATATTCACCTGCCATGCCGTCACCTTGCCACTTCCTCACACCGGGCATTATATTAAAAGTGTAGCCACACTTTTCCATGCTTCAACCCAGGATTGTTGCACAGAAGACATGGCCACAAAACGCAAGAAGACTACAGCCCTCTGAAACACCTTTTAGACACTGTGGAGGGCCGCTGTGATGTCCTCTACCCCCACTCTGGCCGCAGGAGCGGCAGCAATGTCACCAATCTGGCTTGGGAGGAGGTGGCAGCAGTGGCCAATACCAACACCCAGCAAGGAGGACAGCCACCCAGTGCCAAAAGAGAATCTCCTCCGTTCTGCCAGAGTAAATCACTCTGCTCATCACTCTCAACTCACACGCTCACAAACCCGTCACATATTCAGAGAGATCTCACTCATTGTTGGTTCAAGGGACATCACCATTCAGTCTATCACACACACCTTCATTGTTCTCATCCCGTCCATGGCACCACTCACCACCCACACATACCAGGCATATTTATCATCTGGCCTGGCAGGCTTCCTGCTTACACTCTCTCCATCTGTCTTCATGCAGAACAAATTGGCACACAACAGAAGAGAGAGGTCGCAGACGGGTGGAGGAATGCCTGAAAATCAAGGTTCTCGCAGACTTTAATAGAGTCAGACAGCTGGCCGGCAAAGATCCGGACCATTCCTGTGCTGCCGGTGAAGTCAGTGGTGCTCTACCAAGTGAAGAACCAGCAGTGCAACATCCATCAGACAACCATGCTGTGTGTGATGTGTCCTGTTTCATAGACCACTGCCATGCACTAATTATATCAGCTTGCTTTTGCAGGCACATATGGGAACCAACCGAGGGAGTCTACAACCCAGGTCCTCGGCTCAAGCCCTGAAGACACCTCGGAAAAGGAATCTGCTGAAATCCCAGTTGAAGAACTGCCACAGCGCTCGCCCACACCCTCCACCGACACAGAGACACACACCTCGGTGGGACCTAGTTCTAGAGTAGCCTCGGGGTCACAATTTGGTGAGCACATTGCACTGTCTGATCCTCAACAGCAGGTGGCAGCAGGGACTTCCCAGGCTTCTGGCATTCGGAGGACTGCTGGAGGCTAGGAATCTGCTGAGTCCGAGTCAGATGAGGAGCCTCTAAACTTGGTCATACCTTTGCTGCTGGAGCTGCAAAGGCAAGCCCCAGAACATCAGGAAGGGATGTCTGCTGCACTCTGACTGCAGGGCACAATGGAGGAGTCCGTCTGCCTTCAGGCTGAGGTGATAGCCCCAGCATGCCAATGCACTGAGGTCAACACTGATAGGATGGCGGCCGCCATGGAGACCTTGATCCAGGACATCATTCCTACACTGCTGCATGGGCTGAGCTCCATCACTGACAACATAATTGGCCTCCAACATTGCCAACGTAAGACTGGTGCGGGGAGCTCAATCTCACTCCAGCTTCCCCTTCTCAAGGAGTCAGCCAGGGCCCTCTGGCACCAATAGGGAGAGGAGCAGCATGTCCACATCCCGGAGCCATCCACCCAAATGACCCCGGGAATGTGCAGCACATCCAAATCCCCTCTTCCTACGACCCCAGCAGATCCGGCCACACAGGTCAAGGAGGGTGCCACTGCAGTACAGCAGGACCCCAAAAGCAGGCCGGGGCCCTCCAGGTCTCAGGCCTCCAGAGGAAGACAACCAAGGCCATCACAGACGGGGCAAGGCCATCAGCAGTCTGCCTCCACCTCCACTGTGGATGTTGGGTGAGCACCAAGATGAAGCAGCAGGGTTAGGAAGGTTAAGAAGACATTGTTGCACAGCCTGGGCATGGGTGTTAATCGCATGTACATAATGTTGACTATTGGAAATAAACTGCCAAGAATGTCTCCTTGCCTATGGCTCTTTGTTATGACAATCAGTGTTTGTGTCACTCAGATATGAAACCTTGGTTCCTGTACAAGATAAAGGCAGGTGTCTCAGTCCAGGGCCTCTTCCCTGTGCAGTGTGTAACCTTCAGACCAAAGTGATGGTCCAGCTTCACACTGACTGAACATATTAGCGATGCGTGCACCTCAAAGGTGCTTTTCATTGCTGCCAGAATGTCGTGGGCTGGCATCAAGTAGTTCCATCATTCTCTCTGTGTGCTCTCAGCACCTCTGAGGTGGGGCTGGGCCCTCCCCCCACATTTATTCAGAATCTGTGTCCGGTGAAGCTGTGCTCCTGAAAGGGACAGGTGCTGAAGACTGACAAAGGACCAGGCGCATTTAAAGTCTCACGGCTGCATCTCTATGATATAACGCTGATCATAGAGCGCAAACACGCTGCCCTCGGCCAGACAGGAGTCAGACATTCACAGAGGCTATTTGAAGATCTAAGAAGTGTCCTCACTGCATTCCTCCTGGAATCTAGTGAGTATTAGGGCCTCTGCCACGTCTCCATGACAGGAGCCTTGTCACAGAGGGTGTGCTGCCATCAGCCAGACTGGAGTTAAATGTTCACAGATGCATTGTGAGGATCTATGGTGTCTCCTCACTTCATGTCATCATTACCCTCCACGATTCTGCCCTCTGTATTTTCATCTAAGTCATTAATATAGATTGAAAAGAGCTGAGGCCCCAGCATTGTTCCTTGCAGCAATCCCCTAGTCACAGCCTGCCAGCTTGGAAATGCCGCAGTTTTGCCTCCTCTTTGCTTCCTGGCTAACAGCCAATCCTCTACGCATGCTAATACACCACCCCAACTCCTTGAGCCTGAAGAGGGATAACTGATTAGGACAGACATTGTATTCATAGCTTTATAATAGAGAAATGTAGTTATGAGAGCTGTTTTTAAGCATGATGGGAAATATAGCCAACACATAGGCATGATGGGTACATAACCAGTACTGTGGGAACCCATCTAACAATCACAAGTCATAAAACTTAATGACCTTCACACATGGGTAAACAAATGTTTGAGTGATAAGAGCACAGATGAGAGGCGTTAAATCCAAGGCATTCACAGCCTCCCAATGAGATAACAGAGGACATCTGCAGCCTGAGTAATTCTGCTCATTAGGTATGTAACTGGATATTGTACGAGGCAGTACAGTGAAATGTGATAACTGAAAGGTGTAAATATGCCACGCAGCCTTTTTATCAGAAAGACACCCTGTAGAATCAGGCCGTATCCTCCCAGTATATTCTTGTAATAAAGCCCTTGCTTGCTTGAATCTCGCAAGACTTGAGAGTGGTAATATTTTCAACACAGTAATAATTGGCGTAGTCGGCAGGATCCTTGCAGTATCAGTCGCTGGCACCTGACCGAATGTTGAAACAGAGGATGGGTGAGTACATTCATTTACCACCCATGAGATAAGGTGGTCGGCATTCAGGATGGGAAGCCAGTGGGCCGGTTTGAGGATCCGAACCATAGTACGGGTCTGTGAGTGGAGTAACTGAGGACAGTGTGGCACCAATTAACCAGCGGCTGTGCGGTAAAATAGTACAGACCGTTTCCTATTGAGAGCTCTGAGAGAACTGGTGCGGTAAAAGGGAAAAACCGTTCCTAGCGTCCAGTGTAGCGAAAGAACAGGTGCAGTAAAATGGAGAGGACTGTTTTTTTAATTCACTCGTGGGATGGGGGCTTTGCTGGCTGGGCCAGCATTTATTGCCCATCCCTAGTTGGCCTTGAGAAGGTGATGTTGACCTGCCTTCTTGAACCCCAACAGTCCATCTTGCGTAGGACTATTAGGAAAGGGTTCCAGGATTTTGACCCAGCGACAGTGAAGGAACGGCGAGAAATTTCCAAGTCAGGATGGTAAGTGACTTGGAGGGGAACTTCCATGTGGTGTGCCCTGTTGGTGGGGTTTCTCTTCTTCTAATGTCCAGTGTTTAGTTGTAGTCAGACTATAAATGTAACATCAGCCATGGCAAACAAAAATTTAGATTAGGAACCCAAAGGGTCCCCCATTAACGTTTTGGCAAATAACTTAAAAGATGAAAGGAATACAATTAAATTGATCTAAGTCACTAAAGCTTTTGCCCTGGGGAGAGAGAGAGCAATGAGACCCTTTTTCCCCCCCATTGCTAAATGAAGGTCCGTTTAGAGTATGAAAGTTTTAGGTTGTTAAGATGAATGTTATATGAATGGGAAAGAAATATCTTTATATACGGGTGTTTGCATGCAATGAAGAAATTGTGTGTGAGCTTTAATGTGTTTTCTCCCCTAAACTGTCACTTGTGTGTAGAGTTTCAGCGCTTTGAGCTAAAAGCCTCACAATGAGCCTTGTGAGTCGGATTAAAGGAAAGTATAATGAGACAAACCAGTGTTTTAAATTATAAGGTTCAGTTGAGATTTCTGGTCAAAAATCATATTTCTAAGATATTCTATGGAAGATAAAGCAGCTTCCAGACGAACAGGGAGTAATTCTTTCCGCCAGCAGCTTCAACTTTCAGGCTGCTGAATAAATCCATTCTGCCTCGAGCACAGTGGACCCTTGTGCTTTTATTCAGAGGTAACCGCAAATGTAACAAACCTTCTAGCATCTTTAAGAATTTAAATGTAGATTTTTAATGCCACAGCATAGTCATGGTTTAAAGATTTTACTTTACCTTTTAAAAATAAATTGGCTTTTCCCATTCAGGGCAGGAGATCGATGATACAAACATAAATAAAAACAAAAAAACTGCGGATGCTGGAAATCCAAAACAAAAAGAGAATTACCTGGAAAAACTCAGCAGGTCTGGCAGCATCGGCGGAGAAGAAAAGAGTTGACGTTTCGAGTCCTCATGACCCTTCGACAGAACTTGAGTGAGTCCAAGCAAGAGCTGAAATATAAGCTGGTTGAAGGTGTGTGGGAGGGGGAGAGAGAGAGAGAGAGAAGTGGAGGGGGTTGGTGTAGTTGTAGGGACAAACAAGCAGTGATAGAAGCAGATCATCAAAAGATGTCACAAACGACAGAACAAAAGAACACATAGGTGTTAAAGTTGGTGATATTATCTAAACGAATGTGCTAATTAAGAATGGATGGTAGGGCACTCAAGGTATAGCACTAGTGGGGGTTGGGGGAGCATAAAAGATTTAAAAATATTTAAAAATAATGGAAATAGGTGGGAAAAGAAAAATCTATATAATTTATTGGAAAAAAAAACAAAAGGAAGGGGGAAACAGAAAGGGAGTGGGGATGGAGGAGGGAGCTCAAGACCTAAAGTTGCTGAATTCAATATTCAGTCCGGAAGGCTGTAAAGTGCCTAGTCGGAAGATGAGGTGTCGTTCCTCCAGTTTATGTTGGGCTTCACTGGAACAATGCAGCAAGCCAAGGACAGACATGTGGGCAAGAGAGCAGGGTGGAGTGTTAAAATGGCAAGCGACAGGGAGGTTTGGGTCATTCTTGCGGACAGACCGCAGGTGTTCTGCAAAGCGGTCGCCCAGTTTACGTTTGGTCTCTCCAATGTAGGGGAGACCACATTGGGAGCAACGAATGCAGTAGACTAAGTAGGGGGAAATGCAAGTGAAATGCTGCTTCACTTGAAAGGAGTGTTTGGGCCCTTGGACGGTGAGGAGAGAGGAAGTGAAGGGGCAGGTGTTGCATCTTTTGCGTGGGCATGGGGTGGTGCCATAGGAGGGGGTTGAGGAGTAGGGGGTATGGCAATATGAACACTCGACCTCTCCCTCCAGCAGCACCGCCGTACCCTTTTTCAAAGCTGCGCGTGCCCCCAGTTTCATTTTATTCTTCGGCTCATCCGACGCCTCAACAAGAAACTTTTTCTCGTTCTCTCAAGTGCTAAGGAACGCAAGCTCCAACAACTCATCGACACCAATACCCATCTAGGACCCTCCACCCCTGCCCGTCCCTCCGTCCCCACCCCATCTTCCAATCCCAGCCCCAGCCGTGTATTCACTATACCCCCTGACCTTCCCCTCTCCGATGCTGAACGTTCAGTGCTCAGCAAAGGACTTGGTTTCATACCCTTACGCCCTCACCTCAGTGAATTTCGGGCTCGGCATGATGCTGAACTCTTCTTCCGCCGTCTTCGTCTCCGGGCTCACTTCTTTGGGCAGGAGTCCTCTCCCCATTCAACGGATCCTTTTACCCACCTCCAATATTCTCCCTCCACCTGGACCCCTCCCTCTGGATTCTTACCTTCTCTTGATCTTTTCATTGAGAACTGTTGGCGCGACATTAGTCGTCTCAATTTCTCTGCTCCTCTCACCCATTCTAATCTCTCTCCCTCTGAATTTACTGCACTGCATTCTCTCAGGTCCAACCCTGACATTGTCATCAAACCCGCTGACAAGGGTGGTGCTGTTGTTGTCTGGTGCACTGACCTCTATCTCGCGGAGGCTGAGCATCAACTCGCAGACACTTCCTCCTACCTCTCCCTGGACCATGACCCCACCACTGAACATCAAGCCATTGTTTCCAGGACTGTCACTGACCTCATCTCCTCTGGGGATCTGCCTCCCACAGCTTCCAACCTGATAGTCGCTCAACCTCGGACGGCCCGCTTCTATCTCCTACCCAAAATCCACAAACAGAACTGCCCCGGTAGACTGATCGTCTCAGCTTGCTCCTGCCCCACAGAACTCATTTCTCGTTATCTTGACTCCCTTCTCTCTCCTCTTGTCCAGTCCCTTCCCACCTACATCCGTGATTCCTCTGACACCTTACGTCACACCAACAATTTCCAGTTCCCTGGCCCCAACCGCTTCTTCTTCACCATGGACGTCCAATCCCTCTACACCTCCATCCCCCACCAGGATGGTCTGAGGGCCCTTAGCTTCTTCCTCGAACAGAGGCCCGAACAATCCCCATCCACCACTACTCTCCTCCGTCTGCCTGAACTTGTTCTCACACTGAACAATTTCTCCTTCAACTCCTCTCACTTCCTCCAAATAAAGGGGGTGGCTATGGGTACCCACATGGGCCCGAGCTATGCCTGTCTCTTTATGGGGTATGTGGAACATTCCTTGTTCCAGTCCTACTCCGGCCCCCTTCCACAACTCTTTCTCCGGTACATCGATGATTACTTCAGTGCTGCTTCATGCTCTCGTCGGGACTTGGAAAAATTTATTAATTTTGCTTCCAATCTCCACCCCTCCATCATTTTCACGCGGTCCATCTCTGACACTTCCCTTCCTTGACCTCTCTGTCTCAATCTCTGGTGATAGACTGTCCACCAATATCCATTACAAACCCACCGACTCCCACAGCTATCTCGACTACAGCTCCTCACACCCCGCTTCCTGTAAGGACTCCATCTCATTCTCTCAGTTCTTTCACCTCCGTCGCATCTGTTCCGATGACGCTACCTTCAAAAACAGTTCCTCTGACATGTCCTCCTTCTTCCTTAACCGAGGTTTTCCACCCAAGGTCGTTGACAGGGCCCTCAACCGTGTCCAGCCCATCTCCCGCGCATCCGCCCTCACGCCTTCTCCTCCCTCCCAGAAACATGATAGGGTCCCCTTTGTCCTCACTTATCACCCCACCATCCTCCGCATTCAAAGGATCATCCTCCACCATTTCCGCCAACTCCAGCATGATGCCATCATCAAACACATCTTCCCTTCACCCCCCCTATCAGCATTCCGTAGGGATCGTTCTCTCCGGGACACCCTGGTCCACTCCTCCATCACCCCCTACTCCTCAACCCCCTCCTATGGCACCACCCCATGCCCATGCAAAAGATGAAACACCTGCCCCTTCACTTCCTCTCTCCTCACCGTCCAAGGGCCCAAACACTCCTTTCAAGTGAAGCAGCATTTCACTTGCATTTCCCCCAACTTAGTCTACTGCATTCATTGCTCCCAATGTGGTCTCCTCTACATTGGAGAGACCAAACGTAAACTGGGCGACCGCTTTGCAGAACACCTGCGGTCTGTCCGCAAGAATGACCCAAACCTCCCTGTCGCTTGCCATTTTAACACTCCACCCTGCTCTCTTGCCCACATGTCTGTCCTTGGCTTGCTGCATTGTTCCAGTGAAGCCCAACACAAACTGGAGGAACGACACCTTATCTTCCGACTAGGCACTTTACAGCCTTCCGGACTGAATATTGAATTCAACAACTTTAGGTCTTGAGCTCCCTCCTCCATCCCCACCCCCTTTCTGTTTCCCCCTTCCTTTTGTTTTTTTTTCCAATAAATTATATAGATTTTTCTTTTCCCACCTATTTCCATTATTTTTAAATATTTTTAAATCTTTTATGCTCCCCCCACCCCCACTAGAGCTATACCTTGAGTGCCCTACCATCCATTCTTAATTAGCACATTCATTTAGATAATATCACCAACTTTAACACCTATGTGTTCTTTTGTTCTGTTGTCTGTGACATCTTTTGATGATCTGCTTCTATCACTGCTTGTTTGTTCCTACAACTACACCAACCCCCTCCACTTCTCTCTCTCTCTCTCTCTCTCTCTCTCCGCCGCCCCCCCCCCCCCCCCCCCCCCCCCCCCACACACACCTTCAACCAGCTTATATTTCAACTCTTTCTTGGACTCACTCAAGTTCTGTCGAAGGGTCATGAGGACTCAAAACGTCAACTCTTTTCTTCTCCGCCAATGCTGCCAGACTTGCTGAGTTTTTCCAGATGATACAAACACACTGACCAATGAGCACTGTTACTTTAGAGAAACTATGGCCCGGATTTTCCGTGCCCGATCGGGGCGGGCATGTTCGGTTGCAAGATTACAAAATATTGTAAGAAGGCCCTAGGCGCGTTTCCCAATGACATAAAACTAGGAAAAGATTGTCCCCTTCACTTGTCAATGGCGGGCCACCCTTCCTACTGCCAAACATCGGGAATCTTGTTAGCATGCATTTGCATCTCCTTATTGTGGCCACACGCCGGATTTGCACCCCAACATAAAATTTAAACGCCACGTCAGCGTAAATGCAGAACAGCGCAATTTACAACAGCTTTTAAAAAACGCGCAGCTGGCAGCCTGAACTTAGAGGGGAACTCAGAGGTGAGTACAGACAACTCAGCGCAGCACTCGTGAGGATCCCCGATAGGAATGCAATGAAGTGGCACCAAGGATTTCCGGGAAGGGGAGGGTCACATGCAAGTCTCCACAGCTGCTTCTTCGCAGCGGGCTTTTAGCGTGGTGCCACGGCAAGGGCTCCAGTGCAAGGTGAGGGGGCAAGGCAGCACGGACTGTAGGAAGAGAACCTCGGGGTAAGGGCTCCATTGCAAGGGGTGGGGTGCAAGGCAGCACAGACTGTAGGAAGGGAACCTTGGGGCAAGGGCCCCAGTGTGTGTGAAGAGCATGGAAGGTTGCACGCAAACACATGACTGCAGGGGGTGGGATGAGGGTGGGTGGGAATAAAGTGGCTACACAAATGGAGAAACAGTTCAAAAATACAGACCCTGCTGCAGCTGAGACTGGTTAGCATCAGTTCAATTGACATGCTTGGAGTTAGCCTAGTGAAGCAATTATGCCCACTCAAGCAACACTAATGCCTTAGCATACTAATGATTGCTCCTCTAGTTTAACACCTCGGGCACAGACTTCAAAATCAACAGAGTGTTATGGAGCAGCAGAACCATTGGGTAATGGGCAAGCCTGAAGATCCCCTTGGGAGAAGTGGGTATGGAACATTCACTGAGGGTAGCACTTCAAACCCCTACCATTGTTGTTATGTAGGCATTGAACATTCACCCTCATGGTCCAATGAAACCGCAAAGCCTTAGAGTACAGGTTAGAATAATGCCTGCGCCTGAGGAGAGATCTGAGGATGCAGTCAAGTGGCCAAAGCTGTTGTCACTTGGTCATGTGGTGTGGGGCAGAAGTTGGTGGGATCATAGCAAACCTTCACACGTGCTAAACACTGGGCATCATTTTGTGGCCAGGACTCTCCGGCATGCATAAAGGGGCCTTGAGAGGCAATGTCTTGACCAACAGTAACCCTTAAGAGACAATTGCTGACCCTCGTGTCTCTCTCTTTGACAATTCCGTGAGGAGAATATCAGGAAGCTACAGCCTGGTTATCTCACTATCTGCCTCATTGCTTATAGGCAAGGGAGAAGAAGGAGAAGGATGTGACGGAGGCACCTGGCTCTGCAAATGGAGGAGCAGCACTCTCAAGACAAAGGGACAGCAGGGCCTCCTCCGCATGGAGAGTGTGGTCCTAGAGAGCTGTGACTCATAGGCACCGCGCTAGATCATGGTCTATAGACGTTGCATGCATTACCTGCAGATGAGCGAGAACCAGTGTTGTTGATGCTTGCACATGTCAAGGGAACTGGTCACTCACATATGTCACCTTCTGCAGGATTTGACCCCATGAGGACTTGGAGGGCATCCACTGCCAGTGGCAGTGAAAGTAACCACTGTGCTCAATTTCTATGGATGTGCCTTCTTCCAGGGCTCCAGTGGGGACCAGGATCTCACATGTCTCCACCCACAAATGCATCCAGGAGCTCACGGACATAATTTTTCCCAAGGCACACAACTTTGTCAACGTCGACAGAGATCAGGCGAGCCAGGAAGAAACAACTCTGGGATTTGCTGAGATTTCCATCTCCCACAGGTGCAGGGTGCCATCGACTGCACTCACGTAACTCTAAAATCTCCCTGGCGCTAAGCACCCACAAAGACTTCCATTCACTCAATGTTCAGCTGGTCTGCGACCATAACAAATTGGATCATGCAGGTTTGCACAAAATACCCCAGGAGCATCCACGACTCATACATCCTCAGCAGGTCTCAGATCCCTGACATCTTCAAGGGTCCACACAAGCTGCAGGGTTGGCTCCTCCTAGACAAGGGTTATCCACAATGGACGTGGCTGATGACACCCGTGCAGCAGCCTCGAATTCCTGCTGAGAGAAGGTATAATGAGGCTCATGCTGCAACCTGGACTATGGTGGAGCACACCTTTGGGATTCTGAAAATGAGGTTCCAGTGCCTTGACAGATCTGGAGGAGCACTGTAGTACAATTCCCACATGGTATCATGCATCATCATGGCTTGCTGTGTGCCACACAACCTAGTGATGCAAAGGGGGAAGGACCTGGATGATGAGGAGATGGCTGAGCTGCACATCTCCTGCAATGAGGAGGAAGCAGAAGCGTATGAACGTGATGAGGTCCTGAAAGGTGAGGATTGCTCTGGCCAGATGTGGCAGGCATGTTTCTGAGGCCCTCATTACCACAAGATTCCATGAGAAGGCTGATGAGATGCAGCGAGGACACTCTTGACATCTTCACATTACATCTGGGAAGGTCTGACACCTGTCTGACTGAGCCCGCAGGCACCCATAGGGAGGAGGCTTGTATCATAGAGATGCTTCCGAAACATAGGAGGCATATAGACTTTAAGAGTACTTGATCCTTTGGCAGGCATCATCCCCTGTTCCCTTCAGCACCACATGCTTCACCTGTCAGGAATGCTGATGAAATGGGAGGGCAGCCCCACTTCAAAGGTGCTGAGAGCACAAAGAACATTATGGAGCCCTGCAATGATTGGGTACAAGATTCTTGCAACAAATGCAATCCACATCAAGGTGCCGATATCACTGATCTGGAGAATGCCTTTGAAATGGGACAATCACTGTGATCAGAACACTGCACAAAGGAGAGGCCCCGGACTGCGACACTTACCTTCAGCCTGTGCAGGAACCAACGTTTTACACCTGATTTCCACGGACACTGCTCATCATAACAAGGAGGCATGATTAGGAGTGTATTTACAATCGTCAACATTCTGTACAAGTGATGAACACCCATGTCCACATTGTACAATTACATCTTCTTAACCTTTCTAACCCTGCCACCAAGCCTTGGTGCTCCCTGGACACCCAAAGGGGAGGTGAATGTGGCCCGCCAACTGCTATGCCCTGTTGTCTGTGTTGACCTTGGTGGGCGTCCTCTGGAGGGCTGAGACCTCTTTTTGGGGTCTGCTTTTGGGGTCTACCTGTGTGGCATTTCCACTCTCCTTGGCCTGTGGATCTAGAGCTGATGGGGTCACAGGAAGAGGGGTTGTGGGTCGGCCGGTCACTCGTGGAGTCACCTGGGTGGATGGCTCTGGGGTATCGAGCTGCTGATCCTCCTCCCTATGCGTGCCTGCGGTCTCCTGGCTAACTCTTTGAGGAGAAGGGGCAGCTGGAGTGGGAACAAGATGCCCTGCCCCCCCTCCTATATTGACACAGATGGATGTCAGCAAGTGCCTTAGTGATGGAGTGCAGCTCATGCAGCAGTGCAGGAGTGATGTCCTGGACCAAGGTTTCCATGGTCGCCACCATCCTACCAGTGTTGACCTCGGTGCTTTGACATGCCAACACTACCACCTTGGACTGAAGGCAGACGGGCTCCTCCATCATGCCTTGCAATCTGAGGACTGCAGTTGACATCCATTCCTGATATTGCCTTGATTGTCACTGAAGTTCCAACAATTGATTTAGGACCAAGTCCGGAGGTTTGTCATCTTTTATTATTCATTAATGGGCATCACTGGCTGGGCCAGCATTTATTTCCCATCCCTAATTGCCCTTGAGAAGGTGGTGATGAGCTGCCTTCTTGAACAACCGTAACCCACAGGTACACCCACAGCACTGTTAGGAAGGGAGTTCCAGGATTTTGACCCGACAACAGCGAAGCAATGGTGATATATTTCCAAGTCAGGATGGTGAGTGGCTTGGAGGGAACTTCCAGGTGGTGGAGTTCTCATGTGTCTGCTGCACTTGTCCTAGATGGGAGCAATCATAGGTTTGAAAGGTGTTGTCTAAGGAGGCTTAGTGAGTTCCTGCAGTGCATCTTGTAGATAGCACACACTGCTGCCACTCTGCGTCGGTGGTGGGGAGAGTGAATGTTTGTGGATGGGGTGCCAATCAAGCGTGCTGCTTTGTTCTGGATGGTGGCAAGGTTCTTGAGTGTTGTTAGAGCTGTACTAATCCAGGTAAGTGGAGAGTATTCTATCACACTCCCGGCTTGTGCCTTGTACATGGTGGACAGGCTTTGGGGAGTCAGTAGGTGAGTTACTCACCGTAGGATTCCTAGTCTCTGACCTGATATTGTAGTCACAGTATTTATATAGCTAGCCCAGTTCGGTTTCTAGTAAATGGCAACTACCAGGATGTTGATGATAGGGGATTCAGCAATGATAATGCCATTGAATATCAAGGGGCAATGGTTAGATTCTCTCTTGTTGGAGATGGTCATTGCCAGGCACATGTGTGGCGCAAATGTTACTTGCCACTTATCAGATCAAGCCTGTATATTGTCCAGGTAATGCTCCATTTGGATATGGACTGCTTCATTATCAGAGGAGTCGCGAATGGTGCTGAACATTATGCAATCATCAGCGAACATCCCCACTTCTGACCTTAAGATGGAAGGAAACTCATTGATGAAGCAGCTGAAGATGTCTGGCCCGAGAACACTATCCTGAGGAACTCCTTCAGTGATGTCCTGGAACTAAGATGATTGACATCCAACAATCACAACAATCTTCCTTTGTGCTAGGTATGTCTCCAACCACTAGAAAGCTTACCCCCTCATTCCCCTTGACTCCAGTTTTGCTAGGGCTCCTTGATGCCACACTCGGTCAAATACTGCATTGATGTCAAGGGCAGTCAATCTCACCTCACCTCTGGAATTCAGCTCTTTTGTCCATGTTTGAACCAAGGCTGCAATGAGGTCAGGAACTGAGCGACCCTTGCAGAACCCAAACTGGGCATCAGTGAGCAGGTTATTGCTAAGCAAGTGCCATTTGATAGCATTGTTGATGACCCCTTCCATCACTTTACTGATGATCGAGAGTAGACTGATTGGGTGGTAATTGGCCGGGTTGGATTTGTCCTGCTTTTTGTGTCCAGGGCATACCTGGGCAATTTTCCACATTGCCAGATAGATGCCAGTGCTATAGCTGAACTGGAACAGTTTGGCTAAGGGTGCAGCAAGTTCTACAGCACAAGTCTTCAGTACTATTGCTGGAATGTTGTCAAGGTCCATAGCCTTTACAGTATCCAGTGCCTTCTGCCATTTCTTGACATCACGTGAAGTGACTCTGACTCAGACTTAGCAGATTCCTGGCTTCCAGCAGTCCTCACAGTGCTGCCAACCTGGGATATCCCTGCCTCCGCCTACTGTGGATCAGGCAGTGTGCTGTGTTCGCCAGGTTGTGACCCCCAAGGCTACTCTAGAACTAGGCTCCACCGAGGTGTGTGCTTCTGCGCTGGTGGAGGGTATGAGTGAGCACTGCGACAGGTCTTCAATGTGGCTTCCTCATCCAATGTTTCATCAGGGCTGGAGTCGATGGCCTGGCTTATGCCTAACCTTTGCAGTTTTCCAGAGGGCCCTATGAAAGAAAGGAGAGATAATTAGTGCGTGGCAGGGGACTGTGAAACAGGAGACATATCTCACATTATGGTTGTCTAATGGATGTTGCAGTGCAGGATCCTCACTTGATTGTACGCCGCCTCCTTCACCATCAGAACAGACACAGTCCCAGGCTCACTGGCCAGATGGATGGCTCTATTCACAAAGTCAGAGTAGACCTTGTTCTCGGTGACTCCTCTGCCCATTTAGGATCTCTTTTATATTGTGAGCCAGCTTGTCTTGCTGAAGACAGATGGAGAGAGTGTGAGGAAGACACATGCGAGTGTAGATGACAAGGATGCCTGGCATGTATGCATGGCGAGTGGAGCCCTAGACAGGATAAGGACACAAGCTCCAGGGGAGATGAGGCCAAATGGAGATGTGATGGTGTGTGAGAGTGAGTGGTGATGTCCCTTGAGGTGGCAGCGAGTGAGAACCTTGTGAAGGTGTGTTGGGCTTGTGAGTATGTGAGTTGAGAGTGATGCAGTGGTTAACACCAATGTACTGCAAACAAAGTCAGCCACCCAGTGCAGGAAGAGGAGATCATTCCTCCTCTTCCTGCACTGGGTGGCTAACCTTTTTTACAGTGCATTGGCACTGACTACCGCTGCCACCACTTCCCAAGCTGGATTGCTCAATATACTTGTTGTTGGGCATCGAGAATGGTGGTAAAGGACATTGCAGTGGGTTGACTCTGGCAGGAATGCCCTGGTGTCGATCTGCTTTTCTGCTGGGAGCTGCTTGAACTGATCCTCCGCTAACATCGCCATCAGGGATAGCTCAAATGACATCACTCCCCGAAGAGGCACAGCCATGAACGAACAATCAGCTGATGTCACGCCACCACACTGGGGTTCAGAACGAAACAACCTGTTGGACTGTGACAAGCCTTCATCAAGGTATACCCATCCATGTCATAGCAACAGGCCTGAGCCAGCTGGACGATCAGTGGGCTCATCTAGATAGCCCAGCCATTCCATGCTCTGAAGAAGTGTCATACAGACTTGAAATGTTAACTCTGCCTTTCTCTCCACAGATGCTGTCAGACCTGCTGAATTTTTCCAGCATTGTTTGTGTTTATGTTTATCCTGGGTTTGGAATTGGCTTTGATTTCAGATCTGATTATACCCCATCGTTAGTTGTTGAAAGAGTAACCATCCATATTGAGTGTTTGGTGTCAGGATGCCATTGCTTAGGCAGACCCACTGACTCTGCTAGCATCCGATGCAAATGATGTCCCCTTGGTTCCCTTTTGAAATGGGCCTGAATAATCCCAGGTGTGAGATGGGTCTGTTATTAGCTCTGCAGGCAAAGCTAGTTTCAATGTGTAAGTCTCCTGGTTTTCATGATTACAAGGGATCTGTGCAATGAGGAGTGAGATACCATCAGCTGAGAAAAGAATTTGTTTGCTCTTGTAACCCTTGGGGTAGCTCCCAGAACAAAGGCCAACCCTGTGGTCATGTGACTTGTAGCAGCCATCTCTTTTTCGTTCAGCAGAAAGTCAATTCTTAAAAATAGAAAAAGAACAAAGTTCTGGATTTCTTTTCATAGCATATGGAACCCAACAGCTCCAACCTTCACATGCATACACACACTCAGAGGGCCCATACACAAATACATATTACACAGCAAGGAAGGATAGGTTGATCAAATTAGAGTCCATAAGTAAAAGTATTGCATTGTTCAGTGGCTTGGTGATTTTGCTGGTCAGGTGATTCTGCTGGTCAATTCTCTGCAAAATGTGTCTTTTTTAACACTCAAGAGGTTTTGCTTGTCATGTGACATGTTCTCTCCACTGTCAGAGGGGCAGAATCCACACAAGGCTAAAAGCAAAATACTGCGGATGCTGGAAATCTGAAACAAAAACAAAAATAGCTGGAAAAACTCAGTAGGTCCGACAGCATCTGCGGAGAGGAACACACTTAACATTTCGAGCCCATATGACTCTTCATCAGAACTTAGGAGAGTCATACGGACTCGAAACATTAGCTGTCTTCCTCTCCGCCGATGCTGTCAGACCTGCTGAATTTTCCAGCTATTTTTGTTTTTGATCCACATAAGGCTGTTATTTGTATATTCCAATAGTTAGCTTGATTAGTTCATGCCTGTAAAGTTAGCTTTGTCATTGTCTCATGGCCCAAGTGATCAGATTTAATATCCCATCTCCAGTAGTTGAATCTCAGGTGTTTATCTTACCCCCAACTTAGTCTACTGCATTTGTTGCTCCCAATGTGGTCTCCTCTACATTGGAGAGACCAAACGTAAACTGGGCGACCGCTTTGCAGAACACCTGCGGTCTGTCCGCAAGAATGACCCAAACCTCCCTGTCGCTTGCCATTTCAACACTCCACCCTGCTCTCTTGCCCACATGTCTGTCCTTGGCTTGCTGCATTGTTCCAGTGAAGCCCAACGCAAACTGGAGGAACAACACCTCATCTTCCGACTAGGGACTTTACAGCCTTCCGGACTGAATATTGAATTCAACAACTTTAGGTCGTAAGCTCCCTCCCCCATCCCCACCCCCTTTCTGTTTCCCCCTTCCCTTTTTTTTCCAATAAATTATAAAGATTTTCCTTTTCCCACCTATTTCCATTATATAAAAAAACCCCCACTAGAGCTATACCTTGAGTGCCCTACCATCCATTCTTAATTAGCACATTCGTTTAGATAATATCACCAACTTTAATTTTAACACCTATGTGTTCTATTGTACTATTGTCGTTGACATCTTTTGATGATCTGCTTCTATCACTGCTTGTTTGTCCCTACAACCACACCCCCCCCCCCTCCACCTCTTTGTCTCTCTATCTCTCCGCCCCCCACACACACACCTTAAACCAGCTTATATTTCAACTCTTTCTTGGACTCGAACGCAAGTTCTGTCGAAGGGTCATGAGGACTCGAAACGTCAACTCTTTTCTTCTCCGCCGATGCTGCCAGACCTGCTGCGTTTTTCCAGGTAATTCTGTTTTTGCTTATCTTAATGCCTTGTTAATGGCACAGCAGAGACTGTCTTTCATATTCCTCAGGGGTTTATTGTCTCTGGTAGGGTCTTTGCAGACCCAGCATCTCCATCCCAAAGAAATTGAATGTGGAATGCATAGTGATACAAATTGAGTAGCCATTTTGGCTCTGATTTCTAATCATCCTTTTCAGCCTGTTGTTTAAAAAGTCTGTTCTTAAAAGTTTACAGAATCGCAGAATTTTAATGGCACAGAAGGAGGCCATTCAGCCCATTGAGTCTGCACCGGCTCTCCAAATGAACATTATGACCTTGTGTCATTTGTCCTGCCTTTTTCCCGTATCCTTGCAATTGTTTCTATTCACTCTAATGCACTCTTGAATGCCTCAATTGAACCTGCCTCCACCATACTTCCAGGCAATGCATTCCAGAACCGAACCACTCGTTGTGTGAAAAAGTTTTTTCTCACATCACATTTGCTTCTTTTGCAAATCACTTTAAATCTGTGCCCTCTCATTCTTGATCCTTTTATGAGTGAGAGCAGCTTCACCCTATCTCCTCTGTCCAGCCCCCTCATGATTTTGAGCATCTCTATCAAATCTCTTTTCACCCTTCTTCTCTCCAAGGAGAACAGTCCCAACCTCTCCAATCTATCCTCATATCTGAAGTTTCTCATAAGACCATAAGACATAGGAGCAGAAATTAGGCCATTCGGTCCATCGAGTCTGCTGTTAAGTTTCTCAATGCCATTCTCCCGCCTTCTCCCCGTAACCTTTGATCCCCTTACCAATCAAGAACCTAGCTATATCAGTTTCAAATACACTCAATGACCTGGCCTCCACAGCCTTCTGTGGCAATGAATTCCATAGATTCACCACTCCCTAGCTAAAGAAGTTTCTCCTCATCTCTATTCTAAAAGGTCTTCCCTTTACTCTGAGGCTGTGCCCTCGGGTCCTAGTCTATCCTACTAATGGAAACATCTTCCCCATATCCACTCTATCCAGGCCTTTCAGCAATCAGATCCCCCCTCATCCTTCTAAACTCCATCGAGTATAGACCCAGAGTCCTCTAACATTCCTCATATTTTAAGCCTTTCATTCCTGGGATCATTCTCGTGAACCTCCTCTGGACCGTCTCCAGCTGTGGAACCATTCTTGTATACCTCTTCTGCACTCTTTCAAATGTCTTCACACCTTCCTATAATGTGGCACCCAGAACAGAATATTCCAGCTGAGCTCTAACAAGTCTCTTATATAAATTGAGTATAATCTCCCTGCTTGTATTCTATGCCCTTATTAATAAAGCTCAGGATACTATGTGCTTTATTAACTGCTCTCTCTGCCTGCCCTGCCACCTTCAATGATCTATGCACATATACACCTAAGTCTTTCTGCTTCTGCACCCCTTCAAAATTTTGTATTGGCTGGCTATGTTCTTCCATGTTCTTCTTACCAAAATGCATCACCTCACACTTCTCAGCATTGAACTTCATCTACCACCTACCAGTTCAAGCCCAAGTTCCCAGCCAATGGATTTTTAAAAATCACTGTTTGAAATAAGTGCATCTTTACATCACATGGGTATATATGGTAGAGATGGTATCTTGGGTACAGTAACTATCAGAAGGATCCACAATCTTATTACAACAAAGTGAGAATCCACTGGCAAAATTATGAAGATTATTGTTTAAGACTAAGAAGTGTTAGTTAAAATTCCTTATATTTATTCCATACAGCTTTTACAATATTTCATATTGAGGGACCTCCAGACTTATAATATGCCGTTCCAGTGGTGGATAACCAAGCAAAGCAGATCAAGTAGAATCTGTGGAGAGAAAAACAGAGCTATACCATTTCAGGTCAATGATTATTCATCAGAACAGGAATTTGATCTATATTCCAGCTGAGCAATGTCTGAACAAACTCTTCAGCATCAGATTCAAGTACATAATAAAGAAGTTAGGAAATGTAGAAAAGTTGTGTTTCACAGATTAACCTACAAATTACCAATATCAGAATATCTCATTGTGCGTATATATATATATATTCCCTGATCAATCCAATTAATGAGATATGTTGTAATAAATATACTCAAAGGACGTATAATACTGATCAGAGGCTACCAAAGAGATCACCCTTAGGGAAAAAAATTAATATATACTTGTGTATAAATTACAGCCTGTATAATCATGATATCATTTTAATTAATTTTGCTTCTGTTACATGGCACATATCAAATAAGCTATTCAAATGATATTTGTATAGAGGAACAATCTATTCAAACATAATGTTCCCCTTAGGCATTGATTCCTCCTCCTATACTTACTTTAATTGAGAAACTACTGGCTTGTGGGACTAAAATTACTACATTATAAGCACCATTTAATCAAAGTTGCTTCTGACCCATTACTGCATTAGCAGATGTGAGTGCTTGAATGCTTTACTCACAGGATCCACATTGGCTGAAATGTAAATGTTAATCTGCTGCTGCACTTCACTTAATGGTTTTCACCTTTGGGGTCTTGGGTTATACCCTATTAAAAATGCTGCTTAATATTGTCTGAATGGCACTATCAAGCTCCTGGGGATAAAAGAGAGCATCAATGTTCCAGTTAAGCAGGGTTGATTCAAACAGTAAGAGACATCACAGCTATAAATCTGCAATAGGGTCACAATAGTACAGTGTACTAAAATTAGAAAATCACTCTGTGGTGATATTACAATAGAGCAATTTGGTGAAAACACAGCTGCACTTTAGTTACATCACCGTAACAATGAGTAATGGATAAATCGAAATGTTCCCAAGTTTGAATCTTTAATATGTCATTAAATCCATTGATCTTTGTGGCCCTGGGTGGTAAATCAGCAGTCTGTGGAGATGGTAACATTTAAGGTACAGGATGTTCCAATGCTTGTTAGATTGGTTCCTGCCTAGTAATAAGGGTGGGGCCTTCTGGGAGTGTTTTGATAAGTCACCAGATCAGTTGAAGGGTCAATGAACAGCTCCTCCAGAGGCAGTCAGTTTTGGGAAGTCTGACAGCCAACATGTGCCATGGAGACAGAGACAGAGACAGGCAGAGGTCCCAGTTAAGTTGAGTTAAAAAGTTAGGGAAAGGGCTGTAGGAAGCTGACTTGAATTAAAGAGGGCCATTGGGAAAAGATACCCCTTTGGAGCAATGGTGTTCTGCTTGGCACAGCCATAGATCTGAAAGTGCTTATTAGTTAGTGTTGACTATACTTGGGAATCCAAGGAGAACAAATCTCAGAAAGTGAGATTGAAACACAATGAGGTGGGCTATTGTTAAAGCTGCCTGAGTGGGAGCAACATTTGGAGAGAATTCCAAGGTAGGATATTCAAATGTGGAGATTGGAAACCCTCATATGAAAGAGCAAGTTTCAGAGATGTTGGTTGACTCCCAGTGGGACTAATATCTCGGTGGCTTGTTGAGAAATGCATGGACTCTGCTTTGGTTGCATCTGTCATTTACTCTGGAGTGTGGTGTGTCTGACCACAGTTCGCCTGTCAATTTGCATATACCTCATATTTACCCTGAATGTTAGACTATATAAAATACCTTGAAAATTATTTTATCTTTCTGAGCCTGTATATTAAAGTTTATTTTTATTTGGTCAAAACTATGGAATCTTGTGGCTTTCTTCCAAAAGCAAGTGTCTTGAATTTCAACCTTCATCTACTTTAAACAAAACATAATTGTTGCTAACCTGTTCTTCCCCCCAAGTCCTGGGGACTGGCCCAGGATCATAACAAATATTTTACACTCCTTATGCCACCAGCTCAGTCAGAATGATCAAATGGGAGAACCATAATTGCCTAATAAAGAAATAATTCAGCTGGGTAATCTCTGTTATTTGTGCTCTGACCCTGTCTAATAAAAGCAGATAATATAAAAAGTAGAAATAAAAAATATTAATTGGAAGTGATGTACTTGTAGAGGCCCCAAAATATATAACTTCACCTTGTCATCTAACAAGATACTACCACAAGTGCCTCTATCTGTGCTGTGTTATTCTATGAACTGTGTTGCAGCCTATTTGTTGTTTCTTTGCTTGTTACAGGTATAAATACTTAACTATATTTACAGTATTCAGCCATTTATTACAAGAGTAAAACATTTTGAAAATGGGAGTGGTATGCAGATGGACTGAAGTACAAAGGGACATGAATTGCTAAGTGTCTATAGTCCTGCAATGTTAATTGGTCTTAGGCTGGAAAATGTGCTAAATGGAAGCAAGTCATTTTCCTAAAATGTAGGAAATCATCTATAGAATTAAGTCAAGCGACTGCACATGTAGACATCCTGGTGATAGCAGTATTAAGATCTGCAAATACAGAGCCTTGTCTGTCTCTCTTTCTAAACCATCAGCATCAATCTCCTCAAAAAACCCACTCTTGACCTGTTTATTATCTCTAAATATTATTCAGTCTTAACCCTGCTTCTTGTCTACCCTCAGTAAATGTATAGTCACCTTTCAGCTACATGCTCACTCCTCCCACAACTGCCTGTTCAACTTTCTCCAGCCCATTATACGCTCCCAACTGTCCAGACAATGCTCTGGTCAAAATCACCAATGCTGTTCTCATTAATTTCAAACATTGTCTCATATTAACTTCCTCAGCATGCCTGCAATGTTCAACTTAATGAATCCAGCCACCCAACTCCATCATCTCTCCTCTCTAGGACTGCCCTCACATGGTTTCACTCCTACCAGTTACAAACTGCTAGCACACCTCCAGAAATGGCTTCCCCACCAGCCCCTGCACTTTAGATTCCACAAAAATCCTAAACTAGGTTCCCTTAATTATCTTCCTCATCTGTCAGCTGTCCATTGGTAGCACCATCCATAAATATTGGCTCCGCGTCCACATGTATGTTGACAATAAAGCAACCCTAGCTGCTTACTTGATTCAATTATCACCTCTGTGTGTCAGACTGCCTGACTGACAGTAATTCATGGATGAGTCAGAACACTAGTGTTCCAGGATATTGACCCAATTACAACAATAACAACTTGTATTTATATAGTACCTTTACTCCGGTAAAATTTCCCAAGTGCCCCACAGGATCATTACCTCAGCATGGTGTGTGACTTAAAGGGAAACATTGTTGCAATGATGTTTGTCTTATCAGTATTCTGTTAGGCCTAGCCAAATATGTGGCTATGCTGGTGAACAGCTGTTGGATTTATGGTGGGAACTTGTCAGAACAGCCACGCAACTACACAGCCAAGAATTCTATCTTGTACCCTGGTTTATCAAAATACCAAACGAGCAAGAAGGAACACTGAGGAAACCATCCAAAATTACAAGTAATTAAGCTATTCAAGGAAAAGAAACATCTTGTACTCTGGCTTCTCAAAGTATCAAGTTAGCAAGAAGATAATGAAGATATTCAAGGAGAAGCAAGAACATGAAACAGATAACAGAGAGACAGCATAGTTTAGGCAACAAAAACAAAAAATATTGGAAAAACTCAGCAGGTCTGATAGCATTTGTGGAAAGAAAGATCGTTAACGCTTCAAGTCCATATGACTTCTTCAGAGCTAAAGGGAAGTAGAAATGTGGTGAAATATATGTATATGTGAAACATCATATATTTCACCACATTTCTATTTCCCGTTAGCTCTGAAGAACAGTCATGCAGACTTGAAACGTTATCTCTTTCTCTCCACAGATGCTGTCAGACCTGCTTGAGATTTTCCAGCATTTTTTGTTTTGTTTCAGATTTCCAGCATCCGCAGTATTTTGCCTTTATCAGTATAGTTTAGGATTCACTTTACACTGGAACCCACAAACAGGCCTTGTGTGGTTTTTTTTGAATAATTATAAACCTGAAAGGGGTGACATAAAACTTGTGGGAGCATAAGTATGCAGCATCAAGGAGCAAAGGGATGTCGATTCAATCCCCTGACTCTATCAACTTTTGATCCCAGCCATACTACTTTTGGGATGCCTCCCAAAACAAGCCAAGTCAGAAGAAGGATTGTGAAATTACATTAGCCAAAAATAAATTATCTCATTAATGACTGAAGGCCAACACTAATCACAGCATTGAAATAGCACGGTCAACCAAAAACAAAGGGATAAAATGTGAAGACGTGTACATGTGATCCAGGACATTGCACATGACAGACAAATGTTGAATATCTTTTGGCACCTGAAGAACTGACTTCTTCAGAATATTAGATCTCCATCTCAGGCTACTCCTCTCGACAGATCACAGTAGTTGAATGCCATACAGAATGTAAAATTATTAATATTAATTTAGCAACATCAAAGTTGTTGAAATATTGATATAGTGAAAGAAGTACAGCAGAACTTGTGAAGTATTGAACAACTATCAGGAAATATTGAACAGGCTGGGGTTGTTTCCTCAGAAAAGGCTGAGGGGTACCCTAATAGACGTCTTTAATATGATGAATGGGTTTAATAGGGTGGATGTCAAGAGCCTGTTTCCACTTGAAGGGCAGGGTGCGGGGGAGGAGAGGGCTGGTAGATCATAAATATAAGACAGTCACTAATAAATTGAATAGGGAATTCAGGAGAAATGTCCTTGCCCAAAGAGTGGTTAGAGTGTGGAACTTGCTACCACATGGAATAGTTGAGGCTAACAGATGTATTTAAAGGATAACTGAATAAGATCATGAGGCAGTAAGGAATAGAAGGATATGCTAATAATATTAGATGAAGTAGGGTGGGAGGAAGTTCTTGTGGAGCATAAACACAGGCATAGACTAGTTGGGCAGAATGACCTGGTTCTATGCTGTACATTTTATGTAATGTTACAGGATTACATAAAAAGTAAGAGTTGTCAGGTGTGGTGACATATTGACACTAGCAGCCACAAAGAATATTGGAAAATAACACTCTATGGTACCACTTTTTTTCAAAGTTTTGACTTTGATGAAGTAACTCCAGATGAAAACCTTCAATTTCCATTTAGGAATTTCATCCCATTTTGTTGATTTGACAAAGACTGCAAGTTTATACAAAGTTCTCCTAGAAGATCAATGAACAAAATTCTGGAAGATATTAAAAAATAGGCAATGTGAGTTTCTACAGGAAAGTAATGTTAAGCAGCCTGACCGATTTCTTTGAGTAAATAATAGAAAGGCAATGCGGACAATATGGAGTAAATGGATTTTAAGTGTTTTTTGTTATTCTATCACATGGGCTTCGCTGGCTAGTCCAGCATTTATTGCCCACCTCTAATTGCCCTTTAAATGCTGATGGTAAGCTGCCTTCTTGAACTGCTGCAGTCCCTCAGTGTTGTTAGGAAGGGAGTTACTGGATTTTGATCCAGCGACAGTGAAGGAACAGCAATATAGTTCCAGTATTGTATGCCTTTGATAAGGTACCACATAATATTCTCATGGTCAACACATGTGGCAGTCATGGCCAAATGGAAGAATGGGTTGAAAGCTGGCTATATAACAGAGGGTAGGTATTGAAAGAAGTTCTGCATCTGATAGAAAGTGGGAAGTAGTGTCGCATTGGTATATCTGCTGGGACCAGTGTTATTCACCAAACATAAATGATATAGACTCAGGTAAATAGAAGCAAATATTGGTGTCAAAGGTTGCAGACCATTCCAAATTGTGTAATATAGCTAATAATATGGGGGACAGACCAAAAGGAGAGGCTTGCACAGTGAGCATATAAATGGCAAATGAAATTCAATATAGCAAAGTGTGAGGTTGTTAATTTTTGTAGGATTAAGGAGGTTACCTGTTCATTGGAAGTTAAGAAACTAAATGGGGTAGAGAAGTAAAGAGACATGAGAATACAGATACATAAATTGCTCCAAGTAGTCAAAAAATTTGATAGGGCTAGCAAGAATACTGAGATTAATTTCTAAATAGAATATAAAAGCAGGGAGGTATCATTAAATATATATTGAAACTATGTTAGGCTATAGTTGGGAATATTGTATACTGGTCTTCAAACTGCAAAAATCATATTAAAGCAGTGAAGAAAGTGTGAAAAGGGTGGGATGGAGTTGATGGAGTCAGGGGATTGAACAAGAGGGCATTAAAATTAGTTTAAATAGAATTATAAAAAATTAGACAAATTTCTTTACAGTGTGTTGAGAATGTAAAATTCACTGACATGGAATGGTAGAGGCAGATAGCACTGATGCATTTAAGGGGAGGCTCAATGCAAACATGAAGGAGAGAGAAATATAGAGGGTTATGAGGTTAGAGGGGTGGGGTGGTAGGGTTTGGAGGAGGCTGTGTGAAGTAGAAACACAGTTGCACAGAATGGTCTGTTCCTGTGTTGTTGCAATTTTAATGCTCATGATTCAGCTTTTAACATGAAGTGTTCTTCAGTTTGGCTGGACTGCAAATGTGTTGTGGGCATAAGGAGTCTGCAAAGGGACATAGGTTACATGAGTGGGCAAAAATTTGGCAGATGGAATATAATGTAACAAAATGTGAACTTGTCCCACTTTGGCAAAAAAGAATAGAAAAGTGGCATATTATTTAAATGGAGATAGATTGCAACACTGAGGTACAGAGGGGTCTGGGTATCTTGGTACATGAATCACAAAAAGTTAGTGTGCAGATACAGCAAGTGACTCAGAAGGCAAGTAGAGTGTTTATTGCAAGAGGAATGGAATATAAAAGTAGGGATATTTTTGCTACGGTTATATAGGATGTTGGTAACACCACATCTGGAGTACTGCGAACAATTTTGGTCTCCTTATTTAAGGAAAGGTATAAATACATTAGAAGCAGTTCAGAGAATGTTCATTCGACATTCCTGCGATCAGTGGGGTGGTTATCTTATAAAGAAAGGTTGGACAAGCTGGGCCTGTATCCATTGGAGTTTAGAAAAATGAGAAGTGACTTTATTGAAACATAAGATACTGAGAGGACTTGATAGCGTGGATGCTGAAAGGACGTTTTCCCCTTGTGGGAGAGACTAGAACTAGGGGACACAGTTTAAAAATAAGTGGTCTCCCATTTATGACGGAGATGAGAAGAAATTTTTTTTCTCAAGATGGTCGTGAGTCTTCGGAATTCTCTTCCCCAGTGAGAGGCGGAAGCAGGGTCATTGAATATTTTTAAGGCAGAGGTAGATAAACTCTTGACCAACAAGGGAATCAAAGTTATTGGGGTTGATGGAATATGGAGATGAGTCCCCAATCAGATCAGCCATGATCTTATTGAATGGCAGAGCAAGCTCCAGGGGTCAAATAGCCTACTCCTGTTCCTAATTTGAATGTACCAATGAGCTATAAATGGCCTTTCTCGACCTCATAGAAGACTGACTCCGTCAACCATGAAGGCTTATGGAAAATTCTCCTCAAATTTGGCTGCACTCAGAAATTACTCCACAATGTGATCCTCACTAACAGATCCACCACAAACCCTATCTCAGTGAAAATTGGGGGTCAGACAAGGTTGTGTCTTTGCACCGATTCTCTTCTCCATTTTCCTTGCTGCAATACTGCACCTCTCATCCAGCAAATTACCCATTGGCGTGGAGATAGTCAACAGAATAGATAGCAAACTGTTCAACCTATGCTGCCTTCAATCCAAAACCACTCCAACCTCTGTCATGGAGCTTCAGTATGCAGCTGATGCTTGTGTGTGCTTTCACTCAGAAACTGAGCTAGAGGTCATTGTTGACTCATTTTCCAAAGCATAAGAGAAAACGGGCCTTTCACTAAATGCTAGAAAACAAAAATCCTGTTCCCACCAGCTCCAATGGCAAAGAACCTACCCCATCGATCCAGGTCAACAGTGAGATCCTGGAAAATGTGGACCATTTTCCATATCTCAGGAGCCATCAATGAAGACATACATAGATATTGCCTTCAATGTGCCAGCCCAGCCTTTGGGCTACTTAGGAAAAAAGTGTTTGAAGGCCTGGATGTCAAACACGAGACTAGGGGCATGCTTTACTGGGCAGTAGAGATCCCTGCACTCCTATATGCTTCAAAGACCTCGGCAACATATTGCAGACACTTCAAAACACTGCAGAAGTACCTCCAGAGATGCCTTCACAAGATCCTCCAAATCCAATGGCAAGAAAGGCAGTCCAACAGTAGCATCCTCTCACAAGCAAACATGCCCAGCGTCAAGGCACTAATCACTCAATACCAGCTCCAGTAGACAGAACATGTCATTTGTGAGGGGCCTAAGACGTCACACAGTATATTTTTATTAAATATATATAGATATCCTCATGGCTATCTCTAAAATATTTAAATTTGGGCAAAGGCCTTTTAAAATGGCCAAAGCTATGTTTGCCTGTGACCACTGAACAAAAGGAGCTATCTGGCAGTATTGAAAATACTTTCATCTCGTTATCTCTGCAGAATCACTAATGACCCCCCTGTGAGTTGCACAGGCCAAATTCAAAGGTAACTATACAAAGGCTATCTGCATTTCATAATCCAGGTTGGCCAGCCGGAGTCTATTCATCCGCAAGGACAAATGGCCCCGCAACCTTTTTTTCAATTCTTAATAGTTATGAAATTTAACCATCTTGGGGACCCAGACGAGGGATACACATCCCTCATCGAAGACAATGTGGAGAGATGGGAGTCATGAGACATGGACCTCCAGCTTGTGCAACTGGTAACATTGCCTTGCTATACTGCAAAATCTCAGTCTGCCATTTCCCATCTAAGTAGCAGCATTACAGTATAGGAACACTGCCCAGATTGGATACCTGGCCCCATTTACTGGAACTCCTGCACCATCACCAACAAGACTGACTCATCTTTGCATGCCTATCTCATTATGTGAAATCAACACCCCCAGAAAAGTGAATTATACAACATCAGTCTTCAGTCCGCCAACCTCCCATGAAGGACTACCTCATTGGGCTTTGATTCTGGAATCTGGACCCAAGCGAAACAACATTTATTTTCTCTGTGGTCTCTGCAATGTAAATCTTTCTCTTCTCCATCCATCTTTTACTGCATGAAGGCAAAAGAAGTAATGGTGCTAACTTCTTCCCACAGTTTGGGTGTGTGCAAATAAACTAACCCTTGGAATTCATCCTATCTCGAGTTTGCTGTGGGGTTATTGATAGAAAATTGGATCACACCAAAACTGAGGGGTTGGGAAATACGCCACATTGAGAGACTTTGTTGAGAATATGCAGAGGTAAAATCAAGGCATTGGAGGGAGTGCACAAATCTCCAAACAACCCACCCACCCACTCATAGTACCACCTGCCCGGCATGCAGCAGAGTCTTAAACATTGGATTATCGAACATCTCAGAACGCCGAGTGGAGTATTACTTAAATGGAGAATGACTGCAAAATTCTGAGGTGCAGAGGGATCTAGGTGTTCTAGTACGAGTCACAAAAAGTTAGTATGCAGGTACAGCAAATAATTAAGAAGGCTAATGGAATGCTAGCCTTTATTACAAGAGGGTTTGAACATAAAAGTAGGATGTTATGCTTCAGTTGTACAGGCTATTGGTGAGACCACCCCTCGAATACTATGTGCAGCTTTGGTCTCCTTATTTAAGGAAGGATGTAAACGCATGGAGGTGGTTCAAAGGAGGTTTACTAGATTGATACCTGGAAAGAGTGGGTTGTCTTATGAGGAAAGGTTGGACAGACTGGGCTCATTTCCACTGGAGTTTGGAAGAGTGAGGGGTGATTTGATTGAAGTACATAAGATCCTGAACAGTCTTGACAGGGTGGACGTGGAAAGGATGTTTCCTCTTGTGGGTGAGTCCAAAACTAGTTTTAAAATTAGGGGTCGCCCTTTTAGGGCCGAGATGAGGAGAAATTTTCTCTGAGGGTTGGACCTCTCTGCCTCAGAAGGTGGTGGAGGTGGGGTCATTGGATATTTTTAAAGCAGAGGTAGATTCTCGTTAGGCAAGGGAATCGAAGGTTATCAGGGTTAGATGGGAATGTGGAGATCGAAACACAAGATGCTCAGCCATGATCTTATTGAATGGCGGATCAGGCTCGAGGGGCTGAATGGTCTACTCCTTTTCTATGTCTTACGTTCCTATTTCTTATGTTCTTATAAGACAAGTCATCCTCTTTTCCCAGGGACAGCCTAAGAAGAAAGATCCAATGTGAACTTTTTACAACAATGGGGACTGCTTCTATTGCGGAAAAGAAGTTGCGAGTGCAGCAGGTACCCGGAAGTTAACTTGAAAAAAATAAGCTGATTGCTTTTTTTTTTCAGTGATGGTTGCACTGAAAAGTTTATTCATTGGGACTGCACTTCAGCCAGGACACTAGGACTTCAGTCTTCTGAATGAAGCACCGCCCCTGGCGGCTCGTGCCCCCCACCCCACCCCATTGTGACGGCAGCGATCAGCTGACCGGCTGTCAGCAGGGTTCTGTAACCATGGCTGCAATGGCAGTTTGGGCCGGCGGAGTTGTGCAGCTCTGGGCCTGGCCTCTGCTCCTCTCCTGGGCCTGCCTCACCGCCGGGCTGCCGCAGCTGGGGGCCGCCGTCTACGTCCTAGATGATGAAAGAGGCCTGGGCTCGGAGTTTGACGGCATCGGCGGGCTGAGCGGCGGCGGGGTGAGTATCGGGTCTTCATATTCTGATGGGTGGGTGGAATTTTCAGTGTGGGGGCAGCGCAGGAGGCCATTCGGCCCAGCGAGCCTTTGCTGGCCCATTGGTAGACTCATCCAATTGGTTCCACTCCCCTGCTGTTTTTCCCCCTTACACGTCTCTATCCAGATCTCTTCCGAATACCAATGAATCTGCTTTCAGTTTGCAGCATAAAATTAAATGTTTCCATGTGCTGAGCTGAAGGGTCAGTCACAAGGGAGCATAAGTTCAAGGTGAGGGGCAGGAGGTTTAGGGGGGATGTGAGGAAAAACCTTTTTACCCAGAGGGTGGTGACGGTCAGGAATGCGCTGCCTGGGAGGATGGTGGAGATGGGTTGTCTCACATCCTTTAAAAAGTACCTGGATGAGCACTTGGCACGTCATAACATTCAAGGCTATGGGCCAAGTGCTGGTAAATGGCATTAGGCAGGTAGGTCAGGTGTTTCTTATGTGTCAGAGCAGACTCGATGGGCTAAAGGGCCTCTTCTGCACTGTGATTCTGAGCTCCTCCTGGCACTTTTGCCAAATGCCCAGGGCAGATTGTTCCTTTCAGAAGTTTTAACCCCTGCACTGCAATGCTGAATTATTGTCCCAGGTTTTTGTGGTGGGAATAGCGGTGAAGCTATCAGCGTTCACCATTATTAAGGAACAAAATCAGACAGTATCTTCCAGTAACTGGACATATGTGCTTAAAGGTAGAGATCCGGATGTTGCTACCCTGCCACTCCACAAGCTTTGCTATCATGTTATCTTACCTAAAGGTTTGGTATCGAAATTGATGTGGGGTGTGGACTACTGGCACTTACCCATTGTATATCCACTACCTATGTCAGAAAAGCCTTTAGCCCACAATCAAGAAATGGGAGGGAGGAACTCAGGAAAATTACAATCACCAGGGAAGTGGTACTGAACAAATTGTTGGAGTTGCAGACCAACAAGTCCGCAGATCCTGATGGACTTCATCCTAGAGTCTTAAAAAAAGGCTGGTGCGTTAGTTGATGCGTTGGTTTTAATTTTCCAAAATTCCCTAGATTCAGGGAAGGTTCCATTAGATCAGAAAATAATAAATGTAACTCCTTTATTCAAAAAGGGAGGGAGACAGAAAGCAGGAAACTACAGGCCAGTTAGCTTAACATCTGTCATAGGGAAAAAGTCAGATGTTATAGCAGGGCACTTGGAAAATTTTAGGGTAATCGGACAGAGCCAACAAGGTTTTGTGAAAGGAAGATCATGTTTAACCAATTTATTGGAGTTCTTTGAAGAAGTACCATATGCTGTGGATAAAGGGGAACTGGTGGATGTACTATATGTAGATTTCCATAAGACATTTATTAAGGTGTCACATTAAAGGTTATTGCGAAAAATAAAAACTCATGGTGCAGCAGGTAACATTGGCATGGATAGAAGATTGGCTAGCTACCAGGAAACGGAGGGTAGGCATAAATGGGTCTTTTTCTAATTGGCAAGATGTAACAAGTGGTGTGCCACAGGGATCAGTGCTCGGGCCTCAACCTCTTACTGTTTATATAGATGATTTGGATGAAGGGACTGAAGGTATGGTTGCTACATTTGCTGATGACACAAAAGATAGGTAGGATAATAAGATCTGAGGAGGACGCAGGGGGCTACAAAGGGATATATATATATAGGTTAAGTGAATGGGCAAAGACCTGGCAAATGGAGTAAATGTGGGAAAGTTTGAAATTGTCCATTTCGGCAGGAAAAATAAAAAAAAGCACGTTATCTAAATGCTGAGAGATTATTGAACTCTGAGATGCAAAGTGATTTGGGGCTTCTAGTGCATGAATCACAAAAGGCTAGTATACAAGTACAGCAAGTAATTATCAAAGCTAATAGAATGTTATAATTTATTACAATGGGAATTGAATACAAAGGTAGGGAGGATATGTTTCAGTTTTACAGGGCATTGGTGAGACTACATCTGGAGTACTGCATACAGTATTGATCTCCTTATTTAAGGAAGGGCATAAGTATGTTGGAAGTGTTTCAGAGAGGGTTTACTAAACTAGTGCCTGGATTGGGCAGGCTGTTTTATGAGGAAAGGTTGGACATGCTAGGCTTGTATCCATTGAGTTGAGAAGAGTAAAAGGCAACTTGATTGCAACATATAAGACCCTGAGGGGTCTTGTCAGGGTGGATGTGGAGAGGATGTTTCCTCTTGTGGGAGAATCTAGTACTGGGGGCCACTGTTTAAAAATAAGGGGTCGCCCATTTAAGACAGAGATGAAGAGAAATTTTTTGAGGGTCATGAGTCTTTGGAACTCTTCATCAAAAAGTGGTGGAAGCAGAGTCTCTGAATATTTTTGGGCAGAGTTAGCTAGATTTTTGATAAGCAAGGGGGTGAAAGGTTATCGGTGGGCAGGAAAATGGAGTTAAGGTTTCAATCAGATCAGCTGTGAACTTATTGAATGGTGGAGCACGCTCGAAAGGCCGAATGGCCTACTCCTGCTCCTAATTCGTATGCTCGTATGTAAGATGGTTTATTTTTCTTATTGCATATTTTAGAGCTGGGGTTTGCTTTTTAATGTAGAAAACTGGTTATAATAACTGATTTTGAAGACAACTGATAGCCTATTAAAGTGACAGTCTCATGAGGGAGAAATATGAGTATTAAAACCCAGCAAGATGTGGCAGTGATTCCTATATCCTGTTAGTACCTATCCGGCCAGTACTTAATAGCTTTAATTTGGATGCAACACTTAAGCTAATGGCACCTAATTAAACAAAATATTGTAAGTGCTGGAAACCTGAAATAAAAATGGAAAATGCTTGAAAAGCAGCTATCAACAACTCTTGGATTTGGAACTTTTTTTTAGAATAGCAGCTGAGTGGCATTATACAAATGACCCCAGATATTGTCTATTCAGTGCTGCTTGCTTTGACTATATGTTGAGTAAGTATGTGCAGTTGAGTGTTCTAGTCACACTTAGCTGGACATTAAATTGTGTGCGCAGTAAATTTCAGTGATTTTTTTTTGTAAATTTCGAATATTCATTGAGAATTGTACACTTTTTTTATTTAGGCAACTTCCCGACTTCTTGTGAACTACCCAGAGCCTTATCGCAGCCAGATCTTGGACTACTTATTCAAGGTAGAAATGACATGCAAATTAAAACATTGAAATGTATTAGTATTGTTATTGAAGGCATAACAATGTTTCCAATATTTAATAATCTATTGTTGAGAACAGCCATGTTATGGGTCACTTTTCCCTTTGGTACAGGAAGGATGTATTTATGCTGCTTTAGTTTGCTTTGACAGAGCATAACTAGGGTGTAGCGTCAAAACAAGTAACCTACGTATTTGTTACATTTATAATGACACTCTGCTCATGTGTATTCATATGTGTGCACACACATCCCTCCTTGCTGTGTGAACAAAGGAGTTGACATTTCAGGCTTGAATTCACTGGACAAGATACTGCCTGATTCAAAGCTATAATGGACCATCTGTTAGCAATACTACAACATATGCCAAGTGGCTTCTGGTAAACGATTGTTGGATGTCTCAATACTGTTTGTGTACTTTTCTTTTGAGAAAGGCATATATGTGAGAGCTCGCGGTATTAGTCAACGTAACCCATGAGGTCAGTTGACTTGCTCTTGTGGAAAATGTAAAGTGGTGAGTTTTGGTACACACTGCTTTAAGTATCCCGTGTCACCGAAACGAACATTGTATCATAATATTGTGTGTTGAAACCATTTTTTTTGTCTGCAGTTGTCATTGCGTAAACCATGTTTGAGCATTTGTAAATTTACATCTTCTAACATTCAAATCAATCTTTGCCTGCTGTGTTGATTGTAAGATAGCTGCAGCGTATTAGAAGTTGAAAAATTAAAATGAAATGTACTTCATATTTGACTAGAAACTTTCACCCTTTTGAAGTGTTTATAATTTTGGAATAGAAAACAAGGTTTGGAATGTATAGTAAAGGAGCATATAGCTATTAATCTATGTTGGCAAGCCACTGTTTACTATAACTAAATAAGTAAAATTCAGTATTATGATTTGAGATTCTGTTTTCTTTTTCTTGAATTCCATTCATTTTTCTATAAAGATAGCAAACCAGTGGCCTTGCATATTGATGCAACATTTATAATTCTGTAATAAATGTTATCAAATTGACAATGATCAACCAAGTAAAACTCGACATTCTTTCTCTTCCCACAATTATACTGTTGAGTGTGTAGCTGTATTTTCTAAGCCTTATTGTGATCAGAACCCCCTTTTAAATGGAAGCTTTAGATTTGTTTTTAACGGCGAGAAGATTAAAAAGTGACTATCAGCTCTACTGCATGTGTTCCTGCATATTGGGTGTTTCATATAAGGGCTTTTGCTAACTGCTTTTAACTGCAAATCATGCAATCTGTATGAATCTCCTGTGTATGTTTTTTTTTATTCATTTTAGTTTTGGAGAAGTGGTTTTTACTACCAAGAAGTTAATCTGGCAGTTATTAGTGTTCGTGTACTTCGTATAGTAGTACATTTTCCCCTTATCCCTAACCACTTCCCCATTACATTTTCCTCCTTTTAAAAGTTGCTTTAAAACCCACCCAAGTCACTAATAATGTCTTCTCCATGGTTATTTATGAAGCATTTTTATCTATTAAAGACACTATAAATGCAAGTTATTTTGCAGCAATCTTCATTAATTAATGAAAAATGACGATGATGAGTGAAATGAATGTTTCTGTTCTTGCCCACCGTGTGGCAGTTTGTAACATAGTCACAGTTACTTATTGTTATTATCTCCCTTATGTTATCAGCCAAACTTTGGTGCCTCCTTGCATATCTTGAAAGTGGAGATTGGTGGTGATGCACAAACAACAGGTAGGGAGCCTTATCTTTCAAATGTCGAATTTAACTTTGAACTTCACTGGTTTAAAAAGGTCATAGTGGAGTAGCCCCTCAGTAACTTAACCTCATATCATTTAAATCTTTACATATAAACATTTATGACTAAATACAGCAAACTGTTTATGAGATCTTATGTTTAGTTGTTGTGCCGCCAATTTTTGCGATACCCATCGATCTTGCATAACATTGCACTTTGGTAGTCAAGACCATATGGTAGAATTCAGATCAAGCAGGTTTAAAGTGTAAGAAATAATTTAATTAGAGCAGAAATGGGAGGGAGGAAGCAAGCAGATGGAAGGGTGTAGCAAGGGAAGAGACAAGTAGGGAAGAGAAACATGGGGGTGAAGAGGAGCAAAGTGCGGGGGGCAGGAGACAGGATGAAACTTGCTGTTAGTACATGCTGGGGTGGGTTACTCAAACGAATAGAAATTACAGGGCTGATGCAGGTTATTGACCATGGAAAGAGGTTGTGACAATTTTATAGGTGTTGTTGGTTTCCTTCAACAACTGCTATGCCTTTGCTAATCATTTTCCTTCATGGTGGTTTCCTCACAGGAAGCAAAGTTGAGTGGTCAACAATTTGTTTGGGATAGGATTGAGGGAGTAGGAAGTGGGTCTTCTGGATGCCTTGAAGTTGGAGAGAGCATTGCAGGAAATGCAGAATAGAATCTGGAGAAAGACATGGGGCCGAATTTTGCCCTTGGTGGGTGTGCGGGCCCCACCGGCTCGGTGGCAGGCGGACAGCCGACCACCGCCGAACTGGGGCCCGCCGCCATTTTGAGTGGAGGCGGGAGGAAATCCCCAGCTGTCAAAAGAACGCACTGCTCCCTGAGACAAAGTGCTGTCTCAGGGAGATTAGTGACAGTGTACAAAAGTTTAAAAAAAAATAGAAAAATAAAAATATTATTAACATGTCCCCCTCATGTGACAAAAAGTGTAATAAAGTTTGTCATTTTTATTAACATGTCCCATCTCATGTGACATTGTCACATAAGATGGGACATGTTAATAAAAATGACAAACTTTATTACACTTTTTAAAAACAGGCATGAAACCTCATCCACTGGCAGGATGAGGTTTCATGTATTATCAGGAGCCTACTGGGGCTCCTGGCCTGCCCGCCAGTCTTAATGTTGGACAGGCAGGTCTTTAATGGTCTTAATTAGTCTGTCAATGGCCTTAACTGGCCATTGACAGGTCAGCGGGTGGACAACTGATTTCGCTGTCCGCCCACCTTCCTGAATAATTTAAAGAGACCGGGATGATGTCAGACGTCATCCCGTGTCATTTTCCTGTTGGCGAGTGAGCCCCGCCCCCAAATCACCAACGGAAAATTTCTAGCCATGAGTTCATGGCTAGGACTTCAGGGACTTTTGGGGGAAGTTTATCCCAAAGAGCATGAGGATGCAGCAAGTAGATTGGTCTTGATCTTTGCAACAAGAAAGTTCATTAGGTCCTCAAACCTATTGTCAGAGGTAAGGATGGAAGAGACAGGGGAAAGTAATTTTAAGAAATGGTGAAGAGAAGTCAAGGATTATCTTCACATTCCTTAATAGTCTCTGAATAGTGAGCAGTTTTAACAAGTTTTATTCAGTTGGGAGGCTATGATTTCTCTATCACTATCGTGTAGTCTGTCTTTCACTAAGGGTCGTATTAAGGGCTATCATTGAATCTAATTGTTTTCCATCTGTCACACTTATGGTTCCATCTGTTTTAGACACCTTGGTAATTGAGACTATTGACAAGAAAGCTAATGGAATGCTATCCTTTATTATGAGAGAAATTGAATATAAAAGTAAGGATGTTATGCTTGAGTTATACAGGACATTGCTGAGACCACATCTCGAATACTATGTGCAGTTTTGGTCTCCTTATTTAAGGAAGGATGTAAATGCATTGGAGGCGGTTCAGAGGTGGTTTACTAGATTGATACTTGGAATGAGCGGGTTACCGTCTTATGAGGAAAGGTTAGGCAGACTGGGCTTGTTTCCACCAGAGTTTAGAAGAGTGAAGGAGTGACATAATACAAGATCCTGAACGGTATTGACAAGGTGGATGTGGAAAGGATGTTTCCTCTCGTGGGTGAGTCCAGAACTAGGGGGCACTGTTTTAAAATTCACCCTTTTGGAACAGAGATGAACAGAATTTTTTTTTCTCAAAGTTGTGCAACTTTGGAACTCTGTCTCCGAAGGCGATTTAAGGCAGAGGTAGATAGTTTCTAGTTAGGCAAGAGAATTAAAAGTTATCGGAGGTAGATGGGAATGTGGAATTCAAATCACAAACAGATCATCCATTATCTATTGAATGGCAGAGCAGGCTCGAGGAGCTGACTGGCATGTTTCTGCTCCTGTTTCATATGTCTGTAATATCTAACAGATATTTGCATGAGTTTTCTTACTTTAATAGATGGGACAGAACCTTCACACATGCGCTATGAAAATGATGAAAATTATTTCCGAGGATATGAGTGGTGGCTGATGAAAGAAGCTAAGAAAAGGAATCCTAATATTAAACTAATAGGTATATATTTAACAACTGTACTTCTCAACTGTTTACCCTTTTTGTTCTGAAATCTATATATTCCATTTTTCCTCTTTCCATGTAGATAGTGAAGGCCAGCAGACTTTCAGTACCATGCCCATGTGACAATTCTTTATGTAGGAATCTAGACCAAATTTTTGGTAGGCTATTTATTATGTAAGTTATTTTGGCTAGGACCATTTGTTGAACTGCCATGTGCCTTCTTGCAGAAAGTGTTGGATACCAGTTGGCTGTTCTATTTATGTTGTCATTTGTTTCCTCTCTTCCTAACCAAGCAACACTAAGGCCAATGTTAAGACTTGAAGTGATTTTTACCTGAGAGAAACAGATTCGACATAACGATAATTAATCCTGAGATTTTCCTTCCTATATGGATTAGTGCTAAATCAGGTGGTACCTTTAGGCTTTGAAATTTTTGGCAAAACTAGATTACTTTCTGGTGATTACAGTGAACATCCTTGTTCATAAAATGGGGCTGCCTGGCACATGTATGACAGTGACCTTCACTTACAACTATATATGATATAAATGCCGAACAAAGACTACAGCTTACAGTCCACCACATACACTATAAGTGTCTGTTGGCTAGGTTACAGAGGGCTGTTTGTTCCTTTTTAAATAGCGTTATGGAATTTTTAACATGCACTTGAGCAGACAGACAGGATTTGATTTAATATCTCATCTGAAAAACTTCACCCCCGACAAAGCATCGCTTCCTTTGTACGGTACTGGTGTGACAGCCTAGATTATTTGCACAAAATGTGGGACTTAAACATATTACCATCTAACCTAAACATTAAAGTGAAGCCAAACTGAAAATTGGCATCTTTTTGAAAATTCTGTAGTTGAAGATCAGATGGACCTTTTTAAAGAAGAGAAAGTCTTCTTTTATAGAATGTTCCTAAGTTATTTGAATTTTAAATTACAGAATATCACTGTTCCAGTTTCTCTCTCTATATTTGTAACTCAATCTTCCTGATAGGAATTGACACTTTGGTTGCAGAAATGCTAAGCTCTTAAAAAAATTTGCTCTTGAATGCTTTATCCTTATGATCAGCATTCAAAACTTATTGGAGTGTCCATTTCCCTTCTAATCAGGAAAATTAGAAAAAATATTTTCAGCATTGTAAAGAGTTTAAAAAAAAAACACTGGTCAGTGAACTAAGAACTTGGAACATAAAGAGAAAGGTGGTAGCCATTATTCAATAAAAATACAAAGTAGTACATAATTTATGTTGTATAGATATGTGCATTATGAGTAAACTCATAGAAGGTAAGAATAGCCAGAGTGCTTTCAGTGTAAAGTACACCTTCCCACTCCTTCAGGCAATGCAAAAACAAATTGATCGGTTTTTTTTGCGATCTTAACAGTTCAGTTGTCATTTCTTATGCTATATACACTGCCACTTAGGCTCCATAAAAGCAATCATCTATTAGTGAGTAGAGGAAATTAGTGAGTAACCTTTCTAATCACTTCCATCATAGACATACACACTGACCTCCCTTGTTGCTGAGCCACAGAAAAACAAGAATTTCTTTGATTCCATGCTTAAGGGTGAGTTAGCTGGTTACAACTATAATGGTATTGTTGATTTTGCAGTTTATGTCTGGACTCCTGGGTGGGGCTAAGGCAGATAGTTAAAATTAATTCTGTTACCAAAGACTATTTCATGATATTTGCTGGAAATTGGGAATGTATGGTAGGCAAGGCTTAGCCCATTGCCAGCTAGACTCAAGCATGAAGAACATAATGCTACTGGAGCCTTGGAAGTTTATCCCCACATGTCACCACATTCAGGAGAAATTCTAAAATTTAAACTCAACCAAAATGAACTTGAACGACTTAAAATTGCTTTAATTATAAACTGAATTTTCAGTGAGTGTTTATTTTCTTGTCAGGGCTACCTTGGGCCTTTCCTGGTTGGATTGGTTGTGGGGACAACTGGCCTTATACCTGCCCAGACAAAACAGCCTATTATGTTGCTTCGTGGATTCATGGTGCAAAAGTCTATCATAATCTCGATATTGATTATGTTGGGGTTAGTACAAATATTTAACAAAACAATGTCTTTTGACTTGTGTTAATGAATTGTTGAAATCATAATCCGTTATAAATAATGTTACAGCAGTTAGAATAATGTAATCTTTCCCGTTCCTCCGCCCTCACCTTGAACAATAAGAGCAAGAAACTCATGAGCTTCTTTTCATTAAGATAAAAACCATCCAATTACATGCCTCTGTCACGTCTCTCTCACGAGCCCTCTTAGCCAAGCTTCCCCTAATGCATATTCTCTCCCCCGCCCCCACCGCACCCAATCGCCCTAACCCTGAACTTGCATCTTCTTCTAGAACCTCCCCTTTCTCCCCTCATGCCTTCCCTGAGCTTAACTTGTCCATGAGAGCCACCACTCGTTCCCTTGATCCTATTCCCACCAAGGTGCTAATCACCTAACTTCTCCTGGTCCCATGTTAGCAGATGTTGTTTAGGTGTTGTCCCTCTCTACTATAAATCTGCCATCATCACCCCTCTCCTCAAAAAGCCAACCCTTGACCCCACCATCATTGCAAACTACCATCCCATTTCCAAACTCCTTTTTCTTTCCAAGTCCTTAAATGTGTTGTTGCCTCCCAAATTTGCTGTCTCCTTTCTCAAATTCCCTGTTTGAATCCGTCCAATCAAGTTTATGTCCCTGCCACAGTACTGTAGTAGTTCTTATACAAGTTACATCCTTTGTGACTGTGACAAAGGTAAACTTTCCCTCCTCGTCCTTCTTGACCTACCTGTAACCTTTGACATGTCGCCACATCATCCTTCTCCAATGTCCCTGCACTGTCGTCCAGCTGAGTGGGACTTTTCTTGCCTGGTTCCATTCTTACCTATCTAATCGCAATCAAATAATCACTTGCAATGGCTTCTCTTCCCACTCCCACACCATTTACCTCAGCTGCACCCCAAGGATCTTTCCTTGGCTCCCTCCTATTTCTCACCTACATGCTGCCCTTCAACAACACCATCCAAAAGATTAGTATTATTTTTCACATGTGTGCTCAAGACACTCTGCTTTACCTAACCACCACCTCTCTTGATTCTTCCACTGTTGCTAAATTATCAGATTGCTTATCTGACATCCACTACTGGATGAGCAGAAATTTCCTCCAATTAAATTTTGGGAAGATTTGAAGCCATTGTTTTCAGTGCCCCACACCAAATTCCACTCCTTAACTACTGACTCCAACCTTCTCCTTGCAACAGTCTGAGCTTAAGACAGTCTGTTTGCAACCTTGGTGTCACATTTGACCCCAAGATGAGCTTCCAACCTCATATTCTTACCATCACTAAGACAGGCTATTTCCACCTCTGTAACATCGCCCAACTTTGCTCTTATCTTAGCTCACCTGCTGCCAGAACCCTCAATCGTGCATTTGTTACCTCTATATTTGACTATTCCAAGCTGGTTGGTCTCCCCCATATAAACTTGAGGTCACAGAAATCTCTGCTGCCATTGTCATAAGTCGCACCAAGTCCCATTCCCCCCTCACCTGCGCTTGCTGCCTACATTAGCTCCCGTGTAAGCAACACCTTGATTTTAAAATTCTCATCCTTGTTTTCAAGTCCCTCCATTGCCTATCTCTATAATTTCCTTTAGCACCACAACCCCAAGATTTCTACACTCATCTAATCCTGACTCTTGTCTCCACCCGTTGGCCACATCTTCAGTTTCCTAACCCCGAAGCTCTGGAATGTCCTCCCTACACCTCTCTGCCTTACTACTTTACTTCCCTCCTTTAAGATACTCCTTAGAATCTACTTCTTTGGCCAAGCTTTTAGTCATATGTCCTAATAACTCCTTATGTGGCTTGGTGTCATAATTGGTTTCATAATGCTTCTGTGAATGCCTAGAGCATTTTATTACATTACAGGCTTTATATAAATGTAATTTTTGTCATTGTTTTAATTCAAAGTTCCAGTGAGCCACTTTGAAACATGAACCAGGCAGATGGATACAAGATACAGTTAAGGATCATTAAACTTAAATTTTTAGATTGGCAATAAAAACTCTTGGAGTTTATTTTTTTCAGATTCTGCAGAATATGATTGGGGGGAGGGAGGGTATAGGACACCAAAAAGCCTAGGGTAAATTCAGAAAAAAAAAACAGTGAATATCAGTTTTTATTTGGCACATCGTGAAACTAAAAGGGACATAAAAAGGCACAATTAACATTAATGACGACCTTGATTATTTACTCAGTTCATGGGCCTCCATTATCTGCTAATGGAGTTTATACTTCACATTTCATTCAAAAACTCCTTGGTAATGATATAGTCATAGGTTATATGATTAAGATAGAGAGTTGATGGAACGCAATAGTGCTGTGCATGCATATGAACTTTCAAAAGGGATTTGATAACGTACAACTTAACAAATTTGTCAGATGATAGAAGCAAATGACACTAAAGGGTCAGTGATATATTGGGTGCATAATTGATAAAGGAGGCAGTGATTAAGTGAGAACAGAAATCTTTCTGATCAAAGTGAAATGGAACCCCCCCCCTCAAGGGTATATATTAGAACCATTGCTTTTCCTCTTCTGTATAAATAATCTGCAGTTGGACATAGGAAGTACAACTTTGAAGCTTGCGGATAATATAACTACAGTGCAATACTGAGGGAGTGTTGCACTGTTGGAGGTGCCATCCTTTGGATGAGGCGTTATACCGAAGCCCTGTCTGTCCACACACTCTCAGACAGATGTAAAAGTTCCCATGGCACTATTTCGAAGAAGAGCAAGGGAATTATCCTCTGTCCTGGGTAATATTTATCCCTCCATCAACATCATAGAAAACAGAGTCTGGCCATTATCACATTTCTATTTGTGGGAGTTTACTGTGTGCAAATTGGCTGCTACATTTCTTCCATCACAAAGGCCCAGATCTTCTGGTCAGTGACAGAGTCTGATGCTGACTGCCATTTAAACTGCCCACTTACCATTTTACACTAGAGCCTTTGTACTTTGCGATACTAGCTCCAGCAAAGATGCGGGGCAAATACATTTGGGCAACCAGTTGTCGAGCATAATGCCAGCACAGCCACGCCCCCCTTCCTCATGATGAACTGAAGACACGCCCCTTAAGGTATTGTTTCAGATCATTGGCTTACGTTGTTTTAAATGGAGCTGTCAACCCCAACACTGCACAGCCGCACCCACTGACTATGTTCACCACCTCTCACCCCCAAAATTGGTGAGCAGTATCCGCGGGGGTGGCAGGAGGTGTGGAACATTGCTGGGAGATGGGGTAAACATTGCTGGGAGGGTGGTGGGTAGGTGAACATTACCAGGATGGAGGTGGTGAGGGTGAACATTGCAGGAGAGGAGCTGAACATTGTCATGTGTTCTGTTCTCTGACATTCCAGCTGATTTACTTAGAATTTTGCTGCTTTTATACCTGCTGTGAAAAACCTGAGTAAATCCATGTTAAAACCAGGGTAAGTGTAGTGAAAACAGTCCAAGTCTCCGTGGCTCTGGCCATCTGATTCCACTGTCATAGGAATCATGGCGCAATCTGGGCAGAGTAAAACCGTAAATTGGAACACTGTGGATGTGTGCCTGCCAGAACTTTCTCAGGGCCCTGAGGCGCATCAGTGATGTAAGTTGAGTTGGAGGCCTCTCCCCATATCGGAAGTTTTGGGCCATTGTGTCTACAATTCATTGGCTGTAAATCATCTGGGATGTCTGGTGGTCATTAAAGGTTCTGTATAAATGCAAGTCTTTCTTAGCAACATAGTAAACAGTGATCAGGATAGTAGCAGACTTCAGAAGGACAGGCTGGTGAAATGGACACTTAGAGCAAATACAATTTATTGCAGATAACTGTGAAGTGATGCATCTTGGGCGAAACAATCTAAATGGTACTATTTTGGGGAGCGTGGGTGCAAGAACAGAGATACCTGAGGTTGCATATTCACACATCCTTGAAGGTGACAGGGCAAGTTGATAAAGTTAAGATATTGGCTTTCTGCATCGATGCACTGAATGCAAAAATAAAGATAAAATGCCATACCTTTGTAAATCACAGGTTAAGCCTCAGTTGAAGTTTTGTGTACTGTTCTGGGTTCCGCTCCTTAGGAAAGAAGTCATGGCTTCAAATAAGGTATAGAGGAAGTTCACCAAAATGATACTAGGGATGAGGGACTTCAATTAAATGGACAGTTTGGAGAAACTGGGATTGTTCTCCTCATAGTAGAGACAGGTAAGGGAAACCTAACAGAAGTATTTAAAATTCTGAGGGATTTTGTTAGAGCTGGATGAGAGAAACTGTTTCCTTTGACAAGTGGTTCAGTAACTAGAGGTCTTGGATTTAAAATAATTGGCACAGAACTAGAGGGGAGATGAGATTTTTCACACAAGGTTGTTATAATCTGGAACGCACCATCTGAAAAGGGTGATGGAATTAGATTCCGAACAAACTTTCAAAATGCAATTGAGCTTATATTTGAAGAGAACTCATTTCAAAGTTATGGGGAAAACACTGGGATGTGGAACTAAGTTGGACAGCTCTTTCAGTCTCCTGTGCTGCACCATTCTATGAACTTTAAATGTTTCATTGCCTTCTCTTTTTACTCCCCAGTATCAACACCATTGGCTGCTCTCTATATTGAATAAACATTTAACAAATAAAAGCCTTTATTCTGTCACGGAAAACTGAAATATTAAGGAACACAGAACAATGTTTTTGCTGAACAATCCATTCTTCCACCTAGCAATATTAGACCCAGTTCCTAGTAGGGGAAGAGGTGGAATACTAAGTAATATAAATCATGGTCAATGTGGTCCCTGGACTAGTTTTGAACATCTAGAGTGGAGAGGAATTTTCTAGCTTTTTTTTCTGGCCAAAAATTGGCCTTGGTCTTATCATTTACTATTACATGGGCTGCTGGTGACTGGGGAATTGGGGAGGGGCAGCATTGTACATAAGAGTTCATAGTTGTGAAGAAGGATTGATGGACCAGCTGGCCTTTCCCTGTCTATCCTTTCCATATTGACATATGTTCAGTTTGGTCCAGCACAGGACAGTATTCCAATAAGTCAGAACCTCGGTCTGTTTTTTTTCTCTCCCTCTTTACTCCCGCACTCATTATTTGCCATAATTAACAATCAATGGAGGCTTTTTTTGGGAAAGGGGATAACGAGGGAGGGAAGGAGAAGTAATCTGCAAATCAGTGGGTTGGTAATGAAAACAAGCTTGGACCCTGAGAGTGGCATTCAAAAACCTGGGACTTAAGCATTGTTGCCAGTGTTTTTCTGTCCATATGGTACCCCCTCGAGGGCCATTGACAACAGTTATATGTATTTGAAAAGGAAAAATATAAGAGGATACTAAGAAAGGGCAGGGAAATACCTGGCTAAAGAGCTATATTTGACAGAGGAGCAATGGGTCAAATAGCTGCCTCCTGTGCTATTAATGTTGTAATTTTATATACTTTATGTTCCTTAGAACTTCATTCTACCATGTAGGGTTATAAGGCAGGGAGATTTCCTGTTGTTTTATTAGAGACTGCCCTTGCTGTTGGAAGTATCAGTGCTGCCTGCTAAGAACATCATTGAGCAAAAAATATGTTTTAAACAGTTCTCCTTGGAAGAGTCTTGACATTACACATCATATCCTATTCCTAGTAAGCTGCAGATATAACAAAGCTTCTCCTTTTTAATTCTGGAATACAAAGTATCTAGCATATTCCTTCTGGTTTACAGGATTTAGCCAATTGTACATAATCATTGATGGTTTTCGTTTTGTCTGCAATTCTTAACAAATGTTTTTTCTCCTGTTAGGAGACTTGGCACCAATTTGTTTCTAAGAACATCTTGTTATTTTGACTTTGAAAAATATTTATAGATAAAAATGAAACTTATTTGCATTTCTGTTCTAGATTTGGAATGAGAGAGCTTATAACAAAAAATACATCCAGGTACGTGTAGAAAAATTTTTAATGGAAAACTTTCATAGCTTCAGCTTCATTTTATAAGTAATATATTAGTTTTTAAAATTTAAAGTAGAATATAACTTCACAAAGCACCCAGCAACTGTGTAAGATTTGCCTATGGAGATTTTCTGGTGAGGATTTTTAAAAATTGTAGTATTTAGGCTCAGTAAGCAAAATACATAATTAATCTTATATAAATTAATAAAACTGGTTTTGAATTTGTGTGGCAAAATTGTCATTGGTGTGATAAAATTGTGACTAGAACTAGCTTCAAAACGGAAATTGGAGTGAGGTGGCAGAAGAGCTGTTGCTTTTGCTCTTTTTTCATCATTGAAATGTGTCCTTTTTTTAGAATTATTGTAGAAACACACAAGCTTGTTTCGTGAACTCAAAGCAACATGTTGAAATGTCTCATTGAACTTAATTCTTTGTTCCTAAAGTGAGGAATTTTCAATATGCTTAGAAAGACATGATGCTTTTTGAGACCTAATACAATTTGACTTAGGGTAAAATTTGAGTTTGAATAAACAGACAAAATGTGCATGCTGTCTTCATGAGAAGAAACCTTAACTTGAGTCTTCATTAGCTTTTGTACTATCTAGATATCCCATGGTTTTTTCCTTCCTTTGCCTGATTATGCATCAATGTGGCGAAAAATAAAAGTTGATATAATTTGCTAGGAATCTCAGGTGAAATATTACACTGATGTTTCCAAGAGAAAAGGCATGAATATTATAAGTAAATAACTTGTTGAATTTTCATTCATCAAAAACTCAGCGAAGATTAATGGAATAGATAAGGCAACTTATTGTTATCTTTTTTGATCCTTGCTTTCGGAATAACTAAAATTTCAGCTAAAGGCCTTGATTGAATGTACCATGTATGAATTCAAAACAAATTGGACCATTTCTGTGCCTTTAGTGGGTATGCAGTTATAAAAGTAAGTGACTTACCACATTATAGCTCTGTACTTGATTTGGAATTATGATGGAATCAGGTGCCTAATTATTTGATATTGATTTGGCTTTGTGCCATAACAAAGAAATCCTAATTTGATTTAGAATCAGTGACTATTTTTTGTGTTGCAAACATAGCACTTAGAACGCTATAATTAACTAAAGCCCTTTATTCTTGTTATTTTGTTGGCTGTGGCACCATCTTTTGAACTTGGTCATGCTTACAAATGATGATCTACGTCACAAGTAAGTTCCAAAGTTGTTGTATGGTTCATGAAATTCACTGGATAACTCTCTAATGCTGTATTACTATGCCACATTTTTCAAAGGGCGCTGGCTAAAACAGTGACCCACTGCTAATTATTTTTCCTTTGTCCAACCCTGACAATGTAACACTTCTGTGATTCTGCTCTTGAGCACTTTTGTGAATCATTCATCATGTTGGACACCTTCAAAGCATTTCACAGCTCGCTTCTAAACAAGTTACCTTCATGCAGCTTCCCATCAAAGCTATGTTCGTGGCTACTTTACCTGCTTTTAACCATTGCATGTGATGGTTCAGTCTTTGAATCTTTTCTCGTTATGCAAGGGTGCGAGGTCTCTCATACCCTTCTCTTTTTCACATGAATGGTGACGTCTGTTCATCATTTAATCCTCTCCAGGTTTTCGGGATAATATCATTCTATGTACATCAAACAATGGCTGAATTCCTACAGTTGCAGTGCTAAAACTAGCACGGAAAATGCTGGAAATACTCCACTTGTCTGGCAGCACCTGTAGAGAGAGAAACAGAGTTAACGTCTCATATTGGTGATTGTTCGTCAGAGTTCTGTTGAAACTCTTGTTTCTTGCTGAATCCCTACACCTTGATCTCGATGCTTTTTGGGGCAGTGAAAATCTTTCAAATCTTCATTGGCCATGTCTTCATGTCACCAGTATTTCATTTTTATAATTCATTCATTCACCGTATGTGTGAATCACTCGAAAGACAGCATTTATTATCCACCACTTTTTGAAGGTGAATTAGGTTTGGTGAGCTGCCTTCTTAACTTGCAGCAGCCTGTGCAGTGGAGGTACATCCGCAGTGCTGTTTGGTAGCAAGTTACAGAAATTTGACCCAGCAATGATGAAGGAACAGCAATATATTTTTAAGGCAGGAGGCTATGTGACTTGAGAGGGGAAACTTGGTTGCTGTACTGCCTTTGTCTTTCTAGGCGATAATGGGGTGCAGGTTCATAAGATACTATTGAAGAAGCCTTGGAGAATTGCTGCTTTACATATTGCAGATAGTATGCAGTGCAGCTGTCTTGCACTGGAGATGGAGGGAGTGAATGTTTCAGATGGTGGATGATCAATTGGTGTGCCAATCAATCAAACTGCTTTGCCTTGGATGGTGTCATGTCTCTTGACTGCTGCTGGAGCTACACTCATCCAGGCAAGCTCACTTTGCCTCGTAGGTGAAGGAAGGGCTTTGGGGAGTCAGGAGGTGAGTGGCTTACCACAGGAATATCCAGCTTCTGAACTGCTCTCATAGCTACAGTATTTATATGTCTGGTCCAGTTAATTTTTTAGTCAATGATGTCGATCAAGATGTTGGTGGTGGGGTTTTTTGACAATCCCATTGATTGAGGTGGTGAACTTCTCTGTTGTTGGAGATGGTTATTGCCTGGTTATTGCTCCAGGCCACCACAGATTGTTTCATTATCTGAGGAATTGCAAATGGAACTAAGCACTGTGTGATCTTTAGTAAACATCCCCACTTCTGACCATATAATGGAGGGAAGGTCATTGATGAAGCAATGGGAATGGTTGGGACTAGCACACACAGTTGCTGAACTCCTGCAGCAATGTGGGGCTGAGGTGATTAGGTGAACTGCCTTCCTTTTGTGCTAAGTATGACTCAGTCAGTGGTGCATTTTCTATCAATTCTCATTGACTTCGATTGTACTTCAGTTGTTTGATGCCATTGTCTCAAGTGCTGCCTTCATGTTGAGGGCAGTCACTCTAACCTAGTCACTGTTCCCTCAGCTCACCTTTGGAATTTAGTACTTTTGTCTATGTTTGGACCAAGGCTGTAATGAGGTCTGAAGCCAAGTCTTTTTTGGCACACTCCAAATTGAGAAAGTCGCTGGTGAGTAAGTGCCACATTATCACTCCGTCACTGACACCTTTCATCACTTTGCTGATGATGCAGAGTATACTGATGAGAGGTAATTGACCAGAGCATGCTTGAGCAATTTTCTACTTTGTTGAGTAAGTGCCAGTGTTATAGTTTTACTGGAACAGCTTGGCTGGAGGTTCGGCTAGTTCTGGAACATGTCTTCAGCATAACAGCTGGGTTGCTGTCGGGACTATTGGCCTTTATTGTAACATTGTCTAGCAACTCTCCTGGCCTTGCAATCTTCCCTAACCTCAAGCAGAGAGCCCATGTCTCCATTGTTAAAAGCTGCCCTATGCCAAACATCCCCTTTTCTTCCTCAATCACTCTTAGCTAATATAAAAATTAAGAGTGTAAAAGTCTTGAATACTGCTGTTGTATCTGTGGAAACTCTTTTAAATAAAACCTCCCTGCACTACTGCAAAATACAAGGAAAAACGTTGTCTAATAGGTCATGCTACGCTTGTCTCCGGCTTCCAGGATATCTCTATTGTAAGTGTCTTTCTCTTTCTTACTTTTTACTTTGGTTAATTATTCTCAAGTTTCCCTCATTCCTAAATTTATCATGCCAGGCTTTTCCCTTCATCCTCATCATATTGAATTAAACAATCATTGAAATTTTTTGTTGCACCTGATATCTCATTATTATAGGACTCCGTAGCTCCTATTTTTACTTCCTCCTATAATCTTCAGCCTTTTAGGGTCCCAGGTCTCACCTAATCGTTATTTCCTAATTTACCATGTGTTTTCCTCCTATATCCATGGTGGTGTCCTGTCTTGGCTCTTCATCTTGATTGCTTTACAAAAAAAAAAGCACAGTTAGCACAACATTAACTGGTCGTGGGGCTATTTTCCCATATATTTATTAAAATCTGCAGAGAATATCTCATTTGATTATATTATGCAGAAATGTTTTATTAACATTCAATACTATCTAATTACATACAAAATGTTTTCTGCTGTTGTCCCCATAAGAAGTATAGTTTTGTAACCTAATTAAATATTTTCTATGTTAAAGAATGTTAATGCAAACCACAGAACACAGCAAAAGCTCTGGGCAATGGGGAAATCATTGTCCTTTTTACCGTGAACTGGCATGCTTGTGGTTCTAACATTAACACTAACACTGTGAATTTTTAGGATGGTTGTTTGGTGTATTTTCTTATTTAGTCCAGTGATTTATGTCTTTATCTGTTACAAAGGTGCTGCGCTGGTTTCTGGATAAAGTTGGTTTAAAGAATGTTGGTATTATTGCTTCTGATGGAAATTGGGGGATCGCAAATGATATGTTAATTGATCCATATCTAAATGGTGCAGTTGAAATTATAGGGTAAGTTTTTGGGGCTGAATTGCATAAAAAATCTTAAACTCTTGCTATTATCTTTTTCGTATACCCTTTCGTCCAATTCTATATAAAACTGTGCGGGATACAAATGAAAATCTATTTTGAATTGGCTGCATCTGAGATATCTCGTTTCATTTTCAATATTGTACTATTTTTGTGAATGGGAAGGGATTAAAAAACACACCAACCTGTGAATCAAAAATTAAAAACCAGATTGAATATTAAAGGAGTGGCCTCATGGTTTCATTGTTAAATTGTGAATTTTTTTCACCTAACTCCATGGTGTACATGATGTATTGGCCTTGTATGGCTCTCTTCCAAATCAGCTAAAGTTTCTGACATGGATGTGAACCTTTTGCCTCTTTTAATGGAGCTAGATTAGTAATTGGCTAGCAACTGCAAAGGGGCATTGTCTCTCTCTCTCTGTCTCTCTGTTCATTTCAAACTGAGCCCGCATCTCCCTCCTTACTCTTGGTATAATTCACCTAGTTCTGATTTCTAATTAGTTATTGAAGCACCAAATATCCTACAAAACTTTACCATTCAGCATATATGTGCACAAGATCAGAAGCTATGCAACAAATACTTGATCATGCATGTATGCATGAATAAGTTACACTTGTGATGCAGCCTTTTGTCACCTATCTGTCACGGACAAGGGAGGAGAGATAAACTGAAACCCTTAATTCCCTTCCCTTACTGTCCACAATCAGTATGTTTTTTTGGAAAGATAGTTTTGTGTATTTCTAAGCTCCCTTTCGCGTGTAGCCAGTGTAAAGAGCCAGTAGCAGAATTTTGAGAGTTTTGATAAAGAGGATTATTTATTCTCACAACCCGAAAATCTAAATGCTATGTCATTCACACACATCACACTCAAGAATGCTGCAATTAAAGAAGGTGGTGCACTTCTACAAGTGTTAAACCAAAAGAATAGTAAACTATTCACATTTTGTCTCCTTATAGGAGAACCGTTGTTACAGGCCCGTTAAACAAAAGAGCCATTTTCCATGGGGTCAAAAAGCTGCAATCAGATATTCAGATTGTTACAGAATTCCCTTAAATAGATGAATTTTCAGCAGGTCACAAAGCCAGGCACTTGTGGTTTTTGTATCAGCAAGAAGAAATCAAATTTCTTTACAGGTGGATGTGGAGTTTTGGAATTTACTGGGAGGCTGTTTTAAGATGTATGGCCTCCAGGCCCTTAAAGGCAAAATTGGCACAGCCCTTTGCTGCAGCTACTATTTCTTTCAGTGTTCTTCTGCAGACTGCCTGGATTTTTCTGGGTCTCCAGATTAAAAACTCATTATTTCCAGCTGACTTTAGCCACATGACCAATACTTGCCCACCTGGAATGGTTGAACTGAAAGCCATTGCTATACAATGGAGATTGTTAAGGGCAGATGAGAGACAGGCAAACTATACTTATTTCTTCTAACCACCTGTTGATAAGCAAAAGGTGTTCTGAATTATTTTTATAAGCATGTGGTGGTGCATTTTCCCAAACCCTTGGTGCATGAGATCCAATTTATCAATAACCTGCAGCAAACTGACATTATTACTAACTCAGAAGGTTAGTCTATTCAAAACCCGGGGAGGAGTGTTCGCAACTTCCCACTCTACTACACACATTCACAGTAAAGTAGGGGATAGAAAAAAGAGTTTTACAACTATGGATAGTAACAGTACAAGGACCACAGAATTGGACGTTAATTCACACAATTTCCAGAAGCCAATGAAGAACTCTTTCATATAGGAGCACAAGTTCAGCTGGCTGGAGATCAGAGTTGTTGCTGATACTGCAGATAAAGTAGGTACACAGAGACTGGGTTGGTTCTGCAGGTGATGGTAGGAAATCTTCCAGCTTTGAGAAGCAGCCTGTTCTGCCTAGAGTTCTGTTTCCTGGGAGGTTGCTATTAAACTGCAAACTGCTGCTGAGGCCCACAGATATAATGTTAAAACTGTCCAGAAGGCCAGAGGCTTGCGTCATGTGACATGGCCCATTAATAGCTAATTGCAGCTTGACGATCAGTTTCTGTGCTTCTGGCCAGAATTCTTTGGTCCCTCCTTAGGAGAGAAATGAGGTGGTTATTAACATCTCTTCCAATGTTATGAGTTTTGATATCTCTCTTTTTGGGATAGTTTAGTTTAGGGAGCCAATTCGTCTACGCATCTCTGCCTTGATTGATTACAAGAGGTCTGTACAATGAGGTGAGAGATTCCATAGGTTGGGAGAGGAATTTGTTTGTTCTTGTATCTCTGATGGTAGCTCCCAGAACAAAGGGCCAGTCCTGGGGTTATGTGACTTGTAGCAGCCTTTTTTTTTGTTTTGGCAGCAAGTCCATTTTTTTTTTTATAAGTGGTAGAAGAATAAAGCTCTGGATTCCTTCTCATGTCATAGGGATCCAACAAGATAATGGATGAGTTATTCACACTTACTCAGGATGAATTGATTTCTGCCCAGCTCTCATTGTTGGGGTTCCAACCAGAGACTTGGAGTCTGGACTTGTGTTTTGGATAAATCCCAAAACAATAGCAGTGTGAATTCCACAGATTAGTATATGACCATTCCAGTGGGAGGCTCCTGCCCACTGTAATTTAATTGGGAACTTTCTGAAAGCTCCAGACAGTCCTTGTTCAAATTGCAAAGTTGGTGTCCATCATAACAGTTCAACAGTGTACATTTTAAATAAAAATCGGTTCCTGAAACTTCTAAATGAACACGGTCTATAATTAAAGTTATGAATAGGATATGTCATGCTCAGTGAAGGCATATACATAACATGTATATTGATTGTATTGAATTGACTATAGGAATTTGAGATGAGATTGAGATAGATACTGCTTTATTTGCAGCCTTTTTTTAAGTCAATTTTTTGCTGATAAACTTAAGGCGTTCAGGTGTTTTCTGGTTATTATTGTTACCATCCAAACTTTGAGAGGCGGGAAGTGGGTGGTGTGGAAATTAGAACTCATAAAGGCAACTACAGAGAAGATAATTTAAAAATATTCTTTAATTTTAACATGACTGAAGCTCAAGAAAGCAAGCAAAAGACTAAGTATGCTGTCACCTGGCAACTATTTACAGTTCAAAGAAAGCACTTTTGTAGTTCACGAAACTGACCACCGCTCAAGATTGATTCCCGACTGTAATTTCATGCTGGCTGGCCAATTAACGGCAAGCTAGCATGAACCAATAATTGGTTTTTTTGAAAAATCATCATAGCGGCAGGTACCGAATTGCGATGATGCAAATAAAACAAGTATTCATAATTCATAACATAGTTTTTTTAAAGCATAAAGTAATAAAAGGATTCAACAATAATGAACAATTCAGTATAGAAACTGCAATATGTTGCAAAATGGAGGTCTCAATTTACGGAATAAAAAAGAAAGGTCTACTGCATTCTGCATTTTGTACTTTGTCAAGTTGAGTTCGTTAAATTCTCAATCATTTGCATATTATTTGTTTTATAAAGTAGGGCATTGGGCTGTCTCATAGTCTGTTCATTCTATATCTTATTTGTGGAATGTTGACTTTATTGCAAGGGAGATGGAGTATAAATGTAGGGAAGTTTTCCTACAGCTGCACAGGGCATTGATGAGACTGCACCAGGAGCAATGTTAGAGTTTTGATATCCTTACTTAACAGAGGCACAACAGATATATATATATATATATATATATATATATATATATACATATATATACATATATATATAGATAGATATAGATATATATATAGATATAGATATATCTGAGTGCAAATACTAACAAAAGTGTCGTGAACAAAATAAAGGCCTGTATAACACTTTTGTAGACCTCACTGAGGCATTCGACAGTGAGCAGAGATGGACTTTGGAAAATCCTTGAAAACTTGGATGTCCACCCAGGTTTCTGGGCATATTGAAGCAGTTTCATGAAAATCAGTACGGACAAGTCAAGCACAACAGCAACCTCTCGAGTCCCTTCCAAATCTCTCCAATGGCATGAAGCAGAGATGTGCACCAGCCTTGACTTTATTCACTGTCTCACCATCTTCTTCAGCATGATGCTGCAGCAGGCAATGGAAGACCTTGAGGAAGGAATTAACGTACACTTCCAAACTGATGAAGATCTTTTCCACCTTTGACATCTTCACGCTCACATAAAGACACAAGAAAAACTCACCTGTGAACTTTTCACTGGCGATTGCACTCTCCTGACCCTCAGTCAGTCAGACCTGTAACATATAGCACATTTCCGAGGTAGCGCAACTCTTTGGGCTAAAAATCAGTTTAAAGAAAACTGAAGTCCTGCATCATCCTGCACCCCAAGCGTTGACATTGTGGGAACCGAACTGAATGCCATCAAGTAATTTACCTATTTGGAGTGCATCATCTCATTTGATGCCACCATAGATGAGCAAGTGGACAGTAGGCTTTCAAAAGTAAAAACGCATTTGGCAGACTCTACAAATGAGTATAGCCTCAGAACACAAACCACACACTAAGTATACACAGTCATAGTCCTCATCGCTCTTTTGCATGGTGCGGCTCATCGGCCCTGCACTGCCACCATGTACACCTTCTAAACCACTTCCATCAGAGCTGCCTCTGCAGAATCTTCAAGATCTGCTGGCAGGACCCCATCACAAGCAATGAAGTCCTGGAAACAGCCAACTTCACCAGTGTCGAGGCAATCTTCCTGCTGTGTTGGGTGGATCATGTTGCCCGGAAGGACAGCACTCATCTGTCCAAGATCGTGTTGTACAGAGAGCTGACCACTGGTAAATAGAACAGAGGAGCCCCACACAAACTATTCAAGAACTCCCTGAAGAAGTCCCCCTCTGTGTGTCACATCAGCCACCACCAGTGGGAAGTGCAAGCTGCAGATTATGACACCTGGAGATGCCACATCAGGAGTGCTACAGATGGCTTTGAGACTAAGTGAAGAGCCAGCATGAAGGAGAAGAGGAAGAGGAGGATAGATCCTATTGTCCTTAGCAATGACTGCACTTTTGCCTGCACCCTCCGTGGGAGAAACTGCCAGTCATGGATAGGCCTGATTAGCCACCTGTGGGTCTGCAACCGATGAGAAGAAAAATACAACCTTCCAAAAATCTTTGTCCACGAAAAAATGCCAAAAGACTTGAGGGATTTTCATACGTTGGAAGCAGTTCAACAAAGGTTCACTAGGCTGATTCCTGGAATGAAGGAGTTGCTTTATGAGTAAAAGTTGAGCAGATGGACCTATACCTGTTTGGAGTTTAGAAGAATGAGAGGTGATCTTATTGAGGCATATAAGATTTGGAGGGGACTTGACGGAGATGTTGAGAGCATGTTTCCTCTCGTGGGAGATTCTAGAACTGGGGCCACCGTTTGAAAATAAGGAGTCTCCCATTTAAGACTGAGATGAGAAGAAATTGCTTCTCTCAGAAGATTGTTAGTCTATGTAATTCTCTTCCCCAGAGAGCAGTGAAGGCTGGGTTATTGAATACATTCAAGGCTGAGATAGACAGATTTTTGATCATCAAGGGAGTTAGGGGTGTTGGACAGGCAGTTACATGGAGTTAAGGCCACAATCAGATCAGCCATGATCTTATCCAATGACGGAGCAGACTTGATAGGTAAAATGATCTACTGCTCCTATTTCTCATAACCTTTTAGATGGGTTATTGGGGGCATAGTACGGCCGGCCAGTGCTTGTGGGCCAGGAGAGCCACAAGTGCATCACTTTTTTCTAGCTAACCAAACTTGACTCCACTTGACTGGACTTATTGCAGCTCTGCTCTCTGGCTGCTTTCCCAGTCGATAACCAACCAAATCATAAACTTGCTGGCTGCAACCAGGAAACCTGTGGAAAACATTTAAAACTGACCTTGCCATTAATTCAGAGTGGCCTGTGAAGAATCTGTACATCAGGATTTCCTGGCTGCAAATCCTTCCATCTTACCTGACAGTTGTTATGAAGGCCATTGACCTCTTGATGGAGAGTAGTTCTACAGGTGCCAACTTGCCTAATGGCCGTTCTTTGTATGTGAACCTCAGTAATGGACATCAACAGATTATTAAACTCACTAGTATTACAGCTGATCCTTGTATCTGTTCTTGCTACCCTGTCAAATTGTGAGCATTTCCACGATGGCTAGCTTTTGATGAGGAACAATTTTCCACTCCAACGTGAAGAATGTTGAGGTCCATCACTGGCCCGGCTGAGATTGATTAAGTTAACACAGACCAAGGATTGAACCAGGAACTTTCTCATCCAAAACAAAAACAGAATTACCTGGAAAAACTCAGCAGGTCTGGCAGCATCGGCGGAGAAGAAAAGAGTCGACGTTTCGAGTCCTCATGACCCTTCGACCAAACTGAGTGAATCCAAGAAAGGGGTGAAATATAAGCTGGTTTAAGGTGTGTGTGTGTGTGGGGGGAGATAAGTGGAGGGGGTTGGTGTGGTTGTAGGGACAAACAAGCAGTGATAGAAGCAGATCATCAAAAGATGTCACAGACAACAGAACAAAGGAACACATAGGTGTTAAAGTTGGTGATATTATCTAAACGAATGTGCTAATTAAGAATGGATGGTAGGGCACTCAAGCTATAGCTCTAGTGGGGGTGGGGGGAGCATAAAATATTTAAAAATATTTAAAAATAATGGAAATAGGTGGGAAAAGAAAAATCTATATAATTTATTGGAAAATAACAAAAGGAAGGGGGAAGAAACAGAAAGGGGGTGGGGATGGAGGAGGGAGCTCAAGACCTAAAGTTAAACCTTGTCATCCATATGGCTTACCTAATTACTGGACAATGCCACTAAGTCATTATATATAACTTCAAGTTAACACATTGTGGTTATGTCACTATAACTGGTCCCATGAGATTACAGTAGCACTTCTGCCTGCATCACCTTGTTGGAAAATGTAGGATAAGAATTTTGAGTTTTATGAATGGAAATGGCTGCAAGCAGCCTTTGTTGTACAGGTTTTATTCAATATGCCAATAGCCTGGAATTTACAATTATGACAGCAAAACTGCCATCATTACTGTGTAAAAGTGACAGCCGATTTTGGTGTTCACACGTGAAAATCTGGAAGTTGCCAGTGGTGTTGTCCTGCTTCTCCACAGGGTGCGCTGTTGCAATCTTTACAAGTGCAATCGACACACAATCACTGAAGTTTACCTGAACTTAATCACTGTACACATGTTTCTCATTGTAAAAATTATTGAAAATGTTAAACCTCATTGAGCTAATTGTGTTTTTAAAGGTGAATTTGGTCATAATTAATGCTATACAATCTTTCTGGCCCTGAACAACTAGTTTTACAATCGTGAAGAATTATTCAGTCATAATATTTAAAAGTTCCATTATTTTTAAGTTTTTTTCATATTGCAGCTTCTATCTTAATGCCTAATCTATGTCCCAATAATTTAATTTTGCTTCCTGTAAAATGATTAAAAACTAAATTATAATCTCTGCTTTTTACCTCTTGGTTTGCTGTTAGTGAGAATTCTTCATTCTGATTGGCTGATCAGTCTGTTTGATAAATTCATTCTTGCTGGATGCCACAGATCTCCTATAGATGGTGTCAGTTTCAAAGTCACGCTGGATGTGAAATTTAACACTCTAGAACCCGCTAAATCTTTGTGGGCAACTTTTTTGAGGTCGGCGGAATGCGCTGTACCACAGACTACAAAATCCGAGTTAAACATTCTGGATTAATATTCTCAAATGAGAGTAGTTGTGGTTTCTGCCAACTTTTTTTATCCTTTGATAGGATGTCGGCTTCGCTGGCAAGACCAGCATTTGTTGCCAATTCCTAATTGCCTTTGGAGTGAACAGCTTACTAGGCCATTTCAGAGGGCAGTTAAGAGTCAACCACGTCACTGAGTCCAAAGTTACTTGTAGGCCAGACCAGGTGAGGACAGCAGATTACCTTCCCTAAAGGCCTTTAGTGAACCAGATAGGTTTTTATGACAATCGATGATCATTTCATGGTCACTGTTACTGAAATTAGCTTTCAATTCCAGATTTTATTAAATAAATTTAAATTCCACCAATTTGAACCCTTGTCCCCAGAACAGTAGCCTGGGGGTCTCTGGATTACTAGTCCAGTGACATTACTACGCCACCATCTCCCTTGCATGTAACAAGATAGTTGAAACTTTGTGACCTGCAGTTTAAAAAAACTATAGATTTAGGCCTATGTTATGAAGCTTTTAGATTTCTCTACTTAGCAATTTTTTTAAAGTAAAATGTATTTTTTAATCATTTGGTAGTACAGAATTTGAGCATTGCTTGAAAAAAAGATTTTTTTTGTCAAAGCTTTTTCTTTTGCTTTCATCAGGACAATTCGCAAGAAAATACCAATGTCAGGGGAAATAACATAGTGTATGAGAAGAGAGTGCTGATTGGTTGGCAAGTGGAATCTGATTAGTAGAGGCATTGCCCTGGAGAATGCACCAGTTGATTAGGACCAACAGTTAACTGCCGAGCATTGTTTGGAAATTTAAACCAGGCAGCTTGACTCTGGTCAAGACATTGTCCTGGAGAATTAATCAGTGAATGGCCGTCACTTATTTTGTTTAGCTGAAACAGGCACAATGTGTGTACATGTTCTTTCTGTCTGCAAAGAACAGGGCCCTGTGTATTAATATGTGATGTGAGACAAATGTGATGTGAGAAAAACTTGTTCACACAGCAAGCGGTTCAAGTCTGAAATGCACTGCATGGAAGTGTGGTGGAGGCAGGTTCAATCAAGGCATTCAAGAGGGCATTAGATGATTGTTTCTAATCAAATCATGTGCAAAGGTGTGGGGAAAAGGCAGGAGAATGGCACTAAGTCATAATGCTCATTTAGTGAGCCGGTGTAGACACAATGGGCTGAATGGCCTCCTCCAACACCGTAACAATTCTGTGACGTAGCTTCCAGTAAATGCAAATGCACCAGACAGCAAGCCCAACTGACAATGTTAAATTGGTTGTCAGCATAATTCTTAGCACACTGAGGGTTATTTAGTAAATGTTGTCCAATTGTGGAATCACATCTGATGTTGGACACAATTTGAGTTTTGCAAGCACAGGCTGGTTGGATATGGTCCATACCTTGCCCATTGCGAACAGCAGAAGAAACATGCTGTTTGATATGATCCGCCAGCCTTTGGAAGGTATGGCATGCCTAGCATCACACTGGCACTGAAATTTATACACCACATGACTCATTTGTGTGATAGGCAGAATGCCTTTTTGGCTTGATGGCAGCATCCTGTTAATGGCGACCACCACTCATGTTGCTACTGCATAGTATCAGTGTGAAACTGCTAGCTTCACCTGTTGCTCAAATTTTTGTGATACCTTCCCCTTCCAGGATAATCTGAGATAGACTGGGCACTTTTCAGAGACAAAAGTGATGGTCCTGGGCCCATTCATGACATTGCACGATATACAGTGCGAAATGATCTGATCAGGGTAGCCATTATCCCGCAGGATGTCTTTGCATCCCATTTCAACATCAAGTTTGCAAGGTGAGCAAATGGCTGGGCACTACTTACAAGGTTGCCAATCTTATAGCACGTGGAACTTTATAAATCCCAATGCATGTATTGACCAGTGAAGGTAGGCTTGCGGTAGACGGTGGTAGAGAATCCTCTGGCAGAATTCTCAACTGCTACATCAAGGAAAAGGAGTTCATTTGACTGTTCCATTTCATAGTTGAATTTGAGCAGAGGATGGAATGCATTAAGACATGCAAGGAAATTATTACATGCAGCTGCGGATTTAAATATAGCAAACGTATCGTCCACAGATCGGAAATATGCAAGGGCTAAGAGGTTGGGTGTCATTCCATCAAAGACATGTTTCTCATGGAACCCAATAAAGACGTTTGCGAGTGCTGGGCCTAGAGGGGATTCCATGACAACACCATCTTATTTGAACCTACATGTGGTCATTTAAGCTGTACTCAACTGCATGAGTTGCCGACTTCATAAGCTCAATGAATATTGTTTATGGTGCAGTCATCTATTGAAGCAATATAGCAGCATAAACAGTTCCATAACAAACACATAACAGGTAACAAATCTCTGACTGTGTACTGTCAGAATGCAAGGAATTTGTTCTTGCACATGGTTTCAATTTTGGTGTACATTCACCCCAAATCAAAAGGGAAAAGGTATTTGCTGAGTTGGAACTCCTGTACTCCCAACTATCCTGCCACAAACCAGGGTCCACTGAAGACACTGAATCCTTGAAAGGGTGCATAGCTGATCTAGTGCGCACATGTTGTGGGATTCTGAATGACTTGTCATTTTCACATGCATTGCGAATGTTTTAAAGCGTTGCAAGGCCTTAAGACCAACCCAGATATACACATCAGTAAACCTGACAAAGGGACGGGAATGGTCATCCTTAACAAGAGTGACTATATCAACAAAATGCACACCATTCTTAATGACTGGTCCAAATTCATATCCATTGGAACTGCCGCTCAACATGACATGCAGGTTTCCTTTTCATTTCTAAATTATTTCAGTTATTAATACCAAGGCCAAGAATTGCCATTAATGTTTCCTCCCTTGTTTTTGGCCTGTGTGCTGCCTTGTATCATGCCAAGAGTGACAGGACTATCTTTAAGGTTTCTTTCAGCACAGAATTTGGGGAAAATGGCTTGCATCTCTAGCTCTGACCTGCTCCCCTTTTGCATATAAAAGTCAATTCTTCAAATTCACACTTAAATGGAGGGCAGATAGGACTACAACAGTGCAACATCGATTCACTAACTTTTGCCCCCATCAAGTGACTTAGCCAATAGTTTTACAGTAAAGTTCAGTTCAAGATCCGCATATGCCATGTACTACTAAACCTCATCGCTCCGTTCACGTTAAGGTTTATTTTTTAACACTGAATATTTTCAGTAAAAGCTTGCCAGGGTACTGCACTTAGAATTATTCTTCAGTAACTGAACACTTTTGACTTAGCAAGCAACTTTGAGAAGTAAGTTGCTCCTTTTCGTGATCCAGTTCCTACTGTTGTGACAAAAGTTGACAGAGTTGTAAAATGTGAACTCTCAAATTCAGCTTAACAATTTGAGGCCTTTGTTCAACATCAGCTAAGTTTATAACTTTCAATTTTCTATAATTGATTTAGTCAATTGCACTACAGAACGTGAGTATTGCTAAAAAGAGAAGAGACATATTGTCGAAGCTTTTTATCTTGCACTCATCAGGACAGATGCAAGAATGCCACACTTCAAAGGGAACAACAGTTTATACTACATGAGAAAAGGGGTGCTAATTGTTTGGCAAGTTGGTTTATGATTGTTCAAGACGTTGCCACTGTGAATGCACCAGGGAGCTATTGGTCCCATTCTTTTTTGTTCATAGAAGATGCAGTGACCAGACATATTCCTTTGTCCTGTACAGGACAGGTCCCGGTATATGAATATATGTACCTCCTAGCAAGCATAATAAAAAAGTGAGCTACATTATGAACCCGGCTGATAATCTCAGGATTGCTTGTGTGCTAAAAATGATACTAACAACAAATTCAAGACAGTCATGCTTTCAATGTAGCTCAGTTACACTTGCTAGAAGCTGCATATGCTCTCCTCTGGAGGCAAAATGAATATGTCCAGATATTGCTCCTTTTTTTTTGAATAATCAAAAGCATAGGGAACAATAGCCATGCCAATGCCATTTGCCATGCCGATGTCTGGAGCTGACTTGCCAACTAATCTGCACCCCTTTTCTCATGCAGTATAAATTGTTGTTCCCTTTTAAATTTGGCATTCTTGTGTCTTCCCTGATGATTGCAAAACTAAAGCTTTGACAGCACGTCTCTTTTTTTCAGCTATAATTAATCTGTTGTCTCTGCTGATGTGTTCTGTATGCTGCAGTATGAAAACATGCCTGTCCTCAGGCTGTTTGTAATGTTTCACTTATGCACCAGCTTGCAGTTTTGCTTGAAATTAGAAGGGTGAAAGCAAGTTATCTGTGCAGGGAATTACACAGGGATTGTAATCAATTTGAAGAAGAACATTGCACTTTCAACCTACTTTTATTGTTATTTAAAAAGTCACATCTTTCAAACATTTCTGAAAGATGGATGCTGCTATATATGACAGTCTATTATCTACAGACACTTCCTAATTGTAGTTTCTGCCTTAGAAACTTGTTTTCTTCACTCTTAACTTTAACGGCATTACACCAGGATAACTAAAATGCTAACATTTCCTATGACTTTCTCTGTCTTTTTCTGCCAAGCTGCTGAGATACACCATGGACAAAATGGGTCTAGAGCAGGTGAAAATCATAGCCAGCGATAATCTTTGGGAACCAATATCTTGGTCTGTGCTTCAGGATACTGAACTATATGATGTGGTCGACATTATAGGGTAGGCATTTCTCACAAGGCGTTAAAAATTATTAGGTTTACAATGTTAGTGCAAGACTTCTAGAAGAAAATTACAGTCAGGCCTTTTGTGCTTGTATGGTCCTTGAATTGATATTGGAATTTGAAATATGACATTTGAATTATCCCACATTTGTTCAGCTGTGGAGGCATCTGCTGTCCAACTATACATCCTCCTGGCTGGGTTATACGTGTCAGTCAACACCTGAAGTGGGAAGAAATGGAAAACAGGATAAGTGAGCAGGTCAATGTTTTTGTCTTTAATGTGGTAAATCCAATCCAAATTATATGTTGACCATACATATTTAATTCTCCTATATAGGATACTGACTTGCTTAAGTTTGAGACTAACCTCTTATGGTTTTACAAGAGTTTTCATGTTTTGCTGTTAATGTTTAGCCCTCAAGTTGCAATTGATGGGATTGGACATGATTTTCATAGCACACTACCATTGTCATTTAGTTTTTAAAATAGTTTGTGTTTCCCAACTTCATAAAATAATTTAGAAGACTTACTGGATGAATAATGAAATACAAACTTTTTGGGTTTATCGTGAATGTTTCTTTTTATATCTTAAGAGCCCATTATCCTGGAACATTTTCAAGCCCTAATGCTAAGAAGACTCGGAAGAAGCTATGGTCATCTGAAGACTACAGTACTGTTAACGATAATGTTGGAGGAGGCTGCTGGGCTCGTATACTTAACCAGAATTACATCAATGGCAATATTACTTCGTAAGTACTAAGTATGATATAGTTAATAGAAATCTAAACATACATCCCTGTGCAGTATTCTAAAACAAACTTAGTTCTTGGGATCTGAAAGATCTTGAACTATTGCAATTCTTGGGATGATGGTGCTCCCACAATGCTGTTCTGTAGGGAGTTTGACCCAATGACAATGACAGAATGGCAATATATGTCCAGATCAGGATGGTATGTCATTTGGAGAGGAACGTGAAACTGATGTGTTCCCATGACATTCGCTCTCCTGTCCCTATCAGTAGCACAAGTTGCAAGGAGAGAGGTGCTATAGAAGTAATCTTGATGAGTTGCTGCAGTGCATGCCATAGTTCATATAAATTTCTGTCAGTCTGTACCAGTTTTGGAGAAGGGGGTACTGCATACATTAGCAGGGACACCAAATAAGCAAACTGCTTTTTGCATATTCTTAAACTGCCTGAGCTTTGCAGTTTTCATCTCTAATACCTGCTATACAACCTATGATGTTGCCTATATGCAGACTAAAAGAGGTGGCAATATCTCATAAGGTTAAAATTTAATCAGTGTTCATTGTGGTGGTAAATTTTACTCTTGTAAATTCATTCTCCATTGCATTACTTTTCCACTGCTAGTACTATCTCATGGAACTTGGTGGCAAGTTACTATAAAGATCTACCATTTGGTCAGGATGGACTGATGACAGCAGATGAACCATGGAGTGGACATTATGAAGTTCAGTCACCTATTTGGATTACAGGTAAATAAATATTCATTAAAATTCAAACTTCATGTGCTCCAAAAATTGTACACCCTGCATGTTCCACTAATCGCAGAATTGTTCCAGCACAGAAAGGGGCCATTCGGCCTATCGAGTCTGTGCCAGCTCTCTGTAGGATCAATTTACCTGGTGCCGTAGAACCACAGAAAATTTATGGTGCGAAAAGAGGCTGTGTCTGGGCTGGCACACATATCTGTGCCTGCGCTGGCACACATATCTGTGCCACTCATTACCTTCTCCCCATAACTGAATTAACATATATCAGTACACTTAGTTATAAATTTTCTGCATATTCTGAAGAAACATATTTCCTAAGTCTTCAATTCTCTTTTTAGTAAGCCGCATTTGCCAATTTGTGAAGTTGGTGCTAATGCTGTCAATTCTTGTTCCTTGCTTAGATCTAAAGGCATCAGTTGGTGATTATTAGCTGGTTAAACATGTTTTATCATGTAACTTGTTTTGGAAAAACCATTTTGTCACAGGGAAATTGTAAATGAGATGTTAAAAGCTACGTTTCTTCAGATTTAACTCATATGAGCAAGTTATGTTAATTATACTGTTAGAACTTTGTCATCAAACGTCAAGATAACTGACATTAAACAAATATTTATACATCTCACTGAGAGTTCCCAGTGGCGCTTGGAAGCTGCAACAATAATGGAGCAGTTATACATGTGCCATAGGTCCTCAGTACACCAAATAATGCCATTGCAGGCAGGGTAGGTGGTCTGACAAACAACAAGCTTTAATCATACCTAGTCATCAACTATGTAGCATTTACAGCAGAGAAACAAGCCATTTGGCCCGACAGGCCGGTGTTTATGCTCTACACAAGCTTCCTTCTACCCTTTTCATCTAACTCGAGTAACATATTTTCTTCTTTGTGCTTACTTAACTAGCCCAAAATGTCAATGTCATAACAAGTCTGACTGTATATTTTGAATGTGTCTCTGTGTCTGTGTGCATTATTTTGACATGGGGTGGAATCATCCCATATTTGCACAAAATGCGATAGTAGGCAGGAAAAAGGACATTTTACCCGCCGGCTGCAATGATGGGTTTTCATGCCTTACGGTCCCATTCCTAGTGTATCCCGCCCCATTGATAAGCATTCCAGGGAAACGCGCCAGATCGCTGCCCTCTGATTCACACCAAGAAGTAGCGGCAGGGTTAGGAAGGCTAAGAAAATGTCGTTGCACAGCCTGGGCACAAGTGTTAATCACTTGTGCTTAATGTTCACTATTGCAAATAAACTCCCAAGAATGTTTCCTTGTCTATAGCTCCTTGTTGTGAAGAGCAGCGTTCATGTCCCTCATATGTGAAACCTTGGTTCCTGCACAAGATAAAGGCAGGTGACTCAGTCCACGGCCTATAAACTTATAAAATAGGAGCAGAAGTAGGCCATTCGGCCTGTCAAGCCTGCTCTGCCATTAAATATGATCATGGCTGATCTGTTTGTATTACTAATTCTACATTCCCATCTACACCCGATAACCTTTTGATTTCCTTGCCTAACAAGAATCTATCTGCCTCCGTCGTAAAGATATTCAATGACTCCCCCTCCACTGCCTTCTGAGGCAGAGTTCTAAAGTCACACAACCCTCAGAGAAAAAAAATTCTCCTCATCTCTGTCCTAAAAGGGCACCTCCTTATTTCAAAGCAGTGCCCCCTAGTTCTGGACTCGCCCACAAGAGGAAACATCATCCCCACGTCCAACTTGTCAAGACCGTTCAGGATCTCATATCAATCAAGTCACCCCTCACTCTTCTAAATTCCAAGCCCAGTCTGTCTAACCTTTCCTCATATGACAACCTACTCATTCCAGGTATCAATCTAGTAAACCTCCTCAACTGCTTCTAATGCATTAACATCCTTTGTTAAATAAGGAGACCTAAACTGCATATGATATTCGAGATGTGGCCTCACCAATGCACTCTTCTCTGTGCCATGCGTAACCTTCAGACCAAAGTGATGGTGTGGCTTCACACCCACTGGATACATTAGTGATGTCTGCACCTCAATGGTGCTTGTCATTGCTCAGAATGTCGTGGGCAGGCGTCAGAGTTTTGTCATTCTCTTTGTGCTCTCAGCACCTTTTGAGGTGGGACTGGCCCCACAACTCTTCAGCATCTGTGACCGGTGACGCTGTGCTCCAAGGAGTCAGGTGCTAAAGGCAGATAAAAGGATTAGGTTCATTTAACGTTACACGGCTACATCTCCATGATATGACCCTGATGACAGAGCGCAAGCGAGCTGCCCTCAGCCAGACAGGAGTCAGACGTTCACAGAGGCAGTGTGAAGATCTGTGGAATATTCTCACTGCATGTCTTCATCATCTTCCTGGAATCTAGTGACTATTAAGGTCCTTCGCTGCATCTCCATGAAATGAGCCTGAGCACAGCAGGTAAGTACGCTGCCATCAGCCAGACTGGAGCCAAACGTTCTTGATGCAAGGTGAGGATGTCAGGACTGTCCTCACTGCATCTTGTCATCATCTTGTGGCTTCCCAAGCATATCTGCCTCGTCTGGCCAGTGCGATGGCCTCATCGCCAGCATCCTTGCCTTCCAGAATCTCCTCATCGTCATCCTCTTCAACATACTCCTCATCGGAGGATACGTGTAGCTCCTCCATCTCCCCAGCAAGGTCCTCCCCCACCCCCTGCGTTGCAGCTCCAGGCTGTGGAACACACAGCAAGCGATGATGATGCGCAACACCTTCTAAGACTATATTGCAATGCTCCACCCAACCTGTCGAGGCAATGGAACCTCATTTTTAATGGCCAGTGTGTAGTGCACTCATTGGCTGTCCGAAACCCCACCCACTTCTGGCGCACTCCACTTGACCAATTGGCAGCAGCTTCGGCCACTAGACTTCATTCTGTGCTCTCAGCTCAGCTGCAGCCATTCTCCTAACCCACACTGCAAGGCTGTGCTTTTAGCTTGAACCATAATGGATACTGTTCCAAGGCTTAATAAAGACATTGCAAGGGGCTGTGAGCATCTCCACCAGTGACTGTGCCATGGCCACCTTCCGCAAGGGGATTCTGCAACTTGCCCAGTTGGCCAATTGCTCTGCTGCCCCCTAAAACGCACATTAATTTGCAGTCTGTGCCCGATGGGTAAAAAGTTCTGGAGCATTGGTAGCATTTTCATGCTTTTGTGTTGCTTGAGTGGGCACTAAAGCTTCAGAGTCCCGACTCCAAGCAGGTCAATGGAGCTGCAGCTGAACAGTCTTGGCAGCGGAAGAATATTCACTTTTGACAGTCTTTTCTAAGTGTGTGGCCGCTTCCCTTACACCCCCACCCTCCCCCGGCATGTGCTTGTGTACTTTCTTCAGTCTGTGCCGCTTTGCCCTCCTGCCACCAGGCCTAACCTGCACTAGAGCCCTTGCCCCGAAACCACACAAAGCCAGTCGGGAAAAACCGACTTGCCTGTGTCCCCCACGGAAGCATGGTGCCTTTTCCTTGATGTCCTACGGGCAATGCTTGCGGGCATGGCACAAGGTTTTGTGTACTCGCTTCCGATTTCCCCTCAAGGTTCAGGTCGTCAAGTGCTTTTTAAAGGCAGTAGTGAAGCACACCGTTCTGAAGTCACACCAACATGGATGGTAAATTTGACGTGGGGGGATGATTCCGGCAAGCAGGGCTTCTAATTAGATGCAAATGTATTAAAATGTTGTTCCCAACATGCAGCAGCGGGAAATGCGGGCTGCCTTTGACAGGTGGAGCAGATGAATGCAAACTGGTTTCATGATGGTGTAAAACCGATATTTGGCTTTCGCACCATATTGCTTACCCCACCATAACACCTGACACCAAAGGGGCCAGAAAATTCCAGCCATGTGTATGAAAGATTAGTTCAAAAATTAGCACAGGCTGCCAATGTGCCTGAATTTACAAATTGAAGCTAATTTTTTGTAAATGTTTCTATTGTTTGCAATTTTTTAAATTCATTCATGGATGTGGGCTTCACTGGCTAGGCCAGCATTTATTACCCATCCCTAGTTGCCATTGAGAAGGCGGTGATGAGCTGCCTTCTTGAACTGCTCCAGGTGTAGGTACATGCACAGTGCTGTTAGGAACGGAGTTCCAGCATTTTGACCCAGCGACAGTGACCCAGCAATGTGCCTGATGCACTGTCCCTGATCTGAAGCTAAATACAAAGTCTCATAGTAAAAATTGTTCAAAATACAGAGTAAGGCCGTCAGCACCTGAAAAAAAGTAAAATTAATGTTTTAGGATGAGACGCCAGTCAGAAAGACACCTGGGAGATAAAATTCAGCCCTTAAAGTAATTATAAGCCTCGCAGGCGGGCGCGCGACTGATCCAATCGGGCATAAAATAGCACGATATTTCGGTTGACGTGCGCGCGCAATAGTCGGAATCACGCCCACCAACAATTAAGAGGGCAATTAAGCCCATTATTGGCATAATTGGCTCTGATTCTTCATTGCCCATCCAATCTTACGGTTGGCAGACAGACGAATTAGCCAGGCAGCCTTTGCATTTTTCATCAAACCTCATCCATGGGCAGGATGGGATTTCCGTGATGAAATAAAATATAAATAAGTTTCTGTGGACAGCGTTTTCATTAGCTAAATTTTCAGGTGATTGATTATGATGCATGGACTCTTTTTTTTCCAGCTTTTGAAACTTTTATGTTTGCTTCTTCAGCTCCTGAGGCAGCTCTCTGCCTTCAGGGAGCTTTCTGTCAGCAGTGACCTGTGCTCGCGTTGACATCATCACCCGCCGCCTTCCCACCCCCACCCCGGCAGCGCTAAGCTTTTTAGTGCGCGTTTCACACTGGCTTGCTATTAATTGGCCAGCCAGCCTGAAATCGTGGTTGAGGCCAATCGCATTTCCTGGCTGATCCTGGGCCCACCAATCCGACCTGCCTGCTGAGCTGAAAAATCAGGCCTAACTAAGAAATGGGCAAACATGATCCATGCTGATGCCACCTTCCTAGGTCAACATTAATTCACTACAGGACTTATGACTTTAACTGTGGATTCTATCCTCCTGTCTCTTCTCTATTCATTTTTCTCTCTTCGTTCTACACTAACAGGATGTATATATATATCCTAATTAATGCTACATAACTTAAGTTTTACATAGGCCTGTTTTCCCGTGTCCCCTCATGTATATAGTTTGGCTGCCAGTGCGAACCCAGCCCACCATTTCCATTTCCGCTTTATTATTTTCCACCATCTTTTTACTTCTGTGTTCTCTGCCCCTCCTAGATCCTTCTCATGCCTCCTTTCGATTCTCCTCTCTTGGGTACCTGGAGAGACAATATAAAATGAGGGGTACAGTTCTAAAGGGTGTGTGGAACCAGGGGGAGCTGTGTGTATATGTGCGTAAGTCATTGAAGGTGGCAGGACAGATTAAGACAGTGATTAATAAAGCATTAAGTATCCTAGGCTTTATTAATAGACTAAAATAGCAAGGAAGGTTACGTTAAAATTGCTTAGAACACTGGTTTGGCCTCAACTGGAGTATTAATTCATATTCTGGGTGTGACACATTAGGAATGAAGTGAAGACATTAGAGTGCAGGAAAAAAATCATGAGAATGGTTCCAGGTATGAGGAAGTTAGATCAAAGAAGTTGGGACTGTTTTCCTTGAAGAAAAGAAGGTTGACAGGAGATTTGATAGAGGCATTCAAAATCAAAATGGGCCTGAGCAGAGTAGATAGGGAAAAATTGTTCACGCTGGTAGAAGTATTGAGAATGAGAGGGCACAGATTTAGGGTAATTGGTAAAAGCAGCAACGGAGACATGGACCAGAATTTTACGTTCTGCGGGCGTGTGCCCAGCTTGAATGGATGTAAAATCACATGAAATGATGTCCTGGCGTCATCATGCATTAGTGTAATATTTCGCTCGCCGGGCACGCACACAAGTAGGAAGGGCACCCACCGGCAATTAAGCAGGCAATTAAGTTCCTTAACGGCCCAATTGCAAGCAATTTTTCATGGCCCATCCAACCTCATGGTTGGCGGATGGGCCAATTGGCTAGCTGGGCTTTACATTTTTTTGAGACCTCATCCAAGGGCGGGATAAAAATCTCCATTAGGATTGGAAATAAAGATAAATATCTGAGGACTTTTTTTATGAGGTATGCTTTCAAGTGCTTGGTTGTGCTGCATGGATATTTTTTACAGCATTTTTGTGTTATTGTTTGGAGGTCTGCAGCTTCCTGGGGCATCTGTCTGCCTTCAGGGAACTCAGTGGAAGCGCTCACCAGCATCCATGGTGATATCGGCGCCCACCCTCTTCCCGCTGCCACCAGCAGTGCTGAGCCTTTGTCCGGGCACATTTCACACTAGCTGACTGAAATCTTGGCTCGGAGCGGGTTTTACATTTGCTTCTAGCCGCACCAACTTCAGGCGCACCCTGAGTGTAAAATTCAGCCCATGAAAAACTTCTTCACGCAGCGCCTGGTTAAAATCTGGAATGCCATGCCCAAGAATGTGATGGGGGCATTTTCAATCAAGGCATTCGAGAGGGGATTAGATTATTATCTGAAAAGGAATAATGTGCAGGGTTAAGTGGAGAAAGTGGGGAACGGCACTAGGTGCATTGCCTGTCCAGAAAGCCAGCACAGACACAACAGGCCAAGTGGTCACCTTCTGTGCTGTAACAATTCTGTGATTCTGTACTCTACCTTCCCAAATCCTTACCTTCACTCATCAGTACTCCTCGGCATTCTTACTCTTCTACTTGACTCTCACTTGGATAAGCTTACAGCTTCTCCCTGTACCTTCCTTGCCATTCACTAAAGAACCCATCAAGGTGCATGTCACTGCATCCTCATGTGTAGCAAGCCTAACTGCCCTATCTTACTTTCAAGTACTTTCCTGCCCAGCGCATCAGCTGGGTGCTAACCTCGCCAATTTCTTCCCTGTCCAACTCACCCCTCCCAATGCTGATCCTGTGGACTCCACCAGTGGTTCAGTTCTCGCCACCTCTCTCCCTCTAGAATGCCATTCACTCATGAGCCATCAATCAATTTATAGTGAATGATTGCATCGACATTATAGCTTTGATGAAAACCTGACTGAGGGATGACTGAAACTTGGCTATATCCTCCATCACTTGCTTCACCCAGACTGTTGCCATGTTGTGGCTCTTATAACCAAATGGTCTGTCCCTTTACACCTCTGGTGTTAATTCATCCTGAAACCAGATGGTGAAGTAGGAAACTAGGCGGCCATCTTTTACTTAATACTAGATTTATTTACAGAGTGCACTACTACAAATGCCTGCCTTCTCCCTAACCAACACCCAGTGTCCCAGAAGTCTCCTTTTATACTCTTTTGAGTAAAATGAGAAACACATTAACAAACCTTTAAAAGCAGCATAAGTCACTCTTTATATGTGTTCAAGGTACTTAATCAACCAATGCCCTCACCTGTATATGTTTAACCTTGAAATATAATGAACATACCATTAACATATTCCCTTTATTTAAATCAAAACTTTATAACACAAACAGTATTTTAAAACCGCTGAAGAAGAGAGAAAAAAATTGCATTTCTGTATTCTGTACACCACATCATAACACAAGACTCTCTTCTAGGATCTCCAATAGTCTCTTTACTTCTTTTCGTAAAGCAATTAGATAATTAATGACTTGCATCAACCCATTTTATCTCTGAGATTTCTTTCTAGCATCTCTTTTGCACGAGCAAGGTCAATCCTTAACCCGTTTTCAGTCCACCTTTTGTTGAATGAACATTATCCTAAAGGGAACGATTATCTCTGTAATATTCAAAGGACAATCTATTCTCAGAATGCCCCCTGGATAGAATTTCCCCTAAAGTATTTGTTAAGTAAAACCCCATATCTATTATTTTTAAAAGAACCAGCGTTTCCACAGCTAAAGTACTTTCAGTCGCCCTTTTTTAATTTTTCTTAGCTTCCCAAGACAAGGGATAACATTTTCCACTTGTTATAAAACCAGCTATGCTCAAATACCCACCTGGAAGACTTGCATGAGAAGTGTCAATAAAAAGGACTAATTTCATGTTATTTTGTCCCCCGAGGTTTGAAGCTTGAGTATGCATTTCTCCATATTTATTTTTTTTAATGTTTTATTTGCCCTTAACACATCCTTATTTGTAGTGTGTTCCATCATACTTAGTTCCAACACATCAAACTTGGCACCTAGCCTTGCCTGAGTGCATAGCCAATTCAACTGTCCAATGAAGCTTCGTAACTGCTCTGTTTCTTCCTTAGATGTAAGATCATCTTTTTGTGATGACCTAACTCAATTTATCAGGATATGAGTAACACTTCCTAAATAAGATTTGCTGATTGAAGGTTAATCCCAATCTATTCTGCTTAATGTCTAAGCCTATATACTCAAAGGCCCTGAAGCCTCACTTCCAATCTTAAATTCCCCCTTTAATCTCATTTATAACAAATTTCTCAAATTTTACAGAACCTCCCTGTTGAAAATCATCAACATGCATCATAAAGATGCCTGAGAGTTTCCCTTTGTGGTACCAGTAGAACATTGCTGGATCTGCTTTCAGTTGAGCACAGTCTACTTTTAGCAAGATAAACCCAACTGAGAAATACCATACCCTTAGTGCGTCATTCAATGTTTAATTTTCACAACCTCCCTTCTACATTGCTTGGCCTCTTTAGATGGTTTCAAAAACATTCCTACGAAATTTTTCTCCATATAAAAAATGCAGCTTTTATATCGAGCAACCTACCTCCTGATAAATATGTGGCCAACAGAGTTAAGAAAATTTTCAGGATTACTTTTCCAGCCGTGGGGAGTCCACTCAAACATCTTGTTCTCCAAGTTTCTCCCCAAAACCCTAGCCACTAGTCTAGCATTATCCTTATAAGTCTAATCTGGAAGGACATTTTCTGTACATATGTGCTAAGGCTGGCTGTGTCTTATCTGGCATTTCCAAGTAGAGATCAAATTCCTTCCAAATATCCAATTCTTTTTGTTTTGCCTCTCATATTAATTTACCTTCTAATTTGTTGGCAGCCACCAAAACTTCCTGGTCATAAAGGCCTCTACTTCTAGTGGCATTTATAGATTGTTCTGTAGTCCTTGTTCTATTGCATAACCTAGTCAAGCTACGCCCCCTGCTTGCACTTCCATGTCTTTCTGAACTACTACAGGATCTCTCCCTTCCACGAACAGAGGTTCTATCACTGGTATGTGATCATTTCCGACAGCAAATGTCATTCCCAGATGCACTGTGAGAACTTGCACTGCGTTTTCTTGCTTTCTACTGTTTTGCCCCATTTTGCCAGTCCATAGATCTTACCTCATGTCCATCTGCTTGGACATTTAGTCAATATTTGAACCTGTCGTTGGCTTCCCTTGCTCTCCCTACAATAGCCACATCCCTCAATTCATTAGACCTGGTATGTATGTCACCTGAGTACCCAAATTAGGCAATTGTCCTTTGGCCTGTTCTGTGTATCAGTATCCTTCTGCCTATTACCATGTGGCTGTTTATCTACCATATTCTGTCAATAATTGTCAAACCACATGAGTATGTGAGATACAAGGTGCCTCATTGACTTCTACTAATTAATCAGATTCTGAGTTTATAATCAATCCCAGTTAATCGGGATGAATTTATTTATTCTTTCATGGGGTGCGCTGGCTAGGCCAGCATTTGTTGCCATTCCCTAATTGCCCATGGGAAGGCGGCGGTGAGACACCTTCTAGAACCACTGAAGTCCATGTGATGTAGGTGCAGCTACAGTGCTGTTCGGAAGGGAGTTCCAGGATTTTGACCCATTGACAGTGAAGGAAAGGAGATATAGTTCAAGTCAGGATGGCATGTGGCTTGGAGAGGAACTTGCAGGTGATGTTGTTCCCATGCATCGGCTGCCCTTCTCCTTCGAGGTATTAGAAGTCATGGGTTTTGAAGGTGCTTTTGAAGGAGGTTTGACCAGTTGCTGCGCTGCATCTTGTATATGGTGCATATTGTTGCCATTGTTTGTCACAGTTGGAAGGAATGACTGTTTAAGGTGGTGAATAGAGTGCCAGTCAATTGGTCTGGATGGTGTGGAGCTTCTTGAGTGTTATTGGAGCTTCACTCATCCAGGCAAGTGGAGAGTATTCCTTCACACTCCTGATTTGTGCCTTGTAGATGGTGGAGCGGCTTTGGGGAGTCAGGAGGAGTTATTCGCTGCAGTATTCCCAGCCTCTGACCTGCTCTTGTAGCCAAAGTATTGATATGCCTGGAAAAATTCAGCAGATCTGACAGCATCTGTAGAGAGGAAGACAGAGTTAACATTTCAAGTCCATGTGACTCTTCATCAGAACTGAAGAGAAATAGAAATGAGGTGAAATATAAGCTAAAAACAAAAAAACCGCGGATGCTGGAAATCCAAAACAAAAACAGAATTACCTGAAAAAACTCAGCAGGTCTGGCAGCATCAGCGGAGAAGAAAAGAGTTGACATTTCGAGTCCTCATGACCCTTCGACAGAACTTGAGATATAAGCTGTTTAAGGGGGGGTGGGACAGGTGGAGCTGGATAGAGGGCCAGTGATAGGTGGAGGCAAAGGAGAGATTGCCAAAGATGTCATGGACAAAAGGACAAAGGGGTGCTGATGGTGGTGATATTAGCTAAAGGATGTGCTAATGGTGACATTAAGGGTAGAAAGCAGGATGAGCAAGTGCCAGATGGCCCTAGTGGAGGTGGAGTGGAGGGAAGGGATCGAAATAGGCTAAAAGGTGGAGATAAAACAATGAATGGAAATAAATATAAAATAATAATAGAAATAGTTGGGAAAAAAAAATATTTTTAAAATTAATTATTAGAAATAGGTCTGAGATTAGAAGATGGGATGGGGCAGAGGGATGGGCAGGGGTGGAGGGTCCTGGATGGGCGTTGGAGTCGATGAGTTGTTTGAGCTTGTGTTCCTTTCCACCTGAAAGAAAGAGACAAAGTTTCTTGTTAAGGTGTCGGATGAGACAAAGAATAAATGAAACTGGGGGCAAGGACAGCTTAGAGATAGGATGGGTCAGTGCTGCTGAGGGAGAGGTTGAGTGTGTTCATATAGCGGCGCGTGACACTGAGTGTGGATCTCAGGATGCGGCAAGTTCTGATGAAGAGTCACACGGACTCAAAACGTTAACTCTGTCTTCCTCTCTACAGATGCTGTCAGACCTGCTAAGTTTTTCCAGCTATTTTTGTTTTTGTTTCAGGTTTCCAGCATCTGCAATATTTTGCTTTTATATTATATTGATATGTCTGGTCCAGTTAAGTTTCTGGTCAACGGTAGCTCCCAGGATGATGATAGCGAGGGATTCAGCAATGGTAATGGCCTTGGATCTTAAAAGCTTAAATACCATGTTGTAGAACGATTGTCTTACCATCACACCCTGTCAACTTCCCTGGATCTTTCCATTCTTTGACTCTTTTCTGGTATACACAATCCCAGGATTAAGGTTTATCTCTGGTCATATGAAGTGCCTTAGAGCTCTCCAAATTTTGACCTCGACTTCAGCCTTGATGAATGCCCTTCTCCCAGCATTCTAGTATGCAGAAAAAAATGAACTAATTGTAATCTGCTCTTGGGCAGCACAGAAAATAATTTGGGACTCCTCCTGTAGAGCAATTGATGAGGACTATCTGAACTGAATTCTTTGCATGAACTGCCCATGCCAGGGGAGATGTAAACTTGATGATCTGTTATGGATCATCTCATTGATCACTTTGTGATTTCTTTCAGAGTCCATTGCTGAAAGGACTTTAAGCTTTGGTGTTCATAACCACAGTGTTCATACCTTCACCTTTGTCTCTAAACTCATCATTAGCAAATTCCATCCTGGCTACCCCATTGTCAATCAGAAATTTAGCCAGTTCTCACAAGGCAGGTCCCTCACCATTTTTCCATGACTTTATCTGCAACCACCTTTTTGCCCTAGCCATGTATTACTTAACTGTTCTAGCACACTGCTGGTTGTCTTCTTATATTTCTACCCTCGTAAATTTGATGTTATCCAAAACTATGCTGCCCATGTCCCTTTACCCTGTGCTCGTTGACCCACATTGGCTGCTGGTTAAGCAATGTCTTAATTTTAAAATTCTCATTCTTGTTTTCAAATTTCTCCATCGCCAGACCCCTCTCGATCTCTGTAATCTCCTCCAGCCCTACAACCCTCCAAGGTATCTGCACTATAATTCTAACATCTGACCATCCCGATTTCAATTGGTAATCATGCTACTGCTCCCTATACCCTAATCTGTAATTCAATCACTCGCTAAACCTCTGCCTTTCTTTGCTCCTTTAAGACACCCTTAAAACTTATCTCTGGGCAAGCTTTTGGCCATCTGGCCTAATGTCTCCTTATGTGGCTCGTTGTCATGTTTTGTTTTATAATGCCACTGTGAAGCACCTTGAATTGTTTTATTACTTTAAGATTCTATATAAATACAAGTTGTTGTCATTGCTGAGTAAATTCATTTCAAACTGGGACGATCAAGATTTACATGAAAGTGCTTTGATTAGATGTGAATGAGGAAAGCAGATCTTTTAGTTATTGTAATGCATTATATAAAATGAATTGGCACTGCTGGTTTTGGTTTTCATTTTCATGCTTGTAATAATACAAAATGATGTTTTTAAACCATACTTGCCCAGTCATTATAATATAATTGCAATATGCACAAATTAGAAACTTGGATACTAGCCTATAAAAAGTGTTGATGCAATTCAGTGCTTTACTCTGAAAAATGAACAAAGGGATTACTTAAAGTGATGGCACCTTTTTCCTAATTCTTGCTCCCTTGACAGAAGTAGCTTCAGTATGGAACAGGATGCCTGATGAAGGCAATTCTCTAAACTATTGCTTAGTGTATACAGGACAGAATAACTAACTAAAACCCAATAACAGCAATAAACAAAGAAAATGCTGGAAATACTGAACAGGTCATACAGCCTCTGTGGAGAGAAACTGAGTTAACGTTTTGGCTCGATGATGATTAATTCTGTTTCTCTCCACGGATGCTGCCTGACCTGCTGAATATTACTGGCATTTTCTGATTTTATTTCAGATTTCCAGCTATTTTGCTTTTGTCCCAGTAGCAGCAGTGTGAAATACGAAAATACAAATTAGGAGAAGGAGTGGACCATTCAGCCCCTCAAGCCTGTTCCATCATTTGATAAGATCATGGTTGATCTGATTGTGGTTTCCATTCCACTTTCCTGTTTACCCCCTATACCCTTTTACTCCCTTGTCAGCCGAGAACCTAACTTATTCTGAAAAATATTCAAGGACCGTGCCTCCACTGCTCTCCCTAGGATAGAAAAAATATTTTTCCTCATCCCCCATCTTAAATGGGAAACCCCTTATTTTTAATTGCATCCCCTAGTTTTCGCCTTGCCCACGAGGGGAAACATTCTCTCAGCATCACCCCTATCTTAGCCAATTCTTTTAAATTTCTGTTGGCTCAATTCCCAAGAACAATATAACAAATTACTGAAAGAGTCCACAAAGATACCCAGGAAGAAAAGGTAGAAATGTCACACAGGATCACAGAATTGTTACTGCACAGGAGAAGGCCATAGGCCTGCACTGGCTCTCCAAATGAGCAACTCCCCTAGCTCCATTCTCTTGCCTTCTCCCTTTAGCCCTGCACATTTTTCCATTTCAGATAACAGCCTAATTCCTTTTTGAATGCTTCAATTGAACCTGCCTCCACCACACTCTTGGGCAGCGCATTCCAGACCCTAATCATTCGCTGTGTGAAAAGGTTTTTCCTCCTATCACAGTTGCTTCTTTGACTAATCTCTTTAAATCTGTGCCCCTTCATTCTTGATTCTTTCACTAGTGGGGACAGCCCAAACTTCTCCAATTTCTCTTCATAACTGAAGTTCCTGATCCATTCTCGTGATCCTTTTTTGCACTCGCTCTAATGTTTTACCATCCTTCCTAAAGTGCAGCATCAAGAACTAGATGCAATACTCCAGCTGAGGCCAAGTAGAGACTTCTACAAATTCAACATAACCATTTTTTTTCTTTGTTCATTCACGGGATGTGAGTTTCACTGGCTGGGCCAGCACTTATTGCTCAGCCTTAGTTGCCCTTGCGAACGTGGTGGTGAGCTGCCCTCTTGAACCACTGCAGTCCATGTGGTGTAGGAACACCCACAGTGCCGTTAGGAAGGGAGTTCCAGGAATTTGACCCAGTGACAGTAAAGGAACGGCAAGATATTTCCAAGTCAGGACGGTGAGTGACTTGGAGGGGAACTTCCAGGTGGTGATGTTCCCGTCTATCTGCTGCCCTTGTCCTTCTAGATGGTAGTGGCTGTAGGTTTGGAAGGTGCTATCGAAGGAGGAACCTTGGTGAATTCCTGCAGTGCATCTTGTAGATGGTACACGTTGCTGCTGCTGTGTGTCTGTGGTGGAGGGAGTGAATGTCTGTGGATGTGGTGCCAATCAAGAGGGCTACTTTGTCCTGGATGGTGTCAAGCTTCTTCATTGTTGTGGGAGCTGTACTCATCAAGAAAGTGGAAAGTATTCCATCACACTCCTGACCTTGTAGATGGTGGATAGGCTCTGGGGAGTCAGGAGGTGAGTTGCTCATTGCATTATTCTTAGCCTCTGATCTGCTCTTGTGGCCACAGTATTTATATAGTTCATCCAGTTCAGTTTCTGGTCAATGGCAACCCCCCAGGATATTGATTGTGGGGGATTCAGTGATGGTAATGCCATTGAACATAATGGGGCGATGGTTGGATTCTCTCTTGTTGGAGATAGTCGTTGCCTGACACTTGTATGGCGCAAATGTTACTTGCCACTTGTCAGCCCAAGCCTGGATATTGTCCAGGTTTTGCTGTATATCGACTTGGGCTCCTTCAATATCTGAGGTGTCGCGAATGTGCTGAACATTGTGCAATCATCAGCGAACATCCCCACTTGGCTAGGGGTGTGGCAAGTTCTGGAGCACAAGTCTTCAGTACTATTGCTGGGATATTGTCAGGGCCCATTGCTTTTGCAGTATCCAGTGCCTTTAGCCGTTTCTTGATGTCACTTGGAGTGAATTGAATTGGCTGAAGACTGGCATCTGTGATGCTGGGAACCTCCGGAGCAGGCTGAGGTGGATCATCCACTCGGCACTTCTGGCTGAAGATTGTAGCAAGTGCTTCAGCCTTATCTTTTTCACTGATGTGATGGGCTCCTCCATCATTGAGGATGGGGATATTTATGGAGCCTCCTCCTCCAGTGAGTTGTTTACTTGTCCACCATCATTCGCAACTGGATGTGGCAGGACTGCAGAGCTTTGATCTGATCCGTTGGTTGTAGGATCGCTTAGCCCTGATGATTACTTTGCTTATGCTGTTTGGCACACAAGTATTCCTGTGTTATAGCTTCACCAGGTTGACACCTAATTTTTAGATATGCCTGGTGCAGCTCCTGGTATGCCCTCCTGCACTCTTCATTGAACTGGGATTGATCCCCTGGCTTGATGGGGATGGTGGAGTAGGGGATATGCTGGGCCACGAGGTCACAGATTGTGTTTGAGTGCAATTCTGCTGCTGCCGATGGCCCACAGCACCTCATGGATGCCCTGTCTTGAGTTGCTAGATCTGTTCGAAATCTATCCCATTTAGCACGGCAGTAGTGCCACACAACACAACGGAAGGTATCCTCAGTGTGAAGTTCTGCCTTCGTTTCCACAATGACAGTACGGTGGTCACTCCTACCGATACTATCAGGACAGATGCATCTGCGGCAGGCAAGTTGATGAGGATGAGGTCAAGTATGTTTTTCCTTCTTGTTGGTTCCCTCAGGACTCTACCAGCTCGGTCAGTAGTGGTGCTGCTGAGCCATTCTTGATGATGGACATTGACGTCCCCCACCTAGAGTACATGCTGTGCCCTTGCCACCCCCCAGTGCTTCCTCCATGTGGTGCTCAACATGGAGGAGCACTGATTCATCAGCTGAGGGAAGGCGGTACGTGGTAATCAGCAGGAGGTTTCCTTGCCCATGTTTGACCAGATGCCATGAGGTCTGGAGTTGATGAGGGCTCCCAGGGCAACTCCCTCCTGACTGTATACCACCTGTGCTGCCACCTCTGCTGGGTCTGTCCTGCTGGTGGGACAGGGCTTATCCAGAGATGGTGATGGTGGTGTCTGGGACATTATCTGTAAGGTAAGTTTCCGGATGACTATGTCAGGCTGTTGCTTGACTAGTCTGTGAGACAGCTCTCTCAATTTTGACACTATCCCCCAGATGTTAGTAAGGAGGACTTTTCAGGGTTGATAGGGCTGAGATTGTCGTTTCCAGTGCCTAGATCAATGCTGGGTGGTCCGTCCAGTTTCATTCCTTTTTTTGTGACTTTGTAGTGCTTTGATACAACTGAGTGGCTTGCTAGGCTATTTAAGAGTCAACCACATTGCTGTGTGTCTGGGGTCACGTGTAGGCCAGACCATTTCCTTCCCTAAAGAACATTATTCCTTTAGATGGGTTTTTACAACAATCAACAATGGTTTCATGGTCATCATTAGACTTCTAATTCCAGATTTTTATTGAATTCAACTTCAAGATCTGAACCCGGGTCCCCAGAGCAGTACCCTAGGTCTCTGGATTACTAGTCCAGTGACAATACAATTATACCATCTCCTCCTCCTTGCCCTTGTACTCTATGGTCCTGTTAATAAAATTCAGGATACTGTATGCTTTGTTAACTGCTCTCTCAACTTATCCTGGCACTTTCAGTGACTTATGCACACATACACCCAGGTCCCACTGCTCATGTAACCCCTATTTTGCACTGTCTCTCCATGTTCTCTCTACCAAAATGAGTCACTTCACATTTCTCTGCATTAAACATCATCTGCCATCTGTCTGTCCATCCCACCAATTTGTCTATGCCCTTTGAAGTTCTGCACTATCCTCCTCAAAGTTCGCAATGCTTCTAAGTTTTGTATCATCTTTGAAATTGTGCCCTGCATACCAAGATCTAGGTGATTAATATATATCAGGAAGAGCAAGGGTGTCAACACTGACCCCTAGGGAACTACACTACAAACCTTCATCCAGCCTGCAAAACATCTATTAACCACAACAAAAACAGAATTACCTGGAAAAACTCAGCAGGTCTGGCAGCATCGGCGGAGAAGAAAAGAGTTGACGTTTCGAGTCCTCATGACCCTTCGACAGAACTTGCGTTCGAGCGAACGCAAGTTCTGTCGAAGGGTCATGAGGACTCGAAACGTCAACTCTTTTCTTCTCCGCCGATGCTGCCAGACCTGCTGAGTTTTTCCAGGTAATTCTGTTTCTGTTTTGGATTTCCAGCATCCGCAGTTTTTTTGTTTTTATCTATTAACCACTACTGTTTCCTGCCACACAATCAATTCTGTATATATGTTGCTACTGTCCCTTTTATTGCATGAGCTGTAACTTTATTCTCAAGCCTGTTACGCAGCACCATATCAAACACCTTTTGGAGGTTCACGTACACTACATCAACTGTATGCCCTCATCAACCTTCGATAGGCCAAAACTTCTCCATGCTGAAATCTGCCTGCCACGGATACGCCCACTTATTCAGTCTATCAGTCTGACTTTGTAACTTTCTGCTCACATCTGTGTTAGTCACTGTGCTACCTAACTTTGTGTCATCAGCAAGCATTGATAAGTGGCTCTCCCCATTCAGCCAAGTCATTTATAAACGTAGTGAAAATCTGACACCCCAGAACAAATCCCTGACTAATGTCATTAGTCACATCTACGCTTCTATTGTTGGCATGAACCATGTGTTAGCTGTTCAATCTATTATATTATTCCTTCGCACCGTTTATAGAGAGGAACAACTTATTTTGACAATGAGTAGCTAAATTCCATGTACTAAACACAGGATTTCAAAAGTGACTCATTGCATTGTCAGAATTAAGCATGTTCATTCTGAATTTCCTGGTTAGCTTGAAGAAACAGGACTGAGTGTGTGAAGTGCTATCTAAACTAATTTTTGTCTTTTGCAGCACACACCACACAGTTCACTCAGCCAGGATGGCATTATCTGAAGACTGTTGGTCACTTGCAGAAGGGTGGCAGTTATGTGGCCCTTACTGATGGGAAGGGAAACATCACCATTGTCATAGAAACTATGGTATCTACATTTCATCATGTTACATAGCATACTGTTTTCTGGTCTCAGACTGTGTATTCTTGTATGAATCTTTACATATTCATTGCTCTGGCCCATAATTGCACATCTCCTTTCGCTCCACTTTTCCTATTTCTGGTTGTTTTCCTCCACACAGAGAATTGACAGAGCAATACTGCTGAATGTACTGAGCCATTTTGAAATTCATTAGCAACTAATAGCTGCTGATCAGCATCTGGAGTCAAAACATTGCTGATTCTATGAAGCTGCTCATTAACTGTATTTGTGTCTATCCAATGATACAAGAGTGGCATGAGCAAGTATTAAGATTTTCTTCTCGGATAGCGTTTGCTTTAAACTTTCCTTTAGAATATCTAAGAGGATGATTCTACTTTTTACCTTTACTTGTTTAAAAATTATTTATGTAAACCTTGTCTCCAAACTTTTTCTTGTACCACGATACAAAATCACTTCAAGCGAACGGGTATTTAAATCTGAGCTGTAATTTTTGACTAGGGTATATTCAAGATTACATTTTACTTTTTTCAAACTGAGATTTGTATTTTAAATTTCTTATGGTGAGTCCACTTCTCATTCTACGCACTAGCAAGTGGTGGCAATGTTAATGTCTGAAGGGTAACGAGGAGACAACAGCAGATATAGACATATTTATGTGAATAGTTGAAATAGTTTGTAAAGTTTAGATGGTGTCAAGACTTGAGAGGACCTGCTATTGGAAACAGAAATTTTGCATTGTAGAAATTGTAAACATTTATCAGGGTGCTACTTTAAAATCAGAATCCATTTTCTACAGTTTGAAATGAATTGGAACCTGACTGTCTATTTCATTTAGTATGTTTGATCACAGTTTAACATGCCTAATTGAGGTGGTTTGATTTTCATTTAAAATTTTGGAAAAAATAAGGAGACCACATATTCTTTGACTAATAAGTGTTTAAATGGGGTAGAGAAGCAGAACAATCTGGAGGTACAGATGCACACATCACTGGAGGTGGTGTCACAGATTAATAAACACATTAAAAATGCAAACAAAACATTGTTGATAACTTCTAGAGGGATTGAATTGAAAAGCAGAGAAAAATTAAGCTTCTGCAAAACTTGGTTCGATCATAGTCACAGTATTCTGAACAGATCTGATCTCCATATTACAAAAAGGCTTTAGGGGCCCTGAGAAAGGTACAAAAATGATTAACTAGGATAATACCAGAACTGAAAGGTTATGCTTACCAGGAAATACTGAACAGGTTAGCACTCTTCTCTGCAGAAAAGAGAAGGCTGAGGATGTTAGATATGTGGATGTTAGACTACTAAAAGGTTCCCTTGGGTGGATGTAGACAAGATGCTTCCCCTTGCGGAGGAGATCAGAACTTAAGGCCGTAAATGTAAGATAATCATTAATAAAACCAATAGGGAATTTGGGAGAAGTTTATTTACCCAGACAATGGTTAGAATGTGGAACTGAGCCACAAGGAGTGGTTGAGGTAACTAGCATAGATGCTTTTAAGGAGAGGCTAAATAAAAACATGAGGGAGAAGGAAACAGAAGGATACTTTGAGGTTAGATGAAGGAGGGTGGGAGGATGCTCAGGTGGAGCATAAACATTGGCATGGACATGTTGGACTGCACGCAGAGAATTGTTGGGTTGAATGACCTGTTTCTGTGTTGTTAATAATGTACAATTAAGTAACTGAGTTTATAATAGAGATCACTTCAGAAATCTGCATTTAGATTCCTTGATTTCAGTAAATTTTCAGAAATTCCACTGCCATTGCATTGCAGATTGTCTCATTTATGTAATTGGTACATATTAACATTCTTAAAGCTGTCTTTTCTAAATTTAGACCCATGATCATTCAATATGTATCCGGCCACCACTACCACCTTTCGATGTCTTTCAGCAAAATGTGACTTTTAAGTTGCAAGGGTCATTTGTAAGTATGAATAGTTAATCACTGCATGTTTTTGGTTTTGTGTAGGTAAAGGAGAGAGTGGAAATTATTTTATAGTTACTTTGTCATTACCAATAATAATAGTCATAACTGAGATGTAGAAAATCTTTATTGTGAGAAAGTGACATCTAATGTGAGTTGGAGTATAGAGCAATACTCTAATTCAATATACTTGTGCCAATAGTCTATTGAGACCCCTCTCTCACTGCTTATATGTGTCAATGTTAACCATTACTTTTTCCCCTCTGCTGTCACAGTCACAAATGTTACTGAAAAGTATTCTAATCTATTGAACTATAGGCCAGGTCGTCTAACATCCGTTATTGGGAAAATGCTGGAATCT